>NC_051250.2:30936669-31561669 GCF_015237465.2 Chelonia mydas
TATGCTAATAAAAGGGGGAGAATCTAGACAGGAAGATGAAATATGCTAATATCTGGAAGCAGATTGGCTGAGCCAGACAAATTATATTAATGAGCTAACCTTGAGCGAGCAACCAGTATATAAGGCAGACAGCCAGCAGGCTGAGACTGTAGCAAGTTCGACATAGTGAGTTTGACAGCAGACCGAGAAGAGCAAGAGTGGCAAGACAAGACAGCACTACCTGGAAGATCAAGAAGTCTCAAAGATCATCAGCAGAATTCTAAGGTTGCCTTGGCAACGAACAACTGCCTGCTAGTAGCTACCTTGCCAGCAGCTCGAAGAGAGACCGCAACTGTAGAGACTACACTCCCTAAAACGAAGACAGATCCGAAGGACCTAAGACGATACAGAGGGAGTTTTGGATATAAGTGTAAGTCTGATCTTCTTTTCTACCTATCATTTAAGAATATATGGATCTGTCTATAAATAAAGCCAGATGCCTGTGCCTTGAGTGAGCTCTCCCCTACCCGTCCTCTAACCATTTGGCCAGCATTTGTAGGATGCTCAATTTGAAATGTTTAGTATTAAGTGTTAATGTTGATGCTAAATAAATGTTTAAATCTGTGAATACAGTAATGGTTTTTCATAAGTGTATATAGAGGTCACATACACCATATTGTATTAAGTACGGGGTTAAATTGTATCACTAAAACTAAAAGCCTTTGTGTATATGGGATCCCTATATGCATGTTTCATTGAAACTACTGTATTTCCTGTATGTGTTAGATATCCTATGTAGTCTTTTTATTTTGTTGCACTGCTTTATTGTACAATTCTTAAATGTAATTCTATTGTGTTGTATTAAATGCTATATCTTTTCTTGCCTTATTAAACCCACTGTAACTTCTATTTCTGTTAAATAAATAATTTTTGTTTTTGAAGAATTTCTGCTTGTGTGTCCATCCTTGAGCAGAAGGCTGTATCCGTGTCCTTTCAGGGGTTAGCAAGACTAGCTTGCTCTTGGGAGCCCTCTGCAGGTCAGAAACAAGTCCCTGGTAAATCTCTGGCAATTCCTTTAGGGCGGGCCACAACCTTGTTACCCTTTTGTTAAATTAAAAGCACCATTGTAGGCTAACTTAATTGGCATCTAAATTTTAGGGTAACCCAGCGATGGGAAAAATTACATTACACTGCAGTTGTTTCTAGTGAAAAGTCACCTGGTTACTTGACACTGAATAAATATGAGAAGGAGAACATCTGTCTATATTGAAATGGCACTAGTTTAACTTTAGTAAAACTACTGGACACTCTTAATTTGACTTAAAGCTGGCTTATATTAACTCCCTAAGGAATCAAAATACATCAATATGTTAGGTTTAAATCCTACTGTGTCAACACATGGATTTGCACTGGTTTCACTAGTTGCTGGAGGTCTTTTTAAACACACCGTTAGTTAAATCAGTGCAACTTTGAACATAGACAAGGCCTGTGTTTTAAATAAGTCTGAAAAAAGCACTGTGGTATCCTTAGTGTCCAGCAGTCAGGTCCCTGGTTTTAGGTCTTATGAGACAGAAGCCACCTCCACTCACACACTGGCCTCATACCATCCAGGGACAGGAGTTAAATATTGAAAGACAAAACTAAAATGACAATTCCTCTCCATCACTCTGATCGTGCTCCTTGTATGCTGCATCTCTTTCCCCTCATCTTTCATCTGTCTTTTTTTTTTTCCTTTCATTCAGAAGCAATCTAGGGCAAGGGGACAGTCTTTGTCAGGTTTCTGTAGAGAGCATAGTACAACAGGGCCCCAGTCCTGTGAGTTCAGTACTGATCCAGGGGAAGCATCACCCACTGAAGCAATAGTACGACTTAAACATTTTATTTGTCTGTTTCCCATCTATATACCGACCATTCCTGCCATTTCTTAGCTTGCAATCTTAGATCACAGCTGTGGTTAGTAATAAATGATTACTTAATCATTGTAACTTAATGCATCCCTATAAAAGAGCAGCGTTGCAGTGGGAACGGCTGAATAAATAGTTTTTTGCATATAATCTCTAAACAGAGACAGTTCTTTGTTCTAACAATGTTTGCTATCAGGAAAATGTGCAGTGTACGCATAACATTCAGCCCCTGGACCATCAGATTATGGTGAATGCCTGCACGAGCAGCAACCAGTGTTAATTTAACTTTATGCAACAGCTGGAACCAGAGACACTTATTTCCATGTTACCATCTTTCATAGAATCCAGCTGGAGAATTTTCAAACAAACAGCAAAAATGATACTGAAGAAATTAAATCTGAAGCAAAAATTAGTCCCTCCACCTGTGGCCGCACTGGGCATTGCAACACTTATAGAAGGTGGTCATAGGCTCATCAGCTGATCTGGTCTGAATCTGCATGAAGTAAGCACGCGGATGCTCACACTTGGGACACGGCTCTGCAAAAGAAACCAGAAGAACTACAGTGAGTACAGCTCCCAGGGCTAGCAAAGCAATTCTTCATTCTGCTAGAGCAGCTCTAGAAGTGAGCTCCCTTATCTGAAGGACTAGAATTCAGCCTTCCACAATCCATTCAAGAGCTATTTCAAAATGTCCACTGGCTCACTTTTTACATGATGGGAGAACTTAAAGGGCCTTCAGGGGTAGATCAGTAACTCTGGCCACTGTCCTTGAGAGCACTCCCTAATGCCAATGGATTTAACATGTTGGGGACTATCTGGTTTCTAAGATACAGCGGGGCACTAATGCTGCTCTCATGGCCACTGAAAGGTAGGGCCAGAAGTCACTTCTTTCTCAGTCGAAAATCATGCAGGGTACGGGGCAGATCCCAATGGGAGTAGGGAAATGGAAGCACAGAAATAGCAACAGCTCCATGCACATAAGCAGACCCAGAATATGCTGTTCAATATATATATAAATGATTTGGAAAAAGGGGTAAACAGTGAGGTGGCAAAATTTGCAGACGATACAAAATTAATTCCAAAGCACACTGCAAAGAGTTGTTATGAGTGCAAAGAGTGCAATGTTGTTAAATGGAAAGTAGTGCACATTGGACAACATAATCCCAACAATACACACAAAATTATGGGGTCTAAATTAGCTGTTATGACTCAAGAAAGAGATCTTGGGAATCATTGTGGATAGTTCTCTGAAAACATCTACTCAATGTGCAGTGGCAGTCAAAAAAGCAAACAGAACATTAGGAACCATTAAGAAAGGGATAGACAATATATAATACCACTATATAAATCCATGGTACACCCCCACCTTGAATACAGTGTGCAGTTCTGGTCACCCCATCTCAAAAAGATATATTAAAATTGGAAAAGAATAGCTAAGAGGGGATATCATAGAGGTCTATAAATTCATGACTGATGTAGAGAAAGTGAATAAGGAAGTGTTATTTACTCTTCATAACACAAGAACTAGGGGTCAACCAATGAAATTAATAGGCAGCAGGTTTAAAACAAAAGGGAGTGTTTCGTCACATAATGCACAGTCAACCTGGGAACTCATGACCCGGGGATGTTGCGAAGGCCAAAACTATAAAGGGGTTTCAAAAAAAGAGTTAGGTTGATGGAGGACAGGTCCATCAATGGCTATTCGGCAAGGTGGGCAGGGACCAACCCCATGCTCTGAGTGGCTCTAGCCTCTGACGGCCGGAAGCTGGAACTGGATGACAGGGGATGGATCACTTGATAACTGCCCTGTTCTGTTCACTCCTTCTGAAGCACCTGGCATTGGCCACTATCAGAAGACAGGATCCTGGGCTAGATGGACCGTTGGTCTGACCCAATAGGGCCGCTCTTGTACTGGAGGGAGGCTGGGAGCCAGCCTGCCAGGAGCTGTTCCCTGGCTCAGCTTGTCCCTCACGCTCTGGCTTGGCTCCCCGCCATGCCAGGAGGGCCCAGTGTCTCCCGCAGCGGAGGGGCCAACCAGGCATCACCAGCCGAGCCCCAAGGGCGACGCTCACCTGCCGTGGAGTCCACGTTCTCCCACGCCGCAGCGCCGCCCAGCACGTCGTCCACCTCCTTCAGCTTCGGGTACTTCCGGCTGCTCACCTGGGGGGCACACAGGCCGTGAGGCTCCAGCCCAGACCCCGCTGGGATTTCACCCAGGGGCCTGGGGGGGAGGCGCCTCTGCCCTTGGCATGAGTCCCGCCCACATCGGCCCCGCCCTGCCAGCGACTAGCTCCGCCCCCAGCAGACCCCCCCCCGGCCCGTCCCACCAGGCTCTGATTGGTTGCTCTCCCCAGGAGGCGGGCTATAGGGGCTGGCAATCCCCGCCCACCGAAGCACAGGCCTCGCCAGGGGAGGCGGCAGCAGGGGGCGCTGCCACCGGCGGGGGGGATTACCTTGCGCGTGACATTGCGCACGTAGGGACACGTGGTGCAGGCGAAGCGGTGGCATCTCGCGCCTTCCTCGGCCACCAGCACGTTCCCGCAGGCTGGGCAGAACAGCAGCATTTCCGCTTCCGGGTCACGTCATAGCCCCGCCTCTTCCCTTCTCCGGGTCACGGGAAGCCCCGCCCGCGCTCAGGCGCCGCCCTCCTGGCGAGCCGCGGGCGACGGGCTGATGGCGGAGCCGGGCCCCGAGGAGGAGGAGCTGGCGCACGCCGAGGTGCTCGAGCTGTTCCAGGAGGGGCTGGCCCGCCTCGTGCAGGACCCGCTGCTGTGCGACCTCCCCGTGCAGGTGCCGCTCCCCCCCCGCCGGCCCGCCTCCCGCATTGTGCCGCGTCGCTGCAGCGCGGCCCCCGCTCTGGGGCGGTCACTGACCGGCCGCGAGCCGGACAGGAGCTGGGGGGCGTGTCCCGAGCCCGGGCGAGCTCCTCCCCCGCACGTGACTGCCGGGGTCAGCGCCCTGGAGCGTGGGGGTGGTTGGGTGCGGGCTGTGGGGTGCGCAGGGCCCTGGAAATTCGGGGGGGGGGAGGTGCAGAGCCCTGGAGAAAGGGGGGGTTGGGTTTCCGGCGTGGGGGGGCAGGGTCCTGGAGGAGCTCGGGGGTGCAGGTGGGTTCAGGGCATGGGCAGTCATGGGGGGCAGAGCCCTGGAGCATGCGTGGTGAAGGGGGGAGGAAGAGCCCTGGAAAAAGGGGGGTGGGAGGAAAAGCCCTGGAGGGGGGGATGAGGGGGCTGTGGAGGAGCTGGGGGTTGCGGGTTGGAGGCAGGGTGTGGGAGGGGCAGAGCCTTTGGGGGCGGGAGGGGGAGGCTGGCAAGAGGCAGAGCCCCAAAGCTGCAGGTGTCAGATGCTTTGAGTCACACCTCTCAGAGCACTAACAGGGCTGTGAGGAGCAAGGTGCACCTGGTGGTTCATCCGCCTTTCGCTTTCTGGACAGGTCACCGTGGAGGAGATCAATTCTCAGATTGCGCTGGAGTATGGCCAAGCCATGACTGTGCGGGTGTGCAAGGCGGATGAAGAAGTGATGCGTAAGTCCCTGACATGGTTCTCCCCCCATCCCCGGCGCCCTAGGCTGACTGTCGGGGTTGTGTTGGGAGTCTCTCTGTGTATGTCTACACTGCAGTAAAAAGGCCACAGCACTGAGTCTGAGTCCAGGTCAGTTGCTTCCGGCTTGCAGGGCTCAGGCTGTGGGGCTAAAAATTGCAGCATGGACATTCGGGCTCAAACTGGAGCGTGGGCTCTGAGACCCACCCTTCTTGTGCGTGGGTGCCTCCACAGATGCCCATACTATGGGTCTTTTATTGCAGAGTAGACATATCATCTAAGATCACACTGACGGCCTGCCTTAGTTCACTGGCCAGATCTTTGACCTAAAGAGAAAGGAGGGGCTAAAGGCAGGAGAAGTGGGTCTGCTCCCATGTGCTACTTCAGGGGTTGTGTAGGGCCTGCCCTTGCATACATGTATTTGTTATGTTAAATGACACACATACAGGGACCATGCTGAATGATCTCCCCTGCAAATCTCAGGCACAGCTTAGAGCTCTGGAGCATTGGTCAGTTAGAAGCAGGAGCCGGGGGGAGAGTGGTAGAGCTAGCTGGGGTAGTTGCTCGCAGTTAAGTGGCACTGGGCATGTGTGCAGCCTCCTACTGAAGCCAGGCTCAGGTGGAGTTGGATCTGGGGAGGACACTGAGACCAAAGTTCAGTTCCCACATCTTATCTTGCCACTTGATCTAGTGGTGCCTATTCCACCGCGTAGCTCACTCTGAGGTGAACTTCCCCAGCCAGTGTAGGGGTGGCATTGATGGGCTCTGGGGAGGAATTCCATGCTTGGTGAAAAAAGGCTATCTGCAGGGGCTGGGTTTTGAATGGAACCAGAAGGTTGAGGAGGAGTTCTAGGAAATTCAACATTTAAGTATTGAGCCGGCTAGTAAGCCAGTGCAGTGGGTGCTGTGTCTGAGGTTGGGGAAGCCCCTCCACATGGCACCCTACCATGGTGATATTGTGAAGGGCACTAGATTGGTAAACTCCTTGTCATGCAGGGCTTTGAATACTGCCAGCAGGGTATCAGAGTGCTGGAGCTTAATGCCTTCTCACCAGGCTCATCTCCTGAGTCAGACGCACAGGTTGCGGCCTAAAATGCTGTGATGCAATAAAGTAAGAAACTCCTGTGTGATAGTTGATAAAGCCAGGCAGACTCATCCCTACCTCACTTCTCACCAGCTGCCAAACTGGCTTTGTATCATACAGTTCCCAGCCCTGAGCCCATTCCCTGGGGTTACTGTGGCACAGGCTTTTGGATTGGAGCATTAAGGAAAGCCAGTCCTAGTGTTGCTCTTTATTCTCCACAAATAGCACAAAGCAACTCCGCTTAAAGTGCAGCTTCCAAGAGGTGAGGGTGGGGTATGGGAGCTGGAGCTCTGCCTCCCTCCAGAATGCATCTCTGGGGCCATTGCCAGGTGACAGTCTTTTCCCTTTTAGCTGTAGTAGTGGTACAGAATGCCAGTGTCCTGGACCTGAAGAAAGCCATCCAGCGATACGTGCAGCTGAAGCAGGAGCGGGAAGGGGGCATACAGCACATCAGCTGGTGAGTTGGGGGCTCCCCAGAGGAAAGGGGGTGTTGTGGGCAGTCTGATGAACCTTGATACTACCATTTCTCCTACAACAAGGGGAGCATAAAGCAGCCACCCACACAATCCTATTCATTTCCTTTTGTCTCTGAGGCGTGTAAATCCTGGCCTTCATTTGTGTAATCAAACCAAGAGACATAACTGCAGGTGGAGTCCGTTGTAAAGCACATGTGGGGCAGAAAGAGCATGAAGGCCCTAACTGCTCAGTCACTCCACTCTGGGCTGACCTGTGATAGCTGGGAACAGAGCGGTGGAAGGGCAGGCCACATACAGAGCTGTTTTGTCATCCTTATTTTCTGATCCTTTGTGGCTTGCTGCCCTCTGTTAAGTCACAGAATTTTGCTTTTACAGGACCTATGTATGGAGAACATATCACTTAACCTTTGCTGGAGAGAAAATGACAGATGACAAAAAGAAGCTGCGAGAGTAAGTTTCAGGATTTCTCTATCTTCACTGAGCCTGTTGGAACTAGGAGGAGGCCTGGTTTGATCGCTGTTGTCAGAGTGCATGTGTGTAAAACGTTTGTGTGTACAGGGGCTGGTCTTGTCCCTTTGATTCTGGTTAGATTTTCCAATGGAAAGCTTGAGAAGTGTGACTGCATTGCCTCATAGAGTGCTCCCAGGGTGTGTGTTATGTCAGTGAACTAGCTGTATGTCTCTTCCTGACCTGGGCTCAGGCATGTGTTTTCTCCCTGGGGGAATCTGTGACCAGTGAGATTGACCAACAGGCTCCTTAAAACTGTTTTTAGCTAACCACTGCAACAAAGCAATGAGAGAGAGGGAGATTTTCTAACAATAAACAGCCAACACACACATTGAGTCTCATCTAGTCTTACGGGTTTCAGAGTAGCAGCCATGTTAGTCTGTATCCACAAAAAGAACAGGAGGACTTGTAGCACCTTAGAGACTAACAAATTTATTAAAGCATAAGCTTTCGTGCGCTACAGCCCACTTCATCGGATGCATAGAATGGAACATATAGTAAGGAGAGAGAGAGATCTTATAAGCTTATGCTCTAATATATTTGTTAGTTGCTAAGGTGCCACAAGTACTCCTGTTCTTTTTATCTAGTCTTACGCTTTTCTATATGCTCAGTTAGACAGGCTTTCGTCTTCAGTTACAGGAACAAAACGGAAGCCACTTACATTCCTCTAGCTGGCCCAGAACCTCCTGTGTCTTTGGGTTTCCCATTCGGGTTCCCTCTTGTTCACAGTGTTCCCACAAAAGTGGGCTAGAGCCATTAAGGCTCCTTCTCTGGCTTGGTCTCAATGAACCTCAGTGGAAGCGATTTGGTGACTATTAGTAAGGGGTTCTCTTAGAAAGCCCTCTCTCCAGAGGTTGGTCAGCTCCGCTATCCAGGGTGAAAGATCCAGCCCCACTTATGATACACCACTGACCGATCTAGATCCAACATTTATAATTATTATTAAAGGGACACCCCCCCCCCAATGTCTCAGTACCTGTTTCTCACTCTCTGGGCTGCCCTCATAGTGTGCATGACTTCACGCTCTTGGGAGGGAGCTCAGCGGGGCGTGTGTATAACAGTACAATATGTTGACTTGATGTTTCGAAGTCCGCAAACCTTGTAGATCAACAGAGCAGCCATGAGTCCTTTCTCCTGGTGAAAAGCTATTTCCCTGATTCGCGGTTACCAAGAGTAGGTTCTGCATTCCCCAGGCTATTGCTGTTTCCAGAGCACCAACCACAGGTATGCATGGTGCTTCCCAGATAAATATGACACTTTGCCCTGAGGGGCTCAATTTAAATTAGCCTGACAACACCATAGATGCCCGCAGACCAAGGGAAAAAGAGGCAGGGGAAAGGGGGGTGTTATTCTTCCTCAGGGAGCAGTGTGCATGTGTGGTGGTCATGGGGCTGGGAGGGCAGAAATTAGCTGGGACCAGGGGGTAAGTCGGTCTTTTTTCCTGTTGTGGTTTAATGGGCAGTGAGGCATCCAGGATAAGATGAGGACAGGGAGCAGACCAAGGACAGAACCCTGGCACTGGGGAGAGGAGCCGTGCCACTGGTTGAGAGGCTGAAGGGAGAGGTAGGGTGGGAGTCATGATAACACAGGAAGAGGGAGTGAAGAGTGGAAGACAGGCTCCTGGCCCTGCTTAGTGGTATGTCACTTGGGACCTAAGTAAGAAGTTTACAAGCCATCCCAGCTTCCCATACATATACTCAGTAACATGAGAAGAAGAGAGCAGCGCCAGCACCTGCTGCATTCTCTAGCTATTACAGACATTCTGGCACTGGGCACACTGGAGCCAGTCAGATTGGACGAAGAAAATTGGCAACCTCCATCCACAGACTGAAGGGGAAAGTCTTGTCTCCTAAATACAGTGTAGAGATTTGTGGGTGCAAGAAATGCCTTTGCTACAAAAAACCAACCCTCCCGTGCACGCATGATTCTCATACTGTGGACAGGATGAGAGAGGAGGTGGTGAATGTGATAGATGTTAGTCATGTCACTTAATGCATTGAATGACTGCAGGTCCTGACTTACTGCAGTGATGGGGTGAGAAGTTGGATAAATGGAATAGAATTCTCTGGTCACATGACTATTTGGCGTCCTGCCAATAACACGGTGCCCACGTCTCTCCTTTAAAGCATGGACTCTACCAGGTGAGGAGGAGTCTGGGCTGGGGGCATATAAAAGTTTGTTCATGGACATATAACAGCATAAGTCTCTCTGCAGGTACGGCATCAGAAATCGGGATGAGGTCTGCTTTATAAAGAAGCTTCGAAAGTGACCTGTAAGGTACGTCTTAAAGCTTCATGCACGCATTCTGTAAGCCTATATCTTCATTAATCGAGGATCACAGTGCTCATGCTCATGGTGCCCAATGCTGCAACTCTCAGCTGCTGGAGCGCTCCAGAGTTGTTGCTGTGTTCCAGTCACTTTCAGCCACTTGTCCTACTACAATTCCAGGTCTCAGTCACGTAGGCTGGAGTGAGGCCAAGTAGGCAGATGCCTCATTGTTAGGCACTGCGGCTGTGACTGATATCAGTGGGGTTACCTCCCCCCAATAGTATTTTACAGCTAATAAATACAGCTCTCTGAAGGTTTCAGAGTAGCAGCCGTGTTAGTCTGTATTCGCAAAAAGGTGCCACAAGTCCTCCTTTTCTTTTTGCTTTCTGAAGGAGCACTTTAATTTATAGTGAACTATTAATTCAGTGCTTATATAAACCACATAGCAAGAACACAACTAAATCAACCTACACGTTGAAAGCAGTGGAAACAACTGGTTCATGTATTTAATAAATCACCTATTATCCTTGCAGTTCATGCGTTTGGTTAATGCTGATATGGTTAAAAAAAGAAGTTCTTGATGCATTTCCCAGATATCCTTAATTCTGAGCCACAAGATTATAGTAGAACAGCAGTTCTAGTTCAGCTGAGGTCAAGAGTCGCCTACTGTTTAAAACACACTTATTCTAAATACTCTAAAATCCACAGGGCGACTTGAATTGTTTAAAAGTTCTGTGCCTCATGGAGACTGGTGCATTCAGGGTAGGGTTAGTGGTCCAAATTTGGGGTCATTTGAGGAAAGGGTCCCCTCCCTAAATATCAGCGGTTCACAAAAATCATCTGATTCTTTCTTTTTTTGCCCATACTTGGGGCTCAGACTTGCTTCTTTATAAAGCAGACCTCATCCTGATTTTTGATGCTGTACTTGAATAGAGAATTATGCTGTTCTATGCCCAGGAACAAACATTTTTATATCACCCAAACTGGTGTTACCCCCCTGAGTGTTATCCCCTACCCATTTGGGGAATCAATATTGAAAAAATTACTGAGTAAAATACACTACTCCAGCATGGGTTGGCCCAAAGAGTAAAATGTGTAAGGGCAGCAATCCTAGGGCTCTTCTGAAACCCGAGAGTTTGCAGGCAGACTGTTGTCACAGTAACAGGGTGGCTCAAGGGGACATGCTGTGGTCATTGAACCTGAGTTGCACCCATGTAGTGAGAGTTTGAGCCCTTTCCTTGGCAGCTTTCAGAGAATGCATGTTGTGCACACTAGTTTCCCTCTACCTGCATTCTGCAGGGATCCTTTTGAAAGTTTGGCCCTGAGACCAAAATTTCTGGTTTAAGAGCAATATTATCAAGGGCTCTAAAATCCACAAGTGGACTTGGTTTTACTTTAGAAGTACTGTCAAGGAAATTAGCATTAATTAAATACAGGGCAGGTAAAAGTCTCTAGTAAGCAATAAGGATAATGAAATCCTGATCCATGCCCTCCACCCTCTTCCTGTACAATGGGACTGAGTGTGATCAAAGAAAAGCAAGAGACTGGGCCATTTAGTCAAGGGGATCCTGATACATAGCACACCTAACATGAGCTGCTGCTAACACTTTCAGATTCTTACAACTTGGGGGGGGGGCAGAGATAGGAAATATGGGGGGTGGGAGGTGGTGTCAGAGCAGAGGTAGGGGGGTTCAAGCTGGGGGCTCTACCCTTTTGCCAACCTTTGATTCTTAGGGCTGTGCTCTGGCACAGTACTGAGGGGCCAGCCTACCCTTGGACAGCAGCCTTTACTAGTGTCAGGACCCATCCCAAATGCTGTTTTTGAAAACCCTGTTTGATGACGAGAGCTTAGATCAAGAACTGGGATTCCAAAGATGTAATTATACTAATTTTTCTATGATCCCTTAATGAATAAGGGATTGTCCTCAGAGACTTTTGCTTTCTGGGTGCTCAGAAGCACTGACAGAATCATAAGGGAGGAAATTTGGCATCTTCTTGCAATTCTTCAGTCAACCAGAACCAATGGAGGCCACCGGGGCAGAGGCTGACTCTTTCAGACCTTGAAACCAAAGTCTAAACAGATCCAGAGCTCTAGCCTCAAGGGCTTCCTTAAGCAAAGGGCGTTGCAGACAAATCTTCCCGTACTTGTGGGCACTAGGAGCGACCTTCTGACAGATCAGATACCCAAAAGGCAAGTGGCCTTCTCCCAGACACTTCAGGTACTGTACATGATTGTCTGATACTGGGAATACAGCTGGGCAGTAAGCACACCTTTTAAACCCCAGCTTTCTTTGCTTTTTTGGTTCCACCATACCCCAGCACCAGAGAGACACCCTAACTACTCCCTAGGAGGGAACATTAAGTTTTTTGGAGGAAACTGGAGGAGTTCACAGCTGTCCAGGCATGCAGTTGGAAGGAACTGAGGTGGGGCGGGCATTCTGCCCCCTTCAGTACCTCGGGGATACTGAGGGGCAGGGCAGGGGTGCTAGTAAAGGCACACAAGGTGGCGCAGTACCTATAAGTGGGAATATGCAGTGCCACTTGAAGAACTAAACATTCTGTAAGGGCACAGTGCACCACTGGGCAACCTTAACTCTTTGTTAATGTAGTTAAAATGCTTTCAGCCACTATGAGTGCTTTCAACAATGTAACAAGGGTACTGTGTGTGCTTACTAAACAGTTCCGATGTCTGGCTGGCATTTAAACTGGGGTGGCCAAAATTGTCAGTCTTGGTTGATTAAAGTTAAGCACCTGAATCCATATTCCTGCATCTAATAAAGTGAACTGGTTTTCCGAATGCCAGAGGAAGCAGCAGCACTGCACCACCAAGCTGCTCATCTAGGTGCCTAACTTTAGTTATCAAGTTACAAAATTTTGTTTTGTTTACATGGTATTTTTTTCAAATGCCAAGCTCCTAGTAATTGATGTAGGAAATGTTGTGTCTGATACAGGATGCTTGATTGTCCTAAGGTAACTATAAAGAAAACACAGCAACATACACCACGCTGAGAGTGTCCAGCTGGTGCACAAGGTCGCTTGCCAGCCTGTGGGAATCGTGGCGGCAGTAGCAATGTCTTGATTTCTCACTCTTTTTGGTTACAGCTCCAGGTGCAGCATTCCCTCTGCTGGAAAAGGACTTAGTCCAGGCCATTACTGCAGCAGGACTAGCCTGCAGATTCAGCATCTTTCCAGAAGAGAAAGTTGTGGCATTTCAAAGCAGAGCAGATGCAGGAGGTGATGAAAATTCTTGTATAGGTTAGTGTTTGAATGTGGTGGTTGCTTTTGCTGTGCCCTAGCTATGAAGGGCAAATGGTGCACACTGATGCTTTTCGGAGCCCTCTGAAGTTCTGTCTGTCAGAACTTGATGCCACCATTGGTACAACCAGAAATAAAGGACTCAGACTAATAATTTATGCAGCTGTCTTGACCAGACTTTGGTCATGAAGCAATCCAGACCACAGAGAGGCAGAATTGAGCCTGAGCTACTGCAAGCTTAAAAAAATGGTAAAAGTGTGGAGCATTGCCTCTAAGAAGCCATAAATGGAGGCTTGAGGCCTTGAGCCCAGGAGATGGGAATCAGACCAACAGCAGCTAGAGAGCGTGCACACAGTCAGAGGACTGGCCTGTATGGAAAACCATGGCATTTGTTGCTTTTGTGCTGCCCTACCTCCAGGAGCTTGCTCCCTTGGTGAGACAGGAAGGATGTGATGGCCTTGGAACAAGGAACTGGCATCTATAAAACAAGATGACAGCAGCTCCATGTTGCAGAACACCAGCCTGTGTGTGTTTAAATAAATGTAATAAAAATGGTGTGATGGGTTTGAAGGAGGAGTGGAAGGTGTACAGGATCAGGGCCTATACTAGTCAATATTCATCCTGTTCCTATAGCTACTGAATCACTACCCAGTCAACCGAGAATTTAAACATTTTGGAAGAATTCTCTGTGAAGGTTCCCACACAGCTGTGCCACCTTGCTAGAAAACCTCTAAAGTCCAAGATATCTCTGGTAGCATTCTGAAGCGTTTCCAGTTCCACACACAGAGCCAGTTAGAATTGCAGGGGTTCAGTGTGCAGGTGTCATGGTGTAGGGAGGAGGGTTTTAGGTTTATTAGGAACTGGGGAATCTTTTGAGGAAAGGAGGAGCCTATACAGGAAGGCTGGGCTCCACCTAAATGGAATCAGACTGCTGGTATGTAAAATTAAAAAGGTTGGAGAGGAGGAGTTAAACTAAGGGCTGGGGGATAGCCAACAGGTTCAGAGAGAGACATCCCTTAGGGGAGGAACTGTTAACAAGGATGCTCTATAGCAGTGCTCCCCAAACTTTTCAGAGTCATATCGCCTCTTACCTCTGTTCCCTGGGCATGGGGGTTGGCCTGGGCCCCAGCTATGTCCCCCAAATAGTCATCCAAGCCCCACAGTTTGGGAACCTCTGCTCTATAGCCTAGTAAAGAGGAGAGGACAGAATGTACAGATAGGAACGAAAGAGAAACAGGAAATTAAAAAGGGACCTATTTGGTCTCAAGAGTCCTAAAGCTCTTTTAATCAGTTGTGTCAACCTAACAAAAAAATAGAAATGCCCATGGCTGGTGATGGGACACAAGATGGGGAAGGCTCTGAGTTACCACAGAGAATTCTTTCCCAAGTCTCTGGCTGGTGAGTCTTGCCCACATACTCAGTGTTTAACTGATTGCCATATTTGGGGTCAGGAAGAATTTTTTTCTCTGGGTCAGATTGGCAGAGATCCTGGGTTTTGTACTACAAGCAAGTCAAGCAGGTGGATTCAGGGCAGTTAAGGTGAAGGGAGCAAATAGGCATGGTTCACTACAAGTACAAGTGAGTCTAGCAAGAAGCAGCTCATGATACTTATCACACTGATTTCACATAAAGAGCCATTACTAGGCTCTTTATGACTTGTTCCACTGCCACAAAGGCTCAAGGGCTTAGCCTACAAAATGGTGAGCATGTACACGGCTATAGAGAATTCATTATGGCAACTGCTACGAAACAATAAAGTAGAATCATCCTGCTGGGACTGTGAAACCCTAAGACATGGAACCTAATGCTGCAGACAAAGGGAAAGGACGTGGCCAGTAGGTGCCGGAGACAAAGTGCTTAGGATAAAGCAAACAAATATAGCCATAGACTGTGCAGAATAGTTAACAGTAGCTAAAACGCTACCTTTCTATTTAATCACCACCTTAGCAGTAGTAAACAAATCTGGTTAAAAATGTAGTATTAAAGTAGTGTAATAAAAATATGGCAGCAGAAAAGGTTCAATAAATTGAACAAGGCACAATTGTTCTGTTTTCAGAAAATGTGCAAGTCTTCTGAGATAAGGCAAAATAGGTCTGCCAAGGGCTGACAAGACAGTTTAAATTAACCATGGTCAGGGTTAGATGTGTCACGGGATGAGGAGGTGTTGTCCATGTGGAACTGGCCCAGCAGCTGCAAAGACAATCCAACTCCAGGACCTGCTTGAGAAGCCAGTCTTCGCCTTTCAGTGGAGCTGTGCGTCTAGATCATATTTCTCACAGAACTTGTCTGTGAATGGAATACATGTGAGGAACTCACACCATTCACACTTGATCGGATAGAAATAGAACAGAATCACGAGTCCTGAGAAGAGTCCAATGAAGATGAGCTGGAACACTATAATCTGGCATCGCTTCCGATATAAATCAAATTTCCCAAAGCTAATGTAGGGCAGGAAGGCAAAGGACAAGAAGAGGCCACTGATGAATCCTGAAATGTGGGCAAAGTTATCAATCCAAGGCAGGAGGCCAAAGGCAAAGAGGAAGAGCACCACAGCCAACAGCTTGAAGAAGGCCCTCCATGGCCGTGCCAGGATCTGCCAGCTCTGGAAGAGTTCCACAAAGAGACAGGCCAGGATTCCAAACTGGGATCCTGCGGGGCCCACCTGCAGGAGGAGGACGACACAGGTTACAGAGAGTGAGACCAAACCAACCCAGCTAATGATTGCTCCTGCCAGGTCTCAGCTTCACAGAGGTGTGTCTCTTGCTATCAGCCACTGGAATGCTCCATGTCAGTGACTCTGAGGAGCTGCCTCATTCTGAGTCAACAGCTAACAGGGGAGCCATTTTCTACTGGGGGGGGAGGGAGGGGGAGAGTATCTGCATCAGGTCTTCTGCCAGTTTGATTCAGCCTTCACTCCTTGTAGGGCAGCATTCAAGCAACAAGCATGCTATACAGCCCAAGCTAGATACCAGTATCCAGGGGTGAGGAATACAAGGTATCCTCTAGGCCAGTGATACTCAGGCCTCAGTGGTTCAGGAGCCAAAGTAGCTATCAACATTACCCAAAAGAGCCACAGTGGTGTGAATTCATTGTTTCATTTATTATAGTGCTATATATTCTCACAGCAGAATGACTGACCACGTATATTATCATCAACTATAGTTGGTTAATAATATAGTAAAACAGCCTGATGGTGTGATTTTAATTATTAATCAATCTAAGTTATTAACCAGTGTTTTAATGTCGTGTGCTCCAAAGAGGCCTCAGGAGACATATTAAAGAAACACTTGCTGCTCGCGAGCCTCAGTCTGAGTATCACTGCTCTAGGCTCTACCATTCTTCCAAAATGCATCAGGACATCAGCTGGGAGCATGAGAGGACTTTGGCTGCTGGATACAGTGGGGTCTTAGAGGATGGGAGCAGGGAGAAGGTGTGAGGTGAGAGAGATGGAGGAAGGTGTGGGATAATATTGTATGTGCTTCTCCTGCCATGACAGTCTGTTTTAGTTGTTTGCCCCTTTTTCCCTGCCATGGGAACACTCAGCCTTTTAAGATCAGGGCCTGCCCATAGCCAGCAGCCTAAAGGCAGTGACCATTTGTGGAAGAGTGCAGGCATATTGCTCCTACCTGCAGTACAAACATGCTCAAGATCATTTTCAGGGGTAAAGAGTGGGCCATGCCTGGCTGGGGAGGCCTGGTGGCAGTAGCAACTCCCATTGCTGGGATTCTGTTTAAGGCCAGTTCTACACTACGTCACTCAAGGGTATGAAAAATCCACAGCCCTGAGGGACCTAGTTATACCAACCTAACCCCCAGTGTAGACAGCGCCGTGTCACCGGGAGATTCTCCCATCAACAAAGCTACTGCCTCTCAGGGACATGGAGAAGCTCTCCTGTCGGCACAGAAGTATCTTCATTTAAGCGCTACAGCAGTGGTGCAACAGCTCTTGGACATTAGCTGTGGAGCTCTCAGTCTCTGCTCTGTCAGGGGCCTGAGCCCCTGCACTAGGGTAACTCAAGATGGGCCCCCTGTCATGCTGGGCCATCTCACTGCCTCCTCAGGACTGTGGGCAGGGCCTGGCCTCACTCCTGTTTCTCGGGGCCATGTCCTGAAAGGGCAAGACCCTCAGAGGGTCCGGAGCGCTCTGGGGATTTTACTGCTCAGCAACTGGACCAGCTGGTCAGTGGCCAGTAGTGCAGCCCTCTGCCTCACAGGCCAGGGAGATGCAGAGATGGCCCATGACAAAAGTGGCAGTGGAGACTGAAATGCCAGGAGCTGTCATCCAGCTCCTTATCCAAGTGGTGTCCACAAAGGAGGAGTTGGGCCACTCTGGGGTCCCCAGTCTGGGCTGTGGCTACAGAAGGTAACTGGAGGTGGGTGTGTTAGGGCTGGGTGATGTAGGATTCAGTGCTCCCAGCAGGTAACTGGGCCTGCTCGCCTGCCAGAGACCTACCTCTGCTCTGTAGGGCAGGAATATTGCACTGGCCAGGTTCCCCGTGATGCCGCTGAGCAGGTAGATGATGGAGATGCGATGCCAGCCTGCCAGCTTTTCCAGGTCTCGCAGGATGGTCATCTGGAAACAGACTGAAACCAGGCAGTGCAGGATCCTACCAAATCAGGAGAACACCAGAGCTGAAGCAGCAGCTACTAAGGTCGTGTGCAGTCCTGCTCTGTAATCCCTGCCCCAGGCTCACCCATGGCCTCTGGCTTGCCTCCCACATGCACTTCAGTCCATGGCCCCAGAGAGCACTGGGGCCAAGAACATGAAATATTTGTAACTTATTTGAGGTGCAGAGGAGACTGGCCCCCTGCTGAGCACTGCCTGTAACACACCCAAGCAGGGATAACCACTCCCCACCTCTTGCAGGGAGCCAATGAGCACCATGCCCAGGTATCCCACACACACAGACACTCCGCCCTCGCCATGACAGTGGCAGACACTGGTTTGTTTTTGCAGTGAGACTTACCCAGCGTGGAGGAAGAGGGAGAGCCAGAGGCGGTAGAACTGGTCAGGAATCTCTGGGTTTAGGAAGGGCAGGAGGCCACAGACATCATCCATGCAGTGCACCTAATAGAGAGCAAGGTCAGCTGGAAGCCTGGAGGGTCTATGTCAGGCTAGAGTATGCTGCCCCCTTCTGCCACACAAAGGTATTGCTCTGCCTGTCTCATTGTAATGTGCCGAGTGCCACAGAATCTAGGCAACTCTGCACCTGCGTGACTGCCCCCTACAGGAAGATATGCATCTTCCCCCTGCTCACATGGGGGAGCCCACTCACCTGACTTCCTGTCAGTAGGGGAGCCTCCATACGGGTATTGGTGCTCTGTGCACCTGCCCTGAGTTACTCCCTGCAACTCTCCAGTTACCCTCCTCCGCCCACAGAGCAGGGAAGTCATATTCTCCCCTCTTCATGGAGAGGAAGTAAAAAGACCACAAAGCACATCATGAGCAGAACTAGAACCAGAGTTCTGGTACCTCAGTTCCCACCCCCATCCCCACACTCATTCCTGAATCCCTGCAGGGCTAGGGGGCTGCCTGGAGCACAAATCCTGCACTGGTCTCCAGAGAGGGAAGAGTTGCCTTTTCTAACCTGTTTGTGGCTCAGAGCCGGGCCTAACCACCCACCCCCATTTGAATAAAGGCAGGAGAGCTCTGCGGGCAGTGCCGCCTCACATGGGGCCCGCTGTGGGGCACAGCAAGGGGCTCCCAAGCGAAGGGAAGGAAAGATGCAAAATCTTGCCCAAATCTCACCACGCCACTTGGAGGAGACGGGGGAGAAGGAAAGAGAAGAGTGAGGGGAGGGAGGAGAGAGTGGCCATGAGAACCTGCCCTGCAGCCTTGGCCGTACCTGGGAGCAGAGCGTTGCCTCCTCATGGAAATAGCCCCGCATGAAATCACAATACTCTCGGGATGTTATTTCACACCTGGGGAGGGAAACAGCAAGATTCATTTGTGCTATTAATAGCACCTGCTGCCCTCTTGGAGCCAGTCATGCTCTGCAGGCTTCAGACCCCCTTATACCCTGAGTCCAGGCCCCAAAATTGGCACCACACTGTACAGGATTCAGAGATGTGCTTCCCCACCATTGCTGTAGCCTCTCCCTGCCAGGGGCATTTGTGCCATCCTTTCTGCTGCCATTGTGTGTGGTGATGTCCCCATTAGAGCCAGGGAACCACTCTGAACAATCCACCCAGCAAACGGAGCCCTCACCAATATCCTCCCAAAACGCACCTTGAGTCACCTTTGGCACCTCAGTAAATCCCGGCTCAAAGTCACTACCATGTCTCACCCAGCAAGGGGTCACCGCCCAACAGCCTAATGCCCTGGGTAGTCCTGAGGAAGCACAGGAGCTGGCTTGTGCTGCCCTTCCCCTTTCTGTCTAGGACCCTTGCCTGTAAACCCTTTTTGTGCAGAGACCAGGTCTTCCCTTCTTTCTGGGAGGTGCTCATCATGCTTCAGGGCACTCCTGGGCTTAATGTACCCTGAACATCAGCCTCCAGTCTAGCTGCACAGCTCTAGCATAGACACAATTTACACTTGTGCAAATCCCATCAAATGTGTGAATCATGTCTATATTAGTAGTTGCACTACTACACCAACAGCTATGCAGCCCGTGTAGACAAGGCTGTACAAGAAGGCATTGATTTCTATTGGGATTTTGTTCCATGAGTCAGATTGGAACCAAGAACTAAGGATCTCCCTGAAGGAATAATAACCCTAGTCCATTGATTTCCTAGCTAAAGGAGTGGCAGACAGTGAGTCTGCCACAATCTTGAGGGTCTCTAAATCTAAGTACTACAGCATCCATTGCAGGACTTTCTTACACTGTGAGAAACTTGAGGCAGGGACTGTGTCTGCCTCTATATGTGTACAGTGCCTAACACACGGATCCTGATCAGTTCTCTGGGCACCACCACCATGTGATTATGCTGGAAGGTGCTAATGGCTGCTAACAAATTGGTCTATAGAAAAATCACAGAAGGAGCAATTAAATAACCCTTTATGTAGTGATAACTGGAAACAAGAAGCTACAGCCCAAGGACACAATTAAGCAATGTGGTCTCAGAGTTTCCCTAGCAGTGATTGCAAATACAGGGGCTGAGGGATTGATTGGTTGCAGCTGTGTGTTCCTGCGCAAAAGGAGAAAGCCAGAAAAACTAGTGTAGCCCTGAAAGAGATCACAGACAGCTTCTCAGGGCACAGGACTCACTGGAGAGGCAGACTTTCAACTTGTGAGCAAGGAACTTTTGTTATTTGTTCCTCCCATGTTCCAGGGAACAGGACTCTGTGTCTATTCTTTGTAAATAAACAGGATCGCACGAAAGAAATACCTGACTCTTATAATCAATTTCCCCTCCTAATGGAACAACCCCACAAGACCCCAATTATTGGCTATCCATATTGGCCAAAGGGGCACCTGTATAAAGAGCAAGAAGTTCCTCTTGCTGAAAGCCAGCCAGACCACCACACTCATGGTTTGCAGCACTGATTGATTCCCTGTCCATTATTATCTAACCTCTACTGACAGCTCCTCGCCCTACCTGAGGATCTGGCCAGCCAGGGTATCTGGGACTATAGCAGCTGCTAATCATTCCTCCTGCCAGGAAGGACAGGCACCCGGACTGACTGTGACCCTGTCATTACATATGAGCCAATCCCAGGAGCATGTCTCCCCTCCTGCTTAAGAGACCCCCAGCACAGGGCTCTCCCATCACTGTAACTTGCCCCTCTCTGGTCTGCCCGCTTCTCCCTGCTCCCCCCATCCCTCCAAAATGCCTTCCCTGTCCCCCTGGCCACATCAGCACCTGTTACTTACCACATCAAATTCAAGCACCCAGCCCTCACTATAGAACCTGCCATCTCTGCTCTTTTTCCCCAGCTCCCCTCCCAACACGCTTTCCTTTCTGCTCCTCGTACACTCTGCTTTGTACGCTGGCTCGTGCTGCTCCTGCGTCTGGCACAGCCTCCCTAACGTCACTACCAAGTGCCTTCCATCCTCCGTCAGATCTCTCCATAACTCTGTCATGCTCCAGGAGCTCTCCCTCCCGCCTCACTGTAATCCCCACAGCTTCCTCCACTCAGCCACTGCCAGAGTCTAGCTTTGGCCTGTCAGCTACCCAGGGCAAGGGACACACCTTAACCTATGTGTACAAAGACCACCTCCATTTCCAGCATGACAAAATGAGAGGCCCATTCAGTCTACACTGCACTCAGCAGGGGATGGCAGGCTGCTGGACCACCCCAAAGCACTACCAGATCATCAGATGGGCAAGGAAAACATTTATTCCCCTCAACGAGGAACAAACATGAGGGCTCCAGATCTGAAGAACAGGTCAGTCCATTCTTAGTGTTCTGCAGTGTCAAAAAGGTGGCTCAGCAACCAATGCTCTAGACCCTTGCACACATTCTGTGCTGGCCAGAAGCTGCTGCCAGGGGTGGGAAATGCAGAGGGTGAGGGGGGCTACGAAGCATGCTGTCCCCTGGCCCTCTCTGCTGGAGCCTCTGGCTTCTACCTTTCTGCTCCTCCCCATTCCACACAAGGCAGGGCCTGGCTCTCTAGATGCACAAGCCTGAGTTGGTTCCGTTTCTGTCTGATTTCCCTTTCACAGTAGTGCCCTGGGCCGCACATAGCCAGAGAGACACTACCCTCTGTGGAGAAGGACAAGTCCCCCGTACCTACATGCAAATCGCACGAAGCCTCTGCAAATGCACTGCATGCCTCATCCTATTTGCAGCCCTCTGCAGATGGGCAGGTGGCCTCCATTACCTTCCTTTGGTCCCAATACAGCAGGGCCTGCCTGTGATCACGCAGTCCATATGAAGGTGGTTGGTATAATTCCCAGCGCTGTTTTTGGTGCAGATCTGGATAACAATAACAAATGGAATGAGATGGATGTGGAAACCTTTCCGCCACCTGACATGTGGGGAGGGTGCTGTGGCCATACTCTGAGCCACCTGTGACCAGGTTCTGGGAGGGGACGGGGCTGGTGCTGTGGCCACGTTCTACCTCCATCTGATTTTGCAAGGGAGCGGTTAATGGGGATACACCCAGGTTTGCAACAGAACAACCTGATCATACATAGCTTTTTAGCTGCCAGTTGGGTGGCCCAGCCAGCCCTCTCCCCAAGATGGGCTCCACAAGCACAGGAGCAAAATCCTAGCAGCCCATGCAGGCTCCTCCCAGTTACAACAGTTCCCTTGGCTTCTGACTGGGAGAAGCAGCCTTAACAGTCAGCCCTCAGGAGAGCACTCAGCAGGCTGGCCTAGTGCAGTGAATCCAGGCCTGTCTATCCTGGCCTGGCTGCTTTTCCCCTCCCAAATACCACAGTCAGATCAAAGGTTCAAAATCTCAGCTGACTGGAGTCACTGTTCAAAGATCCAAAGGCCTGGCCGAGCTATGCTCGGGGCTCCCCCACACTAGTGGTAGCTGTGGGCAAAGTCAGTCCCCAAAGCAGCCTGGGCCCCGCACAGCCCTTGCCCAGCTCTTCCCTTTCTGTGTCTCCTGGCTCTCTGAAAGAGGAAGCATCTCCTGGGGCTGCCCCTGATCCTTCACCCTCCCCCTGCACACAGCACTGATTTCTGTCTGAGGGCCTGGAATTCCCACTGACTGGTCAGTAGAGGATGTGCAAAGCATCTTTATGGTGATGAAGTGAACGAGCCCATCTCTAGCGCCTCTGTTCCTTGGGCAGCTGTGAGGCTGGTGTGCTTGGCACAGTCTCTGCCAACCCTGGCCTGCAACTCCCTGCCCCCCATCGTGATTCTAGCAATGCTCACCGGCCATTTGGTGATGTCATCAGGCCATTCATGGGGATCCATCGATGCTGGCTGCTCACAAACCCTGAGGCAACAAAATCCAACAGATCAGCTGGACAAACCAGGCAGCAGCAGACAGGCGCAGGCCGGGGAGGAGAACCCCCACTGCCAGGAGCTACAGCACCATGCTCCTGCCGCAATCCCCAGGGTTTCCTCCAAGCTCATGTGCAATGTCTGTAGGGCTGAGGACAGGTTAGGCTGAGTCAGGGATCGCTCAAGGTCAGATTGTCCAAGCTGCCATTGGCAGTGTTGTGCCACAGGAACCGAGGCCTCCGTATTGAGAGCACTTTTCATGGTGCTGTGATGCTGACTGAAATGCAGTCACTTGAAGGGGAACACCTCGACTTCCTGGTGCATTAGCTGATTCTACCAGCATCTGGGCCACTTGCTGAGCAGCAAGCTGGCTGGCCAGCTACCTGACAGAGCACCCCAACTCTGCCCTGTCTGCCAGCTCTCAGACTCCTCTCCACGCAGGGCCAGCCCCACACCCAGCTACCAGCAATCCCCCAATGCACATTTCCCCCCTGCACAGGGAGTCCCAGGGAGATTCTCAGGAGTCTGGATGCTCCAGGGAAATACATGGCTCCAACAGAGGGCAGGGTGGAGCCACAGGAAGGGAAGCGACAGGCCAGCCAGGGTGGCTCCCATGGATTGTGGGCTTCTGTGGTATTTGCCATAGTCACAGAGCTGCATGCAGGTGGGGCCTGTGCTGCCAGCTCAGCAGGAAGCAGCTAGGAAGGCAGGGAGACTGCAGAGTAGGGAGCAGGGGATGGCATGCAGGGCAGAGCAGGTGCAGTGCGGGATGGGATGGCTCAAGCAGGGTGAATTCCAGCAGTTCTGAGCCAGGCACACAGGAGCTCCCTGCCTGGATGCTGCTGGGGGCTCAGGGAGAACATCAAGCACAGGCTACAGGCAAAAAGAACAGGAGTACTTGTGGCACCTTAGAGACTAACAAATTTATTTGAGCATAAGCTTTCGTGAGCTACAGCTCACTTCATCGGATGCATTCAGGCTACAAGCGGACAGCAATGCCCATGGGGAGGGGGAGCAGAAATTAGACCAAGTATCCAATTGGTCTCTAAGAAGCACCACCCTTCCCCACAGCCCCCACGCTGTGCCCCATTCCCTGCCCCGTGACACTCCACATCCCCTTCCCCACCTCTACCCAGTGACACCCTGTGCCCGCTTCCTCTACCCAGTGACCCTGTGCCCCCACCTGTGTCCAGCACAGTTTGCCCCATGGTATATGAATGCATCAGAACCTCTCTCAGCTCCCATATTGGGGTAAGCATCTAATCATGCTCCTTCCACCAATCAAGGCCCAGAGCAGTCTCCTTTTCCAGCTGTGGATCCACTCCCCTTGCCTGGCCCATTCTCCAAACAGCCTCTACTTCCTTAAGAAGCCCCAGGATAATGAGCAGTCCCACCCCACTCCGCACAATGACTCCTCTGACTTGTTGCACAGACACGGCAGCCCCTGACGGTCACCAGGCGGAGAGAGGCTGAGCTAGCCCTGAGCCAGGCAGTGCCTACCTGGGATCCTGGTGACAAACAGATCCAAACTGTCTCTTGCCTCCTGCCAGTGTTGGCGTGCTGGGGTGGTGGGGCCATTTCACCCACACGGCCAGGGTGGACTGTGCAGGAGAGAGCAGAGGAGGCACGACTGAGCACCACAGGGTCCAGGAGCTCTAGGAGGCAGAGGCATTCACAGAAACAATCTGGGGGTGGGGTCGGGTGGGGTCACAGTGACTGAGCAGGGAGCTGGGGGATCAGAATGAGATGGGGTCACACACGCTGAGTATGGAGACTTTTGGCAACCGGCCTACAAACTTAGCCTGATTGTGAGCTCAGCTGAGAAAAGTGAGGGAAAGTTTACAAACTGTTCCAATAAGCAATAACAACAAATGGCGAGGGGGAAAGGTATGAAAGGGAGGGAGGCAGGCCGAATTGGTCCAAACGAAGAGGCCTAATAATATAACTCAGGGACTGTGTTAAGATCATGTTTGTGAAACAAGAGAAATGCAAGATCAGAAATCAATGGACCAAAATTGGTGTGAAAGAAATTAGGTCTAATTGTTGAACAAAATAATGACGTGACAGGCTATTTCTCCCACCACTCCCTTTTGGGGGTCCTTAAAAAAAAAAAAAAACCACACTTCAGGGGGAAAAAATCAAGAAGCTGACAACAGCTGAGTGGGAGATGGGTGGACAAGAAGGAGTAAGCTTTATTATTATGGCTGTTACCCCCACCATTCTGGGACCCCGGGATGCACCAGGACACAGTTGGGCCTTTGTCATCCTGATCCTGAGAGATGCCCTGACCAGACTGAGCCAGAGGGACCCAGCTGACATCACCACCTCCACGGGCTTCAGCTAAATCCCAGATGCCTCCTGGGATGTGAGACTGTCACACACACCTCTTGTGTCTATCTTTCCTTCCCCACCTTACTTCTTCCCTTTCCTATCTCTCTTCTTTTCCCTTCTGTCTAACCAGAGTCTGGCTTAGCAGCCAAGACTGTATATTTTGCAACACTGCTATAAGCCTGTGACCAAAAAGGCATTTAAAAGCAACACCCTGAACATGATGCTGGTATGAGTTTGCCAGGTCTCAGCGTGGCGGATCAGACCGTGCGCTGCACCTGTGTTTCCGCAGTAGCAAGGCTGCAAGTGAGGCAGCACCAGTGCCAGAAGCTGCAGTTTCTGTCTTTGCTGTCCCCTTTGTGTGTGTTTGTCTTGTGTTGCCTTCCGGGAAAGGGGATCAGACTTTCACAACAACAGCTTGAGCCCAGCTCAACTGACTTCTCTATTCCCCAAAAGGACAGCTATTACCTGCTTTGATACCATCTCAGGGACTCTCAAACAAGATTTTTTTTCCCTTCTAAAAACTCTTCCTAGCTAGAGGAAAAGGGAACAACAGAGGTTGTTAAAATTACATTTCAAATGTTTTAAACTGTTTTCTCTTTTCTGAATCTTAATAAGGTCACGGGATGTGTAGTGGTGTGTTTGCCATGGTATTAAGCAGGCGGAAGTCTGTGTTCCCCAAACCCTGAACGTTGTCAGACACTGTTAATGGGCAGTGTCTGGCTCATGTTAACACCTTTGACTCTTTGGGCCCATTTATTCCATCTAAATGAATACAAGACCCAGGTAGGTGGGAGGCTGCAGAGGTCCACACCAACTGAGAAGGGAGGCTGGAGGTGTCACAGCTGCCAGGCAGGCAGGGAGACTGGCCTAGGGGTCCCATCCGCAGGCGTGATGATGAGCAGTGAGGGAGGAGAGGTGTGCAGGGCTGTGAGTGGGTTGCAGTGGGGGCACTCACAGAGCATTCCTCCTCCGAGGTCTGCACACAGCCCGACTTGTCATTGCGCACACAGCAGGCCGAGTGCTTCTCCTTCTCTCGCGTAGCACTGATGAAGTTATGCACTTGCTGGTCCTGCCTCATACATGGTGAGAACTTCGCCCCCAAGTGGATCAGGGCCTCCTGGAAAGAGACAGGGCTAGGAGCTCAGCTGAGGGTCATGCAGGGGCCAAGGGGGAAGGGAGGTCTCTGGGGGAGGAGAGAAGGAAGAGGCTTGGCAGCAAGGGGTCCAGGAGAAAAGGAAGGCAGGGGGAGGCTGGGCAACAGCTGCCTCTGGCAAGTCAAGGCAGGCGGGGATGAAGGGGGAGGGCAAGGGGCTGGGCACAACTAGCAATATTCACACATAAAACATGATCCCAAACAGGTGCCGTCAGTCTCCCCAAACAATAAGGATCATCTTCATCCTGTGCAAGGTCCCCCTCATGCTGGTGCCGGTGCAGGGGTGGAGGGGAAAGCACCAGTTAGGGCAGCCACCCCTGTTGCATTGACCCCTACAGGACTTGATATGTCCCAGCTTGTGCCCCACAGAGGCAGAGCCAGATCTTCAGCAGGGAATTCCCCTGGCCAAGCTGCAAAGTGCCAGGCAGCAGAGGGCAGACCCCACTAGAGACACACCACATGCTTCCTAAGCAGGGAATGAGCCCATTTTACAGGGGCACCCAGCGCAGGCAATGCCACTGTGATGGGACCCTGAAAAGCTTGGCTGGGCAAGGCCACAAGCCCACTAGGAAGCATGCCAGAGCACAAATCGCCAGTCATGGGACCTGAGTGTCACTGGACACGCCCTGGCTGGTCAGGCCCTTGCACCAGGCTCACCGCTCTATGCGGAAACAGCAGAGCTGCTGAACCCCTCAGATGAAGGTGTGGGTGTACTATCTGTCCCAGCGCCAGGAACCCAACCCGAACTCGTGGGACTCACCGAGCTGGGGCCAATCCAGAAGTTTTCTTGTTGAACATATTTGACGTTTTCATAAATCCCCCTGTTCATCAGGACCTGCAAGACAAGAAAGCAGCAGCCCCCTCTGAACCACATGGCCAGCAGGGGCACCACAGGGCGCAGGCGCAATGGTAAAAAGGGGCACTGGAAACCTGCAACGCCTGGGGTAGCGGAAGCCCTATAGCAGGTCATCAGGCTCAGGTTTCTTTTAATCCAGATCTCTCCAAACAGTCCCCTGGACCGGAAGGGAGTGGTGTGTGCATTGCTGGCCCTGGCCTCTCAATTGATCTCCAGAGCCTCAGCTTTCATTAATAGACCCCTTCATCTCCATCTGTTCTGGTTGTGAGAAAAAACCTTGAAAACATGCCCTAAGTGTGATGGATGCAGCAATGTTTGCCAAAAGTGAATCCAGAGCGGTGTCCTGCCCCGTTCGTTTCACTGGTGCAGACTCAGATGCCTGGGATGCTGCTCTAAATGTCACCCTTGGAAACTGCTGCATTGCACATCAAAGCACGCAGGAAAGAAGAGGAAGGATCATACTACGATTATCTACAAGTGTCTCCCACAGGGGAGGGGAGGGAGGGTTGTGTGGGCCCTTGTCAACACATGGCCGGCTACAGGAGGTGGGTGGAGATGTATTTTCTTGAAGCGGGGCTCAGCTTCCCAAAATGTGACACCCCGTTTTCACCCTTTGGGAGGAGCAGGATCATGGGACAGGATAGAATGGTGCAGCCGCTACAGGTGGGTTGGGATTTGTTTGGATTTTAAGGGAAATCCTGTCTCTGTGTCACTAAAAATAAATGTTTCCCTGCTGTGAACACCCTTCTGGGCTCAAGTGAGGAGGGGAGAGCGCTGTTAGATGTTAACTGGTGCCAGAGGAAGCACAAACTTGAAGGGACGTGTAGGATCCTGTGCAAGGGAACTAGTACAAGCACTTCAACATAGCCTGCAAATCTAGCCCTTAATACCTCATGACATTGTAAGGTGTTATCCCAGGAGTCCTGGCTGAATTCCAGCTCTGCCCCAGACCCCAGCCTAGGATTCCACTCAGACACCTTCCTTCTAACCCGTGCTGTGGGGGCCAATGGGCCGCCAGGACCCTGCTCCTCAGGCTGAACAGTGCCACGTTGCTGCTATCTGACAGATGCAGAAATTACCAGCCCTGATGGGCTTGTCTCCCATCACTCAGTACTAATGGCAGGAAGCCAAAGCTCACAGGCAGGCAAGCCCAACAGGCAGGTTTGTCTGCCCAGGCAACATGCTGCCCTTGAAAATCAGCCAGGCCTCTGCACAGTGGGGAATTTACAAGTCTGCAGATGTGTACGTGAATGCATGTGCGCTGTGTGGCTGCAGGTGTGAACATGGGCAGGTGCATAGGCCTGTAGGTGTGCGTGTGCATGCAACTACAGCTGCCAGACCGTCAGGTGAGCACATTTGGCTGCCAGCTATTGGCCGTTGTCAGGAAACACACTGACAAGTTACAGAACGTGGGGAGAGGTCAGGGACTCTGGTAACAAACAATCGCTGAGAAACAAGCACAGTTCATACCGATTGGCAGAGGATTTACTCACTGAATCTACAGTTTCGTGTTGAGAAAACCCCACGGGGGCAATGCCATAGATACACACAGCAAGGATTGTGATGAGCGAATGCACAAAGGTGACCCAGTAGGTGAAGAAAGGCCTAGACAGGAGATGGAGACAATCACAGATCAGAGCCAGAAACAAGATCATGTTCATATTTTCTGGGGGTGTCTTTGCTCCTGGAGCATAAGCAAAACACCTGCTAATTCACATGCACTTCAGTCTGAAAGGAGCTTTGCTGTGACCTGTAATGCCTGGGCCCCACGCACAGGTGAGCAATGGTCTTTTCTGGTTTTCATTAGCACAGAGGACCAGTCACAAGCCGATTTAGAGCTGGGACAAGACTGGAGGAAATGGTTTGGAGGGAGGGAGGATTGGAAACCGGGGTCACACCCTGCCATATTCACTTCTTATGAACATTTGTGCAAAGTTTCCGTGACACAAAATGTCAGGCCTGAAGCCTAAATCCATTTTGTGACTAAAAAAATTCATCAGGGAGGAGGTAAAAGGAGGAAACGTCTCAATTTCCCTGTCAATCTGGCTAATAAGACAGGTGGGTCTGTGCAGAGGACCACTCTCGTCAGCAACTAGCAGATGTGCTGGGCTATCAAAGCCAAACAGGCTCCAGGGTGCTCATGGCAGGACTGTCCCAATGGGCACCAAGGAAATGTGTTGAGTGCAGGGGTTCAAGGAATACACAGATAATCCCCACTGCAGGATACGTCTCACTCAGCAAGTGTCACACACGTACTCGCAGCAAGTGAGATGCATCCCATCCAGTAGGGGACATGCTAACCGGCTCATTGCAGCCTCTTCCAGCAACCCTTGCTGTAAAGGGGCTCGCTCCTCTCACCTGTGGTCGTCCATGTCCTCGATCTGCCGTTTCACGTAGCTGTCTATGCGCTTGCGGTAGGTGCGGTTGGTCAGCCTGCCCACCATGCCCAGTCCGTATGGCCTCTTCTCCTTGGCAAAGAGCTTTCTGACTGGGACGGCGATGCGCTGGCCGCGTCGCTGAGGGCTCATGCTCACCACTTCCTGCCGTAAGCGAACCTTGGGCTGGGGCAGGGTCCCTTCCTTCTGTTTTCTCCAGCCTCGCTCCAGGGGACTGGAACATAAAGCAAGACAGCAATGCTTTGCTTCTGCAGAGTGCAGCAGGGAGCAAAGGTCGTTCCCTGGGCTATGGCCATGGGGTCAGAGAGGGGGACAGGACAGCAGAGCACCACCCTGTCTCCCTAATGCCCCGTCCCCCCAATGTCTCATCCCCCACCCCACCTCCCCATCTCCTACCCACCCTGGCCCCATACCCCGCTCCGCCTCCCCAACACCCCGTCCCTGTGCCGCCACCCACTCTGCCCCATCCACCCAACACTCCAGCCCTGCCTCCCCATCCCCCACCCCCACCTCCCAAATGCCACATCCTTCACTCCACTTCCCAACTGCCCCATTCTCCACCCCACCTTCCCGACTCCTGACCTACCCTCCATCCCTGACCTGGCCCCATCCACACCACCTCCCCGACACCTGAACCCCCACACTCCCCAAAACCCTATCTCCAGCACCATTTGCCCTACCTCCCTCACACCCCATCCCCCATCCCAATGCCTCCACCCCACCTATCATACCTCCCAGATATCCTATCCTTCGCATCACCTACCTCTCCAACGCCTCATCCCCTGCCCTGCTCCCAACACCCCACCCCCTGCCCTGCTTCCGACATCCCATCCCCCACACCCCACCCCGCCCACCCTGACGCTCCATCCCCCGCCCCAATGTCCGTCCGTCTGTCCAACACTCCCCCCCCGCCACACACACACACACACACTACCCAATGAAGTTTTTTTCCCATTTGTTTTAAATCTCTGATGGTTTGGTGGGCGATGTGCAACATGCAAAACCAAGTTATTGGCAACCAGACCCCAATCCAAACTACTGTTCTGTTTTGGCAGCAACAGAAAAGTAGCTAACTTACAATTAGAACACCCTAAAATCCCTCTCCCATTCTCTCCACAAACCACCTGGCATCTGCATAGCACACCCCATTTCACTTCACCTGCTCACATCCCTTGCAGTGCACACTGCATGGCACATCCAGGGCCGCACACCTCACTCCACTTGCTGGCTGCACAACACACTGTGGTGTTCCACACCTGCTCACCATCACCCATGATGAACATAGCATGCCATGATCTGATCTCCATCTTTCTGCCATGCTGCTGCAGTGCACACTGTATCAAGCACCAGGCGGCCTTGTGCCTACACTCACTGGGCTCACATTACACATGGCAGGAGTAAAGGGAAGTTACTTACCTTGTTGTAAGTGGAGTTCTTTGAGGGGTGTGGTTCCCCCCCACCCCATATCTATACTCCACTGTAGGCACGCATTTGACACAGAGGCCCACTACTCTGTGTCTCACTACTCTGTGGCACCTTAGAGACTAACAAATTCATTTGAGCATAAGCTTTCGTGAGCTACAGCTCACTTCATCGGATGCATTCAGTGAAAAATACAGTGAGGAGATTTATATACACAGAGAACATGAAACAATGGGTGTTACCATACACACTGTAACGAGAGTGATCAGGTAAGGTGAGCTATTACCAGCAGGAGAGCGGGGGGCAGGAAAACCCTTTTGTGGTGATAATCAAGGTGGGCCATTTCCAGCAGTTGACAAGAACGTCTGAAGAACAGTGGAGGGGGGGGAATAAACATGGGGAAATAGTTTTACTTTGTGTAATGACCCATCCACTCCCAGTCTCTATTCAAGCCTAAGTTAATTGTATCCAGTTTGCAAATTAATTCCAATTCAGCAGTCTCTCGTTGGAGTCTGTTTTTGAAGTTTTTTTTGTTGAAGAATTGCCACTTTTAGGTCTGTAATCGAGTGACCAAAGAGATTGAAGTGTTCTCCGACTGTTTTTTGAATGTTATAATTCTTGGCGTCTGATTTGTGTCCATTTATTCTTTTACGTAGAGACTGTCCAGTTTGCCCAATGTACATGGCAGAGGGCATTGCTGGCACATGATGGCATATATCACATTGGTAGATGTGCAGGTGAACAAGCCTCTGATAGCGTGGCTGATGTGATTAGGCCCTATCATGGTGATCCCTGAATAGATATGTGGACACAGTTGGCAACGGACTTTGTTGCAATGATAGGTTCCTGGGTTAGTGGTTCTGTTGTGTGGGGTGTGGTTGCTGGGGAGTATTTGCTTCAGGCTAGGGGGCTGTCTGTAAGCAAGGACTGGCCTGTCTCCCAAGATCTGTGGGAGTGATGGGTCATCTTTCAGGATAAGTTGTAGATCCTTGAGGATGCATTGGAGAGGTTTTAGTTGGGGGCTGAAGGTGATGGCTAGTGGCATTCTGTTATTTTCTTTGTTGGGCCTGTCCTGTAGTAGGTAACTTCTGGGTACTCCTCTGGCTCTGTCAATCTGTTTCTTCACTTCAGCAGGTGGGTATTGTAGTTGTAAGAACGCTTGATAGAGATCTTTTAGGTGTTTGTCTCTGTCTGAGGGTTTGGAGCAAATGCGGTTGTATCGTAGAGCTTGGCTGTAGACAATGGATCGTGTGGTGTGGTCCGGATGAAAGCTGGAGGCATGTAGGTAGGCATAGCAGTCAGTAGGTTTCCGGTATAGGGTGGTGTTTATGTGACCATCGCTTATTAGCACCGTAGCGTCCAGGAAGTGGATCTCTTGCGTGGACTGGTCCAGGCTGAGGTTGATGGTGGGATGGAAATTGTTGAAATCTTGGTGGAATTCTTCAAGGGCTTCTTTTCCATGGGTCCAGATGATGAAGATGTCATCAATGTAGCGCAAGTAGAGTAGGGGCATTAGGGGACGAGAGCTGAGGAAGCGTTGTTCTAAGTCAGCCATAAAAATGTTGGCATACTGTGGGGCCATGCGGGTACCCATAGCAGTGCCGCTGATTTGAAGGTATACATTGTCCCCAAATATGAAATAGTTATGGGTGAGGACAAAGTCACGAAGTTCAGCCACCAGGTTTGCCGTGACATTATCAGGGATACTGTTCCTGATGGCTTGTAGACTCCGACGAGAGACTGCTGAATTGGAATTAATTTGCAAACTGAATATAATTAACTTAGGCTTGAATAAAAACTGGGAGTGGATGGGTCATTACACAAAGTAAAACTATTTCCCCATGTTTATTCCTTCCCCCCACCCCTCTTCCTCAGACATTCTTGTCAACTGCTGGAAATGGCCCACCTTGATTATCACAACAAAAGGGTTTTCTTGCCCCCTCCCCCCTGCTCTCCTGCTGGTAATAGCTCACCTTACCTGATCACTCTCGTTACAGTGTGTATGGTAACACCCATTGTTTCATGTTCTCTGTGTGTATAAATCTCCCCACTGTATTTTCCACTGAATGCATCCGATGAAGTGAGCTGTAGCTCACGAAAGCTTATGCTCAAATAAATTTGTTAGTCTCTAAGGTGCCACAGGTCCTCCTGTTCTTTTTGCGAATACAGACTAACACGGCTGCTACTCTGTACTCTGTGTCAGCAGCTCGTCAGGCCTGACATACTCACTACACCTAACACACTGTTGTCACAATCTGTATCTGACAGGTGGCATGTAAGATATCATTAGAAAACTAAGAACTCACAGATCATTTATATTCTTGCATGATATATGTATAGGGTGTGTTCAAAAATGTGTACTAGAATTATATACTTAGCGGGTCAAGCAATGCATAAGCACTTTGCCTTAGACACAGGAATGTGTATTTGCTTTTCTGACTGGCCTGGTTGACAGGCAGAGACAATGAAGGTCCATTTACATATTAGGCAAACAAATCCCCCAAGCTACCAAGTTGGGGAGGAGACAGCATGGCATCTACACAAGAGCAGGAGAGAGAAAATTGGTCTGGGTTTTACATTTCAAAGAATACCCTGTAAAGGTTTACAAAAAGAAAAGGAGTACTTGTGGCACCTTAGAGACTAACCAATTTATTTGAGCAAATTGGTTAGTCTCTAAGGTGCCACAAGTACTCCTTTTCTTTTTGCGAATACAGACTAACACGGCTGTTACTCTGAAACCTGTAAAGGTTTACTGGTCTACAAAGACAGGGGGCTGATCCTGAAGTGATAAGCAATTGAATCAACTGATTGTATGCAATATTGAGGTATTATAACAGTGTGTAGAGTGGGGTCTTTTAGGAAAGCCTGTGACACACTGGTGATTAATATCAATGAAAAATATCTGCATTAACACTATATGAAAATTACAAATACTCACTGATATTACATTTTACAGACTGTGACCAAACAAAGGGAGAAACAAGTCTCTCCCAGACAGGGAAAGGCAGCTATCTATCTGTCCCCAATGAAATTAAGCAAGGTGTGACCAAAAACGATGGAAGCCCCATTAACACAGAAATCAGCAGGAAGATGGGAAGCCCACAAGAAGGAAAGACCTTGAGGTCATCCTGCCTGTGATATGTAACCTATCACTTAAATCAGCTTCTGTGCCAGATGACTGACAAACAGCTAATGTAACTCCAATTCTTAAAAAAAGGGCTCCAGATGAGATTCTGGCAATTACAGGCCAGTAAGGGTAACTTCAGTACCAGGCAAAGTCATTGAAACTACAGTAAAGAAGAGAATTATCCGACACATAGATGAACATGATATGTTGGGGAAGAGTCAACATGGCTTTTGTAAAGGGAAATCATGCCTCACCCATCTATTAAGAATTCTTTGATGGGGTCAACAAACATGTGGACAAGGGTGATCCCGTGGATATAATGTACTTGGATTTCAGAAAGCTTTGCAAGGTCCCTCACCGAAGGATCTTAAGCAAAGTAAGCAGTCATAGAATAGGAGGGAAGTCCCTCTCATGGATCAGTAGCTGGTTAAAAGATGGGAGACAAAGGGTCAGTTTTCACACTGGAAAGAGTAAATAGCAGGATCCTCCAGGGATCTGTACTGGGACCAGTGCAGTTCAACGTATTCATAAATGGTCTGGAAAAAGGGGTAAACAGTGAGGTGGCAAAGTTTGCAGATGATACAAAATTATTTAAGATAGTTAAGTTCAAAGCTGACTGAAAAGAGTTACAAATGGATCTCACAAAACTAGGTGACTGGACAACAAAATGGCAGATGAAAGTCAATGTTGATAAATGCAAAGTAATGCACATTGGAAAACATAATCCCAACTATACATACAAAATAATGGAGTCTAAATTAGCTGTTGCCACTCAAGAAAGAGATCTTGGAGTCACTGTGTTCTCTGAAAACATCTGCTCAATGTGCAGCGACAGTCAAAAAAGCTAACCAGAATGTTAGAAACCATTAGGAAAGGGATAGATAAGAAGAGAGTAAATATCATAATGCCATTAGTGAAACCCATGGTACACTCACACCTTGAATACTGTGTGCAGTCCCATCTCAAAAAAGATAGATTAGATATAATTGGAAAAATACAGAGAAGGGCAACAAAATGATTCGCAAAAAGAAAAGGAGGACTTGTGGCACCTTAGAGACTAACCAATTTATTTGAGCATAAGCTTTCGTGAGCTACAGCTCACTTCACTGGATGCAACAAGTACTCCTTTTCTTTTTGCGAATACAGACTAACACGGCTGCTACTCTGAAACAAAATGATTGGAGATATGGAACCACTTGCATATGAGGAGAGATTAATAAGACTGGGACTGTTCAGTTTGGAAAAGAGATGACTAAAGGGGGGATATGATAGAGGTCTATAAAATCATGAATGGTTTGGAAAAAGTGACTAAGGAAATGCTATTTACCCCTTCACATAACACAAAAACAAGGGGTCACCCAATGAAGTGTAGGACTGGAAGGGATCTCAAGAGGTCATCTAATCCAGTCCCCTGCACTCAAGGCAGGAGTACGTAATAATAAACTATGCCTGACAGGTGTTTGTCTAGCCTGTTCTTAATAACCTCCAATGATGGAGATTCCACAGCCTCCCTAAGCAATTTGTTCCAGTGCTTAACTACCTGGACAGTCACGAAGTTTTTCCTAATGTCCAGCTTAAACCTCCCTTTGCTGCAATTTAAGCCCATTGCTTCTTGTCCTGTCCTCAGAGGTTAAAAAGAACAATTTTTCGCCTTCTTTCTTGTAACAACTTTATATGTACTTTAAAAGTGTTATGTGTCCGTCATCGTTCCCCCCCCTCCCCACCTCGCCCAGACTTCTCTTCTCCACTCTAAACAAACCCAGTTTTTTCAACCTTTCCTTATAGGTCATGCTTTCTAGACCTTTAATTGTTGTTGTTGCTCTTCTCTGGACTTTCTCCAATTTGTCCACATCGTTCCTGAAATCTGGCACCCAGAACTGGACACAGTACTCCAATTGAGGCCTTATCAGTGTGGAATAAAAATTAATAGGCAGCAAGTTTAAAACAAACAAAACGAAGTATTTCTTCACACAACACACAGTCAACCTGGGGAACTTGTTGCCAGGGGATGTTGTAAAGGCCAAAAGTATAAATGGGTTCAAGAAAGTACCGAATAAGTTCATGGAGGATAGGTCCATCAATGGCTAATAGCCAAAATGGTCAGCGATGCAACCCCTTGCTCTGAGCGTCCTTGAGTCTCTTACTGACAGAAGATGGGAGTAGACAACAGGTGACAGATTTCTCTATAATTGCCCTGTTCTGTTCATCCCCTTTGAAGCATCTGGCACTGGCCACTTTGAAGACAGGATACTGGGCTAGATGAACCATTGGTCTGATCCAATATGGCCATTCTAACATTCTTGTATTATCTTATGTTGCCTCTCTAAATAAAGTCATTGAACTCTGGAAGATATAAGCAAGGACAGAGGTCATCTTTGGCATCACCAGACAGACACAAGGGCCCAGAGCTCTGCAAGCTGAAAAAGATGGGCCCTTCAACCAAGGAGGGGCTGAAGCCACTGGAAACTGAATATAGGTGAGAAACCTGCTTAGGCCAAGGCCTTTCACCTAGGAAGACAAAAGAAGCCAGCCTCTTGTGCTTTTGTGGAAGGCCCTGACTGAGGGAAAGTAAACCACGGCTGAAAAGAAGAATGACTGATGAGAGAAACTATCTTTAACAAAGCCTGTACCTTGCTAGATTAAGTTTTAAACTTTAGATGTGTGCTTTCACTTGTATTTTCTTGTAACATCTCTACTTTTATTTCTTTTACTTGGCATCACATAACCTTTGTCCTATTAATAAATTTGTTTTTGGTTATTTTTGTGGTTTTTTTCTTATAAACCAACTCAGTGCTGTGTTTGAAGGAAGGGTGTACCTCTCCCAGTTAATAAACTGTAATGTACTTTTATCTCTTTAAAGAAGCAAACAAACCTTATTATTTCTCAGAGTGGTCCAGGAGAGGGCTGGACATTTCAGGGCACACAGTTCTGGGAAAATTCGGGATTGGGAGTGCGTAGGGGTCACCTTGCAAGTAGCAACCCAGGTTGGCGGAAGCCACGGTAGGGCTGTTGTGCTGGAGGCGGGCTGCTGGAGTCAGAGTTGCTGCTCCAGGGATTCACAGCATACAGACCTGCGTGTTCGTCTGCTGATGTCCAGGCTGAAGCCACAGCAGCAGGGCGTTACAGGCAGGCCCCTCACTGAACTGCACTGCACCCCAAAATGTGACAATGCCTGTGCACCACGCACCTCAGATTGGAGAATTCTTGCAAACAGTGTCCGTTGGTCGGTGCCTATCCCCTTGCCACCAGTGTGCTCCACGCCGAGGATATAAGAGGTGGTGTGGACAGATGCCTCTCCAGTTCCATCTCTCCTGTGAATGCAGACATGATCTGAGGCAGAGGGGAAGGAGGATGGGTAGTGGAATACCTAAAAGAACTCCTGCTACCACAAAGTAAATTCCCTTTCTTCTTCAAGCACTGGTCCCTGTGTGTCTTCCACTGTGGGTGTCTGGCAAGCAGCACTCAGAGAGGAGGAGGCTGCAGGTGGCATGGCTGCCTGTAGAACCGCCATTCTGAAGGATGTGTCAGCGGCAGAGTCTTGGGGTGGGATCCAAACTCTTCAGAGTGGACTCTGCTCTTGTGCTTATGAGAGAGTCCCCTGCTCTCATGTGGAAAACCTGTCAAAGGGTCCCTGGCCTTGCTCTTTCCTGCTCCTGTGTCAGGCCTTGTGCTAGGAGGCGTGCTCGTCAATGTACGGTGGGGTCCCCAGCCTGGGTCCGACTCAGGCCTCACAGCTTTCGCCATGAGGTGCTTTTTAAGTTGGAGTTCTGGGTCTGGCTGGGGAACGAATGGTACATATTGCATTTGGTGGAGATATGCACTTCTCTGAGGCAGTATATGTATCACTGGTGGTCATTGCTGACCAAAAAGGAGCAGGGAGAGGAGACATTGTTTCCAAATACAGGTATTCTGGGCATCATCTAATTCCTGTACCAGGGAGGCAGGAGGTTTTCTGGGAAGGGGATTTAAACTACTCACTAACTATACTAATAAAACCCATTAACAATAGCTTCACTACAGAGCTACAACAGTAAAATCTTTGACGTATTTACAGGTTTGAAGACAAGGACGAGGCTGAAGAGAAGGGAGAAGCTCCAGACACTGGAGATTCTGAGTCAGGCCAGGAGGCAATAAGAAGGTACTTTAGAGGCAGTTGTGCACACAGCCTCTTATGGCCTTGGAGTGGCGCGTGAGGATGGCAAAGGCAGAGGCGTAGGCCAGTGGACACTGCTTGCAAGAACTCTCTGGTCTCAGACGCATTTGCAGTGCATACTTATCCACAGTGGATGACACATAGGGGCTAGCACTCAAAGAAGAACCAGAGCACAGCCCTAGGAAATCTCTTAACTGGTTCCTGGAAAGCCACCACAACAGAGCATGAGCTTAGGGTGGCTTTATGTTCTCTGGTATCTTCGAGTGACCGTTGCGGCTGCCAGTAGTATCAGACTGTGTCCAATGGGGATCCACTGCCCACCACATCACTTAGTTGTGATGTGGTGGGTAGTGAATATTGTGAGTGCTCAACTCTTTGGAGTGTGCATTAGGGAAAGAAAGAATCCACAGAAAATTAATAAGTGCACAAATAACACCCCCAAACTTTCCTGTGTGTTTGTAGGTTAGTTTCTGTGTTGCAAAACATAACAGATGATGTTTTAAATGCTCAAAAGAAATTGAATAAAACAATCTTTGTAACCTTTAGGGATTCTCAGTGTATGAATGATTCGATACAAACTCTTCCAAGACACTCTGAGAAGAAGACTGTGTTACGTGTCACTTGGAAAGTCATTCTTCTCGATGAGCAATATGGATTCAGATTTGACCTGTGGCCTAGCCTTGAACACCTCTTCGACTCTTGGGAGTTTGAGGCGTTTCTATGTGTCTTTAGAGAGAGGTACTGCCCTCTAAATTTCCTGCTATGAAGTCTCTGATTTGATTTATGACCAGGTGCATACCTGACTCCCTGAACTGGCACCTTCAATAGTTTGATACAGTTCCCTAGAGTCTGAATGAAATCATTTTTGCTTTGATAAATAAAACCATTAAAATGATATAAAAATGGAAACACTGGGAATTAGTTTTGCCCAAAAATTGGATCTGATATTCTCGTTGGAAAAGTGGTGAACTCCCAGTATTACTTCCAGCATCTGTGTCACAGCTGGTAAGATTCTCAATAACATGACGAGGGAAAGCGTTAGCACAATGAGATGGATTGTGAGCAGCAGAACCGCGACAAGGTCCTTCCCCATGTCTGCTGTGCATTCACACCCTGGTGAACTGATAGAGCCAAGAACAAGGCTGCCCTCTGCCAGTGTGAGGTGCCAGTTACTCAGGGAGTCTCTGACTTATCAGGAAACAAAAGGAAATGACATCGTTTGATTCCTTGCTAGGGTGAGGAACCAGTTACTAAAAGGAACAGTCACAAGATTGAAATGCCCGCAAGCTGCATGGAAATTTTTTAAAAACACCATAATAGAGGCTCAAACTATATGTATACCCCCAAATTAAAAAAATAAATAAAAAGGGAAGCAGACCCAAAAAATGCCACCATGCCTAAACAGAGTAAAAGGAGTGGTTAGAGACAAAAAGGCATCTTTTAAAAACTGGAAATCAAATAATACTGAGGAAAATAGAAAGGAGCATAAATTCTGGCAAGTCAAGTATAAAAGTATAATTAGGCAGACCAAAAAATTTTTTAACCAACTAGCAAAAGATTAAAAAATTGCTGTTAGTTTTTGTAAGTACATCAGAAGCAGGAGGCTTGCCACATAATCAGGGGGGCCACTGGTCAACGGATGTGCTAAAGGAGCACTCAAAGAAGATAAAGTTGTTGCAGAGAAGCTAAAGAAATCTCTACATGGATCTTCACTGCAAATGATCTGAGGGAGATTCCCACACGAGCATTCTTTTTAGGTTATATATCTGAGAAATTGTCCCAGACTGAGGTTATCAATAGAGAAGGTTTTAGAACAAACTGATAAATTAAATGGTAATATGTCACCAGGACCAGGGATATTCACCCAAGACTTCTGCAGGAACTCAAATATTAAATTGCAGAACTACTAACGGTGGTATGTAGCTTAGTGCTTAAATCAACTTCTGTACCAGATGACTGGTAGATAGCTAATGTAACGCCAATTTTTAAAAAATGCTCCAGAGGTGATCCTGGCAATTATAGGCCAGTAAGTCTAATTTCAGTACCAGGCAAAATTATCAGACACATAGATGAATATGATACATTGGGGAAGAGTCAGCGTGGCTTTTGTAAAGGGAAATCATGCCTCACCCATCTATTAGAATTCTTTGAGGGTGTCAACACGTGGACAATGGTGATCCAGTGGATATAGTGTACTTGGACTTTCAGAAAACTTTTGATAAGGTCCCTCACCGAAGGCTTTTAATCAAAGTAAGCAGTCATGGAATAAGAGGGAAGGTGCTCTCATGGTCAGTAACTGGTTAAAAGATAGGAAACAAAGGGTAGGAATAAATGGTTAGTATTCACAGTGGAGAGAGGTGAATAGCAGGGTCCTCCAGGGATCTGAACTGGGACCAGTGCTGCTCAACATATTCACAAATGATTTGGGAAAAGGGGTAAACAGTGAGATGGCAAAGTTTGCAGATGATACAAAACTAAAGATAGTTAAATTCAAAGCAGACTGGGAAGAGTTACAAAGGGATCTCACAAAACTAGGTGACAGGGCAACAAAATGGCAGATGGAATTCAATGTTGATAAATGCAAAGTAATGTACATTGGAAACCATAATCCCAACTATACACACAAAATGATGGGATCTAAATTAGCTGTTGCCACTCAAGAAAGATCTTTAAGTCATTGTGGACAGTACTCTAAAAACATCCACTCAGATGTGCAGCGGCAGTCCAAAAAGTTAACCAGAATGTTAGGAACCATTAGGAAAAGGATAGACTATAAAACAGAAAATAGAAATCCAAGCTACACCCATACCTTGAATACCGTGTGCAGTTCTGGTTGCCCCATCTCAAAAAGGATATATTAGAATTGGAAAAGATACAGAGAAGAGCAACAAAAATGATTATGGGTATGGAACAGCTTCTCTCTGAGGAGAGATTAAAAAGACTACAACTGTTCAGTTAGAAAAGAAATGACTAAGAGGGGATATGACAGAGGTCTATAAAATCATGAATGGTGTGGAGAAAATGAATAAGTGTTATTTTCCCCTTCACATAACACAAGAACCAGAGGTCACCCAATGAAATTAATAGGCAGCAGGTTTAAAACAAACAGAAGGAAATACTTCTTTACGCAACGCAGAGTCAACATGTAGAACTCATTGGCAGGAGATGTTGAAAAGGGAAAAAGTGTAACTGTGTTCAAAAAAGAATTAGATAAGTTCATGGGGGACAGGTCCATCAATGGCTATTAGCCAAGACAGCCAGGGACCCATGCTCTGGGTGTCCCTAAACCTCTGATTGCCAGAAGCTGGGACTGGATGCCAGGGATAGATCACTCAATAAATTGAAGCGTATGGCACCAGCCACTGTTGGAAGACAGGATACTTGCTACATGGACAATTGGTCTCACCCAGTATGGCCATTCTTAGGTTTAAGAGGAAACTGAAGACACAAGGTTCCATCCATGCATCATGGTCTTAAAGCACCAGGTCTTCCACTTGCTTGGTTTCAAATTAGTGTAATATCACCTACCATGTTACCCCACGGCATTTGAGCAGGACAATTCATAGTGAATATGGCTAGGGGTAGCCATTCTATCTACCGGTCTTCATGCCAATACCCTAGAGGACTGACATTCACACACTGCATTTTTGCCATGTTCTGCACTCTTGGCACTTGTATAACCCATTTAAACTGGTCTCTGTTTCCCCTTAAGAAAGATACGGCCTCATAAACATGATGTGCAGGGACCCAACTTCATCATGCTGTTGTGCTGACTAGAGTTAAGTTAGCAGAGTTAGCCTCTCATATGCACCAATTGTCTACTGCTCTCTGAAGTCAGGCGCTGTTTCTTAGGTAAACAAGAAGATTTCAGGTATGGGATAAACAGAGGGGGTGTCACGCAGATTGTGCAGCAGCCCTGGGGATTCTCCTCCCAGACAGACAGGAATACTGGGGCAGCCCCTCAGCCTTTCCATTCAAGGCCCTCAGCAAGAGGGCTAGTATTTAGCACTAGGCAAGAATCTGTGTGCTCTGCTGCTCTAGGCCTGAACTGAGCTAAGCTGAGTCAATTGAGCTGAGGTATCAATCATTGCACAAATCAGGCCTGTGTATCAGATCCATTCCGAGGAGTACCAGCAGCGTCAGAGACACTAACTTCTCTGGGCTTGTCTTCACCATGAGCAATGGTAGCTAAGGCCTTTCAAATTTGTGGTGTGAAATGTCCTTCCCTTCCCAGATTCGGGACCACAGATTAGATTCTGCCAACTGTCAGGAAGATACTCACAGCATCAGGTGGCTTCTTTCAAGTTCATTTTTGTCTAAGGCACCTCCTGTTAGATCGGCCTGATCCTGGGGTTTCACCTCAGAATCCTTGATCGCCGCTTCAGATGGAGATTCAAACACTTCATCGGGGTATGTAGAGAGCTCCTCATGGAGGACTCCTTCCTGGGCAAAGAAACATAAGTCCTGTCAAAGACATTCCAGTGACTTATTAGAGCAAAGCAACTCAAAAGGAAGCTCTGTCAGGAGTGGCACCTCTCCCTTGAGCCCACACATACTGCTGGGTGATAGAGTTCTTACAGCCTTTGGCTACTGGGGACAAAGCCAGCACTGCTCCCCTTACCCGAGCAAAAAACGAGGTGTCCAACTCATCCGGGAAATCCACCGTGTCCTCCTCCAAGAAACTAGCTGGGGTGAAGCTGCGTCGCTGAGCTCTCCTCAGGGTACTGTCCTTCACAGAGCGGCCCTGGAAGAGAAGGGAATAGCATTCAGTCACAGAGAAATCTGACCCCACAAACACTTAAGAGTTCTGCAGACCCTGCTTCTTCAGGGGCTTAGCTGTGTCAGGGAGTCACCAAAGTAAGTGCAGCAGATCCACCAGCCACTTGACACCCTTCTAGTGAGACTTGTGAATCCCACATACTAGTATTTCCAAGATGGCAGCACCATCCCTTTCAGCTGAGCTAAATGGTGCCTTCTGCAGTATATGAATGCTCTAACGTGCTTCTTACAAAGGACCATCACCCATTCAGAGCCTAGCTTTTCCAAACTTCTCATCCAATCAGAGCCTAGACCTTAGCTACTGCTAACCAAATTTTGTAAAGAACATTTGAGCCTGGTTGTTGTCAAACTTGAAGCACTCAGACTGACAAACTCTTGGCAGGTCTTTATCTGGTCTACTCCACTTCCTTCTAGGCATGGGCAGGAGACACAGTGCAAAGCAATCAGAACAGTGACTCCCCAAAATGACATAGTGGAGTCCCATTTTACACCTCCTCCCACCTCAGGAATCCCATAAATGGTGCCTTCACCCGAGACCTCCACCCTGTCCCCACAGGAATCCTCCTCACTCAGACAGTACCTTCACCAGGGCTGCTGCTGCTCGGAAGCTCATTTTGGCCACTGATTCCCGTTTCCGCCGTCGTGGTAAGCGATTGAACCCAGACCGAGAGCTGGTGAAGGAGCACAGTGATGTGGCACCTGGAGTGATTGGCGTGTGAGGGATGCTGTATCCATCATTATCATCAGCCATACGGAATGCTCGGCCTCGTGCTAAAGGGTCTACAATCTGCAGTCGAAGAGAGGATCTCAGTTATTGTGAGAAACTGGGAAGATCTCAGCATGCTCTCAGGCAAGGAGCGAAGGCCTGTGCCTCATTCTTGGGGCCCTTTTCTCCCCTCAACAAACACAAAGAAACATAGGAACTGCCAGACTGGATCAGACCTGGGCTTCATCAAGCCCTGTATCCTGTCTCTGACAGCTACCAGCACAAGATGCTTCAGAGGAAGGTCTGGGATAATCTGTAATCCATGAAGGTCACACCGTGAGCCCTGAACATGAGGTTTTACATTCCTTCCAAAATTTTTATCATCATTAACTGTAACAAATATGGATAAAAACACTATCCAGAGGAGTGTCCAATCCTCTTCGACTCTTCTTAAATTCTTGGCTTCACCAACGTCATGTGGCAGTGAATTCCACAGTCTAATTGTCTGTTGTGTGAATGAGAGTTTTTTCTAGGCCCTCGATCACTCTTTGGCTTCCTTTCACAGATTCCAAGGTCAGATGGAACCACTGCGATCATGTAGTATGACCTTCTATATAACACAGGCCAGAACACTTCGCCAAAATAATTTCTAAAGTAAATTTCTTCTTTGAGACCACTCTCACTGTTCAATATCCTTTTTGAGAAGGAGTGACCAGTGTGGCATATGCTGTCGAGATGGACTGATTTACACAATGCATAATAATGTTTACAGTAGCATTTTCCATCCTGTATCCTAACATCTTGTTTGCTTTCTGGACCACAGTTGAGCAGAGGTCTTTACTGGGCTGTCCTCTGTGATGCCCTGGTCCTTTTTGTGATTTAATACAGCTAACTTAGAACCCTGCAAGATGTGTAAATAGTTCACATTTTCCCCTCCAATGTGCATTACTTTGCAGCACATACCAGCATCGAATGTAAGCTACATTCACCCAGCTTAGTTAGGTCTCTGAAATTCCTCCATTCCTAAGCAGCAGAACACAAAACTCCTTTCTGGTCATCACTGCTGTTCTTTAGAGCTGGTCAAAATTTTTAAGCCAAAAATTCTTCTCACCAAAAATTGTGGTTTTGTTGAATATAATTTTTTTTTGTAGAAAAAGGTCATCTTCAATGATATTGTTCAATATTTCAATGGAAAATTTTGAAACAAACTGAAAATTTTCACTTTGTTTAGGTTCAAATTGCATTTTTCATTTCATTTTGGATTTGGGCGGGGGGGAGGGGAGGTGTTTCCTTTCACTTCCTTTTGGTTTTGGTTTTTTAAATACTCTCCCCCACCCCCACCCCTTTTTTCCCCACCAGAACATGACTTCAGTGGGACTATCTGAGATAGGAAAGTAAAGCTCATGTGTGCTTGCAAGATTGGGGTCCAATTTTTGAAAATGTAACCCTACCTCACTCTGCAGACGAGGTAACCCAGCTGGAAGCGCAGGGAGGCAGCAGGAAGGAATTCTGCAGAGCAGCCCTTGGCTGCTGGTTACAGGATCCCTGGACTGGAAACTGAGATAGTGGGAGGGGACAGGCTCCCTACCAACTACCAGGGAAGATGGCATGAATCCCCTGAGAAAGGGACATGGATGATAGAGAGCCCTGAGAAACGGGAGTGAGGACACAAGGCCCAGTGTCAGGGCTGAAGATCTGATACAAGGTCTCGGACTTGGTTGGACTCTTCTGGTACCCTGGCAGAGGTTGACTCAATTGTGACCTGACCAGAGGGCCAAGTTACAAGAAGAGAGACCACTGCAGCGCCAAAGCAATGGGCAGCTGGATGTGCCAGATGCAGGGAGAGACACTACACTATGCTTAGCCACAAGGAGGAACTCCAGCAACGAGTGATCTCCTTCAAATCCACAGAAAATTTCATAGATATTTTTCATTTATTGCTGACTATTTCCAAAATAAGCAATCGAGTCAATAATTTCTTTAAATTTTTCAATTTTTTTTTAAAATTCTACCAAGTGACTAAGCTGACCAAATTTTTCCCCCCAATATTGCTTGTTTATAAAATGGAAAATGATAAACATACTGATTAGAATCTTGGCTAATAAATTTGAAAAATGAACCAATTTTGCAACCTGCAAAATTTGTCAATTTCTCAAGCAGATCTACTTGTAACTAGGGCTATCAGGTGATTAAAAAAATAAATTGCAATTAATTGCATTGTGAAAGAATAATAGGATATCATTTATTTAAATATTTTTGGATGTTTTCTACATTTTCAAATATATTAATTTCAATTACAACACAGAATACAAAGTGTACAGTGCTCACTTTATATTTATTTTTATTACAAATATTTGCACTGTAAAAACCAAAAGAAATAGTATTTTTCAATTCACCTCATACAACTACTGTAGTGCAGTCTGTTTATCATGAAAGTTGAATTTACAAATGTAGAATTATGTACAGAAAACTGCATTCAAAAATAAAACAATGTAAAACTTTAAAGCCTACAAGTTCACTCAGTCCTATTTCTTGTTCAGCCAATCGCTCAGACAAACAAGCTTGTTTACATTGGCAGGAGATAATGCTGTCCGCTTCTTGTTTACAATGTCACCTGAAAATGAGAACCGGCGTTCACATGGCACTGTTGTAGCCAGCGTTGCAAGATATTTATGTGCCAGATGCGCTAAAGATTCATATGTCCCTTGATGCTTCAACTACCATTCCAGAGGACATGCATTCATGCTGATGACGAGTTCTGCTCGATAATGATCCAAAGCACTGCGGACCGACGCATGTTCATTTCCATCATGTGAGTCACATGCCACCAGCAAAAGGCTGATTTTCTCTCTTGGTTTTTTGGGTTCTGTAGTTTCCGCATCGGAGTACTGCTCTTTTAAGACTTCTGAAAGCATGCTCCACACCTCGTCCCTCCCAGATTTTGGAAGGCACTTCAGATTCTTAAACCCTAGGTCGACTGCTGTAGCTATCTTTAGAAATCTCACATTGGTACCTTCTTTGCATTTTGTCAAATCTGCAGTGAAAGTGTTCTTAAAACGAACAACATGTGCTGGGTCATCATCCGAGACTTCTGTAACATGAAATATATAGCAGAATGCAGGTAAAACAGAGCCAAAGACATACAGTTCTCCCCCAAGGAGTTCAGTCACAAATTTAATAAACACATTATTTTTTTTAACAAGCGTCACCAGTATGGAACCATGTCCTCTGGAATGGTGGCCAAAGCATGAAGGGGCATACTAATGTTTAGCATATCTGGCATGAAAATGCCTTGCAACGCCAGCTACAAAAGTGCCATGTGAAAGCCTGTTCTCACTTTCAGGTGACATTGTAAATAAGAATCGGGTACCATTATGTCTCATAAATGTGAACAAACTTGTTTGTCTGAGCGATTGGGTGAACAAGAAGTAGGACTGAGTGGAGTTGTAGGCTCTGAAGTTTTACATTGTTTTGGTTTTGAGTGCAGTTATGTAACAAAAAAATTCTACATTTGTAAGTTGCACTTTCACGACAAAGAGATTGCACTACAGTTTTTGTATGAGGTGAACAGAAAAATACTATTTCTTTTGTTTATCATTTTTACAGTGCAAATATTTGTAATCAAAAATAATATAAAGTGAGTACTGTATACTTTGTATTCTGTGCTGTAACTGGAATCAATATATTTTAAAATGTAGAAAAACATCCAAAATATTTAATAAATTTCAATTGGTATTCTATTGCTTAACAGTGTGATTAAAACCGTGATTAATCGTGATAAATTTTTTTAATCGCCATTAATTTTTGTGAGTTAATTGCATGAGTTAACTGTGATCAATCGACAGCCCTACTTGTAACCTTCCTGGGCAGCACACACTTGTGAAACTACAGGATCCAGAACATCACATTACTTCTCCACAAGGTCAAAAATGAGGATTTAACTCTGTCCAACACAGCCAGAAAAAACTAATGCTGGCTATGGCAGCAATTTCTATGCACTCTCCTAACCAAAAGGCTGATAAAATACAATCCTTGGTAGACTTACAGGTTCTGCCAATATAGAATATAATCCTCATTACCCCAACAGTTGTGGCCCGAAAAAGTTATAGGCTCTGATGGCTGGGCTCATAACCAAGAGTTCAACATCTAACAGCACAACATAGCCAGCCTCTTTCCATTGTTACATATGGAAGTTATAAAATGCGGCAGCTACATCCGACAGACATTACAACTTCCACGTGGCTCCAATGGGTAGGGTAGGAGAGACTATAACTTTTGTGAGGCCTGAGATGTGGTGCTCATTAACTTTACAAGTCTTTTATAAATTGGCACGCAGGAGAGGTTACTTTCAAGAATGAACACAAGGTTTTAGACAAAAGTTACAACTGCTGTCAGAGGACTGGATGGAAGTTCCAATATTAATGATCTTGACCATGAATAAATATTTTATATTTAAGAATACTTTGTCAAACTGGTTCTGTGCCTGAGTTCTCAGCAAGGTCTAGAGCACAGGACCTGTTTGAAGCCACACGTCAATTATGAGTTGATTCAAAGGCTTTTCCAAACTGAAAAAGAAGCCATTTTTCTAAGTCCCATAACTCTAAAATGATTTGTTTGATTAAATCCAAACTTTAAAAAACTTTTAAAAAACATGACAAATTTCAGCTTTTCAGACAGAGGAGAGAGGGCTCTCGGTGGGCAGGATCAGGGTTAGACAATAGTCAATCCTTTACTACGGAGACACTACCAATCTCTTACCCTCCTTTCTCCAAGGCAGGATTATCTGCAGATGGAGATAATTTCATTTCCCATTTCACCATCTGGACAAGTGCAGCACTCTTAACTGACTTCATAATATCAGATCAATTACCAGGGAAAAGCAAGGCACTGGGAACCCTTCAGGTTAGAGCTCAAGTGCTAATGAAGTTACCTCATTTAGGTTTGCGTACTGGCAGAATCTGTACTTTGGGAACATGGAGTAGGCAAGGAAGCAGGAAGCTTTACAGCTTCCCCTGGCAATTTCTGAGGGCTCGTGAGCAGAGTGTGCCAGCTGCTGAGGTAAGAGAGATGACACATAGGTAGCTCCTGTGAAGTCATGAGATAATATTTCTGAGGATACTGAAAACTAGGGTATTGTCTTCAGACAGCAAAATGTGAAGAATAAAAAAGTAAGTGCATTGCATGGCAATGGGGCTATTAGTATGAGACTGCAGTTAGGGAGGATAGGGTCTAATCTGGATATCGAAAGTAAACTGACAGTTCTCCTCTCAAAATTGCTGAATACCCCATGTTGGAAAAGAGACTGACAGCCAGATTTGACTAGGAAACTGGAATCTTGCTATGGAAAAAGCTGAAAAACGCCTTCCACGATTACTGTAATTCCTTACTAGTGCTCATATACCATTCTCACTCAGTAATGATGCCAAAGGGACAAAGACATGGCTCTCAGAGTCCTGGGGAAACAGACTGCAGATGTATAAACCACAGAGGCCCAAGTGGAAGGGTGACAACACTGATTATGGGAAGAGAGTGCTCAAATGTGTGTATGAGATTTAGGAAACCATCCCTTCACAGGAAACTCTTCCTTTCCTCTAAAACCTTCGTTTCCATGTTTGATCTCTTTAGTGTCTTGTGTACACTGATCTGAAATATTCAGGAAACATTGAACCCTAAAGCAGGCTTAGCATCCAGCAGTGGGAGAGGGGAGAAAGGAGCCTTTTTGGTATGTTCTGAAAGCTAACAAGCCCCATGGAAAGGCCCTGGCTACTCCTCCACTGGACTCACCTTCTGCATGCCAAGTTGACAAGGCCCGACGTAGAGAGGAGGAGGAGTCTCTGTGCTAGTGAGTGAGATGTTATCCTGGCTGGGCAGGTCCATTTCCCGGATGACCTGAGGTTTCAGCTTCCCATATCGCTGGCTGCAATGGCGAAGGCTTTTTCTCTGCCATTTCTGAGTGGCATCGCTATCCTTGCTTACCCCAAACCAATCTGCTGTGCCCCTGAAAGACACCGACACACAAGCACAGGGAACGTTTGGGTTCGCTTAAATCATGCAAATTAGAGATAGAAAAGCCCCAGTAGTTCACACCTACTCCATTCCCATGCAGGATTCTGCCCTACAGTATATCTCACGGGCTCTTCACAGCTTGGTTTTAAATATGCAGTAAGACCAGGGCACAAAATTTTCATCAAAACATTATTATAAAAAAAAAAATGCCTTTTACCAAAACAAACATTTCACACACAAAAATATTTTGGTCAATTTTTTTTTTAAAGTTTTTCCCAGTGGGGAAAAGAAAAGAAGGGGCAGCAGGAACCAGGGGACCTATTTATTTTGTCATTTAGTTTGATTGGAAATTTTTTTTAACGAAACTATTTTATTTCTTTGAACATTTTCACAGAAAATACTTACCCATGTTGGACCAGGCCTAGTCCCAAGTGATGGGGCCATGGCCCTTTCACAACCTCAGCGATCTCACAGTCCGAAAGAGTTTCCTTATATTCAGTCTGAATTCATCTTTTCTTCTCCTGACTCCCCATTATTGCCCTCTCCCTCCTTGTGCTTTCCAAACTGGTATTTAGCTGAAGCTTAGCATCAGCACCAGAGTGCCACTATGCTCCCTGGGATCTCAACTTTCCAACAGTTTATGTCTGGGTTATAGGGGTACACGGCACTCAGCTGCCTGCTGCGGAAAGGTGAGAAAAGCTAGGAGCAGAAGGCAGTGGAGTGCAGCAATGCAGGCCATCAGGATATTGCTAGGGGTCTGCTGGGAGCAGAACAGTTTGTATTGCATTGCTTCTATTTCATCACTGAAAGGCATCTACATTCAAAGACAAAATCCTGGAGGAAGCCAGAACATGTAAATTAGGAGCATTTCAGGCCACCCCAAATGCAGGAGGACAGCCATACATTGTAGCATGCAGTGTAATTGTAGCCATGTCAGTCCCAGGATATGAGAGAGACAAGGTGGGTGAGGTAAGTACCTCACCCACCTTGTCTCTCTCATATCCTGGGACTGACATGGCTACAATCATCTCTCTAGTCATGCATTGTAAACAGTCCTAGAAATGTAAGATTTACCACTGATCCATCATGCCTTTCCTCCAGCAGTGGCCAATACCTGCTGCTTCCAAAGAAGGCATGCCACAAGAACCCATAATGCACCTGGCCAAGTGTTCAATGCTGTGAAGAAAAAGTCCATCGTAACCCCACCCAAGTGCACACATGGAAGCGTGAGATCATCTGATCCTTTTCATCAACTCCTTCATGGGAGCAAGGACATCCACTGATGCTGTGACACTGAGAGAGGGGTTTTAGCCTGTGCTCATGGTGGAGGCCAGGGGGTATGCTCCGGCAGTAAGAGGGAAGCAGACTCAGTTACTGTTAGTTCATCAGGTTTATGCCTGGGCATCAAAGGGGAATATACCATTTTAGTATTAGCAGGAAGTAGTATGCCCTAGAATTAGAATTAGGCAGGGGCAAGATTCTGTTAATGGGGTTTGTGCCTGGGCAGCGAGAGAATAAACTGCTTTTTGACTTATAACAAAAAGGTCCTTATCCAAACGATCTGGGTTATGTAAATACATATCCAATTCAAAGGCCTCAAACAGCCTCTCCTGTTAAACTCCAATTGTAACCCCATTTATCTCAGACTGGTCCCCTCTATATATCCCTTCCCAGATATCCAAAACAGAAGAGCCTTGCAGTGTGTCCCGAAGGTCAAAAGACTTGGGCTATTTTATTCCAAGGAGGAGAGGGAATTCTAAAATCAAGGGGCCCTCATGGAGAATGCCCTCACCCTGCCAGCAGCCTCCTCTCTGTCATTCCCAAGAGGGCTTTAGCTTAAGCAGCTTTGCAGATGGCAGCTCTGGCAGTGAAGCCCAGGAAAAGAGGTGGCTCCCAGACTATCTGGAGCTTTATAGGTTAAAACCAGCATTTTAGATTTTACTTGGAAGTTAACCAGCAGCTAATGTAGATTACAGAGCTCTGGTGTCATGTGCTCCCAATAAGACACACTATTCACCCAGCACGCAGCTGCCTTCTGCACCAGGTCCAAATGTAGCCTCGCACTGCAACAGTCTAACCTTTGAGGGGGTCATCAAACATGTGAACAAGGGGGATCCAGTGGACATAGTGTACTTAGATTTCCAGAAAGCCTTTGACAAGGTCCCTCACCAAAGGCTCTTATGTAAATTAAGTTGTCATGGGATAAGAGGGAAGATCCTTTCATGGATTGAGAACTGGTTAAAAGACAGGGAACAAAGGGTAGGAATAAATTGTAAATGTTCAGAATGGAGAGGGGTAACTAGTGGTGTTCCCCAAGGGTCAGTCCTAGGAACAATCCTATTCAACTTATAAATAAATGGTCTGGAGAAAGGAGTAAACAGTCAGGTGGCAAAATTTGCAGATAATACTAAACTGCTCAAGATAGTTAAGACCAAAGCAGACCATGAAGAACTTCAAAAAGATCTCACAAAACTAAGGGATTGGGCAACAAAATGGCAAATGAAATTTAATGTGGATAAATGTAAAGTAATGCACATTGGAAAAAATAACCCCAACTATACATTCAATATGATGGGGGCTAATTTAGCTACAACTAATCAGGAGAAAGATCTTGGAGGCATCGTGAATAGTTCTCTGAAGACGTCCAAGCAGTGTGCAGCAGCAGTCAAAAAAGCAAACGGGATGTTAGGAATCATTAAAAAAGGGATAGAGAATAAGACGGAGAACATCTTATTGCCCTTATATAAATCCACGGTACGCCCACATCTTGAATACTGCATACAGATGTGGTCCCTTCATCTCAAAAAAGATATACTGGCATTAGAAAAGGTTCAGAAAAGGGCAACTAAAATGATTAGGGGTTTGGAACGGGTCCCATATGAGGAGAGATTAAAGAGGATAGGACTTTTCAGCTTGGAAAAGAGGAGACTAAGGGGGGATATGATAGAGGTATATAAAATCATGAGTGGTGTGGAGAAAGTGAATAAGTTATTTACTTGTTCCCATAATATAAGAACTAGGGGCCACCAAATGAAATTAATGGGTAGCAGGTTTAAAACAAATAAAAGGAAATTCTTCTTCACTCAGCGCACAGTCAACCTGTGGAACTCCTTGCCTGAGGAGGTTGTGGCGAGGACTATAACAGGGTTTAAAAGAGAACTGGATAAATTCATGGAGGTTAAGTCCATTTATGACTATTAGCCAGGATGGGTAAGGAATGGTGTCCCTAGCCTCTGTTTGTCAGAGGGTGGAGATGGACGGCAGGAGAGAGATCACTAGATCATTACCTGTTAAGTTCACTCCCTCTGGGGTACCTGGCATTGGCCACTGTTGGTAGACAGGATACTGGGCTGGATGGACCTTTGGTCTGACCCAGTATGGCCATTCTTATGTTCTTAAGGTCTGCATCCAAGAGAAGAGAACCTGTCCTTCTGGACACATGCAAGTTGAACAAAGCCATCCTGGCCCAACATCACTTGTTCATCCAACCAGGCCCCGGATGGTGAACTCTAGTCAAGCACCAACATCTCCTCCTTGGCAGAGACATGGAGAGTTTCCTCTAATAACAAACCCAGCGCTCCCCACTGGTCTTCACCAGCCTGTGGATCTCACCTGATTGGAGTGACCCAAATTTCTCCTAACACCTCCAGCACCTCAGTAAGGTGATACAGGCCAAAAGTCAAGAGGCGGCTTTGCACTCCGCTCAGGAGTCTATCCCCTCAGGATATTGTTCTGCTCCTACAGACACCGATAGGTCAGCTCAAATCTGAACAATGTTCTCCATTTGCCCACAGTGAGAGGGACTAGAATCAGCACCCAAGCTGAAACAGCCTGAATTAACTGGGCTGTCCACAGCCCAAAACAAACCCACTGACTGAGACTGTACAGGTGCTACAGTGGAGGAAAGAAACTTTCCTTACTTCCTGCGCAGCCACAATGTAAGGCTTCAAAACAATCTTTATAGCTCAGTTGACCAGATTTGTCTCGAGGCTTCTGTAACCAGCACTCTATCCATCTTCCCAGTCACTTCTTTTGTCACAGGACGTATGTGAACCAAGGTAATCTGTGAGGGTGAAGCCTGTACCTAGGGGCCACTCCACTGAAGGAAGAGGACAAAGCATTTTACTGTCCTAACCAACCACGGATGGAACAATGTAGTGACAGAAATGGATCATGCTTCGGAGCCCTCTGAACACCCTCCACCTCCATTAGCCACCAGCAAGGCAGGCCCCTTGCCCTGACAGCAGAGGACAAAAGAAAACAATTGCTCTGATTGAAGTCAAAGCTGTGATGTTAGGATGGAATGGGCAGCTATTCTGTTCTATTTGTAGCACTCATAATGGAATGCCAGGGTTATATTTGTGTGCACCCTAGCCCTAAAGATGTGCCTTTGTCCCTTTTGGAGCTCTGCTGAAGAGGTTAAAGGGAACACAGTGGGGAAGCAAAGTGTGGTTGCAGGAGGCAGTTGTACTCCAGTGAGACTGAGCAGGCATGGGGCTTGGGCAAGCTGCGTTTGTTTGGTTTCTTGGATAGTAACTTTAATAAAACCCCAGTTTTAAAACCCTTCCTGGTCTGGGAGTGTAACATATCCCCCTTGCTATCTGAGCACCTTCCAGAGGCATATCAAGCGCAGTAACTAGCATCTGTGTCCTGTGGGTCATTCTCTTTCTCTTTTCCCCTCCCCAGGGGACGGTTTATCATTCTAAGGCATTGTGTACACACTACTCTGTTCCCATTAGCATGGCAGGATGAAGAAGTGCACCCTGCACCTGGAGGTCTGTGGGACTCAGGCGTGCCTCTGGGAATTGGTTCCAGCTGTGAAGAAGACCAGCAGGCTGAGGGCTTGTTAGGGAGGGAAGGAAGCTAATGGCTCATTAGTCAATTCCATGCTCGGTATTTTCAGCTTCTGAAACGTTTAGTGGATGTGACCATTCTTTCCGTTAGGTGCGCACATGACACCCACCACAGCAGGCCCCTTTGTTTGGATCCTGCCCAGGCCCTGGGGTCTATGCAGTAGGCAGCATGGCGCAGGGCTAGCATCCATGCACGGTTCACAGCAGCCCTCCCACACACATGCATTGGCTGGGCTTCACACTCAATACCACGGGTACCTGAAGAGCGATCGGGGAACTGACTGCCTTTTTCTCAGGGGCCTCCTGCCTGCCCGGTGCCCATGAATAGGCAGGGTCTGAATCCTCTCAAACCGTACCCGTCTGCTGCAAAGAAAAGAGAGCTGAAGGGAGAGAGCCTGCAGGGAGAGGCAGCAAATGAGAGGTGCCTTTTCCCATTGCCACTGGGGACGGGGTAAAGGGAGGGTATTGCATTGTCATTTATTCCTGTTCATAACATTTTCACCACAGTGACAGCTGAGACCAGGTGCACCCAAGGCCATGCTCTGATGGACAGCACAACCTTGCAGAGAGAAGCTGGGAATGGCAGAAAAGAGCCTCTGTGCTTGTAACTTGGAGCAGGGCCTGGGGCAATGTGGTAGGCCACAGACTCCCTTTCATGCACTTACACTCTTGACCTGATTTCCCCAAGACTCCTGCTGACGCCAGAGAGGCCTGTGTCCCCCAGACTTCTGGAACTGAAGCCACTTTCTATTTAGGTGCCTAAATATTAGGGCTGTCAAGAGATTAAAAAAATTAATCACGATTAATAGTGCCATTAATCACACTGTTAAATAATAATAGAATACCATTTATTGAAATATTTTTGGGTGTTTTCTACATTTTCAAATATATTGATTTCAATTACAACACAGAATACAAAGTGTACAGTGCTCACTTTATTTTTTATTACAAATATTTGCACTGTATAAAAACAAGAAATAGTATTTTTCAATTCATCTAATACAAGTACTGTAGTGCAATCTCTTTATCATGAAAGTTGAACTTACAAATGTAGAATTATGTACAAAAAACTGCATTCAAAAATAAAACAATGTAAAATTTTAGAGCCTGCAAGTCCACTCAGTCCTACTTCTTGTTCAGCCAATTGGTCAGACAAACAAATTTGTTTACATTGGCAGGAGATAATGCTGCCCGCTTCTTGTTTACAATGTCACCTGAAAGTGAAAACAGGCGTTCTCATGGCACTGTTGTAGCTGGCATCACAAGATATTTATGTGCCAGATGCGCTAAAGATTCATATGTCCCTTGATGCTTCAACTACCATTCCAGAGGACATGCATTCATGCTGATGACGAGTTCTGCTCGATAATGATCCAAAGCAGTGCGGACCAACGCATGTTCATTTCCATCATCTGAGTCACATGCCACCAGCAGAAGGCTGATTTTCTTTTTTGGTGGTTCTGGTTCTGTAGTTTCTGCATTGGAGTATTGCTCTTTTAAGACTTCGGAAAGCATGCTCCACACCTCGTCCCTCCCAGATTTTGGAAGGCACTTCAGATTCTTAAACCCTAGGTCGACTGCTGTAGCTATCTTTAGAAATCTCACATTGGTACCTTCTTTGCATTTTGTCAAATCTGCAGTGAAAGTGTTCTTAAAATGAACAACATGTGCAGGGTCATCATCCGAGAGTGCTACAACATGAGATATATGGCAAAATGCAGGTAAAACAGAGCAAGGGACATACAATTCTCTGCCAAGGAGTTCAGTCACAAATTTAATTAACACTTTTTTTTTTTTTTTAAACGAGCGTCATCAGCATGGAAGCATGTCCTCTGGAATGGTGGCTAAAGCATGAAGGGGCATACAAACATTTAGCATATCTGGCACGTAAATACCTTGCAATGCCAGCTACAAAAGTCCCATGCAAATGCCTGTTCTGACTTTCTGGTGACATTGTAAATAGGAAGTGGGTAGCAGTATCTCCCATAAAAGTAAACAAACTTGTTTGTCTTAGCGATTGGCTGAACAAGAAGACTGAGTGGACTTGTAGGCTCTGACGTTTTACATTGTTTTGTTTTTGAGTGTAGTTATGTAACAAAGAATTCTACATTTGTAAGTTGCACTTTCAGGACAAAGAGACTGCACCACAGTACTTGTATGAGGTGAATTGAAAAATACTGTTTGTTTTGTTTATCATTTTTACATGCAAATATTTGTAATAACAAATAATATACACTGATTTCAATTAGAACACAGAATACAATACATATGAAAATGTAGAAAAACATCCAAATATTTAATAAATTTCAACCGGTATTCTATTGTTTAACAGTGAGATTAAAACTTCAATTAATCGGGATTAATTTTTTTGAATTAATCGTGTGAGTTAACTGTGATTAATCGACAGCCCTACTGAACGTGGACTGAGCTGCCCACCTTTAGGCACCAACAATTGGAAATGTTGGCTTTTACCTCTCCATGCGTCAGATGCTTTCTCTATGAAATCAGGATGCTGCTGACCAGCCCCCGTGAAAGTAGGGGCAGAGGCCAGGAAGCTGAATCAAACACTCCCAGCTTCCTCCTGGAAGTCTTACTGTCAATTTAAACTCAACTGGGCCAAAACTGGCCTCCTGATCTTCCCTTCCTACCACTCCATCTCAGCCATTGTCTACCCCTATCTCCTTCCTCTCCCTTGGGGGACCTCTGGCTCTTACCCTTTCATCTCCCTACACTGGAATCTAGGCCATGGGAGAGAATCCTGCTGATTCTTCTTCTTCAGCATCACTAAGGTCTGCTCTTTCCTTTCTGTCCATACCATTAAAACTCTCATCCAGACCCCCATCATCTCCTGCCTTAATGTCTGCAGACTCCCTGATATACACAGTGCTGCCCAGTCCACACAACACAACTGCTGAGATCATCTTTCTGGCCAGCTCATCAGACCCTGTCCTTGCATCTCTCGACTGGCTCTCCACCTTCTTTGTATCAAATGTACATTTCTAGTCTTGCCCTTCCTACTTATCTGACCTAGTCTTTTATTACAGCATTTCCCACCCTTGTCTCCCACCCTCAGTGCCCCATTTGCATCTCCTACAACTCCCTCCTGCCCATGGAATACCCTTCCAAGCTGGTCCACCAGACCCATTGCCCACTCCTTAGGAATCTGGTGGACCATCTACAAGCCATGAGTCAAAGACACTTGCCAAAAGGCATAAAGAAAAGCAGTGCCCTTAGCAGACCCTCTCTGCTGTGTACAAGCCTGTGTGGAACAGCTACATTGTCTTACTGCAGCATGTTCGAAATCACCTTTTCAGAGTAGGAGAACATTTTCGAAAGTTCCTGTACGTGACATGAAGGCGAATGGGACTTCTGAGCCATTTACCCACCCAGGAATTGTGACTCTCCAGTTGCACTGGGAGGGGCCTTGTGCACTTCTCAGGGCTGTAAAATAACAGTGCACAAAACAAACAATAGAAACGTTCACTACAGCAGAGACACAACGCCAGATCCAGGCTACCAAGCAGAGCCCACAGCTACCCCCAGCCTGAGAGAGTAAATGGATTTTCCAACATGCCCAGAAAGGCAGGACTCAAGCTCCGTCAGATCAATAGCCAAAGACCCAGCACCAAGCATGCCCTGCCCAGGACCAGGCCCAGAGAGTCAGATCTAGGGACTGTTGGCATGAGCAGATCATCTGACCTCAGCTCCTCAATGGAGCATGAGCAGCTTCTCCACTATCCAGGGACCACTCTGTACCTGCTGTAGCCCCTCCACAGCCCAAGGAGCCCTCACCCCTCTGAACAGCACAAGGGGGAAGATTCATCCCACAGCTGTGCTAATGCAAGGATAGAGGGGAGGCAGCCTGTGCCTCCCCCATTTAGGGACTGCTCTAACTTGTGCCCAGTTGCAATGGTCCCTATGGGCCATTACAAGGGTGCAGAACTGCTGGCGCTCAGGGCTGAGCCGGCCGAACCGCCTCCTAACCTCAACTGCCCTCTCACTTCTCTGGCCTATCCCCCAGAATGCACCCAGCGCTCAGAGCTCCTGCAGAGGTAGTGGTTCAGGTGTTGGGCCTGACACAGGCTCCTTCTCCATGGTGTATTCCCTATTTCTTGAGCAGGGTGCTCATGCCTTCCCTATGGCCAGTCTAGCTGTTACAAAGGTCACAGAGCAGCAATGAACCTGGCCCAATGCCAGGTGTTCAGGACTCTGTGTGCTGTTCAGGAGGTCTGAGAAAGTGATTGTTGGCAGGGAGGGGGTAGGTAGGAGATTAGGAAATGAACAGGCTGTGAACCCCAGAGACATCCCAACATACACTGATCAATGGACTTTCTGCCCTGTTAGACCTCTGGATGGCAGCACCAACCCTCCACCCTCTGCTGCCCTCTGGATGGCAGCACAGAGGGCATCAACCCTCCAAGCCCCAGTGGCCTCCCAGGTACCAAGGGCAGATGCAGAGGGAGGAGCTCATCATCAAGGGAGCTGAAGGCTCCTCTCCCATAAACGGGGAATGACCTCCTTACAGCCAGCAGAACCACATTAGCAGAGTATGTGAGATGGGGATCAAATCCATCACACCCAAGAGCCAGACGTACAAGCATGTTCCCCACGTCACATTTTCAGGAATGGGGGGGACTATTTAAAATGATAATTAGGAAAAGAGTATAACTGAGTGGGGACCATTCAGCTGTGCATGTTGTTCATCCATGGGGCAAGTCTCACACTGCGTTTGTTCAGGTACCCAGAGCACTGGGGCCCCAATTTTGTCTGGAGTTCTGGCAGCTACTATAATATGATAAATATTAACCAGGCCAAAAGTCATAGGGCAGGGATCAGTAGGGAGATAGCCACATCTGGGAGAAACTGGATCAGTATGCCTAATACAGACAGAAAAGTCACCTCTGCCTGTTAATGTGACCTGGGGCTTCAGGACCAGTTGGGGATGCAGATGCATGTTACCCCAATATACAGACATCACTAACAAGGCAGGGGGTTGCTCTCAGTCCTGGGGGCAGACACCATCCCACCAAGTTCTCCAGAACCCCAAAAGTCCCAAGTGCATAAAGGTGGCAGCCAAGAAAGCAGATGCCATGGGAACAGCTGCAGAGCAGCTCTCTCTCCCCTGCTCTACGTCTGCACAGCAGGATTCCCTCCTTCTCCAACAACTGCCTATTTTCAAGGGTTCTTTCCCCAAACACATCCAGGCACATGTACCTTCCTAAGAACCACCAGGGCCAGGCTGCTGTACAGATGTCAGACACACAAGGTAGGTGAGGTAATATCTTTTATTAGACCAACTTCTGCTGGTGAGAGAGAGAGAAGCTTTCGAGCAGACGTCAGGCAGACATCAGCTGGTTCTGCCGTTTCAAAAGGGATGGTCAGACTGCTTGCACAAGGCAAGAAGTGCATTGTTTGACATGCCATAAACACAAGCAGCCAAAGGAAATTTGCTCAAACTTTCCAAAGATCTTCCCTCTGGGCAGAGACCAAGCCGAGAACACATCAGCCCAGAAGGGAGTGTGTGAAACTAAGGGCCTAAAATAGAGTATGTCTCGCAGCCTTCCCTAGAGGAGCACTCTCAGCACTGCACAGAATTCTGTCCAAACTAACTGTTGCCCATGGCCCCTCCAGCTGCAGCTGGATCTCAGCCAAGGAAGCCCTTCATTTCCATTGGTTCTGGCAAAACAGCAGCTTGAGGTCATACTGGACCAAGTGCAAATGGCCCTGAATAAGGACGGTGCAGAGCTGCTGGCCCCAGGAGACCTCTGGGACTGGGCCTGTGGCACAGGAGGACAACAGAAGCTCTTTGGCTAGCACATACTGCTTCTCTGTGTGCAGCCCAAGAACCATGACCCTGCCCCCTTTGCGGTGATTTGAAGTATCTTCCCAAACATGGAGCACAATAATCTCCTGAAGGGCTCTGACCAAGTCAAAGCGAACAGGCAGTCCTAACGCTCCAAAAATATTCTGCTCAGTAAAAATCATGATAAGGCGCTTTCTAATGCAAGGTGGAGAGTGTAATGCAGCAGCATAGGCAAGCTCTGATCTCCCAGGAGCAGTTCTAACTAAACCACTCCTTAGTAGAGGAAACTGCTCCTTGGACTCCACCATCCAGAATCCTCAGCAGGAAATTGCTGCATCTCTTCAGAAAGTGCAAACGAAGCCAGGAGGCTTGTCAGCAGCGAATCCTAAGGCCTTCACCTTTCCCTCTTAAATCAGTCTGTGTGCACAATATGCCACATCTTACCTTCTGATGGTTTGGGTGATGGAGGTCTGTCGTTGTAGCATGGGCCGCCGCACCTCGTTTGGCGGGGAGGGGATGCGGGTGTTCTCAGCAGGCATGCTGATGCTTCTCAGGAAGGCCTGGCGTTTAAATGGCTGCAAAACAAAGTGGGGAGCATTTCAGTCCCCCTGCATTCATGCTGCACATTCATTCCCTAGCAAAACCCAACAGGGACATGAAACACAAAGGAGCCAACAGTATAGCAGCTTCCCTAGCCAAGGGCTGTTTGTTCACTGTAGGGCACTAATAGCTCATGGGCTAACAAGTGCTACTGGCCGGGTTTGTGGCAAAGCTCTTGCACCAGGCTTCTGCCCCTGCTCTAGGCTTTGCCACAGTGCTGAGTAGGTGAGAAAGATGTGTCACTTATGGTCCAGGCCTCTCTCCCTACACACCCCCAGGCTCACAGCGCTGCAACCCCAGAACTGGGCACTAGTCACATGAGTGAGGAGATGGACTTTGCCATCGTATCCAAAACACAAGACCTGGTAGTAATACAGGACTTTAAGTACTCAGACATCTGTTGGAAAAGTAATACAGCAAAACACAAAATCTCCAGCAAGTTCCTGGAGTGCACTGGGGACAACTTTTTGTTTCTGAAAGCAGAGGAAGTAACCAGGGACACAAGAATTTTAGATTTCAATCTGACTAGCAGGGAGGAATTGGTAGCGAACCTGAAGGTAGAAGGTAATATACGTGAAAGTGACCATGAAATGACAGATTTCATGACTCTAAGAAAAGAAAGGAGTGAGAGCAGCAGAACAGGGACAATGGACTTAAAAAAGCAGACTTTAACAAATTGAGAGAAGTGGTAGGTAAGGTCCCATGGGAAAAAAATCTAAGGGAAAAAGGAGTTCAAGAGAGTTGGCAGTTTCTCAAGGAGACAATATAAAAGGCACAACAGCAAATTATCCCAATGTGAAGGAAAGATAGGAATAATAGTAAGAGGCCAATATGACTCCATCAGGAGCATTTTAATTACCTGAAAATCAAAATAATCTGTGTTTCCACATTTTATCAGCCCAGAAGAGAGTGTGTGAAACTAAGGGCCTAAAATAGAGAATGTCTTGCAGCCTTCCCTAGAGGGGCACTCTCAGCACTGCACAGAATTCTGTCCAAACTGTACATTTAGTACAGTTCTATAAAATGTGGAAACACAGATGAATTGCTAAGAACAGCACACGCAGGTAGGGACAAAATTAGAAAGACTACGGCACAAAATGAGTTACTACTTGCAGGGGACATAAAAGACAATACGAAGAGGTTCTTTAAATATATTAGGAGCAAGAGAAAGACGAAGGAAAGGGTAGGTCCTCTACCTAGTGGGGAAGGAGAGCTAATAACGGCTGGCATGAAGAAAGCTGAGGTGCTTAATGCCTATTCTGTTTCAGTCTTCAGTAAAAAAGTTATGATAACTGTAACGCCCCCTCATGGCCATAGGTATGTCTGCAGTGCCCCACCCGTTTCCCCTTTCTCAGGGCTCCTTGGACAAACCACACACAGTCTCTCTCCTCCAATTATACTCCTTCTTGGGGTCTGGTTTCTTTCTTTACAAAGCTCCAAAAAAAGCAAACAAAGAAGGAATTTTACCACTCACTCACAGAGCCCCCCACAAATCTGTCCCAAGGCCTGGCTCTTACCTCAGAGCCTGGGGGCAGAAATGGTTTCCTCACAGAGCCTCTCCTATCCGTTTGCATCTACCCTACACAAGCTGACTCCCTTGCAGCTTCTCAGGTGTCAGTCTCTCCCCACAGAACTGCTTCAGCTCTCTCATAAGGAACCAGCTGCTTGAGGTTCCTTCCCTGCAACAGGTGTCTCCAACTGGCTCATTTAGCAAGCCTGGCCCAGGATTCTGCAGGCAGCTCCTTCGCTCCCTTTGCTCTCTCGCAGTGACCAGATACTCAACACAATTAACATTAAAACAACAAGGGGGAAGGAACAAAAGCCAAAATAGGGAAAGAACAGGTTAAAGAATATTTAGATAAGTTAGATGTATTCAAGTTAGCAGGACTTGATGTATTTCATCTTAGAGTACTCAAGGAACTAGCTGAAGCGATCTCAGATCTATTAGCAATTATCTTTGGCAAACTCATGGGAGGACAGGTCAGGTCCCAGGCAACTGGAGAAGAGGATACATAGTACCTATCTTTACAAAGGGGAACAAAGAGGACTCAAGGAATCAAAGACCAGACAGCCTAAATTCAATACCTAGAAAGATAGTGGAACAAATTATTAAACAATCAGAGGATAACAGGGTTATGAAAGGAATAGTCAGCATGGATTTCTCAAGAACAAATCATACCAAACCAACCTAATTTCCTTCCTTGAAAGGGTTAATAGCCTAGTGGATAGAGGAAAAGCATTAGATATGGTCTTTCTTGATTTTAGTAAGGCTTTTGACACTGTAAGAACATGAGAATGGTCACACTGGGTCAGACCAATGGTCCATCTCACCCAATATCTTGCCTTGCGACAGCAGCCAATGCCAGATGCTTCAGAGGGAACGAACAGAACAGGGAAGTTATCAAGTGGATCCATCCTGTTGTCCAAACCCAGCTTCTGGCAATCAGATTCTTAGGGACATTGAGAGCACAGGGTTGCATTCCTAACCATCTTGGCTAAGACCAATAGTTGGACTATCTTCCATGAACTTCTCTAATTCCTTTTAAACCCAGTTATACTTTTGGCCTTCACAACATCCCCTGGCAGTGAGTTCCACAGGTTCACTCTCCATTGTGTGAAGTACTTCCTTTGTTTGTCTTAAACCTTCTGCCTATTCAATTTCATTGGGTGATCCCTAGTTCCCGTGTTACGTGGGGTAAATAACACTTTCTTATTGACTTTCTCCACATCATTCATGATTTCATAAATCTCTATCATATCACCCCTTTGTCATCTTTTCTAAGATGAACAATCCCAATCTTTTTAATCTCTACTCATATGGAAGCTGTTTCATACCCCTAATCATTTTTGTTACCCCTCTTTGTACCTTTTCCAATTCTGATATTTCTTTTTTGAGATGGGGCAACCGGAATCACATGCAGTGTAAAGGTGTGGGTTACCATGGATGTCTATAGCGGCATTATTATGTTTTCTGTCTTATTATCTATCCCTTTCGTAATGGTTGCTAACACTGTTAGCTTTTGGGTTTGCTGTTGCATATTGAGCAGCTGTTTTCAGAGAACTATCCGTGATGTCTCCAAGATCCCAGTTTGAGTGATAACAGCTAATTTAGTATGTATAGTTGGATTATGTTTTCCAATTAACATTACTTTGCATTAATCATTATTGAATTTCATCTGCCATTTTGTTGCCCATTCACCCAATTTTGTAATATCTATTTGTAACTCTTCAGTCTGCTTTGGACTTAACTATCTTGAGTAATTTTGTATCATCTGCAAACTTTGCCACCTCATTGTTTACCCCCTTTCCCAGATCATTTATGAATATGTCCTTGGGGGACATCACTATTTACCTCTCTCCATTGTGAAAACTGACTATTTATTCCTGCCCTTTGTTTCCTATCTTTTAACCAGTTACTGATCCAGGAGAGGATCTTCCCTCTTATCGCATGACAGCTTACTTTGCTTAAGAGCCCTTGGTGTGGGACTTTGTCAAAGGCTTTCTGAAACTTCAAGTACACTATATCAACGGGATCATCCTTGTCCACATTTGTTGATCCTCTCTAAGAATTTTAATAGATTTGATGAGGCATGATTTTCCTTTACAAAAGCCAAGTTGACTCTTCCTCAAATATCATGTTCCTCTACGCGTCTGATAATTCTGTTCTTTCCTATAGTTTCACCAATTTCCCTCGTACTGAAGTTAGACTTACTGGCCTGTAATTGCCAGGATCACCTCTAGACACTTTTTTAAAAATCAGCTTTGCATTAGATATCCCCTAGGCATCTAGTACAAAGGCTTATTTAAGCACTAGATTACATACTGCAGCTAGTAGTTCTGCAATTTCATATCTGCATTTCCTTAAGAACTCTTGGGTGAATACTGTCTGGTCCTAGCGACTTATTACTGTTTAATTTATTCCAAAACCTCCACTATTGACACCTCAATCTGGGACAGTATCTCAGATTTCTCACCTAAGGAATCTCCCTCACAGCCTCTCCAGTGAAGACAGATGCAAAGAATTCATGTAGCTTCTCCACAATGGCCTTGTCTTCCTCGAGTGCTCCTTTAGCACCTGGATCATCCAATGGCCCCCTGGCTGTTTGGCAGGCTTCCTGCTTCTGATGTACTTAAAAAAAAATGTTGCTTTCGTTTGCGTCTTTTGCTAGTTGCTCTTCAAATTCTTTTTCAGCCTGCTGATTACATTTTTACACTTGACTTGCCAGAGTATATGCTCCCTTCTAATTTCCTCATTAGGATTAGGAAACAAGAAGGGTTTCTTCAGGTATGTTGGCAACAAGAAGAAAGCCAAGGAAAGTGTGGGCCCCTTACTGAATGAGGGAGGCAACCTAGTGACAGAGGATGTGGAAAAAGCTAATGTACTCAATGCTTTTTTTGCCTCTGTTTTCACTAACAAGGTCAGCTCCCAGACTGCTGCGCTGGGCATCACAGAATGGGGAAGAGATGGCCAGCCCTCTGTGGAGATAGAGGTGGTTAGGGACTATTTAGAAAAGCTGGACGTGCACAAGTCCATGGGGCCGGACGAGTTGCATCCGAGAGTGCTGAAGGAGTTGGCGGCTGTGATTGCAGAGCCCTTGGCCATTATCTTTGAAAACTCGTGGCGAACGGGGGAAGTCCCGGATGACTGGAAAAAGGCTAATGTAGTGCCAATCTTTAAAAAAGGGAAGAAGGAGGATCCTGGGAACTACAGGCCAGTCAGCCTCACCTCAGTCCCTGGAAAAATCATGGAGCAGGTCCTCAAAGAATCAATCCTGAAGCACTTACATGAGAGGAAAGTGATCAGGAACAGTCAGCATGGATTCACCAAGGGAAGGTCATGCCTGACTAATCTAATCGCCTTTTATGATGAGATTACTGGTTCTGTGGATGAAGGGAAAGCAGTGGATGTATTGTTTCTTGACTTTAGCAAAGCTTTTGACACGGTCTCCCACAGTATTCTTGTCAGCAAGTTAAGGAAGTATGGGCTGGATGAATGCACTATACGGTGGGTAGAAAGCTGGCTAGATTGTCGGGCTCAACGGGTAGTGATCAATGGCTCCATGTCTAGTTGGCAGCCGGTGTCAAGTGGAGTGCCCCAGGGGTCGGTCCTGGGGCCGGTTTTGTTCAATATCTTCATAAATGATCTGGAGGATGGTGTGGATTGCACTCTCAGCAAATTTGCGGATGATACTAAACTGGGAGGAGTGGTAGATACGCTGGAGGGGAGGGATAGGATACAGAAGGACCTAGACAAATTGGAGGATTGGGCCAAAAGAAATCTGATGAGGTTTAATAAGGATAAGTGCAGGGTCCTGCACTTAGGATGGAAGAATCCAATGCACCGCTACAGACTAGGGACCGAATGGCTAGGCAGCAGTTCTGCGGAAAAGGACCTAGGGGTGACAGTGGACGAGAAGCTGGATATGAGTCAGCAGTGTGCCCTTGTTGCCAAGAAGGCCAATGGCATTTTGGGATGTATAAGTAGGGGCATTGCCAGCAGATTGAGGGACGTGATCGTTCCCCTCTATTCGACACTGGTGAGGCCTCATCTGGAGTACTGTGTCCAGTTTTGGGCCCCACACTACAAGAAGGATGTGGATAAATTGGAGAGAGTCCAGCGAAGGGCAACAAAAATGATTAGGGGTCTAGAGCACATGACTTATGAGGAGAGGCTGAGGGAGCTGGGATTGTTTAGTCTGCAGAAGAGAAGAATGAGGGGGGATTTGATAGCTGCTTTCAACTACCTGAAAGGGGGTTCCAAAGAGGATGGCTCTAGACTGTTCTCAATGGTAGCAGATGACAGAACGAGGAGTAATGGTCTCAAGTTGCAATGGGGGAGGTTTAGATTGGATATTAGGAAAAACTTTTTCACTAAGAGGGTGGTGAAACACTGGAATGCGTTACCTAGGGAGGTGGTAGAATCTCCTTCCTTAGAGGTTTTTAAGGTCAGGCTTGACACAGCCCTGGCTGGGATGATTTAACTGGGACTTGGTCCTGCTTCGAGCAGGGGGTTGGACTAGATGACCTTCTGGGGTCCCTTCCAACCCTGATATTCTATGATTCTATGATTTGACTTCCAATTTTTAGAAGGATGCCTTTTTGCCTCTAACCACCTCTTTAATTATGTTGTTTAGCCACGGGGGCATTTTTTGGTCCTCTTACTGTTTTGTTGTTGTTTTTATTTGGTGTATATATTCAGTTTGAGCCTCTATTATGGTATCTTAAAATATTTTCCATGCAGCTTGCAAGCATTTCACTCTTGTGACTGTTCCTTTTAATTTTTTTTAAACTAGCCTCCTCATTTTTAGGTAGTTGCCCTTTTTGAAGTTAAATGCTATTGTGGATGGTTTCATTGGCATTTTCCCCCTTACAAGCACATTAAATTTAGTTACATTATATTCACTGTTACCGAACAGTTCAGCTATTTTCAGCTCTTGGACCAGATCCTGTGCACTTTAGGACTCCATGACTTAGGACTAAATCAAAAATGCCTCTCCCCTTGTGCATTCCTGGACTAGGTGCTCCAAGAAGCAATTGTTAAAGGTGTCTAGAAATTTTATCTCTGCATGAGGTACATGTACCCAGTCAATATGGGAATAGTTGAAATCCACCGTTATTATTGGGTTTTCTGTTTTTGTAGCCTCTCTGATCTCCCTGAGCATTTCACAATCACTGTCGCCATTCTGGTCAGGTGGTCGATAGACCATTCCCTACTTCTATACTCTGGAGATTAGTTCCACATGACTTTCTCTCGAGCAAACTACGAAATGCATTCTAGATGAAGTTACTATAAAGTGGGGGCACAACTGGTTGAAAGACTGTACGCAAAGAGTAGTTATCAATGGTTCACAGTCAAACCAAAAAGCCATATCTAGTGGGATGCCAGAAAAGTCAGTCCTGAGTCTGGTACTGTTCAATATTTTCATTAATGACCTGTATAATAGAGTGGAGAGTATGCTTATGAAATTTGCAGATGACGCCAAACTGGGAGGAGTTGCAAGCACGTTGGAAAACAGAATTAGAATTCAAAATGACCTTGACAAATTGGAGAATTGTTCTGAATTCAGCAAGATGCAATTCAATAAAGATAAGCAAAGTACTTTGCATTTGGGAAGAAAAAATCAAATGCACAAATAGAAAATGGGGAATAACTAGTTAGGTGGTAGTACTTCTGAAAAGGGTCTGGGGTGATAGTGGATCACGATTTGAATATAAGCCAACAATGTGATGCAGTTAAATAATGACTAAATACCATTCTGGTAGTGGTGTAGTTCTACCCGGAAAGGGAGAAATTTCCAGTGGGTTGGGTGAATGTCGACGTGGACATAGACATCCTTCATATCAAGAGCTGCAAACCAGGCTCCATGGGGAAGGGAGGGGATAATAGATGCCAGCATCACCATATGAAGCTTATGTATTTAATTCTTAACTGCCTTTTATCAATAGTTATTGTACAGGCTATTCCTACCTTACTTCCTGTACTAAACACCTTCTCACTATTTTTGTTGTTGTTGAAGACAAGTTTAAAAAGAAGAGTTCACTATCAGCTATTTATGAATTGTTAATTTCATCCCGTCCTCACTTATTAATGGAGCTACTTTCTTCCCGGTTCCTCTCTGCCCTTGATATATATGTAACCACCCCATTCCCATTTTTTCATTCTCCCTGGTACTGTAGTCCATTGTGTGGCTCTTAGGATCCACTGGGTTGTTGCTGATTTCCCATGCTCCTGGCATACTGACATGTTAACACTCCACTTACTCTTCATCTTTTCTTTGCAGACAACCCACCTTCTGCCTCCCTTTGTCTGTTGGAAGATACAATTCAGATCACCTGACTTAAATGAAGCTCTCGTTTCCATCCTTACCCCTGTAACTTAATAACCATTTAATATGCCCTACCTGTTTTGTATCTAGGAGGCCTAGACCATATAATGCCATATAATAAAATATCCCTAGACCATATAATGCAAACAGGCTCTCAACACAGTAGAGTCCAAAGCTCTAAGCATCCAAATCCCTTCCCATTGTGCATACAGACTACATTGAACTCACATATTCATTCCTTATGCCCCATCCCCGATCTTTGTACATTACTCATACCAGTACCTGCACAAAGGTGGGCTCCTCAGGCATTGCCACAGAGACTGGCACCGGTATGTCGAGTTTGAGCCATGGCGGCTTCTTCCGCTGTAAACTGCTCGTGCTGTCACGCCGCACTTCAGACATCTTCCTGTCTCAGTCCTCAAGCCTGAGGAAAAGGGAAGAGATCATTGAGTTTGGAAGGAGTCCATGCTGTTCATTGGTCAGGCAGATCTCGCCTTTTATCATGCATACAAAGTGGCTGTGAGCAGCTAGCGATTCACTCAAATCCTGTCCCTAGTTAGCTGATTTGCTGAGTACTTTCTGTGACTAATCTGCTGTTGCAGTTTTGTGAGCAGTTTGCTATGGGTATTCAAGAGTCACCTTCCCCGCGGTTCTGATAAGCTCTGATTAGACACACAGATCACATGGCATGTTTCTGTTCTCCAATCGGAGGCAGGGAACACCTAGAATCAGGTTTCCAGAGTGAACGCTAAGTTGTTGTTTTAAAATTCACTTTCCATTAACACTGTCTGAGATTTGCTTAATAGCCACTATTTCCTCAAGGACTGAGGATGGATTACCGCTTATTTGGACCTGGGTCCAATTCAACCAATGGGCCTTCCCAACAAATCAAAGCCATCAACCTCACTCTGAAAACTCCTTGTGATTCATGTCCATTCCCTAGCCGAGCCTGAGCCAAGAACTATATTTCTGACTTTGGCAAACACTAATTAACTATTATTGTCTTAAAATTCAATTTTATTTAACTGTTTTATATAAAACCCAACCACATACTGACCTCAGGAAAAATGAGCCCAGTGTGCAAACTACAGAAGCTCATCAATTCCAGGTTAAATCCAGGACAGAGTGTAGTCATATGGGAATAGTACAGAAATAGCATTAAATAAAAATCACTGTGGTTAACGAAATGTTTTAACAACAATGTGACAAATTACCATCTTACCCACTTTACTAGAGGTTATGCCCTTTTTCCCTGCCCTTTGCCTTTTTGGGTTGAGCTCTTCCTGGCAGGGATTGTGTTTGGAAAGTGCACTGTGTGTGCAATAGAAACAGAAACAAATCATCCTCCTCATCAATTATTCCTATATACAAATTTACAAATATGCCGAGCCCTTTATATAAATTTGTTTTCTGTCTCAGCATCCTCAGCGTGGTGGGCTGAGGAGGATGCAGGAACACAATGTTTGTATAAATACAAGCTAGCAATTATTGTATTGTGTACTGTGACCAGTTCTGGAAAGAGGAATTTCAGGAAAGAGGTGGACAAATTGGAGAAAGTTCAGGAGAAGAGCAACAAAAATGATTAAAGGTCTAAAAAACATGACCTACGAGGGAAGATTTAAAAAACTGGGTTTGTTTAGTCTGGAGAAGAGAAGACTGAGGTGGGACATAACGGTTTTCAAGTACATATAAGGTTGTTACAAGGAGGAGGGAGAAAAATAGGAATATTTTCTCAGGTCCAATTCTCCTTGCACTTACCTGGGTTAGAATCACAGAAACGTAGGCCTGGAAGGGATCTTGATAGATCATCTAGTCCAGTCCCTGCATTGCGGCAGGATTATCTAGAGTAGACCATCTCTAACAGGTTTTTGTCTAATCTGTTCTTAAAAACCTCCAATGAAACATGGAGATTCCACAACCTTCCTAGATAAGCTTTTCCAGTGCTTCACCACCTTTACAGTCAGGAATTTTTTCCTCATGTCTACCCTAAATCTCCCTTGCTGCAATTTAAGCCCATTGCTTCTTGTTTTGTCCTCAGGGATTAAAGAGAACAATTTATCATCCTCCTCTTTATAACAATCTTTTACATACTTGAAGACTTATGTCCCCCCTCAGTCTTCTCTTCTCCAGGCTAAACAAACCCAATTTTTACAATCTTTCCTTGTCAGTCATGTTTTCTAAACCTTTAATAATTTTTCTTGCTCTGCTCTGGACTTTCTCCAATTTGTCCACATCTTTCCGAAGTGTGGAGCCCAGGGTTGGATGCTATACTCCAGTTGAAGCCTTATCAGTACTGAGTACAGTGGAAGAAATTACTTTTTGTTTATAACACTCCTGATACGTCCCATAATGATGTTCACTTTTTTTTTTTTGGCAATAGAATTACATTGTTGACTCATATTTAGTTTGTGATCCACTATAACCCCCACATCCCTCTCTGCAGTACTTCTTCCTTAGGAGTCATTTTCCATTTTGTATTTATGCAATTGATTATTCCTTCCTAAGTTTAGTACTTTGCATTTGTCCATATTGAACTTCATCCTATTTACTTCAGACCATTTCTCCAGTTTATCAAGATCATGTTGAAATCTAATCCTGTCCTCCAGAGCGCTTGGTACCCCTCCCAGCTTGGTATCATCCACAAACTTTATAAGTGTACTCTCTATGCCATTATCCAAATCATTTATGAAGACATCAAATAGTACTGGACACAGGACAGATCCTTGCAGGTCCCTTCCAGCTCAATTGTGAGCCATTGGTAACTGCTCTCTGAATATGGTTTTCCGGCCAGTTCTGCACCCACCTCATAGTAGGTTCATCTAGGCTATAGTTCTCTAGTTTGTTTATGAGAAGGTAATAAGAGACCACATTAAAAGCCTTACTGAAGTCAAAATATATGATATCTGTTGCTTCCCCCCTGTCCACAAGGCTTGTTACCTTGACAAAGAAAGATATTAGTTTGGTTTGACATAACTTATTCTTAACAAATTCATGTTGACTGTTACTTATTTTCTTCTGGGTGCTTACAAATAGAATGTTTGATCATTTGTTCCATTATCTTTCTGTGTATTGAAGTTAAGACAACTGGTCTATAATTCCCTGGATTGTCCTTATTCCCCTTATTATAGATAGGTACTATATTTGCCCTTTTCCAGTCCTCTGGTATCTCTTCTATCCTCCATGAGTTCTCAAAGATAATCACTGATGGCTCAGAGGTCTCTTCAGCCAGTTCCTTGTGTATTCTAATGTGTAATTCATCAGGCCCTGCTGACTGGAAGACATCTAACTTGTCTAAGTAGGGTTCTCTACTAATATCTCCATGGGCCCTACCTACCACAGAGAGGGTGAGGAAGAGGTGGAGCCATGGTCCATCCCCTCCACACAGTGCATGTGGAGGGGACTGTATGTTGAACCAATACCTTCAAATCACAATGTGTCCCTTTATCATTTGCAAGCATCTAAGACACAGACACAAATCTGGAGAGAGGTCTCCTCTCAGATTACTAAGAGTTCATTAATTTTACAAAATATAGTGCAGTAAATTCACTGGAAAATGACACCTTATCAAGGAATTAAAATTGAACCACCACTGCCAAGTACAGCCTATTATACTGCATTTCTGTAGTTTACTTGTGGGCTGTTCTGAGAAACGGTGCCATATAACTGTATAAATGGTTACAGTTATATGAAGTGTGAAGCAGATACGCTGGGCGAAATGGGTCACCATAAGCTGATGGACAGCGGCTTGGATTCAGTAGTGAGCCCAAGATGAACAGGAGAAAGACAGACACTGGGTGTCTTGCTTTGTGCTGGCTTCCAGCCCAGGCTTCTAGACCCTTGTGGAGCTGATGTCAGGGAACTGGACATGGGTGAGCAGACTAGCCCCAGCTTGGCCTGTTTGAGGGGACTGCGTTTCAGTAAAGTCTCAGGCCCCCCAAAAAGCCAGGGAATTAATAACTGAGCCCATGGAGTTGGCCATGCCCTTCGTATATACTTTGTGGTTTGGCTAATTTTATTTTGTTGTGTTAAGGAACGTCTATCTTGTTTACCGAATAAAAAAGACTCCTGTTTCCTATTTCCAGGACTCCCCTGTGCTCGGAAGTGGTGAAAAATCACCTGTAAGAGGGTCCTGATGGTTAGATTATAAATTTCTAAAAACTGGACGTGAACAAGGTGTCAGGTGGGGCTTGAGCTGACCATTTTATTTATTTTAAAAAGGACTCTTGATGTTCTGTTGAACCTGGCTCTTGTTACTCCTGTTGCTGCCCAGCAGAAGGGTTACATTGGCAGAGTTTATATGAGCCATTTGTCCATCTCCAGCCTTCTCATGAAAATCTGGCAGGTGGCAGAAGACAGCAGCAGGGACAACAACATATGGGAGGGAAAACACATAAGGTCAAAGAACCTAATCCAGTAAACTCTGCATCAAGCCCACAACTTCTGACTTTTAGACCGATATCCAGTGTTGATTTAAAGACTTCAATGTGATGGAGAATCCACCATGTCCCTAGGCAAGTTGTCCCAGTGATTAAATACCCTCACTGTAAAAAATACCCTATTTCCAGTTTGAACTTGTTTCGCTTCAGCTTCCAACCTGTGTGTTTTGTTTTGCCTTTAGCTCCAAGATTAAAGAGCCCTCTACTATCAGAAATGTCTTCCCCATGTAGACCATGATCACATCACCTCTTAACCTTCTCTTGGATAAACTAAGTACATTGAGCTTCTTTAGTCTCTCACTGAGGCAGGTTTTCCAGACCTCCAGCCATTCTGGTAGCTCTTTTCTGAACCCTTTCCAATCAGTCAACGTACTTCCGAATTGCAGACAGCAGAACTAGACACAGTAGCTAGTAATGGTCTCATTACTGCCATATAAAGAAATAATGCCATGTCCTTACTTCCACTCAGTGTTCTCCTGCTGCTACATGCTGATGTAGTCTGTTAGGCATTAAAAAGCTACAGATTGCTCTAGCTCCAGGAATAGAGACCATCTTGCAACAGCAATAGTACCAGTCAACTAGTATGTACAATAACCTACACAATGATGCCAGCACTGCTTCACATACCCAAGGGCACCATAAAGGAATGTGGGTGTTAGTTCTCACGCACACCCTTACTGCTGTCCTTGGTGTCAGAGCTGTACTAATTCCAAGCCAGGACAAACCAGCCAGGGAGGCTGGAGATTAATACTGATCCCCAGGGTACAACAGAGCTAAACAAGGGCATCAGAGCATTAGTCAGAATAAGAGATGGGAAAGCACAATTACCAGACAGCCTTCTGCATTTTATCCTAACATGCAATATGCTGACAAATTCCCCATCGTTGACTAAGACTGGGAACAAGGTAGGTTTCTCAAGCTCTGGAATCTGAAAACATACTCTCAGTGCAGTTCAGAAGTGAATAGTATTTGTCAAATGAGCCTGATAAGAGGCCAAAGTTCCCTGAAACACTCTTATCATACAGCCACTGCAATGTGTGGAGGTGTCAGTCTGGTGGCTGCCTAAAAGGTCTTAACACAACTAGCCTCACATGTACCAAATACAACACAAGTATTTATGGAAGAGCTTACATCACATGCCTCAGAAGCTAAATTGATAGCTCCTCAAGCAACTCTCTACTCTCAGCTGCATTTTCACTAAATGCTAAATTCCAACCCAATGTCATCTGGAAACCTTCTTGTCTGTTGTGTATGGAGCCTGTCATTGGCTCCAGCAAAGCCTACAGGGCCAGTAGGGTTTGACTTAACAGCACAAATGCTTAAGATACTAGGAACTGATCAAAACCAGCACATGGCCCAAACAAGTCCTCAGGTCAAGCTGGGAATGCAGATGCATGAATCATCCCATATCGCGTAAGAGTTTACACAGCAATCCTACAGTCTGGGCTACGCTTAGTCATATGGGCAAAGTCCGGTCCACACCCAAAAGGCTACTCTATTGGGAGGTGTAGCATGTTTTTGCTGGCACCTTCACATATTTTTCTCCCAACACTAACTGTACATGAGTCACCCTCTGTTGCAAGCATGGCAGCTACATTACTACTTTGGAGACATCTGCTCAGGAATCAGTCTTCTTATGCGTCTCCCCCACAAAAAAACCCACTAAAGGAACATATAACTGGAGAGCAGGTATTTGTTTAATTGCAAAAGAAAGAGAAAGGAAGCCAGGACATTTAGAACAAGGTGTCAAACACTACAAAGAAAGAGGAAGTGGCTCCCAATAGTCTTTCTGATCGGATTTCCAGGGAGCTAGCCCCGGGGTGCAGGCAGGTCAGCTAGACCTGGGATGGGAGTAATCTGTAAATTCATAGATTTTTAAGTCCAGAAAGAACAATTCTGATCTCCTCCTCTGACCTCCTGCATAACACAGGCCAGGGAATTTCACCCACTGATTCTTACACCCAGCCCATATTTTGTCATTGAGATAGAATGTACCTTTTACAAAAAGACATACAAGCTTGATTTAAAGATTGCTGTTACACTTTTTAAATGAGAAAATACATGCTGGGCAGCTAGTCAGAGAGCAGATAACTGGTGAGATTCTGTGAGCAGCAACCAGCTCCTGGGAGTATATTCTGATACAAGCAGAAGAATTTTGTTTCACTTGTGACAGGTGAATGGCTGAGGTTTCACCTCGATAGTTTTTTATGTGAATGGTGTGTGGGCTACACTTCGTTTTCATGGTCAGGTCATGGCCCATTGGTGCAGAGATGGTCCCACCCTCAGTTTCTTAGGGAACTGTGGTAAACATCTGTTCCCCAGTCTGGCTAGAAGTTGTAATAACTGATGCAGACCGGCCTGCCACAGGGAACCCTCAGAGAGACCATCACAAAATGGTAGGAGGCTTCTTTCTCAGGGCTGCAGATGAAAAGGGTCCCAGTCTGAGGACATGAGTGAGCTCCCTCCTGCTAATCTCCTTATTTCAGAGGGTGACAAGGCATCGAGTCCTTCTGTGACATGGGAGCTGGGCTGTGGTCCTGTCATCATGAGTCAGGCTTTGCATCATCCAGACAGCTCTTCACCAAAAACAGCCAGGGACCTGATGCAGGTTTTTACCCCCTACTGCAGAAAACGGCATGAGGAAGAGGAGCAGCTTTACTCTGCCCTCTGCACTGCACTACCCCTCTCCATGCCAGGCCAGTGTTGGTCAGTGAATTTGTCATATATAGGATTGGTTTCACACTCTAACACCAACAGGAATACAGGAACTGCCCCATAGCTATCCCTTGGGTTTGCCAACCTCCTGTAATAGACACACTGCAGTTTGAGTCACGCAATCCCAAAGACTTCCTATTGGAATTTGTTTTCTCCTGAATTGGTGCAAGCAAAAACACTGGGTAACTGCTGAGGCTAGCTCTGTGCCCAAACGGTCACATTTACTTTATATTGACTCATGGAAGAGACAGCTCCGGGTTCCCAAATGCCAGACCGGGGCGGGGGGGGGGGGGGGGTGGAAGGGGAGGGGAGGTGTGTGTGTGCCCATGTGAGAGCACAGGCAGGTCTGTGTTGGAGCAGCTCTGGGCTTTAGAACTAAAGAGGGGTCTCCTGAAGCTCAATGGAGAGAAACTCAGACAAGTACATACAGTGAGGCAGCAGAACAAATCCTCCGGCAGGCTGTTGTGCAGACCTGAGGTGCAGACTCTGAGAACAACCTGCAAAGCAGGGACTCCAGGTACTCGGGAAGGTATTGTTCAGAACAATCCTGTTTGACTGAGGGGTTGGCCACCCACAAACTTGCCCAGTTTGCAAACCCTGTATGAACAGTCTTAAACTGGATTAGAAATGGCTATAACCGATTAAGTGAAGTTGATGACGAGCTGAAGGTAAATAAATTACTATAAGCTATTTCTAAACTGACTTAGAAGTAGTCACACAGGGCTTTGCTCTTGCTTAACAAACACTGCAAGTTTGTTAAGGCCTGAGTTTGTCATTCAGGGTGAATGCTCACTAATGGGGAAGTAAGAGCCCCCAAATGCCTTCCAAACATTCAAAGGCAACCACTTTAAAACTGTACTGAGCTGGGCTGGTGACCTGCAAGTGGAAGGCTCAGGCTACATTAGCAATGTCCTCAGGCATCCAGTCCCTATGGTAAGTAATAAAATGTTACAGAAATATTTATGGATTTGGAAAGAAGCGAGGTGATGTATTAATATGTTACAGTGATAATGGAATATCTTCTGTTCCAACAGTAAGTAGGGACGATGTCAAACAGCATCTACTTACATTTCAATAATTTAAAATCAGCAAGAGCATATAACTTGCACTCAAGACTTTTAAAAGAATTGGCCACAGAGCTCTCTGAGCCATTCGTGTTGACTTTTAATAAATGTTGGAACACTGGAGAAGTTACAGAGAACTGCAAGAGCTAACATGCCAATATTTAATTGGGGTAAATGCGTAGCTATAGGCTGGTTAGCCTGACATTGACTGTGGGCAAAATCATGTAATGGCTGATACAGGACATAATCAGTAAAGAACTAAGAATAATAGCATAATGAAAGCCAATCATCTTCATTTTATGGAAGATAGAGCTTGTCCAACTAACCTGATATAATTTTTTGATGAGATTACAAGTTTGGTTGACTACGGTAATTGTGTTGACATACTTGGACTTCTGTAAAGCATTTGACCTACTATGTACCACAGTATATAGGCACTATACCAAGTCAACGACGCATATTAAACAGTGTCATTAAAACCTGGCTACTGGATAGACTGTTAATGGGGAATGATCATCAAGTGGGGGATGCTGCTAGTGGGATCCAGCTGTGATTGATTTTCGGACCAAATTATTCAATATCTTTATCAATGATCTGGAAGAAATGGCTTTATATGCCCTTGCTGTACAATTTGCAGATGGCACAAAGACTGGTGGAGTGGTAATAATGATAAGGACAAATCACAGATAGAATAAACTGGATCACTCAGTAAACTCACTGCAATTACCCGACATACATTTTAATATAGACAAATGCAAGCTCATACATCTGAGAACAAAAAATACAGGCTGTGCTTAGCAGATGGGGTGGGGGGGACGAGGGGGGGGACTAGATCCTGGAAAGCAATGACTCTGACAAGAATTTAGGGGTCATAGGGAAACCAGCTGAACATGAGATGCACCGCTACAGACTAGGGACCGAATGGCTAGACAGCAGTTCTGCGGAAAAGGACCTAGGGGTTACAGTGGACGAGAAGCTGGATATGAGTCAGCAGTGTGCCCTTGTTGCCAAGAAGGCCAATGGCATTTTGGGATGTATAAGTAGGTGCATAGCGAGCAGATCGAGGGACGTGATCGTTCCCCGCTATTCGACATTGGTGAGGCCTCATCTGGAGTACTGTGTCCAGTTTTGGGCCCCACACCTCAAGAAGGATGTGGATAAATTGGAGAGAGTCCAGCGAAGGGCAACAAAAATGATTAGGGGTCCGGAACACATGACTTATGAGGAGAGGCTGAGGGAACTGGGATTGTTTAGTCTGCAGAAGAGAAGAATGAGGGGGGATTTGATAGCTGCTTTCAACTACCTGAGAGGTGGTTCCAGAGAGGATGGTTCTAGACTATTCTCTGTGGTAGAAGAGGACAGGACAAGGAGTAATGGTCTCAAGTTGCAATGGGGGAGGTTTAGGTTGGATATTAGGAAAAACTTTTTCACTAGGAGGGTGGTGAAAGACTGGAATGCGTTACGTAGGGAGGTGGTAGAATCTCCTTCCTTAGAAGTTTTTAAGGTCAGGCTTGACAAAGCCCTGGCTAGGATGATTTAATTGGGGATTGGTCCTGCTTTGAGCAGGGGGTTGGACTAGATGACCTCCTGAGGTCCCTTCCAACCCTGATATTCTATGATTCTATGATGAGATCCCAGTGCGATGCTGTGGCAAAAAGGGCTAACTCAATCTCTGGAAGTATAAAGAGGGGAATACAAAGTAAGAATAAGAAGGCAGCATTACCTCCATAAATGGCATTGGTACTACCACTTCTGGAAACTGTGTCAAGTTCTAGTGCCCACACTTTGAAAAGGATGTTGAAACAAATCAGAAATAGCTCAGAAAAAAAGATACAAGAACAATTTGAGGTCTGACAAACCTATATTGCAGTGAAAGATCAGAACTCTATTTTCTTAGCCTACTGATGATTAAGAAGTGAATTAGTTAGTTTCTGAGTATCTAAATGGGGAGAAGATTACCAACACTAGAGTCCCAGACACCTTGCATTAATGACACCCTGATCTATGATCCTCCAGTGCCAGGGAGAGAAGCATAGCATATTCACTCTATGAATCTATCAAACTGGCTGATTTAAAGCCAAACCTTGCACATCACCAAAGGTACAATCCTGTGAGGTGCTCAGTACCCTTGGCTCTCACTGAAATCACTAAGATTTAAGGTCATGACTTTAGAATGGCACAGGTGCAGGTGGGGAAAGTCAGCACTTATTCTAAACAGATAAAGTAAAATTCATTGCAAATATATTTCTGTCTAGAAAAATTATCTGTGTGATAATTCCCCATCCAGCCTATCAGGAAGAGAAATGACAAAGAGTGGGGAACAAAGTGATTCCATCCCAATTACAAAGGGGGGTTGACAGGACTGTCTTTTAACCACTTTTCTATGTTGTTTTACCGTTAAAGGAGACTCAGTATTTTCCCACTAAAATCATGAATCACCCACTGTCTGTCATTATATGCAGACAATATGGTTTTACTATCACAAACACCTTTGGTATTGAAGCGTTTTATTAAATGCATTGGGTTTATACTATCAGTGGGAGGACCTCTCGATAAATTATGCCTAAACTAAAGTAAATTTCATTAGTTGGAGACGAAGGTTGCATAAATGGAGGATCAATGGGCAAAATATTGAACAAGTTAGCTCTTTCCCCTCCCTGGGTATGTGATTCTCACAAAATGGTTTGTGGGATAAGCATATTCAAGTAATAAAAGAGAAGACCTCAAATTCAGTGCAGGCTGTGTTATGTTTTATCTGGACTCATAGAAGCAACTTAATTGCACCAGCCCATAAGACAGGTTTCAGAGTAGCAGCCGTGTTAGTCTGTATTCGCAAAAAGAACAGGAGTACTTGTGGCACCTTAGAGACTAACAAATTTATTTGAGCATAAGCTTTCGTGAGCTACAGCTCACTTCATCGGATGCATTCAGTGGAAAATACAGTGGGGAGATTTATATACATAGAGAACATGAAACAATGGGTGTTACCATACACACTGTAACGAGAGTGATCAGGTAAGGTGAGCTATTACCAGCAGGAGAGCGGGGGGGCAGGAAAACCCTTTTGTAGTGATAATCAAGGTGGGCCATTTCCAGCAGTTGACAAGAACGTCTGAGGAACAGTGGGGGGTGGGGGGGGGGAATAAACATGGGGAAATAGTTTTACTTTGTGTAATGACCCATCCACTCCCAGTCTCTATTCAAGCCTAAGTTAATTGTATCCAGTTTGCAAATTAAATTCCAATTCAGCAGTCTCTCGTTGGAGTCTGTTTTTGAAGTTTTTTTGTTGAAGAATTGCCACTTTTAGGTCTGTAATCGAGTGACCAAAGAGATTGAAGTGTTCTCCAACTGGTTTTTGGATGTTACAATTCTTGACGTCTGATTTATGTCCATTGATTCTTTTACGTAGAGACTGTCCAGTTTGCCCAATGTACATGGCAGAGGGGCATTGCTGGCACACGATGGTATATATCACACTGGTAGATGTGCAGGTGAACAAGCCAGTGATCGTGTGGCTGATGTGATTAGGCCCTGTGATGGTGTCCCCTGAACAGATATGTGGACACAGTTGGCAACAGGCTTTGTTGCAAGGACAGGTTCCTGGGTTAGTGGTTCTGTTGTGTGGAGTGTGGTTGCTGGGGAATATTTGCTTCAGGTTGGGGGGCTGTTTGTAAGCAAGGAATGGCCTGTCTCCCAAGATCTGTGAGAGTGATGGGTCGTCCTTCAGGATAGGTTGTAGATCCTTGATGATGCGTTGGAGAGGTTTTAGTTGGGGGCTGAAGGTGACGGCTAGTGGCGTTCTGTTATTTTCTTTGTTGGGCCTGTCCTGTAGTAGGTGACTTCTGGGTACTCTTCTGGCTCTGTCAATCTGTTTCTTCACTTCCGCAGGTGGGTATTGTAGTTGTAAGAATGCTTGATAGAGATCTTGTAGGTGTTTGTCTCTGTCTTGAGGGGTTGGAGCAAATATGGTTGTATCGTAGAGCTTGGCTGTAGACAATGGATCGTGTGGTGTGGTCTGGATGAAAGCTGGAGGAATGTAGGTAGGAATAGTGGTCAGTAGGTTTCTGGTATAGGGTGGTGTTTATGTGACCATCGCTTATTAGCACCGTAGTGTCCAGGAAGTGGATCTCTTGTGTGGACTGGTCCAGGATGAGGTTGATCGTGGGATGGAAATTGTTGAAATCATGGTGGAATTCCTCAAGGGCTTCTTTTCCATGGGTCCAGATGATGAAGATGTCGTCAGTGTAGCGCAAGTAGAGTAGGGGCATTAGGGGACGAGAGCTGAGGAAGCATTGTTCTAAGTCAGCCATAAAGATGTTGGCATACTGTGGGGCCATGCGGGTACCCATAGCAGTGCCGCTGATTTGAAGGTATACATTGTCCCCAAATGTGAAATAGTTATGGGTGAGGACAAAGTCACAAAGTTCAGCCACCACGTTTGCCGTGACATTATCTGGGATACTGTTCCTGATGGCTTGTAGTCCATCTTTGTGTGGAATGTTTGTGTAGATGGCTTCTACATCCATAGTGGCCAGGATGGTGTTTTCAGGAAGATCACCGATGGATTGTAGTTTCCTCAGGAAGTCAGTGGTGTCTCGAAGATAGCTGGGAGTGCTGGGAGTGTAGGGCCCATAAGAGCGTTTGAGGACAAGTTGTGAGCTCAAATTTTGTACAGTGCAGAAATATGGGGGTGGAATGATCCCATGGGCCTGGAGGTGAGTCAAAACAAATTTCTTAGAAAGATCCTTGGTCTCCCAAATAATACCCCAGCTTCTGTGCTTAGAGCTGAGGCAGGAATGGATATTCTGTCCAAAGTCAATGTTGTAATATTAATTTTTGGCTTCATACTCATACTATGCACTCACAGCCTTTGCCCAGGCTATGCTTAGAGGAACAGCTCAGCAGGACTTTCTCATGTAAGTTTCCGTAGTTAGAGCATGTTCAGAATTCTTTGCATTCTCTACATTTCTGAGAATCGGAAATGATTAGATTTAAGTTTAAAAATGTGAAATCCCTATTCAAGTTGAGAATAAAGGATATGAATGATCAACTAGATATAGCAGTTGTTTCTATTTCAAATGTCACACTGGCTCCCCTTGTCAAAAACAGACTTGTGTATGCCAGATATTTACCCAGTCCTTGTAATCACACACTCAGGAGCTCTTCATTTCCAATCAATGCAGACAACTTACTTAAAAGGCCAAGATATTGGCACTGAGAAATGTAAATACCTCTGTCCATGTAGTTTAGGGCAGGTGGAATATTTACTTTATTATTTATTACATTGTAATTTGTGTTGCCATTTAAGGTCAAACTGGCTTTCCATGTTTTTGTCCCAGATGCCTTTATCTATGATCTCTCAGAAAACAGAATATTTTTTAGGAACTGACAACGTATCGAGCAGTTACCCTATCTGCATAGTCAGCCACTAAAAATAACGAAAAGGCAAGGAGCCTGGTGATTGTATACAGATTAATGGTGTATATCCTTTTTAATCCGTATTTATAAATATTTTAACATTTTATCCTTTTGGATTTAGTTTCAGTTTGTTGTAGTACTTTGTTTTCTGCACACTGGCCCAAAACTAAATTGTTTATTAATAAACTACTATCACTTTTTCACTTCTCTTCTTCCAGAAGATCAGTGATCCCCAAACTTTTCAGGGTTGCACCCCACTCAGGAGTAAGGGGGCTGAGGCTGGAGCCACAGCCCTGGGGAGTGGAGCCCCGGGCGTGGGGCCAGCAGCTGGAGCCCCAGGCCGGCAGACAGGGCCAGGAGCAGAACTGGGTGGCACTCCCTCCCCACCCCCTGTGGGGGCTAGCCCAGGCCCCAGCTGTGCCGCCTCCCCCACCCCCAAACGTTCCTCCAAGCCCTCTCAAAGGGGGCACAGTTTGGAGACCTCTGCAGTAGAAGCTCTTTGGGGAAGGCACTGCATATTCACGTGTGTTTGTGTCGCACCCACAATCCTGACTGGGGCATGTGTGTGTGACTGTTATAGAAACATTAAATAACATAAGACTTGTGCATTATTAGTTATGACTTCATAACTTGTCTCATCTGCTTAGCCACCTCTGCATAAGTGCCTTATTGAATATACAGTCCAGTGTTACAGAAAGTGAAACATTTTGTAATGCTGTTGAATACATGAAATGGACATTCACATTTACAGTCTTCCTCATTCTCAGAAAAATAGCGAGCCACTGGTCAAATTTTACAAAAATGTATGTAATAATTGTGCACATTTATGCTGAGTTTGCTGAAACGAGTGTTTGGCTTTTGCATATACTGTGAGAGAAACATGAATTAATGGGCTTTTTTTTCCCCTCTTTGCACTGAACAGATGTGATCATTTCCAAATACCAATGGGTAACTATAGGTCAGAGGTGGGCAAACTACCCACACCCGGCCCTCCAGCCTGTTTAATCCGGCCCTCAAGCTCCCGCTGGGGAGCGGGGTCTGGGGCTTGCCCTGCTCCCGCGCTCCAGTTTAGAAGCAGGGTTGGAGACTGCTCCGCGTGCATATGCCAAGGCTCCCAGAGGCAGCAGCATGTCCCCCTGATCCCTCTCTCGCACCCCAACCCCCTGCCCCAGCCTGGAGCCCCCTCCCGCACCCTGAACTTCTTATTTCTGGCCCAACCCCAAAGCAAGCACCCCACAGCCAGAGCCCTTACCCCCTCCTGCACCCCAACCCCAATTTTATGAGCATTCATGGCCCACCATACAATTACCATACCCAAATGTGGCCCTCGGGCCAAAAAGTTTGCCCACACCTGCTATAGGTGGAGTGTGGACTGATGCTTATAGTTAAAGTTGCCTAGCATTCCCCTTTATGACCTCTATTTGAAGTAGTTGTCTATAACTTTTACAAACTAACCATTCAGAAGAAATTTTCCTGACTAATGGAATCCCAGGCTCTGTGATCAGCCCACACTCCTGTCCCCAGGATTCACTTGACCTCAGTGGTTACAAGCTCAATGCAGGGCTGAGCTGCTTGCTGATGCATGGCATTGTTACTAGTGCTAGGGCCCCAGAGTTTCCAGCTTGGAGAATGCGACTCTTTCTCATGAGAAATTAACCTGCAGAAAGATGTAAACATTTCCTGGGTTGGGGCAAATGGCTCCTTTTCCATACTGGCCAGAAACATCTCTCTCAGGCATTGTGAGCCCAACAATGCTTCACTGTGTGTGCCCTGCACTGCACATGGGAACACCCTATCCTTCTCATTGTCAGCCATAGCTGGCCCACCCAGGGACTGGAGGATACAGCTGGTTTGTCCAGTCACTTTGGAGAGGAGAGCCATTTCTGTGCATGCTGGGGTGCACTCTCCATGGAATAGACAGTGGCGCAGCCTGGTCAGCAAACTGCAGCCACCTCGAAGAGCTAGAAGGCTGGAGTCTAAGTGACAGACTGATGTGAGCAGCCGCCTTTGCTTCTCTCCCAGTGATGAAGGTCACAGAGGGAACTTTGCGTGTTTGCCTTTAATAAAGAAGGGCCCATGCAGAGGGCAGCATCGCCAGTCCTAAGCATTCAAAAATCGTGAGTCAGGCCCCTCCCCAAAAATCAAGATATAAAAAAAAAAAAAAAAAAAATTTACATTGAGTTCTTTGTACTTCCCTTCTGGCATGGGAACATTTAGGGTCCATGTTTCCAAACTTTTTTCTGCACGCAGGTTGGCTATAAAGTTTTGGGTGTTTTTAAACGAAAGCTAAGATTGTCAGGTAATAACTGGACTCCAGCAGCTGGGACTTTCAGTGAAGCACCAAATCTCACCAGACTGGAGATAAAATCATAAGAGTTGGCAACTATATGAGAGTACCCTACAAAACGAGAGAGTTCCTGCTACCAAAGGTATGTCTACACCACACACAAAAGAAAACAAAACAAAAACATGGCAGCGAATCTCAGAGCCCGGGTCTACAGACTCATGCTCATGGGCCTCATGCTATAATGCTAAAAATAGCAGCACAGACATTCCCGCTCAGACTCTGAAGCCCAGCAAGGGAAGGAGGGTGTCTCAGAGGGGATCACTCCTGGCTGTACTGGGAAAGCAGGGACCCCTCCAAAGCTGCTCCACTTCTACCATTTGTTGGAGAACTGTATGCCCCACCTCCCAAGAATGTCACTTTTCCCAGCCAGTCCAAGATGCTAAACACACTGTAAGGTGCTAGTGGACAACTTCTCTCCTGAGCAGCCATTCTAGATGAGTAAACTCTAGATTACAGGGATTTTGAACACCTGCCTCTCGCCAGGTCACCAAACAGTTCTGTACAGATCTTGGACCCAATATACTGGCAAGGGGTCATGTTTTCAGGAATCCATGTACATAACTTGAACACAGGTACCACAACTGTGCACACACTTGGAGAAGGTTTGTTACATTCACTCAGCTGGTAACTGCAAATCCACTCATGGTAATGACACACACAAATTCTGCATGTGAGCTTTGAGGCACAGTTTCTCAAGGTAAGATGCTTTAAGAACCCCTAGGCCAAAGTGAAGCAGTCATTGGGGAAAGCATAAAACCGAAATCTGCCACATCAGTGACACACCCCAACAAGGGGTGGGAGTTAGTGGGTTAAATCCTAGAGTAGGTGGTTAAGTCCAGGGATCCTCAGGCAAAAGCCACTTCTAGAAAAGTCTCTAGTGACCCAAACAGAATGAAAACCTTGCTGTATAATTTCTAAACCAATCTACACAATAGTAGGGCAGGAATCTTATTCTCAACCGGATAACAATTCCATGGAAAGTCCCTTCTTCCCTTTAAAGGCTACACGTTAGAGTAATTTCCATAGAACCCTATAGATTTCGTCACCATTACACTCCATGTCTCTTCCAGAGCCATATGGCCTGCTTTTGCTCAGCCAACCATTGTGTATATCCTGTTACTGTGTACTCCTTCAGTCACGTCACAAACACCACTGTGAGACTTGGCAGCCTTCCACAAGGCTTGTCCAACTGGTCATTGTTGCCCTTAGACTCTTAGAACATCCTCTATCCTGAATGACAAAACAGGAGGGGAAGAGGAAGCAGTCCTGGCAGCCTGGGGGGAGGGGAGGTAAGGCACTCACCAAGGGCAAACCCACCATTCTGCTTGCTGTGAGGAGCTCACTCCATTTCCAGCTCCAAGGCCCCAGTGCTGCAGCTCCTGCCTTCCTCACTGCATGTCACGGGCTTGGGGAATTTGAGAGCACTCAGCATGTGGGAGCAAAGGATTCCTGCACACTCGCTCTGGGTGGCACATATGGTGCATACTACCAGAGATGCCACAGCAGACATATTACCCAGGGAACAGAACAACTGTGTTTGTGTGAGAGGGAGGACAAATGTAATTGAGTGGATGTTCATGAGCATGTGGAGAGGAATGTGTGTAAATTAAAGGGATGGGCACATGAGGGTATGGGTGCACATGTTTGTGTGTCAGGTTCATAAAACCTTGCAATTTGCTACATATTAGAGCTGGCTGGGAAAATCAGCTTTTTCCTTGTTAAAAATTTCAACAAATGAAAAATTTTGGTTTTTGTTCTCAACAACAGGAAATCACACAATTCTGGCTGATCAGGCAAAAATTTGGGGATTTTACTGAAAATTTTTGCCTGACTAGTTGAGATTTTTGGTTTTGGCTCCCAGAAACAAAAACAACAAAAATCGGCATTTGGGTTGGCAGTTTCTAACAAAACAAAATTAGTCAAAAGCAAACATTTCCCACTGACATTTCCATTTTGAAGAAAAAATTTTTTTTTCAAAGTTTTGAATGAAAACTTTCAGCCAGCTCTACTACACACACAGCTCTCCCCCACCCACCCCTCTGAATGACCCCCCCATACATAATGAACGCTCCCTCATGAATGCACTCATGCACCACAAAGAAAACTCCTGTGTAACAAAACTGTATTAACACATCACAAACACAATGTTCAGAGTTCAGCGCCTGATAACTGCTAGTTGTTTTCTTTTGCCTTTGCAAGGCACCCATCCTTGCAGTATCTGCATCTTCGATTATCCAGGAACAGGGGCTACAGATACTAACAGCAGGTCTTGTTCTATGCTCTATACTAAAGGTTTCCTAGTATAGGTTTTCCAATAGCACTATACCAGCAAACTCCCTCCCACAGTGGGAGACACAGCTTATACAGGCAAAAGAATTGCTGCCAGTAAAGATTAAACTAGTTCTCCAAAAGACTTCTTTGCCAAAATAACTGCATCTATACTAGGGTTTATGCTGGTATAGCTATATCGAGTAGTGAGGTAATTTTCTTCACACTCCTAATCAATATAGCTATGGAAGCAAATCTTTGTAGTGTAAAGCATCTTATGCAGAATTGCGTCAGTAGCTGGAAGTCAGAAGATGATTAGCAGCAAAGAGATGGTGGGTCTGACGCACACTGCAAATACCACTGCTCCAATACTGTTCATTCAGACACCCCCACATACACATAGGCCATGGACCTCACCAGACACTCCTGCATGTCATCCCCTCCCCTATCCCTCCATTTACAGCCCGATACAACCCAGTCTCAATCATAGTTCCATTATGAACCAAAGGTCTTGATTTAAATCATCCACCACCCAAACTACGCTCTGACTGGATACCTCACAAGGTTCTGCAGCTGAACCATCAGAAGAGAGGTCGGCAGCATGGATAAAGGATCCAGGACTGCAAGCACCATTTTGAACTTCCTGGCTTTCAGAGGCTTCCACATTCACAGCAACCATGACTCTGAATTCCCAGGCTTTCAAACAGCTGGGTTTCATACAGCTGCAGCGTTCTGTTAGTGCCACTTTAACGTACAGTCCCTCACGTCAGTTAGCCATTTCACTGATACATGCTGCATGGCTAACTTCAAGAATGTCTGAAGGGCTAAAATATCTAAGAGCAACTTCTCACATTCATTTATACTTATTGCCAGTACAAACTAGAATCATAACCTCAATGAAGACAGATCTGATCAGCCACGAGAAGGCACTGATCCTGAAGGAGATGCCCAGCCTCAATCAATCACCAAATCCTAAACCCTTTAGAGCCCCACAAACAAGCTCCACTGCAGCAGCCCTCACCACTGGGTTAGGCACAACAACAAGGAGCATTTTAAATGCAACAGCAGCAAATGTGTGTCCCCTCCACTCTATCAATGCTCCCAAACTCACCCACCAGTTAGTCAGATTCCCTGCCTTCTTCTATGCAGTCCCCTGTGCATGGTCCAACCTGTCTGGGCTTAATGCCCTATCCTACCCCCATAAGGCCCTTTAAGGATTTACCTCTGCCATGCTGCCCATAGTGAAACTTGCTGATTTGTATATAAGCAGCCAATTGCTATTCCTTTCTCCTGACTTCTGTCATTATATTATGAAGTTCTCAGAACAGGAACCTCCTCCTCAAGCGTTGGTGAGCACCTCGCACACAATGAGTGCTACTGTAAATGAACAGCAACAAGGAAAGTTGTACACTACGTGAAAATGGCAACGTTATCAATGATGCAAATGAGGCAGAAGTGTTCTATACATATTTCTGTTCTGCATTTGCAAAGAAGCTGGATGATGTGCTCATATCATCTGACGGTGAAATACTTTCCATTCCAACTAAGGAGGATGCTATACAGCAGCTACTGATGTTAAATATTTTAAAACCATCAGGCCCTGATAACTTGCATCCAGGAGTTTTTTTTAAAAGAGTTCATGAAGGAATTGTCCAGACTGTTGGTGTTAATATTTAATGAATCCTGGCAGAATTAGTTCAATTTGTTCATTTAATAGTGGAAGCAGTAATGGCTGTAGCACTGAGAGATGAAGCAGGAGGAGTCATATTACGAGGTAGGACAGTGCATAACCTTATATTCACAGACAATATTCACCTCACCGCTTTGACTAAGGAGGATTTACAACCGGCCAATGGGAGCTGTGAGGACAGTGCTGGGGACGGAGCCGCCTCTCTCCCGGCCAGGCGAGCGCAGAGACATGCCAGCAGCCAGCCACTTCCAGGAGCGGCATGGGGCCAGGGCAGGCAGGCAGCCTGCTTAGCCCTGCTGCACCGCCATCCGCAAGCCGCCTGTGGCAAGCACCTCCCAGCCAGAACCTGCACCTCGCACACTCTCTTGCACCCCACCCCCTGCTCCAGGTCAGAACTCCCTCCTGCTCCTAAACTCCCTCACAGACCCCACACCCCCTCCAACACCCCAATCCCCTGCCCCAGCCCAGAGCCCCCTCCTGTTTATATTCAAATTCAAAAGGCTGAAGTCACATTAAAAGTATTAGTGAGTAGTAATAACTTAAATATGTTGAATTATTATTTGCTGATAAATTCTAAATCTACAAGTAGCTTTGCATGTGATGTGGCTCTCGAAATATTTTGTTCAAGGACAAAAAACCAGCTCTTTGAAAGGATGCCGACCCCTGGTCTAGAGGATTACGGGGCGGGAGGGGGTTTCCCCAGCCTAGGTCTGAGTGAGGCCTCATGGCAAGCTCCAGGTGGTGTTTCCAGAGGCATCGAGCCCGGTCTTCTTGGTTTGCAGCTGGGGAAGGATTGGCAAATACTGCACCTGGATGCAATGTGAGCTTCCCCCAAGCAGTAAAGACAGCATTGGTGTTCACTGTTGACCAAGAAGGAGCGTGGACAGGAGGCACAGAGTATGAAGCCCGGCATCCTGGGCATAGTTCGGTACCCGCTCACAGGTCCTGAGGGGGCGGGAAGGATGTCGAGAAAACATCCCCCCTCTCCCCCAATCTATCTAAACTAATCACTAAAACTACAATAAACTGGTAAAACTATTATAAAACTCTTAAAACTATGTACAACTATCTTATTTTAAAGTGTGTCAGAAACGAGGACAGAAAGTTCCAACCCGGACCATGCAATGTTGAGAAGGAACTAGAGATGCAGTCAATCCGCCCCACCCTTTATGACATTGGACAGAAGCACATTATTATTATTAATCTGCATATTTATTGATAATTCTACCATTTCCATCTTGTAATGGACCAATACCCATTGTCAGGATTCTTTTTGTTCTTAATATATTTTAAAACTCCTTATTGTCCTTAATTCTGCTGGCCATAGATTTCTCTTGAACCGGTTGGCTTCCCTTATCAATTTTCTACAATTCTTAGTCTCTGCTTTATATTCATTACTATCAATTTCCCTCTTCTTCCATGTGTTCTATATTATCTTTTCATTTTTTTACAACTACCCTCACTTCCTCTTTAAACCAAGTTGTTTTTTTAAATAGCACAGCTTTCTTCCTCAATTGTGGTTTTTTGGGCATCTAGTGAGGTATTTTCAAATTACTCTAAATTCTCATTCTTCTTCCCAGCTGATTTGGCTCATAATTAAGGCTGCAAATCAGTCGTGGAGGACACACATTCCATGATTTTGTGTGACCTCCACAACTTAAGCCCTGCGCTGTGGGGCTCCAGCTGTCTGCCCCAGTTGGTTGGACTCTGGCTTACATGATTTATTGTTTATTGCCCACATTCTGTCCATGGCTTTTACTAAAAATACCTGTGCTAAACTCTTAGCCTTACTCATAATTGTTTTCAGCTTTGTGAAATTGGCCCTATTAAAGCACCAAGTAGATAGTACTGGCCTGGACTTTATTCTGCTTGCACCATCATGATCACTTGTACCCATAATACCATTAATTTTTAGTTCTGTGATCTGTTCCTCTTTATCTGTCAGTAGTGACTTGGGGCGGATTCTCTCCTGCCCCGACTCTTGTGTATCATTCCTCCTCCAAAGCAAAGAGGGTGTCAAATGCTCTCAACTCAGAACAGGCATGTTTTACACTCTCTGTGCACTGGTGCTGATAGCACACAAGATGGTGGCCAATGGAGAGTCAAACATGAATGTGCTGGAATGTCTGAAATGGTAGAACTGCAGCGGATCAAAGCCAAGCCCCTCCAGCAAAAAAACACAAACGAGGCTGCTTTGACAAGGGGGGGAAAATGGGGCTGTGAAGGCAGTGAGACGGATTGAAAAGCCTTGTCCTACACTGCATGGTAGCCCCAGCTCCCTTACAAGGTGCTGCATGAGGGAATTCCTGGGTCCCTTTCCTGAACCTGTTATGGTGGAGAGGCATCTCCCTTCACTCAGGCTCTAGCAGGGTGCTGATTCCAGTCCCCTCATCAAATTTCCCAGTGCACAGAGCTGAGCTTGGGAGACAGTAGCATCCTAGCAGAGTGGCTGAAACACTGCACCTGACCCACTGTCTGTTGGCCCTGTTGCAGTGTGCACCCAGCTAGGGAGCAGAGACAAATGGTGGGTAGACTCTGGGTGCTGGCTATAAAACATCCCACGGGATAAGATCATAAGAAGTAACATAAGAATGGCCATACTGGGTCAGACCAGTGGTCCAGCGAGCCCAATATCCTGTCTTCTGACAGTGGCCAGTGCCAGACAGTTCAGAGGGAATGAACAGGGCAGTTATTGACTGATCCATCCACTTTCATCCAGTTCCAGCTTCTGACAGTCAGAGGCTTAGGACACCCAGAGCATGGGGTTGTGTTCCTGACCATCTTGGCTAATAGCCATTGATGGACCTCTCCTTCATCAACTTAGATAATTTTTTTTTAACTCAGTAAAGCTTATGCCCTTCACAACATGCCCCGGCAACGAGTTCCACAGGTTGACTATGCACTGGGTGAAGGACTTCCTTTTTCTGTTAGTTTTAAACCTGCTGCTTGTTAATTTTATTGGATAAGCCCTGGTTCTGGTGTTATGTGAAGAGGTAAACAACACTTCCTTATTCACTTTCTCTACCCCAGTCATGATTTTATAGACCTCTATCATTCCCCCCATTAGTTATCTTTTCCAACCTGAACAATTCCAGTATTTTTGATTTGTCCTCATATGGACATTGTTCAAGATCCCTAATCCCTTCTCTGTTTCTTTTCCAATTCTAATACATCTTTTTTCAAATGGGGCAACCGGAACTGCAGGCAGTATTCAAGGTGTGGGCGTACCATGGATTTCGATATACTGTTTTATTAGTGGTCCCTTTCCCAATGGTTCCTAGCATTCCGATATCAGGATGGCCTTGGGCACAGCAAAACATTTTGCAGTTTTACTTCATCTTTTCCCCAGTGCCCCACGACAGGAGCAAAGTGCTGTTTGCCAGAAAAAGAAACAGTGAATTCTTGCAAGGATCACTTGGTGCACAGTGGAATCCATGGGCTCCTCTGGGGCCCATGGAAAAACTTCACTCGCGCTCAGGTGCACAAGTTCTTTAGAAAGCACAATCCCTGAAGCAAAGAGCAAGTTTTCTAGTGACAGCACTGCCTGCCCAACGACTAGAGTGCCCAGCAAGGGAACAGCTGCATGCTGGCAGGAGGGGAGGAACAGGAGAGGGACTGGGCTGAGGGCCTCACCTTTCCCGTTCCCATGGCTCCTCTCTAGGCCTATCATGACAAGCCAAAGCACTTTTCAAAGTGCTAAACCCATTCTACACTAGTGTCTGAATGCATATGAAACATGTTAGCTAACATGTGTGGAGACAAAATCTGCTTTACAAGTCTAGACAGGGTCCTGAGCAATGAGAGCCCAGGAACTCAGCGACTCCATCTCCTTCCACGTGCATACCTCCTACATTATCTGTATTACTGTAGCGCCTAGGAGTCCCAGTCATGGGCCAGGGCCCCATTGTGCTAGGTGCTGTACAAACAGAACAAAAAGACGTCCTTTCCCAAAGAGCTTATGTGTAAGACAAGAGACAACAGATGGACAGTGTCAGATGGGGGAGTACAAGGAAACAATGAGACAATGTTAGTTAACATGACAGGCAGTGGTCTCAGCATACAGCATCCTAACCATGGTCAAGTTTTTTGTAGGCATTGAAGCAAAGGAGAGAGTGTTGAGGAGGGATTTGAAGGTGGACAGTGATGCAGCTTTGTGGATGTTTATGGGGAGCAACTCCCAGGAGAAAGGAGCAGCATGGGAGAAAGCATGAAGGGGCTTGCTTGAAAATTTAACAAGTATGACAAGCTGGCATCATGGGGGCATGAGTCAGGAGTCAACCGTTTGATACAGAATGAGAGAGAGTCAGTAGGTATCAGCCCTTTCCTTCCCTGGATGAAACCTGCAGTATTCACCGAGAGCCCATCACGAAAGTATCTGAAACCCAGTGACTGCATTTGGCATGAACAATCTATGCACAAAGCATGGACAGAAGGGAGAGGCCCTAGACCACAAATAAGAGAGGCAGCGGAAGCCTATTCAACCTGGTGTTCTGTTCCCACGCTGATTCTTACTAGAAACACACTGCAAACCCTGCACACAGTGAGACCCAGCCCTATTCCACACAAAAACAGCCATATTTCCAGCTGCTGCCATCCCACCCCTCAGATCTCTGAAAGAGGCAAGTCAGTCCCTATGTGATCCCTCTGACAATATATGCATGAGCTGTGAACTGCTGGCATTAAATGAGAACAGCTCCAGGGACAACCCATCAAACCCGGAGGATTAGATATCAGTATGGATCAGCACTCCTCTGATCCTGCCTGACACATAGCAAATGAGTGCTGCCTGGTCCCCAAAGGGTCAATTTCTGGCCAGGTCAATTAACCAGCTGCCTGTTGGCTGGTCTAACCACCTCAGAGAAAAAATGTAGGTGAGGTAATATGTTTTATTGGACCAATTTCTGTTGGTGAGAGAGACAAGCTGTCACACTCCAAAGAGCTCTTCTTCAGGTCCTGAAGTTAATCCATTAAAAGATATTACCTCACACACCTTGTCCCCTTTAGAACATGTGTTAACTACTTATGCTAAACAATCTGTTCTACCTTCTATTTAGCTGTGACACTCTCAGTACATTTCCCAGTCCTAAAGAACTCTAAGTAGCTCAAAAGCTTCTCTCTTTGCATATGGCCTACAACTAAGCATTCCTGGGAACCAACAGCATTGTCCTGCTCTAGTGCTACTAGTCCATGTGACCCAACCCCAAGCCTTGGTTTTAGGGCTGAGATGGAGGCACTCATACTGATCCCCCATGTCTAGGGTGACCATATGTCCCATTCTGGTCAGGACAGACCCTTTTTTAAGCTCTATCCCGGCCGCCCCGACTTTTTGGCAAAAGTGGGCATTTGTCCCATTTGCTCTGCCAACTGATCAAGCTGGCAAGAGCAAACGGGATAAATGCCCACTTGTGTCAAAACGTGGGGTGCAGAGGAACGTGTGGGGTGGGGGGTGGAAGTGGCAATACCAGCCCCACATGGGGGGATGGGAGGAAGGACTCAGGAGGCAGGCAGGGCTTGAGCGAGCACCAACGCCAGCCCCAGCCTTTGGGAAATATGGTCACCCTATTTAGTATGTGTCACTGCTCGCCTGAGTCCTGACTGCCCCCCGCAAAGGGCCAGCCCCGCGCAGTGTCCTGTTTTCCCTTTCAGAAATATGGTCACCCTACCCATGCCCTTTATTGCACCAGCCAGAGTAGGGTTCACCTTGCACTGAGGGCCTCCTACCACCACCCCAATTAATAACAGCTCAACCCATTGTGGGAAAGAAGAAACTTGCATGGATTAAAGAGACATTTGCTAACTGGAGAGACCCACTGCTCCCTCAGGGCATGCAATTCTGTGAGCTGTGCCATCTTTCCTTAGGGCACGGGAGCTGTTGCTAATAGGTTTAGCTCATTATGTATTTAATTGATCATATCAATTTGCTAGACACCCTTTGGAAGAAAATATAAAAGTAATTATGGGTAAAATTTGCAGATGCCCCAAATGTTGGTGGAACGGTTAAGTAATCATAAGGACAGGTCAGTTAGTTATACAGAATAATCTGGATCACTTAGAAAGGAGATCTCACCCAAACAACATGTGTTTTAGAGTAGTCAAATGCAAGGTCATACATCTAGGAAAAAAGAACATAGGTCACATTTACAGAATGGGAGACTGTATCCTGGAAAGCAGAGACTCTGAAAAGAGCTTAGGGATCATACTCAGTAACAAACTGAACATGAGTTCCCAATCCAATGCTGTGGCTAAGAGGTAGAATACAATCTTTGGATGCGTAAGCAGAAGAATATTGAGTAGAAGCACGGATGGGGTATTACCACGGCAACAGCGAGATTGTTACTGGATACTGTGTCCAGTTCTGATGTAGACACTTCAAAAAAAAAACAAAAAACAGTTGAATTATTCTTGTAGCTGTTTTCTGGATCCCTTACAATTTTCAAGGTCCACGGGTCCCGCACAAGACCAAGCCCCTAACACAGTAAATGACCTATTATCCCATATTTATAAAGCATGACCTCAAAAGTGAGAATCAGGGGGAAAACATCTTTCTTTATACAGAAGAACAGCCTTTAACTCAGTTTTTCATGGGGCTCATGGATTCCGCATATTTACTTTTTATTTAAATGTTTTAAGAGATTAATACAAAATGTTAATGTTAATTAATACAAAACTCATAAATTCAGCTTTCATTTTAAACATGTTCATTTTTAAAAAGAAATATTTATTTAAATAAAAGTCAAAATTGCTGATTTCTTTTTCCCAAAAGAACAAAAAAACAAAGAATTGTTTATCATCCACACGTCTGGAAAATCTGCTTCACAGTCAGAGATTTAGGAAGCTCAATCTATCCTCTTGATATGTATGTATGGAATGTGATAACTTGTGAAAATTGCAATTCTAAAAGATCCACTCCAGCTCAAAGAGAAGTCATGGACTTGCCCCAGGACTCACTGCATGATGTTCTCTGGTCTATGTTAGGCAGGAGGTCATGATACAAGATTATAGTGGTCCCTTCTAGCCTTAAAAATCTGTCATTCTACGGAAGCTGCTGGATGTGCAGCACTTTTGAAACAGGCCGAAGGAGCCTTTCCCAGCAGCACTCTTGCTCAGAGGTCAGCCACATTCACGATTCCTGTGCTATGCCAGCACAGGGACTGCTACATCCTAGCACCTCCCAGGGCACAATCCACCCCAAAGGGAATAAGAAACGGGGGACACAGAGCTGGGCGGATGCAGAGAAAAGAGCAGGCTGCACCTCCTTAAGAGCAGGTTTAGTTCCCTGGAACTCCAGGAGATCCGCTGGGACATAAAGCGATATGCAGTCGTAACAGCACAGCTGAGCACCAAATGCTCATGAGCAATCAAAAGGGGGGGAAAAAATCAATACCACAGAACCACTCAGCAAGCTGAATGCTCACTTATTACCAAGACCAATTGAATCACTAGAGTATTTGGTACAATTCCAGGCACACATGCAATATTAGGGCTTACTCTTCAATCCTGATCCTGCAGTCAGGTGACGATGTGAGCATTTCAGCCTGCATTAATAAACAAGTTTCTAGCTCCCCGGTTGAAAAGAAAAGCTGGATAAAGTGACCCCTAATGGCTCAAACACCAGAACACAAATGAAAGAACCCCAGTATATATATTTTTAAATCTCATGATTTTGGATGCCTTAACTCATCCATTCATGATTTTTTGAACATGTGGGGTTGGCAATACTGCATATGTTTACCAGACAGAGCTGATCACAAAGCCTTTTTCTTCAGTTTGGAAGGTTTTTTACAAATATTTTGGGTTTTCATTCAAAAATATCCTTTTCCAGAAATCAAAAACTCAACATTTTTTGCTGAGCTGGCTTCTACCTGCCCACTACTAAAGGACCTCCCCACAGCCTAAGGAAAGGATCCACAAGTCCAGGATTCCAAATAAGTCAGGGGACAACTAATGAGATAACAGGAACGGGAGTGAGGTCACAGGGCTAAACAAAGGGAACCTGACTGGGGACACGGAGCAGAATAGGAGCCTGAATAGGGGCTGCAACCTGGAGCACTCCAGGTACACGTGCGCCAGGATCTTCCTCATGCCGCAAAAGGGGCAGGTGTCCGGGAGGGGAGTGAACCGTGCCAAGTACACGCCCATGCTCATGGCTCCACGAAGGAGCCACCAGCTGATGTCCCCGGCGGGCCTCGGGACCAGGGTGGAATATAGGCTGGCCCACCGGGGCTCCTCACCCTCCAGAGGCGGCAAGAGGTCCCACCACTTCGTGTCGGGGCAGAACGCAAGGTTGAGGACGTGAAGGGTGTGGAGCACGAGCATGTATAGCTGTTTTCTTCGCACGGTCTGGAACCAAACCGGCTGCAAGTCATGCAGCCAGCTCGCTGTAAAGGGGCAGGAGGCCGGTCGGGTCCACGGGCAGGGGCCCAATGAAAAGGTCCGGAGGACCTGGGGTGGAGGGTGGGTGGAGCGTGCCCTCTCATAGGACCTGGTCGAGATAGGCCCGCGCAGTGGGCGGTAAAGCAGCCCTCACCTCCTGAAGTATGCGCCAGGGAGTACGAGGCCTGGAGAGCTCCATGCGCTGAGTGAGCGTCAGGGGATCCAGCCAGTCTCCCCGGTAATAGTCCAGGAGGTCTCCGACTCTGGTGACTTCTGCCGCGACCAACCTCTGGCGCACCCAGGGGGACTCCGCCACCTGCACACGGAGCTGGGGGTTGTGTAGCAGGGGCTCCACGAGGAGATCTGCCCCCTCAGTGGCCACCGTGGACCTGGTCACCGAGAACAGTTTCCAGGTCTGGAGAAGGTCCTGGTAGAAAGACCAGCAGCCTGGAGAGGTCTCACAGAACACCTCTCAGATGGAGATAAAGGAGTTGCCGGTCATATCGGAGCCCTCAGAAGCAGCGCAGGAAGGCGTGTGCAAGTACTCTACCTGCACCATAAAGGAACCTGCAGGGCCTGGAGGTGGAAGACATGGACCTGAGTGTGCAGGCCCTGCCCTCCCTCCTCCAGGGGCAGGTGGAGGACCCCTGCAGAGACCCAGTGCACTCCTGGCCAAAAGAACTCCAGAATCGCCATCCGGAGGTTGGCCAGGAAGTCCGGGGCCAGGACTAGGGTATTGGGCCGGTACCACAGCAGGGACAGGACTAGTTGATTGAGCACCAGTGCCCTCCCTCGAAAGGAGAGGCAACGGAGTAGTCCTGTCCATTTACGGAGCTGCTCTGTTACCCTGCCCTCTAAACCATGCCAGTTCTCCGGCGGAGACGGATGCGTGACAGAAAGGTAAACACCCAGATAGAGCAGCGGACTCACGCTCCACCGGATGGCCTGAAACGCGGGTGGGAGGGAGCTCGCCTGCCACCCATCCCCGACCACCAGGCCAGAGCTCTTGACCCAGTTGACTCAGGTGGAGGAGGCTGCCGAGTAGACGGTCTGGCAAGCCTCCACCCGTGCCAAGTCACCCAGGTCCTGGACCACGAGGAACATGTCGTCGGCATACGCCAACAGAACCAGCCACAGCTCCGGCTCTCGCAGCACCAACCTGTCAACCTCCGACGGAGGAGACAGAGGAAGGGCTCGATCGCCAGAGCATACAGCTGGCCCGAGAGGGGGCACCCCAGCCGTACTCCCCGCCCGAAGCTGACCGGCTCAGTCAGGGTCCCGTTGAGCCTGACCAGAGACTCTGCGGAGGCTTATAGCACCTGGAGAAAGCCCACAAACTGGGGTCCGAAGCCTAACGTTCACGGAGTGCCCAGGAGATACCCATGGTCCACCCTGTCAAATGCCTTCTCCTGATCCAGGGACAGGAAGGCGAACAACAGATCATCCCTACATCCAAGCTCCAAGAGATCCCAAACCAGATACAGGTTATCAAAGATGGTACGGCCTGGGACAGTGTAGGTCTGGTCTGGCTGGACCCCGTCTGCCAGCACGGACCCCAGCTGCAGCGAGATGGTCTTCGCTACGAGTTTGTAGTTCTTGCTGAGGAGCGAGATGGGACGCCAATTCCATAAGTTGCAGAGGTCCCCCTTCTTCGGCAATAAGGCGAGCCCGGCTCGCCTGTATGAGAAAGGGAGGACCCCACTCTCCAAAGACTCAGCCCAGACGGTGACTAGGTCCGGGCCGAGGACGTCCCAGAACACACGGTAGAACTCCACCGTCAGCCCATCCATGCCTGGAGATTTATTGGTAGGGGTATGCGGCGGAGGGCTTCCAAGAACTCAGCCAGAGTGAGAGGCAGCTGTAGCTGGTCTCGGTCACCCGTGCTGACCGTTGGGAGTCTGTCCCAGAGCACTCTGCAAGTGTTGGGATCAGTCAGATCCGGGGAGAAAAGGCCTGCGTAGAAGGTCCTGGCCCTCCCGCACATCTCCGCCGGATCCGTGAGGGGGGTGCCGTCCTCTGCCAGAAGGCAGGTGACGTGCTTTTTGGCCCCCCTCCTTTTCTCCAGGGCGTAGAAGAAGCGGGAGCCACGATCCATCTCCCAAAGGAGGCGGATGCAGGATCGAACAAAGGCACCCCGGTGGTCTTCGAGGGCCCGGAGCTCCTCCCGCTTCTGCCAGCACGCTCCGCAGAGGGATAGATCCTCGGGGCTGGGAGCCAGACGCCTCTCCAGCTCTAAGACCTCCCGTTCCAACTGCTCTATGGTCAGATCCCTCCGTTGGCTGGCACCCCGGGTGTAGTCACAGTAGAAGAGCCGGGCACGCACCTTCCCCACGTCCCACCACCGCCGCACCGAGGAAAAGGCGCCCCTCTGCCCTTGCCAGGCCAGCCAGAACTCCCGGAAGGATGCCACAAAGCCCACATCCTCCAACAAGCTGTTGTTGAAATGCCAATAGGCCGGCCCCAGCCTCTCCGCACAGAGAGAGGCCGTCACGGTGGCTAGATGGTGATCAGAAAACGGGGCCGGCCAGATGCTGGAGGAGTGGGCCCGTGAAAGGTGGAAGCGTGACAAGTAGATGTGGTCCAACTGGGAGTGGCGCGACCGATGAGCCTCCACCCAGACAAAGGTGAACATCGAGACATCGTCCGGGTGGTGGTCGCGCCAGATGTCCACCAGGGAGCGACGGTCAACAATCTCCCAGAGGATGTCCGCGGTGGCCGGGCACTGCTCGGTCCCCAAGCAGTCCCACTCCTCGAGGGTAGTGTTAAAGTCCCTGCCTAGGACCAGGCACTCGCGAGGATCCAAGGAGCCGAGGAAGGTGGACACCTGCTGACAGAAATGCAGCAGCCCCGGGCCCGATGTCGGGGCATAGACGTTGACAAGGTTGAACACGAGCCCCTCCATGTGGACCTGGAGGTGCAGCAGGTGGCCTGCCACAGCCTCAGCGACCCCCAGCACCTCAGGCCGTAGGTCAGGGTAGCCACTCCAGCTGTACGAACTGTGAGATAGATAAAGTACACTCCTCATTCCAGCCACCAGCTATCTTCGGCGGCCGGATCCATATGGGTCTCCTGCAGGAAAACTACAGAGTACCCCCACTCCCGAAGGAAGGGGAGCACCTGGCACCTGCAGAGACCCATTCTACAGCCCCAGGTATTCAACGTTGCAAAGATGATGGGTGCCATGAGGAGGGTTGGGGGGGATCCTTGCCAGCAGAGATGCTCACGGCCCCCATTGGGCCGCACAGCAAACCGTGACCTACCCCGTAGGAGAGCAAGGAGTCACAGAAGCTGCAGACCTACTCGTAGGCCACGGCGGCCTGCTTCCCGGTCCTTTTACCCTCCCCCATGATGGCCCTTGCGGCCCGGAGAATGTGATGAAAATCCCCCCATCGCTGGAGAGCAAGCTGCACCCTGTTACGGGAGCCACGGATGTCTTCCAGAAACTCCCACAGCTCCTCTCGCAGCATATTTGGGGGAGTGGTAGGGTGGTCATTGGCCCCCGGCCTTCCTCCAGAGGGGCTCCCGGCACAGCCCCGTAGCCCACTGAGAGGGGCAGACATGGGGCAGACCCCCAACATGGCGCCCAATAGGCTGGTGCCACATGGCCCTCCTCAGACCCCGGCTCAATGGGGGGCGACAGAGGGAAGATAGCAGCCCCTAGTGGGTCAGGACAGGGAAACACGAAGGCCGCTCCCTGGGGATCATCCTCTGGGAAAGGGAAGGAGACAGCCCCAGGGGCGGCAATAGCATCGCCGGAGGTAGAGGGGATAGGGACGGGGTCAGCATCAGGGGCAGAACAGGGGGTCAGGAGTAGGGGCGGGGCAGGATAGGGGTCAGGAACAGGGGCGGAGAGAGGGGCAGAGATGGGATCCTGGGCCCCAGTAGCCGGGCCGCTGGGAAGTGGCCCCTCTTGGTCTGGTTCAAGGGTCTGGGGGGTCAGAAGGGGGTCCCCAGTCACGGCGGGTGTGACAGCCACGGCATCAGGAGGTGGACGATCTTTGGTGGGACCCCCACCCGGGAAGGAGGTTGGTTGCCCCGCACCAACGAGGGATGCCCCGGTGACTCGGGTCCCAGCCACGAAGCATTGGCCGTCACCTCAGTAAGCTCGGCGGCCGTCAGCGGATGCCACCTGGGGCCGGGCAGATGGAAGTATCCAGGGAACCCTCGGAGGCGGGAGCGGAAGCAGCGGTTAGGGGGAGGGAGCATGGGGAAAGGGGAGCCGGGGTGATGTCGCCCAGATTGAGGCCCGCTGGCAGAGGGTCGTCCTCTTTCTGGGTAAGCGGTATCAGACCCAGGGCCTCGATCTCCTCGTAGACAGAAGGGAGATCACCTTCCACCACCCCTGGGTTCTCCCCGCCAGCGCCCGAAGCGACGCTCACCTCGGGGCTTGCAGGGGCTTCAGACGTTAATGGGGCAGGAGGGGCTCCATCGGGGACCTCCGTGGGAAGGGACTCCAGTGGAAGGGCAGCGCTTCTCTCCCATGCTGCCACATCTTCCCCAGCTGGCACCGGTGGATGGAATACACCCTTGGGCAAGGCAGAAGGCTCGGCATCAGTGCCCCCCTTCCCGGTCTTCCGGGGGACCTCCGCATCCGATGGAAGGAGCAGAGCTCGAGCCTACTAGGGCCCAGCCCTCCATGGCATAATCTGGGGGCTGGCTAACAGGGGTCGGGTCAAGGGGCAGGGGCGATGGCTTAGGGACTCGGGGAGGTAATGGTGGGGCAGCATGAGAGAGGAAAGATTCCCCCTGGGGCAGGCCCTCTGCTATGCCTGGCGGTATCCCCGCCGCACCCTTCTCCACAGGCCCCGCCAGATTGCAGGCAGCGGAAGCGGGGCTCTCCTGTTCATCTGGGCGTACTGGGGGAGGTACCCTTTGGGCCCGAGCTGGAGCAGTGGTGGGCTGGAAAGGAGGAAGGGCGGCTCCGGGCGCCAGGAGCACTGGTGATGATGAGGCCGGCGCCCTGCCGGGGCTCCAGGACTCTCCTCCGTGCCGGGCTAAGGGGCAGTCCCTCCGGACATGCCCTATCGCCCGGCAGAGGTAGCACCGGGCCTCCTCCATGGAATAATGCACCTGGTAACAGGCCCCCTGGTAGGGGACCAGGAAGGACCCCTCGAGCGCCTCTCTGCCACGCGCCACCGGCAGCAGTTGAAGCTGCACCTGCCAGCGAAATGAGAGGACGTGACGGAGGGTGGGATCTTTGCAGCCCATTAGGAGAGGGCTGATAATGGAGATGGGTTTCCCCAGGGTAGAGAGGGCAGGTAACAGGGCGGCATTAGGGAGAAAGGGAGGGACGGAGGTCAGGACCACTCGGACGCCCAGGTCCTCCAGCAGCTCGAGGGGGACGAACACGCCCCCCCACTGCCAGGCCCTTCTCCACCACCTCCTGGGCGGCAACCTCCAACGCTAGGAAGAACATGACCTTTCCGTACACCTTGGAGGCTGCTACAATGGCCATGGGCCCCACCACCCTCGCCAATGCCTGCGCATAGGTCTCCACGTGGGGTGAAGCGGGCACCAGGAGGCAAGAGACGCCGTGCTTCCTGGTCAAGGTGGGGAAGGGGGACACACGGATGGACCAGGGGGCAGGTTCCACGCTACATCCCGTGTCCCCACAAACACAGTCAAAACCCCCACCACAAGAGCACAGGTCAAAAGTTATTCAGTCTTAGAGGCCCCCTCCACGGTGGTTTGCAGAGTCTCTGTGCGCTCCCCCAGCAGCAGATGGTCCTCTTCTTCTCCTCCTTGGGGCTCCAGAAAAACCTCAGCAGCAAACACAACAGCAGCTCCAGGTGGCAGTCCGGTGGCCAGGCAAGAAGGGCCCCTCACAGGTGGTGGTGGTGCTGTCCACAGCAGCAACGGCTGGGGCTGGGGTCCCTCACTCCCCTCCTCTGGGGAGCGGGCCAGCAGGCACCTCCAAGGGGCTGTAGCTGGAGCAGTAGCAACCAAGGGGGGGGGTCCAGCAGCCAGCCAGCAACCAGGTAGCAAAGAAGGATGGGGGGGTGCATCTGACCCAGCCAGGGGAGCAGCTAGAGCAGCGAGAGCCCAGGGCCTAGCAGCAGCCCCAGCAGGAGCAGCAGCCTCTCGCCTCCCTCCAGGCCAGAGAGCTATAAGAGAGTAGTCAGAAGCACAGCTTCTGGTCACTGGATTAGCAGTTTTCTGTTCCCTGACTGACAGAGCAGGGGCTGCTCCAGGCTAGGGTGGACACACAACTCCAATTAGCCTGCAAAGAGTCAGTTGAAGCCGTTAAGCTAATGTGAACACCTGACTCTAATTAAGGCCCCTCTGATACTGTAAAAGGGCTCACTTCAGTCAGGCCAAAGAGAGCCAGAGGAGAGGAAGTGTGGCTGAAGGGCTGAGTAGTGAAGACACCCTCAAACCACTGGAAAAGGAGCTCTCAGGTAAGGGTGAAGAAAGTGTTAAGAGAAAGAAGCGGGGAGCTGTGGGGAAGTGGCCCAGGGAAATGTAGCAACTCTGGCAGTGAAACGTCCGCTGCCAACAGCTGCTGCCATTAGGATCCCTGGGCCAGAACCCAGAGTAGAGGGCGGGCTGGGGTTCCCCTCAACCTGCCACTACAGAAACACCTCCTGGGAGGGGAAGGCAGGCCCCTGTCAGGACAGGAGGCTAAACTGTTCTTGAATAAGCCCATAGGGACAACAGACTGTGGGAGTTCTCTCACCAACCTCCTTGCTGGCTTATGATGAAAAGGGCTCAGTAAACTGTACCCTGGCCTTAGAGAGAGAAGGGCTACGTGGAGGGTCGCAGTGAGCCTCTGAGGCTAGTATAAACTGCCTGGAAGCACGGGACCCATGGGGACAAGGTTGGAGCTCTGCCACACTCCCCATACCTCCTCTTTTGCAGTAACGCCAGTAAAAATCTTCAAGTGATCTATCTTTGCTTGAAGTTCTACAGTACTATCTTCCAATGTATTTGTGGTTCATCAAATGAATATTTTCTTCATCAGATTCAAGAATTTTTAAACCCATGAACTCAATTTTAAGTTCCACTGAATCACAGCAGAACTGCAAAGCTTGTGATGCAGTAAAGACCAGTGTGACTTCAGATAATATTTTTAAGAGATGTGATGCAAGCATGCTTACCAATCAGCAACTTGGGGGTCTCTAGACAGTGAGGGTAATGGAGAAATGAGAAGGAAAGGGGACACGGTAATTTCTGCATATAGTATTCTCAGAGTGCAGATACCTTTCATAATTAGCAATTCCTTTACCTCTCTCATTCTTCCAGATGGGCTGTTCAGTGCTGAAAATCTCCCCAACCATAAGGAGAAAGATGTCTCAATTTCTCCCTGTACCAACAATATAGCAGCATCCTACAGCAGTGGTTCTCAACCAGGGGTACGCGTACTTCTGGGTGTACGCAGGGGATCAGTGTTTCTCAGCCTGGAGGTTGCAGCTCTCAGGAGGGTCATGGGAGGGGCTTAGGGGGATCGCAAGTGCAGGGCCGGCACGAGGGAGTGGCAAGCAGGGCAACTGCCAGGGTCCCCACGCCACAGGCGGCCCCACGAAGCTAAGTTACTTGCTCCAGCCCTGCTGCCTGGGTCTCAGGCTTCAGACAAGGCTCACAAGTGAAAAACAGGCTCAAGTATCACACTGAAATGTAAAAAGAATACTTGTGGCACTTTACAGACTAACAAATTTATCTGAGCATAAGCTTTCGTGAGCTACAGCTCACTTCATCGGATGCATGCAGTGTAAGCTGTAGCTCACGAAAGCTTATGCTCAAATAAATTTGTTAGTCTCTAAGGTACCACAAGTACTCTTTTTTTCTTTTTGCAGATACGGACTAACACGGCTGCTACTCTGAAACTGAAATGTAAGTACAATATTTATATTTCAATGGATTTATTTTATAATTATATGGTAAAAATGAGAAAGTAAGCAATTTTTCAGTAATAGTGTGCTGTGATACTTCTGTATTTTTATGTCTGATTTTGTAAGCAAGTAGTTTTTAAGTGAGGTGAAACTTGGGGTATGCAAGACGAATCAGACTCCTGAAAGGGGTACTGTAATCGGGATGTCCTACAGGATGTGAGATGAAGAAACTAACAATCTCTGAATACAGCCTCAGATATATTCACTAATAGCTATTCAGACAGTTAAACATATGCAACATTAACAACTGTAAGAAGACTGAGTGATGTCATAAATCTCAAAAGGTTAAAAATAGCCCCCAGGCCAGAGGAGGGGCAATGGGCAATCCCTGGTTTATCTGTTCTCATAGGAATGATCTGAAGGTAGCAGCTCTACATTTAAATCATTCAGACTGAGACTCACTGATAAAGCAACAGAGAGATACGCTCAGCATCACATACTGCTGGAGATGTTCAGCAAGAGAATGCATTACTACTGACCAGATGCATTTCCCCAAGATCTCACTCCTATACATTCAGATAAACAATAGCACCACCTATGAATGGTGCTATTGTTAGGCTCTGTCTACAGAGTCTACCAGAGTTAGGCTCTGTCTACACTGTGTACCTTTCAACGGTGCAGCCATGCTGTTGCAGCCACGCCATCGTAAGGTGCGCTGTGTAGCCAATCTATTGCCAGGAGAGAGTTCTCCCGGTGACAAAATAAAACCACCTCCAACAAGGGGCAGTAGTTTCATTGCTGGGAGCGCAGACAACGCGCTGTCCACCCTGGCACTTTTAGTCATTAAAACTTTTGTCATTCGGGGGGGCGGGTGTTTCACAGTTGAGTGACAAAAGCTTTAACAACGAAACTGCCAGTGTCGACAGAGCCTTAGAAACATACTCGAGTTCTGTAAGTTTGAACTAACTATGTTTTGAACCAGCTGTTGGCTACAACAACACTGCAGTTTGGTCCCAGGATATTAGAGAGACAAGGTAGGTGAGGTAATATCTTTTATTGGACCAACTTCTCTTGGTGAGAGAGAAGTTTTCAAGCTTACACAGAGCTCTTCTTCAGGTCACTTTTTAAAACATTTTCAAAAGACAGCTAGGAAAAGGAGGGAAGAGCTATAACAGAATCAGCTTCCTCGGAGAAAAAGCCACTTTGAATTCTTTATGTGAATCTAGATGGCTCTCATATGCCAGGCCCAGGAAGAATCACACAGCCATGGTGATACTGGCACACTAATCCAATTACAATCCTCCTGCACTCCTCACCCGGATAGATCCATTTCCTTCTCCAAAGCTGCAAAAGTCTCCTCAGTTCCATTATGAGGTTTTCATAGAAAATCTTATATCATCTCTTAATTCACTGAAAACAATCCAATGCCCTTTAACCATCACTGAGCCGTGGTCTACACTAGGACTTTAGATCGAATTTAGCAGCATTAAATCGATGTAAACCTGCACCTGTCCACACGATGAAGCCCTTTTTTTCTACTTAAAGGGCTCTTAAAATCAATTTCCTTACTCCACCCCTGACAAGTGGATTAGCGCTTAAATTGGCCTTGCCGGGTCGAATTTGGGGTACTGTGGACACAATTCGATGGTATTGGCCTCTGGGAGCTATCGCAGAGTGCTCCATTGTGACCGCTCTGGACAGCACTCTCAACTCAGATGCACTGGCCAGGTAGACAGGAAAAGAACTGCAAATGTTCAAATCTCATTTCCAGAGACTGCGGAAACTGTGGGATAGCTACCCACAGTGCAACACTCCAGAAGTCGACGCTTGCCTCAGTACTGTGGAAGCACTCCGCCGAGTTAATGCACTTAATGCACTTAGAGCATTTTCTGGGGGGGGACCACACACTCGAATATACAAAAACAATTTCTAAAAAACCGACTTCTATAAATTCGACCTAATTTCGTAGTGTAGACATACCCTGAGTGTTAAAGTTATTTTCCCTATTAAAATGAAGCCCCTTTGTGGGTTAATTATTTTTTCCTGAATTGATCAGGATTTTCTTTAACACATTTATTATTCAAAAGGATTCACTGGGTAGTTTGGATGAAGAATTTCAACCTCTGGGTTGCCCATGAACTGTTCTCTGTAAGCTATTCATTTTGCTACCAATGGCACATGAGCACAGTTTCCTGAACACTCTCAAATAAAGAGTAATAAGACTCCTTCAATCAGCACAAATTGAAATATTCAGAAACATATTTGCAAGTTTATTTTGTTCCTCTCTACCGAGGTCTCTTTTGTCAATGTCAGTATGATTGCTGCTTTCACACGGGATTCAGCCAATCCTGTCAAACAACTAAATTAATGCTGGACCGAAAGAAAGCAGCAAACACCACAGCAATCAAAAACATCCTAACAGGTTCCACATGTAGGAATCACTTAGGGGCAAACACAATGAAGGTGCTACTCCCACTGACTCCACTATAAATTCCATAGTTTCATAATTCCATTATGCCACAGCTGAACTTGGTCCTTAGTGATGAGACGGCTCACATCAGCACACAGAGTGGATGGGAGACTAAGGCATTTCCTCTCTTGACCATTCTGTAGTAAGTATCAAAACCTAAGCCACTCAGACACAGGGCACTTCTCCTTGGTATCAGTACCAGCAGATTGTTTGCACTCAGCGAGTTGGGGGGGGGGCTGGGTCTCCTCCTCAACAAGATGCCCAAAGGGTTGCATAAATATCTGTTAGAATCCAATAGGCTGGGTTATTCAAGCTGCTAATGGCTATCCTATTGTCCCTCGTTTATCTCTAGACCAGCGGTCACCAACCAGTCCATCCTAGGCAATCTCCGGCAGCACAGCAGGGCTTCTGCTGAGACCAGCTCCCTTCCTACCCTGGCCCCACGCCACTCGTGGAAGTGGCCAGCGCGGCCCCACGGGTGGAGCAGAGGGAGAGGGAGCATGTCTCCCTCCACATGCTGCTCCTGTCTGCAAGCACTGCCCCCGCAGCTCCCATTGGCCAGGAACGGGAAGCTGTGGCCAATGGGAGCTGCAGGGGTGGTGCTTGCAGAGAGGGGCAGCGCACGGAGCCACGTGCCACCTGTCCCCCACAGGGGCATGTTGGCTTCTTCCGGGAGCAGCGTGGGGCCAGGGTAGGCCGGGAGCCTGCCTTGGCAGCAGCCACACTGCACCACCAACCGGGAGCTGCCACAGGTAAGTGCTGCCCGGCGGGAGGCCGCACCCCAGCCCTGAGCCCCCTCCTGGAGACAGCACCCCAAACCCCTTCCTGCACCCCAAACCCTGAGCCCCCTCCTGGAACCAGCACCCTGTACCCCCTCCTGCACCCCAACCCCCTGCCCCAGCCCTGATCACCCTCCCATAGCCAGCACCCTAACACTCTGTCCCAGCCTCAAGCCCCTTCCTGCACCCAAACTCCCTCCCATAGCCTGCATCCCGCACCCCCTCCTGCACCCCAACACTCTGCCCCAGCCTAGAGCCCCCTCCCACACTTTGAACCCCCTACCCCAGCCCGGTGAAAGTGAGTAAGAGTGGGGGAGAGCAAGCGATGGGGGGGGGGGGAAGGAGTGAGTGGGGTGGGGCCTCGGGAAAGGGGCAGGGTAGATCCTGGGTTGTCCTTAAATTCAAAAACTGATCTTCAGATAAAAAGGTTGGAGGACACGGATCTAGAATGTAAGCTTTTTGGGACAGGGACTATATCTTGCTATGCGTCTGTACAGCACGAAGTACAGGTACCTCTAGGTGCAACTGCAATACAAGTAATAATTAGGGCTGTCAAGCAATTAATGGCACTGTTAAGCAATACTAGAATACTATTTATTTAAATATTTTTGGATGTTTTCCACATTTTCAAATATATTGATTTCAATTACAACACAGAATACGAAGTGTACAGTGATCATTTTATAATTATTTTTGATTACAAGTATTTGCACTGTAAAAAAAAAAATAGTATTTTTCAATTCACTTAAGTACTGTAGTACAATCTCTTTATCATGAAAGTTGAACTTACAGATGTAGAATTATGTAAAATTTTAGAGCCTGCAAGCACACTCAGTCCTACTTCTTGTTCAGCCAATCGCTGACAAACAAGTTTGTTTACATTTGCAGGCGATAATGCTGCCCGCTTCTTGTTTACAACGTCACCTGAAAACGAGAACAGGTGTTCTCATGGCACTGTTGTAGCCGGCATCACAAGATATTTATCCGCCAGATGCATTAAAGATTCATATGTCCCTTCATGCTTCAACCACCTTCCAGGGAACATACCTCCATGCTGATGATGGGTTCTGCTCAATAACAATCCAAAGCAGTGCAGACAGACACATGTTCAATTCCATTATCCGAGTCAGATGCCACCTTTCTTGGTGGTTCAGGTTCTGTAGTTTCCGCATGGGAATTTTGCTTTTTTAAGACTTCTGAAAGCATGCTCCACACCACATCCCTCTCAGATTTTGGAAGGCACTTCAGATTCTTAAACCTTGGGTCAAGTGCAGTAGCTATCTTTAGAAATCTCACATTGGTACCTTCTTTGCATTTTGTCATATCTGCAGTGAAAGTGTTCTTAAAACAAACAACATGTGCTGAATCATCATCCGAGACTGCTGTAACATGAAATATATGGCAGAATGCACGTAAAACAGAACAGGGGTCATAAAATTCTCCCCCAAGGAGTTCAGTAACAAATTTAATTAACACATTTTTTTTAAAGAGCATCAACAGCATGGAAGCATGTCCTCTGGAATGGTGGCTGAAGCGTGAAGGGGCATATGAATGTTTAGCATATCTGGGACGTAAAGAAGCATGAAGGGACATATGAATCTTTAACTCATCTGGCACGTAAATATCTTGCAACGCTGCCTACAAAAGTGCCATGCAAATGCCTGGTCTCACTTTCTGGTGACATAAATAAGAAGCGGGCAGCATTATCTCCTGTAAATGTAACCAAACTTGTTTGTCTTAGCGATTGGCTGAACAAGAAGTAGGACTGAATGGACTTGTAGGCTCTGAAGTTTTACATTGTTTTGTTTTTGAGTGGTTATGTAAAAAAGAAAATCTACATTTGTAAGCTGCACTTTCACGACAAAGATTGCACTACAGTACTTGTATGAGGTAGTCATAAATATAAAGGGAAGGGTAACCACCTTTCTGTATACAGAACTATAAAATCCCTCCTGGTCAGAGGCAAGCCCCTTCTCCTGTAAAGGGTTAAGAAGCTAAGATAGCCTCGCTGGCACCTAATCAAAATGACCAATGAGGAGACAAAAAGAAAAGGAGTACTTGTGGCACCTTAGAGACTAACCAATTTATTTGAGCATAAGCTTTCGTGAGCTACAGCTCACTTCATCGGATGCATACTGTGGAAACTGCAGAAGACATTATATACACGGAGACCATGAAACAAGGAGGCGAAGCCCAGCTGCGGTTGTCCCACCTAACCCGGAGGGTAAACTACTATTGAGAGAATGGACCAAACTAAAACTGATTCAGGGAGTGCTACACCGAATGACCACTGACCCTTTACAAACACAACGAGCACAACTAGTACTGCCAAAAAAGAACAGAGCCCTGGCCATGAAGGCCCTGCATGATGACTTTGGGCATTTAGGGATAGAGAGGACCCTGGAACTTATTCGTAGTAGGTTCTATTGGCCCCGAATGGCTGAAGATGTTCACAGGAAATGTGAGACTTGCGCTCGATGTGTTCAAAGGAAAACTCTGCCCATGAGGGCTGCATATCTCAAGAACATCACCAGCAACAAACCTTTGGAATTGGTATGCATTGATTTCTTGTCTGTAGAGGTAGACAAGAGGAATGTTGGGAACATTCTAGTAGTGACTGACCATTTTACACGGTATGCACAGGCATACCCCACACGTGATCAGAGGGCCACGACCGTCGCTCGAGTATTGTGGGACAAATATTTCTCAGTCTATGGATTCCCGGCTCGGATACACTCTGATCAGGGGCAGGATTTTGAGAGTCACCTTCTGAAGGAGGTGCTGAAGATAGCAAGAATTAAAAAGTCTAGGACAACGCCTTATCACCCCCAAGGTGATCCTCAGCCAGAGAGGTTCAACCGAACCCTATTAGATATGTTGTGAACTTTGCGACCAGAGCAGAAGGCAACCTGGAGCCAGCATGTCGCATTTCTGGTGCATGCCTACAATGCCACAAAGAACGATGCTACGGGAGTCACCCCATATCTCTTGATGTTTGGGCGAGAACCAAGATTACCCATAGATTTGTGCTTTGGTGTATCAGAGGATGGAGATAGCTATGAAACTCATCAGCAATATGTATCCCGACTAAGAGAAAAGCTGCGGAATGCTTATCGCTTAGCTACCGCTGCGGCTCGGAAGAACGCAGACCGCAACAAACATCGATATGATGCTAGAGTGCGTTCGCAGGAGCTCCAGCCGGGGGACAGAGTCCTGCTGCGAAATTTGGGTATTGCTGGCAAACACAAGATAGCTGACAGATGGAAGGCAATACCTTACTGGGTGATGGAAAAGCTGGGAGATCTGCCGGTCTACAAGATCAAACCTGAAGACGGTCCAGGGCAAATAAAGACGGTGCATAGAAACCTTTTGCTCCCTGTGGGGGAATTGGTAAGCACCCCTTATGAGATGGGCCACAACAGGGCAGCCGGGCAGAACAGAGGTGCTAGACCAAAGCCGCCATCCAACACAGACAGCAGGCCCCGTGCAGCTAACTTACCCCTATTCTGCACATTTGAGAGTGAGTCTGAGGAGGAAGACACAACCCTGGTGTATCCTGGGATGGAGACAAGATTTCAGTCTCGATCAGCTGAACCAAACGAGAGTTTTTCCTCTTCTGCCCTAAACCCCATGGCAGAATTATTTAGGCCCCTTTCTGACACCCGGGTGCTGCTGATGAGACCCCCCTGTGATGACACACACAGGTTATTGGACAATGGAGACACACAGGTAGAGGATGTCCTGGGCACCTTGGACCCTCCAGCGTTAGAACTAGGAGTGCAGGGGCCTATGCCAGTAGCCGAGGGACCCTCCAGGGAAGCCTCTCCATCCGTCACTCAAGAGCATGTTCCCCCTACCTCGGCAACAGAGATTCTCAATAGACAAGACAGGGTGATAAGACCAGTAAAACAGTTAACTTATGATGCACCTGGGGTGACTAGTGAGGAGCCAATACATTTAGCACACAGGCTTGTGGAAGCTAAAGTGGGCTTGCTGAGGCCCTTTGGAGGAAACCAATGAGTTGGTATAAAGGGAGTGTGATTTGTCGGGATGACAAATTCTCAGCTGGGGGGAGGATGTAAGCAGTGTCAGGATGAGCTCCACCCTGACATCTGGTGGTGAGGTGTGGCAAGTTGTGGCAAGTTGTGGAAAAGAACTTCAGGGGCTGATCTCATTTGCATAGGCACACCCACCCCACCTAGAATGAGGCCATAGCTGCCCAAATGGTCACTTTGGCTGCTGTGGGATCCCCAGTGTCTCTGTTATTGGGGCAGGAAGAATAAATTATTACCCTGATTATGGGAACTGTGCTTGGAACTGTACTTGGCCTTTTGTTATGATGGAGGGACTCACCATCAACTAAGTAGCACTTGCTAGGCAAGGGTCATGGGTTCCAAAACTCTGTGAATTGAGAGAGGCTGGGGACAAGTATTAATACTTGGTGGTATGGGCCCCTTGGTGAGGGCCTTACATGCTAATTGCACTTCCTCCTCTCTCCACTGTGGAATATCAGAGCTAATTTTGATTTCATTAGAAGTCTAGTTACAGGCTGCTGAGCTCAGTTTGGGCTAATAGTGCACCAGCACTGAGGCTCCCCTACTACAAGCTGAATTCACCAAAGAGCTGAACTGACTAAGAGCTGAAATCACTGAGCGTTGTGTTAAGTAGTGGGGGAGCCTGAAGATATATTATGGAGCAGTTTGCGGGACGGCTGGAGTGCCTTGTGGACAGGCTGGTGGAGCAGTCTGTAGGACGGCGGGAGCTGCTGGCGGGCCGCGGAGCTGAGCGAAGGAGTTCGTGGGGTGGCTGGCGGAGCGGAGCGAAGGCTTATGGAGCTGTGGGGCGGTCAGCTTCAGATCATGTAAGGTGCCTCTTACCCCCGTCCCATCTCCACCCAGGTTGGGAGGTAAAGCTCCGCAGATAAACTTTTGAACTGTGGGGCTGCCCTGACCAGGGACAGAGACTTTTGGGTCACTGAACTTTTGGGACTTTGGGTGATTTGGGGTTGCTGGACTCAAGAACCAAAGGGAAAGGGGCATGCCCCAATTTGCTTGGGGTGGGTTTTTTTGCTCATGGGTTGTGTTATGAATCCTGTTGGTGGTGTTTCCCCAGCATAATGCCACATTGTTTCTCTCTGTTATTAAAAGGTTTTTTGCTACACTCAGACTATGTGCTTGCGAGAGGGGAAGTATTGCCTCTGGGAGGCGCCCAGCGGGGGTGGTATATATTTGTCCCAGGTCACTGGGTGGGGGCTCGAGCCGGTTTGCATTGTGTTATTGGAATGGATCCCCTAGATATTGAACCCGGCCCTTGTTGCTGCCAACTCTGACGGGCAGAAGGGTTACAGTTTTGGGGGCTCGTCCAATACCTCCTCCCACCCCACTCCCCTGCTGGTAATAGCTTATCTAAAGTGATCACTCTCCTTACAATGTGTATGATAATCAAATGAGGAGACAAGTTACTTTCAAAGCTGGGGGGGGGGGGGGAGAGAACAAAGGGTCTGTCTGTCTGTGTGATGCTTTTGCCAGGAACAGATCAGGAATGCACTTCATAACTCCTCAGAACTTCTGTTAAGTTAGTAAGTAATCTAGCTAGAAATGCGTCAGATTTCCTTTTGTTAAATGGCTGGTAAAATAGGTTGTGCTGAATGGAATGTATATTCCTGTTTTTGTGTCTTTTTGTAACTTAAGGTTTAGCCTAGAGGGATTCTCTATGTTTTGAATCTGATTACCTTGTAAGGTGTTTACCATCCTGAGTTTACAGAGGTGATTCTTTTACTTTTTCTTTAATTAAAATTCTTCTTTTAAGAATCGGTTTGCCTTTTCATTGTTCTTAAGATCCAAGGGTTTGGGTCTGTGTTCACCTATGTAAATTGGTAAGGATTTTTATCAAGCCTTCCCCAGGAAAGGGGGTGTAAGGCTTGGGGGGATATTTTGGGGGGAAGACATCTCCAAGTGGGCTCTTTCCCTGTTCTTTAACACGCTTGGTGGTGGCAGCATAGGATTCAAGGACAAGGCAAAGTTTGTACCTTGAGGAAGTTTTTAACCTAAACTGGTAAGAATAAGCTTAGGGGGTCTTTCATGCAGGTCCCCGCATCTGCACACTAGAGTTCAGTGCAAATATTTATAATAAAAATAATATACACTTTGATTTCAATTACAACACAGAATAGAATATATGTGAAAAATGTAAAAAAACATCCAAAACATTTAATAAATTTCAATTGGTATTCTATTGTATAACAGTGCCATTAAAACTGCAATTAATTGCGACTAATTTTTTTGAGTTAATCACATTAGTTAGTAATTTGTGAGCTAGTAATAATTTGTCAGCCCCACCTGCTAGCAAGTTAGTTCTGAATTACTGACTATAACTGACCATGGAAGCAAAATGAATGGTCCTTTCCAGCTATGAGGATGGAGACAGAGTGCAAGGAGCTTTTTTACTTAGGCTTCCAAGTACAACAATGCCTCCAAGCCAGCACCCACCCAGCACTAACCCCCAGAATGGGGGCAGGGCTGGGCCATGTGGAATTTGGAGAGAAGGGTCATTGCACCCTGGGAAAGGACACTGCAGTGACCCCTTTCATCCTGCAGCACTGGAAGACTATTCCTGACAGGGACACAATGTGCTCCCAGAGTTTCCACCACAGCAGTGTGGCTCAGCAACTCACACAATACAAGCTGCAGCTAAAGACACACATTTTAGCCTTTAACCTGGAGGTGTGGCCGGCAGAAACACAGGTGCCAGCATCCAGTGTTCCTTCTCTACATGTGAATTCTCCACAATAACAGTTACACACACCGAGCACTGAGCAGCTCCTTACAGTGAGAAAACGTGGGGTACATGTTCCTGCCCGCATGGTTTACCAAGATGGGGATAGGGTTGGGTTTAGGGCTATCCCCCTCGGCAGATTTACAGCTACAAGGAAATGAAGGTAGTCCCTTCCTTTGGGAGAAGGTGAGGGAGGTGGAATGCAGCCTTTGGGTGCAGGATTTTGTGGCATTCCCATGTGCCAGAGGAGCTGTGCTGGAACACAGCGTGGGCTGGTGGAGGCTGGATGGCTGTGAGAATCAGGAGGAACTGATGAGCTCACCTAGGCTGTGATTAGTGTTGGGGTCTGTGAGAACAGAAGCATCTGTGCTCACTCTCCACGTAGGATCCCACAGCCGCTGGACACGGATGCTCTCTCAAAGGGAAAAATCCTACAGCAGGCTGCTTCATAGGGTGAAAACAAATGAGTCAGAGGTAGAGATGCTACGACCTTGACTCTTCCCAGTGAGCTTGTGGATTGATCCCACACAGAGTAACAAACGGTGTTGGCAGAGACCCCTGCAAGCTGTCACCATCTCTGCTGGACAAGTGGGATGGGAAAGGGGAACTGGGTGGGCTGCTTTGTCACGTTGTCTGTGTCAGACAGTCTGCACCAAGCAGACTGTGTTCACATTGTGCAGAGACCCAGCTTGTCTAAGGAGGGTCAAACTTCAGCTAATTATAGCTTAGTATGAAGCCCAAAATAAACTGCCCTATCATGCTACACTCAGCAAGACCTAGCCCCAGACCCTGCCTGCCCCCAGGGAGAATGTGATAGGACTGATAGTCACTACCTGGGGCTGGAATGCAGAGACAAAGGACTATGGACCCTAAACAAAGTTTCTTTTTCCGCCTTGTGATAAAGCCCACCATGGAGCATTGTGGCACAGTTCACCTCAAAACATTTGCATCAGATGTCTCTAGTCCCATGAAGCCTCCAAGACACCAAACATGCCTCTTATGTCATGGCGTCTTAAGAGGAGAACTGCCTCCTAATTTTGACTGAGGGCTGTGCAATGCCAGAGTCAGTGCCAAGCTGGCCACAGGGGAATTAGCTTACAGCTTTCACTTGAGGGTTTATATAGAATACCCATGGTAGGGGGAGTATGGTCATTTCTGGAGAATGCAGTTCCTGATTCAGCACTGCCCAATGCCCCTTTGTGCCAGCTACCTGGAGCAACAGAGCCACAGATTAGGTGTGAGGACCATACCTGACCCTCAGGAATATGCCCAGGCAAGGGGCCTCTATGCTTAGAGCCCTGCATGGATACAAAATTTGTATCCGCATCCAATCCGCAAACATGTTCTGCGGATATAAAGCGGATATAAAATATATATATTTTATATATATTATATATATATATATAATTTTATATAAAATATAAAATTCTAGATATAAAATGTGGATCCGTATCCATCCCACAATCTGCAAGCATGGTCTGCGGTTATCTGCCAATTTGCCGAGTTCTATCTATATTCAAGTGCCTCCGCTGCCAGGGAGAGGGGTTCCCCAGTGGGGCAGAGGTAACTGAATGAGGGAAGAGGGCAGAGTGAGGGTAGAATGGCACATGGCCAGGGCAGTACTACACACCAGATTCTGCAACCAGCAGGGCAAAAATTGGAGCAGCCCCTGAACGAGGAGGCTCAAGCTGTCTCCATTCTGTCCCATGGCTTTAAATGGGAATTAATGGAGGGAGGGAGAGAGAGACAGACACACACACAGTCTGTCTCTCCTCTTCAGTGCTCAGAAATCTAGTGCTGAGAGCACACAGCAAACTCACAGTGACCACGGCTATTCTCAGATGTGATCCCCTGGATGTTCAATACACATGTCAAATCGTGGCAGTAAGAGCACCTCTCCCTAGACTTGGGGCAAACAGAGCTGAGGCAAAGTGCACAACTCTGGGCCGCAGGCTTGGACAGGAGACAGAAAAACAAAAGGAAATGCAAATAAGGAAAGTGAGAAAGAGGAACAAAGGGAGAATGAGTTAAAAGGAGCAGCTCCAGGAGCAAAAGCTTGACCCTAAAGAAAGGAACGCCTCCTGAGATACTGGGACTTGGCTCCTAACAGTCAGAGCTGTTGGGTGGCACAGCAGACTACTCAGCACCCATCACCCAGAGCTTCCAGACTGGTCCATGAGAGTAGTGAACGCTGCAGTCAGGGATGGGACAGATGCTGACGCCAGTCCCAATGATGCACGTGGTCTGTTTTCTTACCCTCCTGCTCATGAGAGCATTTTGCCAGTAGAATGTCTGACCGATGAGAGGATGATGTCTGCCAAGGAGATTAATTGGTGGGTTTTTTAAGTGGCTGAAGAGCCCAATTTTCCCACAGAAGTGACAGGTGTAATCTTGAAGGACACAGTTGTTGGCTGGAGTCTTGTTTCCTTTCTTTCCTCCTTTGTTGCTTCTGTCTCATGAGCACATCTGTTCCCCTCAAAGTGAGCTGTGGCTTGGTGTATGGTGTGGTGCCACCATGTTCTGTTCCACACCGAGTCCTCCCAGTTTGTTGGGTTGCTGCCTCCCTTTTTAAGGTGTACTTCCAGTATGTCTTTGAAGCACTTCTGCTGCCCCCCCGTGAGCCCTTCTTCCTTGACTTAACTGAGAGAAGAGTACTTGCTTCAGGAGGAGCATGTCAGGCATACGGACACAGTGGCCAGCCCAGCAGAGTTGGTGTTTCATGACCTGCGCTTCTATACTGGTGGTGATGGCTGCAGAGAGAACGCTGACATTAGTGTGTCCGTCTCCCCAGCTGATCCTGAGAATCCTCCTGCCGCAGCGCTGTTGGAACCACTCCAGCCGCTTGAGATGTTGTCTATAGGTTACCCAGGTCTCGTACCCATAGAGAAGGGTGGGGATGACAATTGCCTTGTAAACCAAGATCTTGGTGCCTGTTTGCAGATCCCTATAACTGAAGACTCATTTGAGTAGTCTTCCAGAGGATGGGCTGGCACAGCGGATCCTGTATTCGATTTCTTTGTCAATGCTGGCTGTTTGGGAGTGGTGACTGCCAAGGTATGGAAAATGGCCCACATTTTCCAGGGGTTGTCAGCTGATGGTGATTTATGGAGTACGAAGAGTAGTTTGTGCAGGTGAAGGCTGGTAGAGTAGCTTGTTTTTCCCCCAAATGTTGAGAGAGAGATCCAAGCTGTGATAGGCATCTGTAAAAAGTTTTAGGGTACTTTGCAGGTCATCCTCTGTGTGTACAAGAATGACAGAGTCATCTGCATACTGAAGCAGTGATGCCAATTCTCATGATCTTAGATTTTGTTAGGAGATGTTGACCATCCATACAATACTCAGTCCTGATTCCACCAGGAAGGCGGTCATGGCTGAGAATCAGGATCATGGCAGGGTAAATGGAGACGAGTGTTGGAGCAATGACATAGACCTGCTTGACACCAGCGCAAATGATGAATGGTTCGGTCTCTGAGCTGTTGCATAGGATGGTGGCAGTCATCCCATCATGGAATAGTCTGATGATGGAAATAAATTTCTATGGACAGCCAAACCTACACATCACTTTCCATAGAGCATCACGATTGATAGAGTCAAAGGCCTTGGTGAGATTGATGAATGCCATGAACAGTTCCTGATGTTGCTCTCTGCACTTCTCCTGAATCTATCGTGCCATGAAGATCATGCCAATTGTGCCTCAGGATGGCCTGAAGCCATACTGTGATTCAGAGAGGAGTTCCTCAGCAAGGGGGAGAAGGTGATGTAGTAGGATCCGGGCAAGGATCTACGCTACGATGGAGAGGAGGGCAATACCTCTGTAGTTCCCACACAAAGATTTATCCCCTTTCTTGAATATTATAACAATGTTGGCGTTCTTAACGTCAGGTGGAATTTCTTCACAGGTCCAGATTTTGTCAAGGAGTTTGCAAAGTTTGTGCTGGTGCATTGTTCCACCAGCTTTAAAAACCTCAGCTGGGATGCCGCCTGGGCCTGGTATCTTGTGATTTTTTCATCTGGGTAATGGCACATTGGACTTCCTCAGAAGATGGGGGATCAGCAAGGTGTTCCGTTGCTGAGCATTGTGGAATAAACTTGATGGTGTCTTCAGAGACCATGGATTCACAGTTTAGTAGGCTTTCAAAGCGCTCCTTCCAGCGTTGTTTAATGGCCACATTGTCATTGAGAAGGGTGGAGCCACCCTACGAACATAAGGGGTTGGGCCTTTGGAGCTCAGCCCATCTGGCACTGAAATCTTCCAGGAGGATGAGTTTGTCTGCCTTAGGTGTGGCTGTGAGGACTACATCGAGAGCACCATAAAATTGCTCCTTGTTGTCTCTCTCATCATCAAGTGTTGGGGCGCATGCACTGATGACTGTGGCATATTGGTTGTTGCTGAGTTTGAGCTGAAGAGTCTTGAGACATTCGTTGACCCCACACAGGAATCTCCAAAAGATGACTGGCAATCTTATTTTTGATGGCAAAGCCAATCCCATGAATGCATCTCTCTTCAGGTGACTTTCCTTTCCAAAAGAAGGTGTAGCCACCTTCATCCTCTTAAATGGCCCTCATCGGCCTGGCGGGTCTCACTAAGAGCTGCAATGTCAATATTGAGTCTTGCCAGTAGTCTGGCGATTATGGCAGTTCTTTTGGGGCATTCGCTGTGCAGAGAGTCCATAAGGGTGCAGACATTCCAGGTGGTGAAATTCATTCTTATATCTCATTTCGGCTGCAGAGTTGAGTGATGCCACGGGATGCAACCATGCAGTCAGAAGAGTGAGAGACAGCCTATGTTTGGGGCACCTTTTCTAGCCCCCTCCCCATTTGGGGTAAGCAGAGGGGATCCTAAAAAGGCCTGCTCAGTCACAGCCGCTGATGCTGAAATGCACTTCTGTCTCATCTGTCGCATGGCTGCCACCTACTTGCAGATTTGTGACCGAAGACTCCCAGAAATCACTACTCCTGTCTTCACCACCATCCACCCGTCGATGCAAGGCTTTGTGTGGGTGTGAGCCCTTTGGCAGAGGCCTGCATGTGAAATCTTTTAACGTGGGGAAACTGGTAAGCAGGCAGTGACCACATGACACTTGACAGGAGGAAAATCCTGACTCAGTGGCAAGGAGATCCAAGACAACCAGGGGCCTCCCTCCTTCTGCAGCCCTCATCAGCCTTCACAGCCACAGAGTGCTCAAAGATCCTCTATATGCCCCTGATCCACCATTGGGATCTTGTGAAGTTTGGACTGCAGTTAGTCAGGAGCCTTGCCTCAGACCTGCTCGCCAAGGGGGACCCTACCAGGAGTATGAAAGCTCTGGCTGAACCTGATTCCAGCTAACACCACAGGACTCTGCATGCCAAGTGTTTTCAAGTAAGGATGAAGCTAGCATGGTGTTAGCACGGTCTGTCATGCTGCATTCACAGGGAGCACTTAACTCAGCCAGTCCCTGACAAGTTCAGCTCTGTGGTTAACACAGATGCCAGAGGGTTTGCAACAGGCAAAAGGTTCTTCCCATGTCTTAGTCTAACTGTGTTTGAAAATATGGTAACAAGACCCCCTCAAATCCTCAGCTGTGCCTGACACAACGAGATGGGTGGGACATAAAAGTGGATGAACATCATCCTTGCAGCTTCCCAATCATGGGGCCAATCCAGTTCTTGGCACAATTTAGAGCAGCTTCAGGGCTGCTTTAAGGTGCGCCCAGCTAGTGGTCCCTTTGAGTTAATCTGGAAGCTGGGGCATGCTGGAGAGCAGCAGCGCTCTAGCCACACCGTTCCCCTCAGTGAAAAAATGCTCCCCTCATCAAGAGCCAGGAAAGTGATTCTTTACACCAACATCCAATTATATCAGATTTCAGTTGCCAGAGTAGAACAAATCAGCTGGAAGGGGCCCCTAAATGCTCTAAAGTGACCAGGGTCCTACAAGTCAATACCTTAATGCAGGGGAGAAATGCCAACCAATACTATAGGGTCTAATACCCCCACGGATAGGGACAGTGGATAACTCCCACTAACCCTATTGGAGTTTATTCCCTCTCAATGCTGGGTACTGCTGGGGTTAACTCCTAATACCCTAATAGGACGCAATTACCCCTTGGTGGGGTGGACATGACCCCTCACTAGTGCACATGGAGGACAAGCGAGGCCCCACCCTCTGGGGTCTCTTTATGACAGTACCACTATCTCCTTCTGTGCACAAGGGAGAAACATCAGCCAGTCGGGAAGAGTCTGTTCTCCCTCTGAAGGTAGCAGTAATCCCTTCAGAGAGGATGAGAGACTATGACTGAGGCGCCATGTCTGCGGCCCATAACTCTCAGGACCAAGGCGTGGAATGGACGTACACGTTGGGGAATTGGTGCGTGCTCTACACATAACCAATGCTCTGCCCTGTATCCAGCAGCAACTGGCCCCAATTATGGGCCTGCCCTGCACAGAGCGAGACATTCCTGAGATCTGGGCAGCTCCCAGCTATACATGAAACCAGAAAAGCCAGTTTGTATTCAAATTTCTTGCAAGTGTATTGCTTTAAAAAGCTTCTCAAGCAAAGCCCCAGAGCAGGACTAGCTGTGTAGGCGCTGCTTTTCACTCAACATTGCACAGCACTGACCTCCTGCTCGGCCTTCGTCTACAGAAGCTCACCAAGAAGACAGCGCCACTAATACGTGGTCATGTGCAAGAACAACTGCCCTTTGAGGGAACTACAGCAGAACCAGGATGAGGGAGATTCTGTCCCCAACTCCAAACTCTACAGGGCAGCTACATGCTGCGGCACACTGACATTAAAAGGGTGATGCAAGGGGCCAAGGAAAAATTCCCCCAGCCCAGGCGGAGTATACAGGCTTTGCAAGTCATCCTATGCTGCCCCTTTGCAGGCTACAATGTAGGCGGTGTGCTGGGAGCAAGCCCTAAAGGATTCTGGGCTGCCGAGTAGCTCACAATTAGCCTGAGACAGGCTGCCATAAGTTAGAGCAGCTAGAGACAGTGTGTTATAGGGTATTGGACTAGGGCTCAAGCAACCTGAGTTCTATTCCCAGCTCACTTTCTATGGATGTGTTGTCATGGCCAGTCTGGGGTGACCGCTCACTTTCTGTGAGTGTGGTGCCATCTCTGGTTGGGGCAGAGGTGCTAAATTTCTGGGGGCATGGTGCCATGCGTAAGAGGGGTTCTACCACTCAGGTAACGTTATAGGAGTCACAACAATCTATCCTTTTCTTGCCCATGCTTAGTTCAGAAGAGACTTCACCTCCCTGCGTCACATTTTGTTCCCTGTCCATCACATATGGATATTTTTTCCTTTACTGCAGAAATGCAGCTCTTTCCTCCCAGAGGAAATTAGCAGCCATGGGGACAAAAACAGGAAGAAAGGAATCAACTTCCTGCTTGCCCTGGAGACATCCCTGATCAACTCTCTGTACACCAGCACTAAGCAGTGCAAACTGGCTGGGGAATCAGCAGACAGTGCCAAGGCTTGTACTGGGAATGCCCCAGGTCTTCCTGGCCCTGGCCAGTACTCATTTGTACAGCAACACTCATATACTTCACACGATGTAAAGAAAAAAATAAGCCAATAAATATTAGGGCTGTCAATTAATCGCAGTTAACTCACACAATTAACTCCAAAAAATTAATTGTGATTAATCGCAGTTTTAATTGCACTGTTAAACAATAGAATACCAATTGAAATTTATTAAATATTTTGGATGTTTTTCTACATTGTCAAACATATTGATGTCAGTTACAACACACAAAACGAAGTGTAAAGTGCTCACTTTATATTATTTTTATTACAAATATTTGCACTGTAAAAATGATAAAGAAATAGTATTTTTCAATTCACCTCATACAAGTACCATAGTGTAATCTCTTTATCGTGAAAGTGCAACTTACAAATGTAAGTTTTTTTGATTATATAACTGCACTCAAAAACAAAATAATGTAAAACTTCAGAGCCTACAAGTCCACTCAGTCTTACTTCTTGTTCAGCCAATCGCTAAGACAAACAAGTTTGGTTACATTTACAGGGGGATAATGCTGCCCGCTTCTTATTTACGTCACCTGAAACTGAGAACAGACATTCACATGGCACTTTTGTAGCTGGCATTGCAAGGTATTTACGTGCCAGATATGCTAAAAAAATTGTATGCCTCTTCATGCTTTGGCCACCATTCCAGAGGACATGCTTCAATGTTGACGACGCTTGTTAAAAATATAATGCATTAATTAAATTTGTGACTGAACTCCTCGGGGGAGAACTATATGTCTCCTGCTCTGTTTTTTACCCTCATTCTGCCATATATTTCATGTTATAGCAGTCTCGGATGGTGACCCAGCACATTATTCATTATAAGAACACTTTCACTGCAGATTTGACAAAATGCAAAGAAAGTACCAATGTGAGATTTCTAAAGATAGCTACAGCACTTGACCCAAGATTTAAGAATCTGAAGTGCCTTCCAAAATCTGAGAGGGATGTGGTGTGGAACATGCTTTCAGAAGTCTTAAAAGAGCAACACTCTGATGCAGAAACTACAGAACCCGAACCACCAAAAAAGAAAATCAGCGTTCTGCTGGTTGCATCTGACTCAGATGATGAAAATGAACATGCATCGGTCTGCACTGCTTTGGATCATTATTGAGCAGAACCCATCATCAGCATGGATGCATGTCCTCTGGAATGATGATTGAAGCATGAAGGGACATATGAATATTTAGCGCATCTGGCACATAAATACCTTGCAACACCAGCTAAAACAATGCCATGTGAACACCTGTTCTCACTTTTAGGTGACGTTGTAAACAAGAAGCAGGCAGCATTATCCCCTGAAAACGTAAACAAACTTGTTTGTCTGAGCGATTGGCTGAAGTAGGACTGAGTGGACTCATAGGCTCTAAAGTTTTCCATTGTTTCATTTTTGAATGCAGGTATTTTTTGTACATAATTCTACATTTGTAAGTTGCACTTTCATGATAAAGAAATTGCACTACAGTACTTGTATTAAGTGAATTGAAAAATACTATTTCTTTTATTTTTACAGTGCAAATATTCATAATAAAAAGTAAAGTGAGCACTGTACACTTTGTATTCTGTGTTGTAATAGAAATCAATATATTTGAAAATGTGGAAAACATCCACAAATATAAAATAAATATAAATAGTATTAAAAATATATAAATATAAAAATATAAATAGTATTCTATTATTGTTTAATCGCAATTAGTTTTTTTTAATCGCGCAATTAATCGCGACTAATATTTTTTAATCGCTTGACAGCCCTAATAAATATAAAAGACCCCACTTGTATGCTGGGGCAGGGAGGGTAGAGTAGCCACAGTCTCCATGAGCATGAAGGAAGTAGATACCAAAGAAGGGGAAGAATTATTTAGGATTATGCACAGGGAACAACCAGCTGTAATGGGAGTATGAACCTTCAGACTGGATATCAGGGAAACTCCCTGACACAGAGAAATATCAAGCTGTGGAGTCTGCTCCTCAAGGAAAGGCTGGAGGTCCCTTTGCTTGACTACTCAGACTTACTTTGGAGACTGTTCTGCCTAATGGGAGACGTTAGCATGCCATGGATTCTGCCCCACACCGTTTATTTTGCCCTTCACTGGACTCAGGCAGGTTAGTGCAAATTAATTTCTCATGACTTCCATGTTCCAAGGCCACGAGCATGCCATCTAGGGGACATAGCTAACTGCACTCAATATGCGTGCCCCATTTGTGTAGAGTGCCAGTAGCATGAAAATATTCTCATCTCAATGATATTGTCTGCAATCTGTGAAGAGAAACAGCACCAGGACTGGACTAGTGAGCTCATGGGGCCTGTCTCACTCACGTTTCAGTGACTCAGAGAATATTATCAATAGCCAAGGACTCCTCAAGGCTGCCATCCTAGCAGCCAGGCTGCATTCGGGTCCAAACACATTTCTTCCTGAATCCAAGATCCATCTGAAGATCTTAGACTCCATCCTCAGCTGGGCTGAGTTTACACTTGCTACCCCGAGGAGAACAGGACGAGGGGGTGACTCAAAGCCATCTTTCTGCCTCCCCAGTCCTGGGCTGGCTAAAGGCCAAAATCGCTCCCACTGTAACTTAGAGCAGCCTCAGGTCTCTGTCCTTCAAGCTATGTGCTCCATCAAGCCCTGTGTCAAGAGTTATCCTCAGCTGCCGTGTTAGAGCAGCTAGCAGAAAGGCTGCAGATTGAGCCTCTTCTTTCCTGAGCATGAGGCAGAGTGAGAAGCTGGACTGCCCTTGTGACACCCCCACATACTAGTGGGCAGGGAACAGGTCCTCTGAATGGGACCACTGAAGCTCCCTAGCTATCCCAGCTTCTGCCCAAGCAGCACCCAATACGCACCCAGTGAGCTGAACCTGTCTGAAAGTTAAGAGTCCTGAGGATGCATGTGTGCACTGCAGGATAAGACAGATTCTTGAAGGGAGGATGTCTTACCACAGAGCCAGGCTGCTGCCTGCTGATCACCTGCCTTGAAAGCCCACAGCATACCCATGAGTTACTAAGCAGGACAGACACTAAACTCCAGCCCAAGTGTGCAGAGTCCAGGCTTGCTCACAGTTACACTGAGGCATTCCTGGGAACAGGGGCTGTCTGCCGTCTCTCACACTAGTGTCCACCAGGGGCTCTTGCCAGCTAAGGGAGATGCACTAGACTAATCCCACCAAAACTATCTGGGGGATGTGCACGTCTCAGTATAGACTCTGTTGAGATTTCCCCATTGAGCCCCACACAATTGTGAACATGTCCTGGAACTGTCACACATCCCCTTCTTTCCCCAGGCCAAATTCCAAATAGAAGAACATTACTGGCTGCACCCAGAAGCAGGTCTGCAGCCTTAGTGCAACTGCAAATTCCAGCATTCCCAAGCGTGGGTCCCACTCCCACAGCAAGTAGCCAAGGACCTTAGTGCCTGAATTCACTTCCCCCAGCATCCTGCTCCAGTCAGTGCTTTCCACACGGAATTTGCTCGACCATCACCTCGCTTTACTCTGGGATCATCCCCAGGGCCCAAGAGGAAATGCAGCCAGACTGGATGCCTGCAACAAGTATCTGCCATTGAATTTCCATCTCCAGACAGTGTGGCTGGACAGACCCTGGGCCTGCTAGGGATCAGGCTCCGCTCTCAGCGCACCAGGTCCCAGCCCAAGCTGTTTACCCGGTTTTAGGTTACAAAGAGCGGTGGGCTCAACTGCCTTCTCACTCTGTCGGATCAGTAACGGTTTGGCGGCAGTAACTCGACTCTGGCTCTCGGGCCCGGCCTTTGGGGTTACAAACTCACACGTACATCACCGCTCGTCGCCCAGCCCCGTCCTGTCCCCCAGCCCGGGCAGCATGCACCGCACCCCGCGGACGGGAGCGCCCAATCCCTCAGCGACCCAGGAGACTCCGGCCTCTAGGCCGAGCCAAGCCGGAGCTCAGTCCTGAGGGAGCTCGCCCCACCCGGGGGCGCGGGGCCCGCCAGCAGCCGCCTGCCCCCCCACAGCCCCCAGGGAACCCGCCAGCCGGGGGCTCCTGGGCGGGGCGCGCCGCCGCCTCGGGCCGCCCTCCCGGCAGGTGGCCGGCGGCGGGGCCCGCAGCTCACGTGCGCGCCAGGCCGAGGGGCGGCGGTGGCGAGCGCTGCCCTCGCTGGAGCCGGGCTGAGGCGGCTCCTCGGGGCAGCACCAAGCCCGGCGCCCGAGCTGCTGCCCGCCCGGCGAAGCTGGGTCCGGGGCTGCCGCCGTACCAAAGCGCCTCTCCCTGCCTGGGCCCAGCGGCCGACCCGCGGCCGCACCCCCTGCCCCTCCGGGCGCCCCGGGGCCGCTCCCCCGCGGCGGCGCCCGCCCGGCCCCCAGCGCCGGCCCCCACCCGGCCCCCAGCGCCGGCCCCCACCCGGCCCCCAGCGCCGGGCAGCCACACTCACCGGGCCGCCGTCTCGGCTCCGCGCGGGGCCCGCCCAGCAGCGAGCGACAGATCCAGCGATCGGGCCGCCCCGGTGCGGCTAAGGGGCCCCCGCTCGCAAACTCGCCCAGAGCAGGCAGCGCAGACTCCGCCCCCGTGCCAGGGGCCGGCCGGCCGGCAACGCCATTCACAGCCCGAGCATGCAAATGGGAGCTGCGAGCCGCGCCGCGCCCGGCAGCCGGCGCCCGGCAGAGGAACTGCTGCCTGCGCCCGCGGCTCCGCCACGCAGCCCCATGCCCTTCCCGCTGGGGTGGTGGCCGCCCGCCCGCCGGCCGCGGCTCGCTATCTGCGCTGAGTCACGGCGCAGGAATGCTGCTGGCGGCGGCGCGGGTCAGCTGCCCCCCTGAGCCCAGCGGAAGCGGCTCAGCCGGGCAGCCCCTCACCCAGCCAGGGAGGTGCCCGCTGCCTTCAGCCGGCCGTTCCCCATAGCCCGTGGGGAACTCCCAGTCCAGAAATGTCCACACTTGCGGTTATTCCGGAGCAGTTGCTCCACTTCAGCTTCACACCGTCATTTAGTACAGAGTAACTTTCATTGTGCAGGCAAGCCTTAAATAATCCGGTGCTACCTTATCCTCTTCCCCCTGTCCAGTGTTATTCCACCCTATGCCTTGGAGATCTGCCCAGTGTACCCCCCTGCAAGACCACTACATACCCGTGTACTCTTGGTTGAGAACCACTGGACTAGAGGATGTGAAAGGTCCCAAGATAGCAAAATCTTCTGGATAAGCAAAGGCCATCCTTACTCTGTGGTAACTGCTCCTGGTGGGAAAATGTGCCGGTTGCAGTTTGTGCCGCCACACCAGCGATGCTTCACAAAGCCCTATATAGCTTTGGAGAAGGGGCACTGAGCTCAGTGAAGAGTTACATCAAGGACTGCTCTTACTACATCAGTGCAATTCGGATTAACCAAAGCCTCATCCCTTGATTTTGGGGGAGCAGCTATCATTCAGTCCTTTCACCGATCCTGCTACTGTCTCTATACCTAATATGCATTGTCTTTTGAGCTTCTACCACTCAGGTAAACTAGCACTACCACTCAAGCTAAACTTTTAGATCAAGAGGCTTTTACGGCCAAGAGGCTATTCCCTGTGGACAACTCAGTCGGGGGCTTTGTTACACTTGTCTGTGCTGTAACTAACCCTTAGACCAGGCTCTGCTCTCAGAGCCAAGGAGAGAACCCAGGAATGCCAATACCCTGCATTCTAGTGCTCATTCACAAATAGCAGATAAAGTGTATGCTGAAGCTCATATGGGCTGCTTCTCATCAAGGACAAAAATATGCTTTCCCTCATCCCCACCTGAACAGCCTGAGTTCTAATACTGCTCATGGTCAGAGAAAAAGCAGTATATGCAAAACTAGTGTGAGGCCATTGGGAAAAGTGTTTCAATCATTTTATATTGCAAAATATTGTACTGAGAGATGAACGTAGATGTTGTGTCTGTTTCAGTGTTGCAGATTTTAGGGTTTGTGTTTCGATTAATGGGAGCTGCCCCTTTCAGCATGGGGTGAGACACACAAGGATTGTGAAAGAGGCTGCACGCAGTGTGGGAGAGATGTTGCTTGTGTAAACTCGGAAGAGGTCAGAACTAGATTTAATAAACGTATCTTCCCAGAAATACTCATATTAGTGTCATATTAGCACTTAGAGGCACTGGATGCCTCAGGATGATACTAATGGGCTTCAGAGCCTTTTCCCTGTAGGTCAGCAGTCTGAAAGCAGCCCAGCTCCGCTTGAATTACGTTGTTCCTCTCTAATGGGTGTTTGGTGGCCCTGATCCAAGATAAATTTGGGGTGAGGGTGTCTCAGCTACAGCTCCCACATGACACTCTTACCCCCACACTTTGAACTAATTGGCAGAGAGACCAAGAACTGGATAGGCCACAGAGACTGACTGGTTTCAGAGTAGCAGCCGTGTTAGTCTGTATCTGCAAAAAGAAAAGGAGGACTTGTGGCACCTCAGAGACTAACAAATTTATTTCAGCATAAGCTTTCGGGAGCTACAGCTCACTTCACCGGATGCATGCAGTGGAAAATACAGTGGGGAGATTTTATATACACAGAACATGAAACAATGGGTGTTACCATACACACTGTAATGAGAGTGATCAGGTAAGGTGAGCTATTACCAGCAGGAGAGGGGGAAAAAAAAACCAACAACCTTTTGTAGGGATAATCAAGGTGAGCCATTTCCAGCAGTTGACAAGAATGTGTGTGGGGGGGGTGGGGTGGGAAACAAACATGGGGAAATAGTTTTACTTTGTGTAATGACCCATCCACTCCCAGTCTTTATTCAAGCCTAAGTTAATTGTATCCAGTTTGCAAATTAATTCCAATTCAGCAGTCTCTCCTTGGAGTCTGTTTTTGAAGTTTTTTTGTTGAAAAAAAGTTTGTTTTGTCACTTTTTGGTCTGTAATCGAGTGACCAGAGAGATTGAAGTGTTCTCTGACTGGTTTTTGAATGTTATAATTCTTGATGTCTGATTTGTGTCCATTTATTCTTTTACGTAGAGACTGTCCAGTTTGCCCAATGTACATGGCAGAGGGGCATTGCTGGCACACGATGGCATATATCACATTGGTAGATGTGCAGGTGAACGAGCCTCAGATAGTGTGGCTGATGTGATTAGGCCCTATGATGGTGTGCCCTAAATAGATATGTGGACACAGTTAGCAACAGGCTTTGTTGCAAGGATAGGTTCCTGGGTTAGTGTTTTTGTTGTGTGGTTGCTGGGGAGTATTTGCTTCAGGTTGGGGGACTGTCTGTAAGCAAGGACTGGCCTGTCTCCCAAGATCTGTGAGAGTGATGGGTCGTCCTTCAGGATAGGTTGTAGATCCTTGATGATGCGTTGGAGAGGTTTTAGTTGGGGGCTGAAGGTGATGGCTAGTGGCGTTGTGTTATTTTCTTTGTTGGGCCTGTCCTGTAGTAGGTAACTTCTGGATACTCTTCTGGCTCTGTCAGTCTGTTTCTTCACTTCAGCAGGTGGGTAATGTAGTTGTAAGAACGCTTGATAGAGATCTTGTAGGTGTTTGTCTCTATCTGAGGGGTTGGAGCAAATGCGGTTGTATCGTAGAGCTTGGCTGTAGACAATGGATCGTGTGGTGTGGTCTGGATGAAAGCTGGAGGCATGTAGGTAAGTATAGCAGTCAGTAGGTTTCCGATATAGGATCGTGTTTATGTGACCATCGCTTATTAGCACCGTAGTGTCCAGGAAGTGGATCTCTTGTGTGGACTGGTCCAGGATGAGGTTGATGGTGGGATGGAAATTGTTAAAATTGTGGTGGAATGCCTCAAGGGCTTCTTTTCCATGGGTCCAGATGATGAAGATGTCATCAATGTAGCGCAAGTAGAGTAGGGGCATTAGGGGACGAGAGCTGAGGAAGCGTTGTTCTAAGTCAGCCATAAAGATGTTGGCATATTGTGGGGCCATGCGGGTACCCATAGCAGTGCTGCTGTTTTGAAGGTATACATTGTCCCCAAATGTGAAATAGTTACGGGTGAGGACAAAGTCACAAAGTTCAGCCACCATGTTTGCTGTGACATTATCCGGGATACTGTTCCTGACGGCTTGTAGTCCATCTTTGTGTGGAATGTTGGTGTAGAGGGCTTCTACATCCATAGTGGCTAGGATGGTGTTTTCAGGAAGATCACCGATGGATTGTAGTTTCCTCAGGAAGTCAGTGGTGTCTTGAAGATAGCTGGGAGTGCTGGTAGCGTAGGGCCTGAGGAGGGAGTCTACATAGCCAGACAATCCTGCTGTCAGGGTGCCAATGCCTGAGATGATGGGGCGTCCAGGATTTCCAGGTTTATGGATCTTGGGTAGCAGATAGAATAGCCCTGGTTGGGGTTCTAGGGGTGTGTCTGTGCGGATTTATTCTTGTGCTTTTTCAGGGAGTTTCTTGAGCAGATGGTGTTGTTTCTTTTGGTAACCCTCAGTGGGATCAGAGGGTAATGGCTTGTAGAATGTGGTATTAGAGAGCTGCCTAGCAGCCTCTTGTTCATAGTCCGACCTATTCATGATGATGACAGCACCTCCTTTGTCAGCCTTTTTGATTATAATGTCAGAGTTGTTTCTGAGGCTGTGGATGGCATTGTGTTCTGCACGGCTGAGGTTATGGGGCAAGTGACACTGCTTTTCCACAATTTCAGCCCGTGCACGTCGGCGGAAGCACTCTATGTAGAAGTCCAGTCTGTTGTTTCGACCTTCAGGAGGAGTCCACCCAGAATCCTTCTTTTTGTAGTGTTGGTAGGAAGGTCTCTGTGGGTTAGTATGTTGTTCAGAGGTGTGTTGGAAATATTCCTTGAGTCGGAGACATCGAAAATAGGATTCTAGTCACCACAGAACTGTATCGTGTTCGTGGGGGTGGAGGGACAGAAGGAGAGGCCCCGAGATAGGACAGAGTCTTCTGCTGGGCTAAGAGTATGGCTGGATAGATTAACAATATTGCTGGGTGGGTTAAGGGAACCACTGTTGTGGCCCCTTGTGGCAAATAGTAGTTTAGATAGCTTAGTGTCCTTTTTCTTTTGCAGAGAAGCAAAGTGTGTATTGTAAATGGCTTGTCTAGTTTTTGTAAAGTCCAGCCATGAGGAAGTTTGTGTGGAAGGTTGGTTTTTTATGAATGTATCCAGTCTTGAGAGCTCATTCTTAATCTTTCCCTGTTTGCTGTATAGGATGTTGATCAGGTGGTTCTGCAGTTTCTTTGAGAGTGTGTTTGAGACTGACTGTTATCCCATAACCTAGGCTGGCAGGGTAGTGAGTAGGGAAACCTAACCGTGGTGCTGCTCTGTAGATAACCTGAAAGCTTCATTCACCAGGACTGCCTTTCACCTGTAAGAAATCCATACCATTTTTTAAAATGTGTATTTACTGTTATATGCAAATTATTCCATTTTATAATGTTAATAAATGTCACACAGAATCTCAGGGTTGGAAGGGACCTCAGGAGGTCATCTAGTCCAACCCCCTGGCTCAAAGCAGGGCCAATCCCCAATTTTTGCCCCAGATCCCTAAATGGCCCCCTCAAGGATTGAACTCACAACCCTGGGTTTAGCAGGCCAATGCTCAAACCCCTGAGCTATTCCTCCCCAAAATTTGACAGCTATGTCCTTCACACTCTGTTTCATAGTTGTCCTATTTCCAATTCTCCAGCCTCTGTTACCTGCCCATTGTTATCCACCCCTCAGCTCTTCATGTTCTGGATCCCTTGTTTTTCCTCCCTCCATTCCTTAGCACTTCATTAACACTTTCTCTACTCTCCCTATGATGGCCGTGCCTTTAGCCCACCCTCTGCTCCCAATTTTCTAGCACTATGTTATTTTTTTCTCGTTTTAATTTATACCATTTTTATTCTGGAGTTCTCCCACCCCACCTTCAGAATTGCTGCCTTGTTTGCAGCGTTACTGCTTCCTGCTTTTCACCTTAATCATCTGAATTACAAAATGCAGTTGAGAAAGAAGGAGTGTGGGGGCTGCCCGGGAACCACACTCCCAAGGAAGAATTAGCTCATCTGCACCACACCCACCCCAACACATTCCTACTCACACCCATATCAACAGGGAAATCAGTGTATACTGGGAGAGTGCTTAAAAGAGGTCGCTGCAGAGAATGACTATCTGTCTATCCACAGCCCCTCTCATTGGTCATGGTGTGAGCACAGCAATAGCTTCTGCTGCTAGTTGCTGCTGCAGAGGGCTGGGCTTACTCAAGGCACAGACTGACCATTCTCAAAGCTCCTTTCTACTGAAGCAATTCAACAATTGCAGATTATTTCCAGATGCTCCAACCACACAAACCAGGCAAAGAAATTGTCCAGTAACAGAAATAAAAGAGATGAGTCCACAGGCCCTTCAGTACCTCCCAAAAGAGCAATTTGGAGCCAGCATATGGTTCAGAGACACTGCTGCTCTTTCTTAGCCTCCACCCACCAGCACATGGAAGTTTAATATGAGACAAATAATTTTCTTTCACTGAAATATTATCCTCACCCTCATACTTTCCCATAGTATACACTACACTCCCCATCACTGCTGGCCTACAGGCTCTCACCATGTACAATTACATTTTCCCTGTCCCTTTCACAGATCGGTATGCCAGTTTGTGGATATCTCTGATGAGATGATTTAAGACCAAGCCCTGCAATCATTTGTTGGACCAGTCCTGGAGAAACACCTGTAGATAACTGGTAGCTCAATTGGTTTTAGCAATGGCTGCTTGCTCTGTCCCTTTTCTGGTCTCTGAGCATACCTCTCCTACTCTGTGAATGAAATGGACCCAAGCACATTTCTCTGTACTAACATTCACAGAGTAGGAGAATCACAAGATCTCACCCTGAAACAGATAATAGCAAGGGGCCAAACACCTGAGGTGAGGAGAGATCTATATAAACTGCTACCAAAACAGAACATTCCACTGCACCTATGTCTTTCCCTTTGGAGAGGATAAGAGAACAAACAACACTTGACATGTGAGTCATATTGCTTAATGCACTACTGAATGGTGTTCATGTGCTGTGGGGATGAGCAGGGCACAAGAACTTGTATAGAATACAACAGAATATATCAGGTATCTGGTGGTCCTGTAAGGCAGATCATTCCCAGGGCTATCCTTCTAAGTCAGCTGTTTGCAAAGTCTGGATTAAATTTGATTAGAACATTCTATTTTCCCATTGGCCAGAGGATAACAAATGGCATGATAATGCAGAATGGATTATGTGCTTTGTGTGGAGCAAAATAATGTGCTTAACGTTTCTCTCCTTTAGGAATTCTTTACATTCCATTGATGTGGACTGAGGTCCATTGTCAGAATGCAGTTGTTTTGGACTCTGCTGAAAATTAAGAACTCAATAGCTTTTGAAATGGAAAGTTACTTGTGACCATTTGCCAAAGTAATCAGTTACAGCAATAGTCTAGTATAATGGTATGTTTGCCACTGGTGCTGTCTCCCATGGTCCTACTATATCAGCAGCAAGCTACTCTCATGAGAATCAGGTAAAGGAACTATGCAGTGGTGTCATGTGATACAGCTGTTTAGTTATGCATATAGCAAATACTATAGGATATTGTAACATTCTTGGCTTGGAAGTCCTTCCCTCACTAGCAGTAGCTATCTATCAGAGTAGTTTCTGAGTACCTCCCAATAAAACAAAAAACAAAAAAAAACCAAAAAAAAACCAAAAAAAACACAACAATCTCCCTTCCCAGCATGTAGGGGACAGAGCTTGATTTATGTATTTCTTTGATTTATTTTGTTGAATTGTATGTGTGTATAAAAATTATTGAAGGAAAGCAAAGGTGAAGAAATGGACTTTGCATTTAATGCTGAATGTTGTGAGGCCTGATGTCTCTTATGCATTGCAGGAGATGGCTCCACAGTCTAAGTCCAACTCCTGTGAAAGTGACATCTTCTGAATTCCTGACCCCTTGCTCTTGTCTGACAGTTTAATTGTTTCAATGGGACACAGCTGTCATGGTCATGGAGGGAGCAACATCTCTCAAGTGCCCACATCCTGTCCCAGAGGGGTCTTTGAACATGAGGGCAGAGACCTTGAATGGGGTTCTGTGCACTGAGCAGCCAGTGCAGAAGATTGGAGCACCTCAGTGATGCAATCATAGTGACATGTCTTGCTGAGCAGACAGCTGCTGGATTTGGTACCATCTGGGGATTTTTCAGGGTGTCTGGCTTTTTTAATTCTGAAAGGAACTCAGCACAGTAATGGGTGTGGTATAAAGACTGGACTAAACTAGAATAGAGAGGCAGAGGACAGCATAGGACTATAAGTATTTCTGTATTAGTTGCATATTTTGATCTGTATCCAAAGTGTGATTTAGGTGCTTGATTTCTAAGATGGTGTATTAGGTCCTGTCTACACTAGGAGATACTGCCAGTACAGTTACACTGATATAACTAACTGGCAAAACCCTTTAATGTGGATGCAGTTATATTAATATAAAATTGCTTATACTGGTGTAGCTTATGTCATTTCAGATAACTGGCATAGCTATACTTATGCCAGTATAGATTATGCCTGTATAACCTTTCTACACTAGAGGGGTTGGCAGCATAGCTATGTTGGTAAAAAAAATCACCCCCTTAACGGCTATAGCTATGCCAGTAAAAATGTTAGGTGTAGACAAGGTCTTAATCTGGCAAAAGGGAAGGAAACCCCCTTCCTCGCCGCTTAGACAGTTTAAACAACCTCACTTACAGAGGAGACACAGCCCTCAGGCTCATGATTACAACCCATTAAGACTGAATAAGTCCAATCAACAACACAAGAAAGCAGCCATCACAGGGACATCCTCTGCTGGAAGCTCTTGCAGGCACCATGAGAGTTCACACCTGGGCCATGAAACAAAGAAAAGAATTGAACAAAGTGGTCATGGACTCCCTCTGGAACAACAAGGCCTCTCTTCTACTTAGGAGATATTCAGGCCTTGTCTACCCAGGAAAGATATTTTGGTATAACATAGGGTGTTAATTCAAAGTGAAATAGTTATATCAGAATAACCTACTGTGTAGACACTCTTATTCTGGTTTGAATGCCCTTTTTTGGTTTAGTTTAGGTCACTTGGGAAGGGATTTAACAAAAAAAAAAAAAAAAAAACCACCACCACACTCTGTGCTAGGTGAGAGGTTATACCTGTATACAGTGCCCTGACTATGAGGACCGAGACTTTGAACTCAATTCACTATTTTATTGGTAGACAGTGGAGGATGGGTGTGCTCTGCTTGCAGTAGCCAGTGTTGCTGAGATGCACTGCAGCATTCTGTGCTAACTGGAATTTCCTAGGTTCTGAAGCTTTCATGACCAGATATATTGCATTGCTGTAGTCCACCTGAGAGGTGACGAAGGTATGAATAACTGAGGCTGGGTCACTGTACACAAAGAAGGGATGGGGTCTTTTGCTCAGATTCAGCTTCTGCCAGCTGTTCTTCATCCATGAGCTGATCTTGTCCACCAAGCCATCTTGGTGGTAATAGTATGGTCATATGTGGTGAATAGGTAGAACTATGTGTCATCTGCATATTTCTGGCACTTGAATTTATGTCATCTGACCAGTTCAGCTATGGGCTTCATGTAGATGTTGAATAGAAAGAGACTCAATCCTTGTGGGATTCTACAAGTATGGTCTAGTGGTAGAAGAGCAGTTTCCTGTCACTACTGTGACAAAGTTCCTCCTCTGCCTTGGTGGGTCCTGCGCTTTTTGGCAGATTTGCTCACCTCAGAAGTTCACGGCAGCCCTCAGTTTGGCTGCTTCTGCTAGAGGCTCAAACCTGCCATTCACTCAGCTAACCTCATCACTGGCCAGCATGGGGGAAATGGCAAACAATTGCCACAGTCTCTGTTGTCCCACCTAGTGGCTCAGGGACAGGCCAGATCCCTTTCCAAATTAGGCCTTCTCTTCTGGTGTTGCTCAAAGAACAAGTCAACTCCTCCTATGTCCGATCAGGAGTTGGCAGGATGGGGGGAACCCAGGCCAACCCTCTACACCAGGTTCCAGCCCAGGGCCCTGTGGATAGCAGCTGTCTACGTCTCCTGTATCAGCTGCATGACAGCTACAGCTACCACACCCTGGGCTACTTCCCCATGGCCTTCCCGCCCCAGCACCTTCTTTATCCTCACCACAGGATCTTCCTCCTGAAGCCTGATCACACTTGTATTCCTCAGTCCTCCAGCAGCACACCTTCTCACTCCCTGTTCCTTGCATGCCCGCCACTAACTGATGGGACGTCCTTTTTAAACTGGGTGTCCTGATTAGTCTGCCTGCCATAATTGATTCTAGTATGTTCTTAATTGGCTCCAGGTGTCTTAATTAGCTTGCCTGTCTTAATTGGTTCTAGCAGGTTCCTGATTGCTCTAGCACAGCCCCTGCTCTGGTCACTCAGGGAATAGAAAACTATTCATCCAGTGGCCAGTATATTTACCTTCTACCAGACTCCTGTACCCCATTAGTTGGGGTTTGTCACACTACTCATTGGGTGGGTCCCGCTAGGAAGGACTCAACCCATTTTAGTGCATTACCATTGTGATCTGCCACCTCTCAGTCAAGACAGCAACCCATTTCATGGTTGACAGTGTTGAATGTTGCAGACGGGTCCAGCAGAGTAAAAATGGATGTCTGCCCCCTGTCAGGAGGAGATCATTCATCAATGCCACTCACGCAGTTTCAGGTCCATGACTGGCATGTTAGGCTGCAGCAGCCCTAAAGCAGAGTGGAGTTATTCCCAGCAGGTCTAACTTCCATCCCCTTCACTTCGCTTTCTTTTCAAGAGCTATGCAGTGTGTATGCTGGCCTGGGGGTTACCAATAACCAAACTGCTCTTTTAACACCGAGTACGTTCATTTAAGGACAAAAGCAATGCAGAGAAAACACAGTAAAACAATCAAAGGTCTAGAGCAGGGGTGGCCAAATTGTGGCTTGCGAGCCACATGCGGCTCTTTTACTATTAAAGTGCGGCTCACAAGCCCCCTATGGCTACCAATTCTCTGCCTACTAGGCTGGGGGCGTGGGGAGAGCTCAGGACCTCTGCCTTGCAGTGGGGTGTGGGATAGAGACTTCTGTCTGTCGGGGAGGAGGAGTCTCAGAGCTCCCAGCAGGTGTGCTCTGGCTGAGGCTCTCGAACTTCTGAAGATTGCCGCATGCTGCTCAGAGGGCCAGTAAGCTTGGCCACCCCAGTCTAGAGTCATGTTGCTTTTCCCAAAGGATTCTCATTTTCCACATGGGGATCTCTGATAGGTTCCAAAGTCTTTCAGACCCTTCTGTAAGGGTTTGCATGCTTGGTTAACAGCTCATTAATGAAAATATTGAAAAGTATTGGATCCAAGACAGACCCCTTTGGGACTCCAGTAGATAAGTATTCCCAGTATGACAGTGAAGCATTAATAATTACTTTCTGAGTACAGTCTTTCAACTAGTTGTGCACCCAACCTTATAGTAATTTCATCTAGACCAATTTCCCTAGTTTGCCTATGAAGATGTCATGTGGGACTGTCAAAAGCCTTACTAAAAAAATCAAGAAAAATCATGTCTAAAGCTATTCAGTAGGCCAATAACCCTACTAAAGAAGGATATTAGGTTGGTTTGGCATGATTTATTCTAGATAAATCCATGTTGGCTATTCCTTATAGCCCTATTATTCGCTAAGTGCTTACAAATTGATTGTTTAATAACTCGTTCTAGTATCTTTCCAGATATTAAAATTAGGCTGGCTGGTCTATAATTCCCTGGATTCTCTTTGTGATGAGTGAATGTACTCTGGGAATGGAGGCAGGCTGTTGGTTGGTGGGTGTAGGTAGGGCAGAGCCAGGCTGTTTGAGAAGGCTTCCTGAATGTGTGTGATCTTTTCAGCACAGTAGGATGTGAGTTCTTTGCAATGCTTGGCATTCAGCTTTAATGCAGGTTGTTGGCACTCAGGATTGATGAAATGATTTACCACCCTGGATAGCTCCTTGGGGTGGGATTTGGCAGTTTCAGTGGATGATGGTGAGAAGGTTCTCTTGACCTATAATACACCCTCAGTGTAGGCTTGGAGGAATTAATTCAATCCTATCTATATCAGCCTTCGTTCTATACTGTTATATTCTAGTTCACATACCCCATACCATCACTACCCCAATTGGAAGGCCTATTAGTGGTCTCTACTCTGGTAAAAACATTCCATACCAGAGGATTGTGATGGGGTATAAATGATCAGTCCCTATATGAACTCCTTTACTGGGCAGAAAGGAGGAGACTAGTCCTTAGAGACTGCCAGGACTGGAGAGAAATGCTGGAGGCTGTGGCTTATGAGGCTACCAGACAGTGGAACTGACAGCGGTGCCTCCCATGTGGTGGAAGCCATAAAAGGGAAACAGAAGATGGAAAACGAGAGAGAGATTTCCTGAGAAGGGAGAAGAGCTGCTTTTTTGTCTCCTCCTAGCCTAGGAATCTGCTGATTGAAGCCCCAGGTAGGGGAGAAGAACAACTGGAGATTTTTTGCCTGGTGTGTGCTGTGAAGAACTATCACTGGAAGAGTTGGGTTTTGTTTGTTTTCTCCAGCATACTGTTTAAACCAAAGAGTAAATCTCTAGCTCTTAAGGTAGGGGTGCGCAAACTTATTGGCCAGAGGGGCACAAGTGGGTGGGCAAATTGCATGCAGGGCCATGAATGTAGGGCTGGGGCAGGGGTGCGGGAGGGAGTGCAGTGTGCAGGAAGGGGCTCAGGGCAAGGAGTTGGGGCAGAGGAGGAGTGCGGGGTATACAAGGGGGCTCAGGGAAGGGGGTTGGGGCGCAGGAGGAGGTGCGGAGTGCGGGAGGGGGTTGGGGTGCAGGCAGGGTGAGGCAGGGGACTCAGGGCAGGGAGCTGGGGTGCGGGGTGCAGGAAGGGTTCAGAGTGCAGGCTCCGGCCTGGCGCCGCTTACCTGGAGCGGCTCCGGGGTGGCAGCGGCATGCACCGGAGCCAGGGCAGGCCCCCTGCCTGCCTGCCCTGACTCCGCACCGCTCCCACAAGCGGCCGGCACCACATCCCTGTTGCCCCTCGGGGCAGGACAGAGGACTCCGCACACTGCCTTTGCATGTGGGTACCTTCCCCAAAGCTCCCATTAGCCCCAGTTCCCTGTTCCCAGCCAATGGGAGTTGCTGGGGAAGATACCCACAGGCGAGGGCAGCACGCAGAGTCCTTGGCCCCCCCTCCCAGGGGCCACAGGGACGTGGTGGTGGCCGCTTCCGTGAGCAGCGTGGGGCCTGCAGCATCATAGGGGTGGCAATCCCACGGGCTGGATCCAAAGCCCTGAGAGGCCGGATCCAGCCCGCAGGCCGTAGTTTGCCCACCCCTGTCTTATGGCTATTGTGATACAATTGAAATTGTGAACAGACTATAACCAATAGAGGGACATCTGCCCGCATTTGCAATAACTCCGAGAGGTGTGAACTGTCCCATTCATCTCAGTGCCGGCTAACTCAGATACCCAATCACAACAATGTTAACATTTAAATGCCAACATTTAACAATTTTGTGGCACATCAAAGCATACATGAAAGGAGGATCGTATTATGAAAATCTTTAAATTCTACTGTTAATAACACCTTGTTTGGCATCATGGGCAAGTGGGCTTGGGAAATACTACCCCTTTTCACCACAGCACAAAGTCCAAGGGGCCCAGTGGAGCACCTGTGGTCATACTCAAGAAGCCCAAGGGGGCTACAAGCCTCACCAAGGGGAAGCCAAGCATGAGGAGCCCAGCAGAGCCCAGAGGTGTATTTAGACCCCATTTGGGGAGATGAGCTTGCATGATCATTTTTTTGAACATCTGCACAATCTGCTGTGAGTGGTGTCTCATGTGGGCAGAGCTTTATTGGGGGGTGGAGCTTGGAAAAGTACTGCTATTTTTCCCCCTCCAATCTGACTCCTGGCTTTTTTATGAGATTTCAAGTTTGGTTGATAAAGATAACTTGTTAACATAATATATTTAGATTTCTGTGTGGCTTAGACCTGGTAAGATAAGACTGAGTACCACAGAGTCCCGGATAAAAACACTAACACTATACAAAATCAAAGTAGCCATATTAAATGGATGAAACACTGGCAATTTGTAGATCTCAAGAAGTCATTGTAAATGAAGAATCTTCATCCAATGGGGGCATTTCCACTGTGGTGCCACAGGGGTCACTTCTCAGGCCTGTGCTATTCAACATCTTTATCAATGATCTGGAAGAAAATGTAATATCATTGATGGTAAAATTTGCAATTGACACAAAGATTGGGGAATGGGAATAATGACTGGTCAGTTCTACAGAGTGACCTGGATCACTTGCACATCAGTTTTAATACAGTCAAATACATCTATGGACCAAGAATGTAGGTCACGCCTAGAGGATGGGGGACTGTAGTTGTCTCAAAGAGTTTATTATAAACTCAGATAAGGATTTAGGGATCATGGAGTAAACCAGCTGAAGATGAGTTCCCATGCTGTACCTAAGAGGGTGAAAACTTTGAAAGCATAAGCAGAGGACTATCAAGCAGCAGTGGGGAGGTTATATTACTTCCGCATATAGCCTTTGTGAGATCATTAGTGGATACTATTGTGACGGATTGGGTCAGAGAGACCCCCTTGGGACTGTCACCTGATGTGCTTAGACTACCTCTGAGCCCGTTTTCTCTGCCATTTTGGGCCTCCAGAACCCTGTCTTGTTGAGCCAGATACGCTAATCTGCTGCAACACAGACCCAGGGTCTGACGCATACCCCCAAAGCTGCAGACTTAATTAAAAATGGCTTAGCAAGGGCTCCTGTCTCTAGCACCCGGACACCCAGCTCCCAATGGGATCCAAACCCCAAATAAATCTGTTTTACTCTGTATAAAGCTTATACAGAGTAAACTCATAAATTGTTTGCCCTCTATAACACTGATAGAGACATATGCACAGCTGTTTGCTCCCCCAAGTATTAATCACTTACTCTGGGTTTAATAATAATAAAATCACTTTTGTTTAAGTGTAAAAAGTAGGATTTAAGTGGTTCCAAGTAATAACAGACAGAACAAAGTAAGCTACCAAGCAAAATAAAACAAAACATGCAAGTCTAAGAAACTGATTACAGATGAAATCTCACCCCCAGGGATGTTCCAATAAGCTTCTTTCACTGACTGGACTCCTTCCTAGTCTGGGTCCAGCAATCACTCACACCCCCGTAGTTACTGTCCTTTGTTCCAGTTTCTTTCAGGCATCTCTTGGGGGTGGAGAGGCCGTCTCTTGAGCCAGCTGAAGACAAAACAGAGAGGCTTCTGGGTCCTTTTATATTCTCTCTTGTGGGTGGAAACCCCTTTGTTCTTCTGTGCAAAGTCACAGCAACAAGATGGAGTTTGTAGCCACCTGAGCAAGTCACATGTCCATGAATGATTCAGCTTTCTGCAGGCCGACGCCATTGTTTACATGTTAGTTTGAACATTCCCAGGAAAGCTCAGATGTGGATTGGCATCTCCCAAAGTCCATTATCAGTTAAGTGTTTCTTGATTGGGCACTTACTGAGAATAGTCCTTTCTCAAGAAGTTGACCAAATGCTTCACTGAGGCTACTTAGAATCAAACACATTGAGATACAAGTACATAGCCAATATTCATAACTTTAAATACAAAAATGATACACACATACAGACAGCATTTATCATAACCAGCAAACTACGACCTTTCCACGGACACCGCACTTGACCTCCTCTGTACAAGATCTGGTGCAACCATAGGATCCTGGTTGCAACAATAATCTATACAGTCACAGTTCATGTCAATAATGTCACAACTGTGTCCAGTCTGGTGTCCATACTTCGAACAAGATGTTGAAAGGTAGGAAAGGATTCAGAAAAGAACTAAAACAATTATTTGAGGTCTGGAAAACCTGCTTCACAGTGAGAAACTTCAGAATCTCAGGTTTATCCAAGAGAAGGTTAAGAGTTGATTTGATCACAGCCAACAAGTATCTACATGGGAAAACGATATCTGATAATAGAAGTATCAGGGTTCCTTCCCCACTCTGAACTCTAGGGTACAGATGTGGGGACCTGCATGAAAGATCCCCTAAGCTTATTCTTACCAGTTTAGGTTAAACGCTGCCACCACCAAAATGTCTAACAATAATAACAGGGGAAGTGCCCACTTGGAGACGTCTTCCTCCGAAAATATCCCCCCAAACCCTACACCTCGTTTCCTGGGGAAGGCTTGATAAAAATCCTCACCAATTTGCATAGGTGAACACAGACCCAAACCCTTGGATCTTAAGAACAAGGAAAAGCAATCAGGTTCTTAAAAGAAGAATTTTAATTAAAGAAAAAGTAAAAGAATCACCTCTGTAAAATCAGGATGGAAAATACCGTACAGGGTAATCAGATTCAAAACATAGAGAATCCCTCTAGGCTAAACCTTAAATTACAAAAAGATACAAAAACAGGAATATACATTCCATTCAGCACAACTTATTTTATCAGCCATTTAAACAAAACAGAATCTAACGCATATCTAACTAGATTGCTTACTAACTCTTTACAGGAGTTCTGACCTGCATTCCTGCTCTGGTCCCGGCAAAAGTATCACACAGACAGAGAGAACCTTTGTTTCTCCCCCCCGCAGCTTTGAAAGTATCTTGTCTCCTCATTGGAGATTTTGGTCAGGTGCCAGCGAGGTTATCTTAGCTTCTTAACCCTTTACAGGTGAAAGGGTTTTTCCTCTGGCCAGGAGGGATTTAAAGGTGTTTACCCTTCCCTTTATATTTATGACAAGAAGGCTCTTTAATTTAGGAGATAAACACATAAGAAGAGCCAATAGTTTGAAGCTTAAGATAGATAAATTCAGACTAGAAATAAGGTGCAAATTTCTAACAGGGAGGGTAATTAACAATTTACCTAGGGACATGGTGAATTCTCCATCACTTGGAGTCTTCAGATCAAGCCTGGGTATCTTTCCAAAAGGTATGACTGAGTTAGAGCATAAATTAATGGGCTGGATGCAGGAACCACTGGCTGAGGTTCTCTGGCCTGGGTTATATAGGAGGTCAAACTGGAAGATCATATGGTCCCTTCTGACCTTAAAATCTATGAATCTGTTGGTTATGCCCATGCAGGCAGACGAATCATTACAATGCTGTCACAACAGTCCTGGCATGTGTGCTACTTAATGGCTACTTCAGTGCCACCCACCAGGAGTGCACAAGATCACAAAACAAGATCATAAACTGTGGCTGGTTAGGTTTTTAACCTCTTTATTCAAGCTACAGAAATGAGAACAGCTTCCACAGGAGTACTTTAAAATTATTACATTAATCAGATTGTGGATTTAACAAAGAGTTGGAAAACGGAAAAAATTCCCTTGGCTTCTGAAGACATCTTGGCTTCTAAATGCCTTTTGAGCTGGTCTAAGCAGGTACCTAGCCCTACGCTCCCAGGCTAGAGGAGAAAGAATACAAAGAGGCTGGGGATTATTCCTGGGGAAGATAAATAAAAAAGGAGAAACTCAAGCAAATTCACCAGGAGCTGCAAGTGCAGGTGGCCTGGCAAGGAGCCAGCACTGCCAGGAGTGAAATGACAAGGTGGCAGTGTCTGGACACCTTTAGGGACACCTTCCCACAGTTCCAGGCCTGTCTGCACTCTCTCTCTCCAAGAGCTGCCCTGGGCCCTTCGAAACAAACACAAGAGTTCCTTGCCTCCAGTTCAGTCCCAGGAAAGGGACTAACAGCCAGCGGTGTCAGCTGGGCCCTGGCTGACTTCCAGGGATTCTTTCAGAGACTGTGAAAGAGGAGAGTCACTGCTGACATGCTCAGAGGCACAGTCAGGTCAGGATACTTCCCAAGTGGCGCCTTTCCTCTACCAGAAACCACCCTTTGTTGTCTGCCTCCTGCTGTGTCCCAGGCTCTGCCACACACAGAAGTGACTGGGGGCTGGCACTGAGAAGTAGCCCCTGAAGTTGCAGATTTCAGACATGGAGCCCTCCTTCTGGGCCAGGGCTGGAGAAGGCCAGTATGCCGCTAGTGAGAAGCTCTCTGCCCACTGGAAAGGTTCCTGCAGGGTGGGTGAGGCAATCTTTGGGGAGAGAAGGTGGGAGAAAGGGGCAGGAAAGGTGATGGTGGGGTGTGTGGCAGGGTGAAACTTGTTCCACTGACTTAAGTGTGAACCTTCCAGAAACACTCCTTTCATAGTTCTCACCCTCCCATGGAAAATGTCAACAACTGTGAAAGGGAAACACTTCTTGGAGTTCAATTACTGCTTCCTACAGGTATACAACTGCTGCTCCAGGCCTGCCAACAGCTTTGCTAGTGTCCCTCAGCCCTAGTCTGCAACCTTTCTACTATTCCAGTCCTGGGCTCCCACATCCATTCCCTCACAGCTCTACAAATGCTCTTCAAGCAAGACCTGCAGCCAAGACCTGGCATTAATAGCAAAAAAGCTCATCCTGCATTTGTGGAGCTCTGATGCAAAACCCACCTAACACTTGGACATCTGAACTAATTCATTATTCTCAACATGTTATTTACACAGAGCTATAATGTAGTCCACTTACTCAGTCTTTTCTCCCCACTGTGGGATAGACAGGATCAATGCTCATGCCACAGACCCAGGAAGGTCCAGCATCCAACTCTGTACTTGGGTGATTATAAAACAGCTCCAAGCTGTGACAAGCCATCAGCCATAGACTCAATGAACAGTCTTCCTCTAGATGTGAAATTATGATATGGAACCTTGTATAGACTATTGGTAATCAGAGAGACAAGATGGGTGAGGTAATAGCTTTTATTGGCCCAAGTTCTGTTGGGGAGAGAGCTCAAAAGCTTGTCTCTCTCCCCAACAGAACTTGGGCCAATAAAAGCTATTACCTCACCTACCTTGTCTCTCTAATATCCTGGGACCAACATGGCTACAGCGACACTGTATGCAACATATTAATAATTACTCAGATTACAATAGCAACTAGTAGAAGCTAATGGCCAAATAAGATCAGGTCCCTTTGCACCAGGCTACTCCTGTAGCCAGCAAGTCCCTGTCTCAAAGAGTTTATAATCTAAATAGACAAGATGGACAAAGAATGGGAGGAAGCAAGCAAGCATTACTACCCCTGTTTTACAGAGGGAGAACTGAGGCACATAGGGCTAGTTTCACAAAGGAACTGAGATGTGGTGACACTCATGATTGCCACACCTAACTTTTAGACAACTAAAAAATCACAGGGATTCACAAAGCATGAGTTCAGCACCTAGGCTTCCTGTACAATGAATGGGGAGAGATAGCAGCCTCAAAATAAGATCCACAAAAGCCAGCAGGCAAGGGGGGGAGCTGCCTAAGCCAGCCAATGGTATTTACCAAGGAGCGGGGTGTGTGACAGATTCCAAGGCAGTAGGGACCATTGTGATCATCTAATCTGACCTCCTGTATAGCACAGACCAGAAAACAACCCCTAAATAACTCCAAAGCAGATCTTTTAGAAAGACATCCTTCATACAAAAGTTGTTATTCAGGGAGAATCCACCACCACACTTGGTAAATTGTTCCAATGGTTAATTACACTCTCCGTTAAAAATGTACACCTTATTTCCACTCTGAATTTGTCTAGTTTCAACTTCCAGCCACTGGATTGTTTTACACCGTTTTCACTAGATTGAAGAGCCCATTATTAAACATTGGTTCCCCATTTAGGCACTTAAAAACTATGATCAAAACACCCCTTAACCTTCTTTGTTAAGCTAAATAGATTGAGTCTATCAATATAAGGCATGTTTTCTAATCCTTTAATCATTCTCGTGGCTCTTCTCTGAATTCTCTCCAATTTATCAGCATCCCTTCTAGAACTGAGGGCACCAGAACTGGACACAATATTCGAGCAGCAGTCACACCACTGGTAAATATAGAGGTAGTTGAGATTCCCTTGTTTATGCATCCCGGGATCGCATTAGCCCTTTTGTCCACAGCATCACACTGGGAGTTCATATTCAACTGTCATCCTCCAGGGCTGCACATAGAAAAGTGTAAATGCGGGGGGGATCTTACCCTGTCCTCAACAGAGTACACAGACTCTGCGTTAGTGTCCAACTCACCCTTTTGAGAGCTGGGGTTTATTAGTAACACACAAAACTCAGCCCAGTTTTCTCTCTGAGCTCAGCTTTTCCTGGGGCTTTGCCTTTAAGGCTTCTTCTGTCCTAGCTCCTTGGTTTCTTTTGACCCTAAGAGGCACATCTGTCTCTTTCCACCTTGTTGAAGTTGGCTGACCTACCTGCTAGCATGACTCAGCAGTAACTACCTGAACCCTGAGGCAGGTGTTAGCACCTGACCCAAGTGTGACTCAGCAGTAGACACCTGCATGCCTGCCCAGAGGCTGTGAGCTAGCCATTCTGTTACACAGGGCCATATATTTCTTTCCCAGGGGACTTTGGGCTCATTGGTGCAGCAGTGCATCTGTGCCAAGGAAAGGAGAGCCTGTCATTTCAGAATCCCTTGGATCTGGGACTAAATGCCAAGGGAATAATCACCTTGTCCAAGCTAAAACAGGACTAACTCCAGAGTAAAAAGGGCCAGTAGACAGGCTGGCATCTGACAAGCATTCCAGACACTATGGTCATTGCAGCATTATAAAGAGCAAAGAGAGTTGCTTCCTCAGCAGCTAACAAGAGAGCAGCCTCTGTGTGCATTTAATAACAGCAGCCACAAAGGCCGAGCTGCTCCTGCCTCCTCGACCCCACCCCAGCACAGATGGCTGCAAACCACCCCTGTAGGCGGGTTCAGATACCAGTACTCAAACACAGAAGCTTAGAGCACCAGCATCAGCACCTGCTTTACAGCTCCTTTCCCAGCTTGACATTTCCACATTAGGGGGCTGACAGTTGCTTTGTGGTAAGGAGGCCGGACCCAAGCAGGCCCAGGCCGAGTGACTTTAACCCTGTGGCCAGAGAGCAGTTGTCACGCTGAAATACAAGGCCTGGGTTGTCTTAGGAAATGGAATTTGCACCCACTGGTAAGGGGCACTGTCACTCTGAGTATCTCTTGAGCATTCCCTGATTATGACATCACTGACGTTGTAGCCAGTCAGAAAGCTCTAGAGTTCTTAAGTCTCTTCATTATTTATTGGTTTTGTTTCCACTGGAAGTTAGAGAAATCCCAAGTAGAAAAGCTCCCCCAGTACAGCTTAACACAGTCTATTATATAAGAACCTGTTTTCAGTTGCTTATAAAACTTTGCCAAATTTAATGGTTCTGGCTGAAATTTTTCAAGTTTGGTATCTGCCTTAGATGGAATTGGGTTTTTTGGTAAGAAATTTTCCGTAAAAACAACTCAGCCATTTCTCAGAATGAGATTAGGGAAAAATACATAGTTTTGCCAGTGTTAAAAAAACATGTACACCTTTTCATTTTGAATCTCTATGCTCCATCCCTTCTTCCCCCATGCTTTGGAGCAGGAACTTGAAACTTGTTGGGGTGGAGGTTTGCCTTCGTTTCAGGGACATGTATTTTACTGTTTCTGTGAGAAAATTGCCCAAATTCAGACAAGTTATAAGACTCTGGAAAAAATAAATCATATTTTGCATGCGCTCTCGAGAGTATAGTAACTAAACTATCGGAAGATGAACATTATCATTGAGCATGCCCCCGCCTAGGGCTACAGGGGATGAGCAGGACCCACCCAGCAATTGCTCCTCATGGCTGATGGGAGCTGCTGTGCACTGGAACTCAGAGCAGGCAAGAATCTCTCTCCTGCGTTCTCAGTAGTCCTACTAGTGAGGCTCAGGAGAAGCTCAAATGCAGACGGGTGAGGAATGGGAGAGGAGGGTGAAGAATGGGAGAGGAGGGCAAGAAATAGGCTGTAGGGGGCGGAGGAATGTCCTGGAATGAGACGTAGGAGCAGAGACAGGGCAGAAGGTACATGTTAGGGATAGGCAGCATGGATAGGGGAAAAAAAGGTTTACACTTCCTCTTAGAACCTGGAATTGAACCCATGATTCCTGAGTTTCACCATTCCTCTGCTGTCCGGCAAATTAGTTAAGCCAACTGACAAAATGCTTGTCCCATTTCCCTCTAGTGCTGGTCCACATAGAGGATAACAGCCTGCTACTGTTGTCAGTTACTCAGGTCAGGTGGTAGAGAGACCTGTACTGTGGATTTAAAGGTTCCAACCCTTCTTATGACCCAGGTAGAGAATCAATAGGGTTTCACATCATAGAATTTTTTCCCCCTCCAAGATTTTTCTTAAATCTAGAAAATTACTTACAAAAACTATGCTGCAAGAACATTCAGGTTGCAAAGTCAAGCACACAAAAGGTAGGAAATGCCAGAATTAAGGCTGCCTATGCAAGCCCCCTTGTATGTATGCATGCATTATGATAGAGTCTTTAATTACATGATCACATACTATTTTTTCCCACCGGACCCCTGCCTCATACAGAGAACAATGCTCAGAGAAAGAATCAGGGTTGTGCAGCTGTGAGGGTTCCCTCCCCACTCTGAACCCTAGGGTACAGATGTGGGGACCCACATGAAAGACCCCCTAAGCTTATTTCTACCAGCTTAGGTTAAAACTTCCCCAAGGCACAAAGTCTTTGCCCTTGGATTAGGTAACTGCTGCCACTACCAAGTGATTTAACAAACAAACAATCAGGGAAAGGACCACTTGGAGTTCCTATTTCCCCAAAATATCCCCCCAAGCCCTTACACCCCCTTTCCTGGGGAGGCTTGAGAACAAACAAGATGAGCACAAACCAGCCTTGGATTTTTAAGACCCAAAAACCCAATCAGATTCTTAAAAAACAGAACTTTATTAGAAGAACAAAAAAAGATAAGAGAACAACTCTGTAAGATCAGAATGGAAGATAATCTTACAGGCAATCAGATTCAAAACATAGAGAATCCCTCTAGGCAAAACCTTAACTTACAAAAAGACACAGAAACAGGAATACACATTTCCTCCAGCACAGTGAATTTCACAAGCCAAAACAAAGAAAACCTAACGCATTTTCTAGCTAGATTACTTACTAACTTTACAGGAGTTGGAGGGCTTGCATCCTTGATCTGTTCTCAGCAAAGGTATCACACAGACAGACAAAAGCCTTTTCCCCCCGCTCCAAATTTGAAAGTATCTTGTCCCCTCATTGGTCATTTTGGGTCAGGTGCCAGCCAGGTTACCTGAGCTTCTTAACCCTTTACAGGTAAAAGGACTTTGCCTCTGGCCAGAAGGGATTCTATAGCACTGTATACAGAAAGGTGGTTACCCTTCCCTTTATGTTTATGACAGCAGTGAAGAAGACTTGGCTGTAGGACCCTTGTCTCATTTGTTGCTGAACTTGGAAGGGTGTAGTGAACGAGGCAGAGGACTGCAGAAAGAGAATGGACAATCTCATTGTCATAAATGTAAAGGGAAGGGTAACCATCTTTCTGTATACAGTGCTATAAAATCCCTCCTGGCCAGAAGCAAAACCCTTTCACCTGTAAAGGGTTAAGAAGCTAAAATAACCTCACTGGCACCTGACCCAAAATGACCAATGAGGGGACAAGATACTTTCAAAAGAGGGGGGGAACAAAGGGTTGTCTGTCTGTCTGTGTGATGCTTTTGCTGGGAACAGATCAGGAATGCAAGCCTTCCAACTCCTGTTAAGTTAGTAAGTAATCTAGCTAGAAAATGCATTAGATTTTCTTTTGTTTAATGGCTGGTAAAATAAGCTGTGCTGGAGGGAATGTGTATTCCTGTTTTTGTGTCTTTTTGTAACTTAAGGTTTTGCCTAGAGGGATTCTCTATGTTTTAAATCTGATTACCCTGTAAGGTATTTACCATCCTGATTTTACAGAGGTGATTATTTTACCTTTTCTTTAATTAAAATTCTTCTTTTAAGAACCTGATTGCTTTTTCATTGTTCTTAAGATCCAAGGGTTTGGGTCTGTGTTCACTTGTACAAATTGGTGAAGATTATTATCAAGCCTTCCCCAGGAAAGGGGTTGTAGGGCTTGGGGGGATATTTTAGGGGAAGACATCTTCAAGTGGTCTCTTTCCCTGCTCTTTGTTTAAAATGCTTGGTGGTGGCAGCATACAGTTCAAGGACAAGGCAAAGTTTGTACCTTGGGGAAGTTTTTAACCTATGCTGGTAAGAATAAGCTTAGGGGGTCTTTCATGCCGGTCCCCACATCTGTACCCTAGAGTTCAGAGTGGGGAAGGAACCTTGACGCTCATGGTTTAAGGCAGTTGAATGCCACTGTAGAGATCTGATTCAATCCCTGCCTCTGACACCCATCTCCTAGTCTGGCCATTGGTGTATTGTATGCTTCACACTGTATTCCTATTTGCAAACTAAGACTGAGATTGAGTTTGGGCTGAGACTGCAAAAGCTACAAAAGAGGACATCTACGGAACAAACAAATGTAACAAAACCATATGACATAGCTGCAACCTTCTTCCCTTTTCTCCTCATAGGTATGGGTCCTGGGCTCACCTATAAGGACACCTGGTACCTCCATCCAAGGAAACCCCTCCTATTGCTCGGGATAATATTGAAACACCCAAGCTCATGTAGAGTGTTAGTCAGAGCACAGAAAAATAAAATGCTGTCACAATTTCCAGAGTACTAAAACAGTAACTGGGGCTTTATTAGGTATGGGGAACTCAGGATGGGGGATGTCATAAATATAAAGGGAAGGGTAACCACCTTTCTGTATACAGTGCTATAAAATCCCTCCTGGCCAGAGGCAACATCCTGTTACCCGGAAAGGGTTAAGAAGCTCAGCTAACCTGGCTGGCACCTGACCCAAAGGGCCAAGAAGGGGACAAGATACTTTCAAATCTTCGCGGGGGGGAAGCTTTTGTTTGTACTCTTTGTTTACATGGTTGTTCTCTCTTGGGACTGAGAGAGGTCAGACAGAAATCCATCTTCTCCAACCCATCCTAATCCAAGTCTCCAATATTGCAACCAGTATAGGTAAGCCAGGCAAGGCGGATTAGTTTATCTTTTGTTTTATGTGAATTTTCCCTGTGTTAAGAGGGAGGTTTATTCCTGTTTTCTGTAACTTTAAGGTTTTTCCCAGAGGGGGATCCTCTGTGTTTTGAATCTGAATACCCTGTAAAGTATTTTCCATCCTGATTTTACAGAGATGATTTTTACTTTTTTTTTTTTTTTTTTTTTTTTAATAAAATCCTTCTTTTAAAAACCTGACTGATTTTTCCATTGTTCCAAGATCTAGGGGTTTGGGTCTTTGATGATTTTGTAACAAATTGGTTAAGATATTATTCTCAAGCCTCCCCAGAAAAGGGCGTGTGTAGGGCTTGGGGGGATATTTCGGGGGAAGACGTCTCCAAGTGATCTCTTTCCCTGCTCTGTGTTTAAAACACTTGGTGGTGGCAGCATACTGTTCAAGGACAAGGCAAAGTTTGTACCTTGGGGAAGTTTTTAACCTAAGCTGGTAAGAATAAGCTTCAAGGGTCTTTCATGCAGGTCCCCACATCTGTACCCTAGAGTTCAGAGTGGGGAAGGAACCCTGACAGGGGACAATGGGAAAAGGGATTAGGATAATAAAAGACAAAATTGACTATACATAAACTCAACTTCCTGAGTAGTTACTGCCAATACATTCCACTCTTCTCCTTCCAACACCTTTCTCAGCAAATAGTGGGTTTAGGCTCAGTCTTTGATGGGTTGTGCAGTGCTGAAACCAGTGGCCATCTTATAATTCAATATCCAAACAAACAAACAAGGGTATTCTTACAAAGTATCCACACCAAGGATGGTCAGATAGTCTTTGTGGTGCTCTGGTCTCGAAGTGTGCAGCTAGGCCGGCTCTTGGTAGCCTCTCCTCAGGCTCCTGGGTTTCTGTTCTCTGAGATCCCAAAAGGACTCAAAGCCTCCCTTTGGGTAGGAATGTGGAAGGTAATCAGGTCCTCCCCATCTGTGTAGTTCCTTCCCCGCTACACACGAAACACAGCCAACTAAAAGTAAACTCAGTCCCTATTTTCTAAGTCCTGGTTCATGATTGATCCCAGTAGTGTTGCTAACTGGTTCTATCTCAGAAATGGAGGACAGCACCTCTACCACCATTACTGCTGTAGTTCAGGGGCAAACCCCCCTGAGGCTCAGTGTGGCATTTCAGGAGTACCCCCTTCAAAGGGGTTGTACCAACAGCAGGGGGTTTATCTGGAAGTGCAGAGACACGCACAGGAATCTTCATCTAGGACAGCGATCTCCAAACTGGGGTGCGCAAGATGATCCCAGGGAGTGTGCAGCGGCAGGAGCGCCACCGGACGGCACTCAGCTGCTTTTTTTTTCCTTCGGTGGCAGTTCTGCAAGTCCACGGCTGGTGTTCCCCTCCGATGGCCCGCCTGCGGTAAGTCTTCTGGTCTTCTGTCAGCTGCGCGTCTGCGGCAGGTCTTCCGGTCTTCACCCTGGGGGTGCGTGAGCCAAAAAGTTTGGAGACCACTGATCTAGGAGGCAGAGTGACAGCATGCATGCCTCATGAAAGGAGGGTCACAGCCAGCCTGGCTGTAAAATGCTGCAAGGATTTTGGATTAGCAATACTTAGATGAGCGTATCTTGTTAATCAAGTCTAGGCTCTAGAATGTGTACTATGAATTTACATGTAACCATTTGTTTCCAGAGCTTCTGCTAGCTACTGTTTAAATCTCTCTGGTTTGTTAAATCAATTTATACACAGGCACCTTAATTTTGGTATTTTCTAACTTTTGAGTACTTGCTGTGGAAATTAAATTTTCTTTTACAGTATTTTTTCATATGTAGTATACTTACATACCCAGTAATGCAAACTTCTGTTTTAAGTTTAGATTGGGCCCTAAAATAGTAACAAGTCCAGGGACAGAGTTAAGGTTAGTTGGGGACTGTTAATTGAGAATGTTTCTTTTAATGGTCTTGCTGGGTAAATTGAGTGTTAAGGTTAATTGTTCATGTAACCTTAGCTTTTGATTTCCATAGTTCCTAATGTTTGGGCACTAATAAAGGCTTGAGGTGGGGGAAGTGAGCAAAGGGTGCTTTAGGTGTTGAGTGCCAAGTAACCGTATTCCCCCCCCAATTACTAAAATTAGTCTAGAAAAACAAGGATGGGTAGGTGGAATCATAGTAACTGTTTCTCTGTATACCAATCCAGAGATATGACCCCACTATTTTAGATACATGGTTCTTACCCTGACTTTGGGGCAACACAACTACAGACAGACACAAGTTCAAGATTATAATCTATAAATAATTTGTTTAATAAAGGGAAAAAAAACTAAATCAATGGGTTAGCTGATCGACAGTGCTTTCTGTTGTGACTCTTGTGCAGAGCTTTCAGAACGTATGCCGTCTAAGAGTGAGGAGGACACTGATTTATAGATAAATTTAAAATACAAGTTAATGATTCCTGAAAACAGCAGGTGGATCCTGTTCGGTTTATCCCAGATAAACAAGATTCCTCTGTCTGTTTATAAACTGTTTTAGTTTGATGAACAGTAAATAGCCTAAATTGTTTTAAAAAAAGAGCATAGATAAGTGATCTCAGCATAGCCCTATGAACTCTTTAACTGGAGAAAAAATGTTAATCAGTTCCTTAAAGTCACAAGGTTCCTTATAAATCCACAATTCACTTTAAGTAGTGGTTTGGGATGGGCAAATACATACAAATTAAGGACCTTAAACTCAAAATAAGTCTCAATCTGTTTTATTAAGGTTATCTTATGTCTCTTCTCCAAAAATACATCAATCATTTTAGTATTTAACTGGAGAAGCTGTAAATAAACCTTAAATTACAATATTTAATATCCAATTAATATAATCTCAAAAGTGAATAATTTCAGGTAGTGCAGAAAACTTCATCTGCCTGTGACGCTGAGGGCTTGGTGAAGGCATCTTGCTGCAGGGTGAGTGCTGGCTGGAACTTTGGTTTCTCATGGTGTTGTGTTGTTCCTGGTTATTTGCCTGTTTTGCCGCCAAAAGCTGCCTTTTGCTGACAAAACTCTTCAGTGTAGACAAGGCCTGAGACCAGTAGTTCTTAATCTTTACTGCAGCCTGCACCCCTTTGGTTCTCAAAATATGTTCTCGCACCCCTTATCAAAAATCGTTGAAGTAGGTCAGTTCTTTAAACCTAGATATATTTTGTTTGTATATTACAGTAATCATTTAAAAATGTATAATGTTAATAAATACATAGGTTTGATTAAACAAAGTAGTTGTACTTACATGCCTGTGCTTAATTTGTGTTTTCGATGATTTACCTTCTAAAAAAAATCTGGCATGTCTCAGACCCCCAGAAAGGTTATCTCGCACCCCCAGGGGGTGCATGCACCCCAGGTTAAGAACTACTGCCTTAGACACTTACTAGAGTGACAGAAGGGATTCTTCCATCACAATAGTAAATCCACCTCTCCAAAAGGCGGTAGCTAGGTCAACAGAAGAATTTTTCAGTTGACCGAGCAGTGTCTACACCAGAGCTTAGGTTGGCCTAATTACATCACACAGGGTGTGAAATTTTTCACAATCCTGAGCAATGTAGTAAAGCCAACCTAACTTTGTAATGTAGACCAGCCCTAAAAATCATGGACTTAACAGAGACACTGCTTTTATAGCTCATTACAATTTGTAAGACACCCTGCTGCCTAGTACCGTTCCTTGTCCTATGACTGCAGAGGTATTAATTGCCCACTTCATTTTAAGTGTTCTCCTACAACACTTGTGAGCCTCTTATGCTTAACAATCTGTCCCACTTTGAATTTAGCTCAGACTTTCTTCCCCAGAGCTGAGGAAGAGCTCTGTGAAATGTGAAAGCTCATCCCTCCCAGCAACAGAAATTGGTCCAATAAGATATATTACCTCACCCACCTTGTCTCTCTCAATCAAGGAAATTCCAAAAGGTTTCTGCTTTTTATCTCCCATGAACAAGCAAACCGCTTGCAGGACCAGGCTGTGGACCACTTGTGTGCACTGGTCAGCTGCTAAGTTGCAGCAATGAGACGAGTAGTGTGGTCAGGAGAAAGCAAGGCCAGGATATCAGGATCAGGCACCAAGTTGCAGGCAGTAATCAAATAGTTAAGTCGAGGAACCTTAGTCTAGGGTCTACAGCAAGCAGGGTCTGGAGCAGAGGCAAGCACAGAGTCAGTCTGCATTGTTGCGCAGAGAGGTCCTCATGATGGCTTCCTGATTTAAATACTAGCATCAGCCAATCAGTGGGCTATAAGGGGCCACCACTCAGGCCCTGATGGCTGATGCTTCCTGCCAAGCCTATGTTCACAGGGTCCTCTAGCAGAAATACACCCTAAGCTTCCAGTGGCAAAGCGGAAGCATCAGCGGCTCAGCCATGTCCTAGTCCTGCAGGTTGTTACATCATCCCCCCATACAGGGTGGTACAAGTCCAGGCTTGTCTATGGGAGCCTTGCAGAATTCCCTCACCCAGTCAGGGGAGCGGACATGGGAAGCAGACTCCCAAGTGCGCTCTGCAGGACTGTAGCCTTCCCAGTTCACCAGATAGTGCCAGCAGCCATGGGTCAGGAATTGAGGATGGCATGCATTTTATATTCCTCATGATCCTGGACTTCAACTGGTTTGGTCAGGGAAGGGGTTCTCAATGTAGGGCTTTAGAAAGGAAACATGAAAAACTGGATGTATTTTGAGAGACTAAGTAAACTGTAGTTTAAAAGCAACCCCATTGATCTGCTGGCATATTGGGAAGCATCCCAGAACTAGTGTTCAATTTCCAGGAGGATTGACTGGGCTGGAGATGTTTGGTGGTGAGCTACAGCTTCTGGTCTACCAGAGCTTCTTGGCATTGAAGGGCCAGAATCCATGTGCTCTGTCACAGGCTGCGTCAGCAACTTTTCACAGGCCCAAAGTCCAGAGCTTGACCAGAGGCCTAAGGCCTAGCGAACAGTGAACAATATTTGCTAAGAGAAGCAGAACAAATGAGACAACCTTGTTTTTTACTAAGATAAGCATGGTCAGCAAAATGCCAGATGGGGAGCAGTAACTGGCACTCTTATCTGAAGCTGCAAACAGACCAAAATATTGAAAGGGGCCCGGTGTCTGGGTCTATGTCTACTCCTTTTGCAGGAAAAGATAGTCATGCCCTCCCCACATACAAACCTTGGGTTCATGGAAAGATAAGATATGATGTCCAGATAAGATATGACATCTTTCCTCTCCCAGATGCCCACCCCTCCTCCCTCCCAGATGCCAGTGTTTGCCTTTAGAACAGAGGTGGGCAAACTACGGCCCGTGGACAACATCCGGCCCGCGGGACCGTCCTTCCCGGCCCTTGAGCTCCTGGCCGGGGAGACTAGTCCAGTCCCTCCCCTGCTGTCCCCTCTCCCCCGCAGCTATGCCGCCACACGGGCACCGCTCTGGGCGGCGGGGCTGCGCGCTCCTGCCGAGCAGCGCGATAGCGTGTCTGGCTCTGGCCAGGTGGCACAGCTGCCAGACATGCTGCTCTGAGTGGCATGGTAAGGGGGCTGGGGGATTGAATAAGGGGTGGGGGGTCCCCAGGGGCAGTCAGGGGACAGGGAGCAGGGGGCAGTTGGATGGGGCAGTCAGAGGATGGGGGGGGGGGTTGTGTAGGCATGGGAGCCCCGGGGGGTCTGTCAGGGGGTGGGGGTGTGGCTATGGGGCGGGGCAGTCAGGGGACAGGGGGGTTGGTTAGGAGGTGGGGTCCCAGGGGGTGGTTAGGGGTGGGGGGGGTCCTGGGAGGGGGCAGTCAGGGGACAAGGAGCAGGGGCGGTTGGATGGGTTGAGGGTTCTGAGGGGGGCAGTCAGGGGGCGGGAAGTGGGAGGGGGCGGATGGGGGCAGGGACCAGGCTGTTGGGGAGGCACAGCCTTCCCTACCCGGCCCTCCATACAGTTTTGCAACCCCAATGTGGCCCTCAGGCCAAAAAGTTTGCCCATCCCTCCTCTAGAAGCACAATGAGCAACGTGAAAGACAATTTCTATTGCCACGTACTTTTCAATGTCTTTTTGCTTTAACCCCCAGGAATGGATCTGTGGGACAATCAGAAGAGCTACCTCATTCCTATGGACCCCAAATCAGAATTCAACATATATTTTATACTTATACACTTTATACATTGTTTTAAAGGAAAACACCTGTATACTAACAACATGTTACATGTTAACCTGAAACCATGGGCAGAGACATTATATAATCTTTAGACTATTGGCTTTCTGTGCTTATCTTGTCTTGCTACTAGACCTATCCAGGGGCTCGAGACCTCCTACCCAGTCACTTCCCTCCGCCCATGGAAATTCCATATAATCCATTGTAATCAATTGTTTGGCAGTGTCTCTAAGCCTAATAAGCAAAGTGACACTCCGTCAGCACTGTGCATAATAAACCCATGTGCTTGATTCTACATGGTGTCCATTTTGTTCCTTCAGTCACCAATGGTCCGCTTGCCTTTTGTAAGTCTTCTTCACCTCTTCTAGGTGGGTGATGAGCTTCTCCTGAATAAGATAGATCTTTTGGACCCAGTCGGTGGTGGCAGATTCTTATAACATCAAGACCATAAACCACATAACACATTGTTTTAGAAAGAGACCTGATTGTGAAAGAAATCTGTTATCAGAGCAATAAATCTAGGTAAAGTGGGTCTACTAAGCCTTGCCCACTTACAGAAATCCTGTTTGTGTTCTGAAAGCTTCAGAGAAACGTGTAGATGGAAGCATTTAAAAATGTTTATTTCTTAAATATTGTAATGGCAAAAAACACTGAAACACAGACTTGCAAAGATGTTAGCTACACGCAAAGGTCCTAATAATGTATGAAGACAGTCCTAATATCACTGCTATGTAAATGGTAAAATGCTTTCTGCACCAACATGGAATCTAGTGACATTGCTAAACTAGTTACTAATGTAAGAAGCAATTTAAATATAGAATATTATATTAATGGGAAACATTAATTTACTGGCAGTGCAAAAGCAAACCCTCACCTAACTCTGAAGACAAGAATAATCTCTTCAAAAATTGTTATAAGAATCACGAACTTTTTAATTATTTAAGCTAAAGACTTTGTAAGAGCTATTTAATTCAAAAAGACTGTTTTGAGAGCTAAAAACTTTAACAAAAGTGTTTGGACTTTTTGAAAACAGAATTTTATTTCCTGTCAAACTCTTAATAAAACTGACAGAGTAGCACAGAAAATGCATTGGATAAAAAGATGGAGTTAAAACTACCTTTAAAAGTTATCTGATGCTTTCATGCCACAGAAGAACAAAGAATTAAAGAAGGTTGCATATTCATTAAACAGACTTCATACTATGGAGATGAAAGTGTCACTTGAGCCAACCCTGAAGGTATGGAGCCAGTGAAAGAATAGACAGCCACCAACTTTGATTCTAAACAAGCCTCAAAGAGGTGTGTTTTCCTAATTCAGTGGACTAGGAAGGAAAAAAGTACAAAAAACTCTGAAGTGAGCACCCCTCACACACTGTGACATTACACCCCATATTCTTCATAGAAATATTATTATATGAATATGGCATAACTAAGATAGATATGTTTTATGCAAGATGGGGCATGTGAGATATCATTGGAACGGTTATGATTTACTGAATATGATTATCAAATTTGTATGCATGTATCATTTCTGTATCTGAATTAGAAATATTGACTATGTAATAATTACAACTGTGTTTTCACCTGGGGAATGCTCACCAGAGAGTATTCAAATAGCCTGGATGGGCCATTAGGAAGGACAACAGGACTTTGAAGATACTAATCTCCCTCCTTCCTGAGAGGTTTCCTGGGATGCTGCTTTAAAACTGCAGGGTCAGGTTATCATGTCACCTGGTACTGGACATCATTTTGGACTTTTGGTATTTTTCCACTGGAAGGGGGTGGGGGTCAAACTGGGAAACAAAAGATTCCCACCATATGCAAATCATATTTAAGGCTGGGGAGTAAATTAATCTTGGCTCTTCTCCACTGTCTCCCTGCCCAAGAATGAAGACTGATGAAAACACTTGAAGAGACAAAGGAACTAAGCTGTGGGGGGCAGGGGCTGAGCCCAGATGAGAAAGGTCAGCCTGTGAAGGGTATACCTGGAGATTTAAACTGCAAGCAGTGCAGTTTGCCTTCAAGAAACTCTGCAACTTGCATAAAACAACATTTATGGTGACACATTACTATTTGTAGCCAATTTCTTTAATGCAGGGGTGGGAAAAATCCAGACCGTCTAACATTTCTGTCTGGCTTCCTATGCCTCGTCCAAGTCCGGGCTGCTAAAAGTCCCGCAGCACAGCGGGGCGCTCAGGCAGGCTGCCTGCCTACCGTGGCCCCACACCACCCCTGGAAGCGGCCGGCTTCTGCTGCCATGTCTCTGCACGCCCCTGATGGGGGGAGAGGCGGCTCTGCGCGCTACCCCTGCCCCCCAGCACTAGAAACTGACCAATGGGAGCTGCAGGTGCGGTGCTTGCAGGCGTGGGCAGCGCACGGAGACCCGCTGCCCCCCTCTCCTCAAGGAACATACAGAGATGTGCCTTCAGCAGCCATCCGCAGCTGCTTCCAGGAGTGGCATAGGGCCACGGCATGCAGGCAGCCTACCTGAGTCCTGCTGCACTGCTGGGTAGGAACCACCTGTGGTAAGCGCCTCCCGGCCAGAGCCTGCACCTCGCATCCTCTCCCGTACCCCAACCCCCTGCCCCAGGTCAGAACCCCCTCCTGCACCCAAACTCCCTCCCAGACTGCACCCCCTCCTGTACTCCAACACTCTGCACCAGCCCATAGCTCCCTTCTGCACCCAAACTCCCTCCCAGACCCGGCACCCCCTCCATTAATATTGTAGAAATGTGCAGCCCGTGACAACTTACCAAAATTTGTGGAGTGGCCCCCCCTGTGAAAATTATTGCCCACCCCTGCTTTAATGTATTAAGCCTGGTTTGTGTGTTTGTTTTATTTGCTCAGTAATCTGCTTTAATCTGTTTGAAGTGATTATAAGGGAGAGCAATCTACCTTTTGTAGTTAATATACTTGTTTTTTGTTTATTCTAAACCCCAGTTTGTGCAATTCATAAACTGAAAGAAGGAAGCTGTGCATATCTTCCTCCACATTGAGGGAGGAAGTGAATTTCATGAGTTTATGCTGTATAGGTCTCTGTACAGCACAAGACAATATAATTTTGGGTTTACACTCCAGAGGATGTGTGCACTTGAGTGCTGGGCAATCCCCGAGCTGAGACTTCCCACACAGAGCTGATTGCAGACTCTATGTGATTCTACAGCTGGCTGTGTCCCCTGTGTGTGTCAGTGCCTGGCACAGCAGGACTGTGTGAAGAAGCGCAGGCTGGTGGAATTGGCGGACTCAGTGGAACCCCAGCACATCAGGTGGCACCCCAGAAGGGGGTTCCAACCCGTCACACACACATAATCCCCTCTCCCCCAACCCTTCTCAAACACAGCACTTCACAAAGAAGCTGCCACGAACAGCTGATGAAAACAGGAAGGCTGAAGAAACCAACCCAAGGAAAATCTCCCCAAAACTTCAACATGGATTGGTGAGAGAAATTTAACTAAAACACTGCCAAGGGATTAGATTTAACTCTTCTGATTATCACTACAAAAGTGTTTTTTCTCCTGTTGATAATAGCTCATCTTAACTAATTAGCCTCTCACAGTTTGTATGGTAATTTCCACCTTATCTGTATGTGTGTATATATATACACATATATATATATATATATATATATATATATATATCTTACCATATGTTCCATTCTATGCATCAGATGAAGTGGGCTGTAGCCCACGAAAGCTTATGCTCTAATAAATTTGTTAGTCTCTAAGGTGCCACAAGTACTCTTGTTCTTTTTTCTAGTAACCATTTGAATTGTTTTGTTTATGTTTACGGTTTTCTTTTTCTTTCTTTAATAATAAAATAGCTATGATTATTAACTGTGATTATTTTGCTTGGTCTTGATCAGGGGTGGGCAAAATTTTTGGCCCAAGGGCCACATCTGGGTGGGGAAATTGATTGCAGGGCCATGAATGTAGGGCTGGGGCATGAGTGCAAGAGGGAGTGCGGGGTGTGGGAGGGGGTGCAGTGTGCAGGAAGTGGCTCAGGACAAGGGGTTGGGGCAGAGGAGGGGTGTGGGTATACGAGGGGGCTCAGGGAAGGGGATTGGGGTGTAGGAGGGGGTGCACAGTGCAGGAGTGGGCTCAGGGCAGTGGTGCAGGGAGGGGTACAGGGTGCGGCAGGGGGCTCAGGGCAGGGGGCTGGGGTGCAGGAAGGGGGCTGGGGTGCAGGATGGGTTCGGGCTCTGGCCCAGCGTCACTTACCTGGAGAGGTTCCGGGCTGGCAGCGGTGTGCACTGGGGCCGAGCCTGCCTGCCCTGGCCTCAGCCCTGCAATGCTCCAGGAAGCAGCCAGCACCACGTCCCTGTGGCCTCAAGGGAATGGGGGAGCAAAGGGCTTCAAGTGCTGCTCTTGCCTGTGGGTACCTCCCCCGAAGCTCCCATTGGCCGCGGTTCCCTGTTCCCAGCCAATGGGAGCTTCGGGGGAGGTACCCACAGGCAAGTGCAGCGCGCGGAGCTCTCTGCCCTCACCTCTCCCAGGGGCCGCAGGGATGTGGTACTGGCCACTTCCAGGAGTGGTACGGGGCCCGCAGCGCCACAGGTGTGGCAATCCCAAGGGCCAGATCCAAAGCCCTGAGGGGCCGGATCCAGCCTGCAGTTTGCCCACCCCTGGTCTTGATCATGGTGACCAGAAAGTATGTAAAAGAACCCTGGTGACTAAGTAATGGGATCCGCACCCCTGAATCATAAGAGAAACAATTACTAGAGCTGGCCTAATAGTTTTAGTAATTTTAAAATAAAATTACTTGGCACCCCTTTTTACCCACACGAGGGTCCATGATTTGCAGTGAAATCTTTGAGGACTGGGAAGACTAAGGGACATGCGAATGGGCAAAGGTAACACAGTGGGCTAGCATCCAAATGAGCACGGGGGAAAAATAATAGGCAAGCATAGTGCAGTGGCGGTGCAGTAGGAAAAGCAGAGAAAACGTTAATGGGAGAGCAGAATGGTAGATATGGGCCATGGGGTCGCGGCGAAAGGGTTAATGGGGAAGGACAGTATAGCGAATGCAGGAGAGGACAGGTAGAGAAAGGATTAATGGGTGAAGACAACAAAACAGGTGTTGGGGAGAACTGGCAGAGAAGGAGTTAACATTGCCTCGTTTGCAACAATTTGGCAAGTTTCCTCCTTTTGCTGTGTCAAGGGCTTTGGGCTTTGCTTCCCTGTTTGTGTCAATGACTCACAATGAAATCGCCTCTGAGAACTCCAGGTTTCCTCTCTGGGATGCTATTGCTCTTCTCACCTTCCTGAACGGATCCACTCAGGTGTGTTCCCCATCTCCTGAGTGAATCACACAGCCAGTGCTGGGCGGCAAGACATGTAGAGCTGTGCTATTCAACCCTCTCGCCTGGGGCCAAACATGTTATTTGAGAAAGGTCAAGAGTCCAGACAGTCTGCGCTGTTACCCTTCCTTTTTGCTGAGCAGGCAGCGCAAAGGGAGCAGAAACCATGCCCAAGTCCCCATCCTTGCTGCCAAGGCTCTGTGGGCCTAGAGTCACCATAGAGAGTTCCTACACCTTCCTGCCCACAGTCCTGGTACAGAAGGTGGGAAAGGGTGTGTCTGGAGCATGCTATACTCTAAGTATATCCTGCTAATGTAGGGTCCTTTGGAGACCCTAGCCACCTGATGCAGGTTACAGCAGCCTCTAAGCTAGAATCAGGGAGCTGTAACTGGCTGGTGGTTCTCAGCTTCTCCTCCTTTACCTTCCCTGAGCTTCCCTTGGTAGCTGTGTAGAGGAGGGGAATTGTCCTTTGCCAGGATCTCTGCCAGAGCCTGTTGAGTCCCCATGCTGCTCTCCCAAGGCTGGACAAAGAAGCAGGCAGAGCTATTCTCCCTCCTGCCCTGCAATGCAGCATGTGGTCAGTGAGGGCGCTGCTGAGCAGCTGCAGCATGGAAGGGAGGGGTTAGCTTACATAGCTCCTGAGGTTGGAGGGGGAGTGGGGGGAGGCAATTACTGCAGCAGCACCCTGGCCTCCCCATAGCAACAGGGCTAGGGTTGCCAACAGTCCTGTTATAAGGGACAGCTGTTGTAGTGTCCTCAGTGGACTGGGTGGCCTAATGGCTAGCATCCTTTCAGTCAGGGCATAGTGGTAGGGGAACCCAGGCCCACCCACTCCACCAGGCTCTAACCTAGGGCCCTAGGAGGGACAGCAGCATTGGGGAGGGTTGTGGACTCTCTGTGTTACCCTCCCTGGGTCACTTCCTACCACTGTTCTTTCTGCTTCCAGTCTCAGGTAAGGAGAAAGAAAACATAAAAGGGAAACCAAACCATCAGCCCCAACGGGGCTCAGCCTACAGTCCTTGGTCTCAGGGAGGCATTGCTAACTCCTTTTGCAGGAGGGTAGATCTGCACTCCTCCCCCTTCGGAGTTGGGTTGCTCCCTTTTCAACCCTGTCTCCAGTAGGAGCATGCTCTGCAGGGTTGGAGAGGCAGGACTGGCTGGGCCCAGGATAGTCTTTTAACCCCTTCTGTCCCAGTGTGGGGTTTGTATAACACATCACAACGTCCCTTACTGAAATAAAACATTTGCCTGTCCTGTACTAAATCAGTACAGGACACCTTTATCCCATATCTCAAGTAGGAGGGAGTTCTCTAGCACTTTGTTTCGCAAACTGCCGCAGCACTGTCTCGTTGGCAACTTGACCCGTCCATTCAAATTTAGACTGGCCACCTGTCTGTGCCACCAGGTAGAGAGGCAGCAGAGCCAAATTTGTGTGGTATTGTGACTGGGCAGCTGGAGGTGTGTGTGCACAACCCTAGCATGACAGCCTATAACATTCCAGGGCATCCAGATTGCCACCCGCGAGTGCGAGCACCAATTCTGGAACCAGAGCTGGAACTGCTCCAGCCTGGAGACCAAGAACAAGATCCCCTATGACAGCATAATCTTCAGCAGGGGTAAGGGCCAGACCAGAGCGCCTTCCCCTCCTCCTCTTTCCAGTCCCTTAGGAAAAGCTTTTCACAGACACCCGCACACTACAGCTAACTCAGCAGCCAGGTCCTGCACCAGGTACCCTGTGGTTCTCAGACATGTCCACTGCAGTGCAGGCTGCAGCCAGCCATCCCTTCCATAACTGACCAGGTCAGGCCAGGCCAGGACTTCGGTAGCCCCTGTGCATTGACATGGCTGGGAGCTGGAGAGCCAGAGGGAACCACAGGATCTGTCTGTGTCCAGCTGCCCCAAAACAAAATTTCCTTTATACTCACTGGAGCCAAGCACTGTCTCTTCCACACACCTAAGTGTTTTGGTCCATCCTTTTCCTTTTCTCAGCTTCATATACACCCACTGCCTTCCATTCCAGAAGATCCCAAGGTTATTTCCAAAGTTGGGCTCTATTTCTGCATTCCCCACTCAGCCAAAACACACACTGGCTGCAATGGAAGTTTCTCCTGGAAAAAGGGACAGTGGGGTTTGTCCCAGGAAGCACTTTGCATGCCCCCAAAATGCAGTGAGCTCTTGGGAAGGACATGGCAGCTGGTCATGAGCAGTGCCGCAGTTATTTATTACAGGATGTGACAGGAATCTTGTTATGCAACAGAAATAGCTGGTGGGAGGAGCAGTCAGATTTTGGGGGTGGATGGCTGAATATTATTTTCCACGTTGGAATTTGGGCAGGACATTGGGGTGAATACCTCAACTTGTCACCTCCAGCCTCAGTTCCTACAACTCTATATAGGTATGGAGCTGCCCAGCCAGAGAAAGCTGCAGGGGTCCAGATACAGCAGCCCATCTGCCTAGAAATACTGGAAACACCAGGAACTTTAGACAGTTCTGGGCCTAAAGAGCAAAAAACTGAAGAGACAGTATGGACATAATGTCAATGGGAATAAACCAGTCAATGGTGATTATGATAAAGCTTTTGTATTGTGCTTTGTGCCAGTGAAAGCGGGGAAATGGTCCTGCTATTGAGGGGAACTTTCCTGGCTTATACACTACCCTGGTGGAATTGGCTAGTGAAAGGATCTGAGTCTTCGCTCCCACTCCCTTTACCTAGAGGCCTGCCTGATCTCGAGGGCTCCCCTTCCACTATCCTGTGTGGCAAAGTCCTTGTAACCCCAACAAGGCTGGGCCCAAGATTCCTGGGGGGCTCGACCCCCAGCCTTGTCGTGGTCACTTAGGACAGGGGCTAGGATGTCCCCATTCCGGGGTGCTCTCTCTGCTCTGGATACTTCGCTGACCCACTGACCACTGAATACAGTTCAAGCAAATATAATTTATTAAACAGCCATCAATTAAAAAAATACGGAAAAATATGGGAAAGGTGAAAGGAAAACATGTAACCCTGCTCTGTGGCATGGGGACATCACAACCAGCCATCACTGGAATGTCAGGGCAGTTCACAGTCTGTTCCTCACACGTCCCAGGCCTCCTGCTCAGGCCCTGGCTGTGCTGCAGGGATGCTGTGAGTCGGACACTTGCTCTGGCAGTGGCCACACGCCCTCAGGCTCTAGGTGGCAGGGCCCTTCCCCCCAGCGTCACCCCCCCACCACCCTGTCGGGGTTACGATCCCCCTCCCAGTGCAGCCTGCAAGGGGCATCTTGGCTGGGGGCATCTCCCTGCACTGGGCCCACTGCCAAGGTCCCCCTCGCTCTCCCCAGCGGCTCACCGCACCCAGCTCCGGACTGCTCCAGCCCCAGCCCCAGCCCCAGCTCAGCTCCAGCTCCAGCTCCAGCTCCACTCTGCCTCAGCATGGCTGCTGCTCTGCTTCCAGCGCAGCTCCCTGGGCTGCTCCTCTGGGCCCTCTAGCTCTGGCTGGCGGCTCAGCTCAGCTCGGGCCCCTGCTCTCCCCTTAGCTCGACCCCACTCTGGCCCAGATAGCTCCAGCTCACAGGGAGGACAGGACTGGTCTCCTGACTCCCTCATTGGCCTGCCTGCCCCGTCAATCAGGTCTTTTCCTAACAGTGCTGCACTCTGACCTCTCCATGACTCGCTGGGTGGCTGTTCTGCCAGTTGCACCCCCATATTCCACAGGCTTTGGCTTTCCCAGTGACCTGGCAACTCAGTTTCTCTGCCCCTGCTCTTTGCCCTTTCCCGGAGACTGGCTGTCTAAGGAAGAGCAACCTCTTAGCTGTGTGTATACTGGAAGGAAGGCTGCACTGGCAGCTGCAGCCCAGCACTTGAGATAACCACTCGCCTGCTCACAGATTCACTCCCTCCTCAGATTCTTAAAACAAACTTCTGACAGCAACAGTCCCCATGGAAACAGGGAGAAGTCAGAAAGCTGGAAGAACCTAATGTTTGTCTGAACAAAGTGAAACAAGGGAGGCCTGTGAACCGAGTCCCAGAACTTCTTGTGTCGCCCACAGACCCTGCTCCTGGAAGCTCTGAGAGAGAGGAACAGCAGGGACACAAAGGAGTGGCCCCACCCTGCCCCAGTGATCCCAATCCCATGTCTCATGGCCTCAGGAAGACCTGATGTAGGTGCTACTGACGTAGGCAGCATACGCCCCTGACAGGGGAAATTTGTGGCAGGGTGCTAGTAAGTTCCTCATTCCCATGGCCAGGATCTATATTGAATTCCTGACACCCCCACACTGATCCTGAATAACAGTGGGTTTGCACACCTTATGTCTGGGCACAGGATTTATCACCAGTCTCCAGGGTAGAGGTTAGAGATACAGTTAATGGCAATTAATATGGTTTCACAGATAATAGGTCTCAGACAAACTTAATATAATTCTTAAACAAGACTATACGTCTGATTAATATAATGTACTCAGATTTCTGCAAGGTGTTCAACATACAAATGCACTACAGTCTGGTTAAAGAACTAGCACTCTACCAATGTTATATGGCCCATATTAAATGCATTAAAAACTGTCTGTCTGATAGATCTCAACATGTTAATGGAGAATATTCCTAGTGGATCTTGCAGGGTTGATTCTCAGCCCAATGCTATTCAATATCTTTATCAATGATCTGGATGAAAATACAAAATCACTTCCTGTAAAATTTTCAGATGACACTAAGACTGGCGGGGTGATCAGTAACGAGGATAGGTCACTATAGCAACCTGGATTACTTGATAATCTGGGCGCAAACAAATAATAGCCATTTCTATGCAGCCAAATGCAATGTCATACATTTAGGGCCAAAATTGTAGCTCATACTACAAAAGTCCAAGTACATTACATCAACATAGTTACCTTTATCAGAGAAACGTGTGATTTCATCAAAAACAACATCAAGTACATTTGACAAGACCCCTTTACAATACTGACTGGCATTAATTATATTTTTTATCCTTGAATTCTTTATTGGTAGATCCCACATCAGCCGTTCCATTATTTTGCCAGGGATCGATGCCAGGCTAAACTGTCATCTCTTTTACTCTTTTTAAATATTGGCATTATTAGTTTTTTTCAAGCCCTCTGGTACTTCCCTGGTGTTTCAAAGTTTGTTAAATATCAATGGTTAAGAGAGTCACTAATTCTTCAAAACTTTTGGGATTTTAAAATGTTTAGTAGATGCTATTTAACATCCTCCCTGGTTACTGTTGGAATACAAAGTACTACCCAAACATTATATGATATGAGTGCATCATCCAGCTTGTTTTCAAATGTAGAATATAAATATTTATTGAACACTCTTGCCTTTTCTGCATCATTAACAATTTTACCATCTCCATTAAATAATGAAGCTATATCATTACTAGGATTCCTTTTGTTCCTGACATTTAAAAAAAAAAAATCTATATTGTCCTTAAGCCCACTAGCAATAGGGTTTTCATTTAAAGCTTTAGCTTCCCGTATCAATTATCTGCATTTCTGACCATCTCATATATATTCATTGCTATCAACATGCCTTTTTTTATCCCATTTTATATATCCAGATGTTGTAAATCTGGGTCATTTTGTGCTTCTCATTTGCATTTGTCAAATTTTGTTTTGGAAATGGTTAGAAATTAAATCCTATTTTCTTCAAAGTTCTCTCCCTGCATTTCCTGATTCTGCTAGTGATAGAAGCTCTTTGAAGCATCTGTTATAAGAGTTTCCTTACCGGGCCTGTATTCCACACTGTATGAGCGATTTTGTAATTCCATGATCACCTACTAAAGTCTGAGTGGTTCTTGGCACAGTAGTTTCTGTAATACACCTCCCCAAGGCTTATGCTCTGCTTCTTTCAAGCCTGATTTCTACATATTCATGAAATGGTTCACAAATAAAACCAGTGGGCAGCCATTCCTTTTTGGTTTGCACAGAGTTTTGTTGTGCTTAAGTCAGCACCCTGGAAGCATAGGACATTGGCTGATCCAGGTGATTATAACTCTTCATTATTAGTCTGCAATTCACCTGATTAATAGATTCCAAGATTAGAAGGGACCATTGTGACCGTCTAATCTGACCTGCATAACACAGGCCACAGAACTTCCCCAAAACAATTCATAGAGCAGATATTTTAGAAAAACATCCAGTCTTGATTTTAAAACGGTCAGCGATGGAGAATCCACCATGAGCCTTTGTTCCAATGGTTTATTACTCTCACTGTTAAAAAAAATTATGCCTTATTTCCAGTCTGAATTTGTCTAGCTTCAACTTCCTGCCATTGGATTGTATTGTACCTTTGCAAGACTGAAGAGCTCATTATTAAATATTTAAAAGGTTGGAGTAGCAATGCCTAAGTCCCTTTGTGGATCCAAGCCCTAGAGCAGGGGTCTCAAACTCAAGGCCCGAGGGCCATCTGCGGCCCGCGAACCTCCCCAATGTGGCCTACGGGGCTCCAGCAGCGCAGCGGAGGTGAGCGGTGTCTGCCTGTTCATTCCACATGTCTGCCGGCCCCTCCCTGCGGCTCTGGGGCAGCGCGGGGCTGTGCCTTTGCATGCTACCCCCGCCCTGAGCGCCCCTGCAGCCAATGGGAAGCTGCGGGGGCAGTGCCTGGGGGCAGCAGCTCATGGAAGCCCCCCAGCCCGCCCAGCCTTGGAGCCCCAGATAAGCGCTGCATCCCCCAACCCACTCCCAGAGCCTGCACCTCCACCCCCTGCCCACATACCCCCTCCCACCCCCAAACTCCATCCCAGAGCCTGCAACCCCACCCCCTGCCCCAGCCCAGAGCCTGCACCCAGCACCCAAACTCCATCCCAGAGCCTGCACCCCAGACCCCCCCACCCAAACTCCCTCCCAGAACCCAGCCTCTCACCCCTTCTGCACCCAAACTCCCTCCCAATGCCTGCACTCCAGTCCTCTACCCCAGACCTCCTCCCCCCCCCAAACTCCCTCCCAGAGCCTTAGGCAGGTAGGGGGCAGAGTTTTGGGGGTGTGGGTTCTGGGTGGCATGAGTGACATTATTGGCCCGCTGGGAGGATTTGAGGACTGGCACTGGCCCTAAGGTAAATTGAGTTTGAGACCCCTGCCCTAGAGGAATATAAGGCAATAAGGAATAGCCAAAATGATCATGAAAAAAAATCATGCCAAACCAATCTAATTTCCTTCTTTGACAGAGTAACTGGCCTAGTCGATGGGGTGGAAGCAGCAGATGTGATACACCTTGATATGTCTTGACTTTAGTAAGGCTTTTGACACAAGCCCCCATGACATTCTCATAAGCAAACTAGGGAAGTGTTGTCTCAATGATATTACAATATGATGGGTACACAATTGGTTGAAAAACCATACTGAAAGAGTAGTTATCAATTGTTTGCTGTCAAACTGGGAAGATGTATCAAGTGGCCTGTCTTGGGTGTGACACTAATCAGCTGGAGTACTGTCTCATTTTAGGCACCACACTTTAAGGAAGATGTGGACAAATTGGAGAGAAGCCAGAGGTGAGCAATAAAAATGATAAGACTTTTAGAAAACCTGACCTAAGAGGAAAGGGTGAAAGAAATAGGCATGTGTAAGCCTAAAGATGAGAAGGCTGTGGGGAACATGACAATCTTCAAATAGGTCAGAGGTTGTTATAAGACAACTGATCAAATGTTCACTGCAAGAGTGGGACAAGAAGTACTTGGCTTAGTTTGCAGCAAGGGAGATTTTGGTTAGATATTAGGAAAAACTTTCCAACTATAATGATAGTTAAGCACTGGAACAGGTTACATAGGGCAGATGTGGAATCTGGAAACCCCATAACTGGAGGTTTTGGGGAACAGGTTGGGTAAACCTGAGATGGTTTACTTGGTCCTTCCTCAGTGCAGGGGAATGGACTAGATGACAATTAGAGCTCCCTTCTAGCCCTACATTTCTAGGATTCTCTGAATGGGCACATTTCTTTTTATTTCAAGTTTTAATTTTCTGTATCACATTATAATATAAAATTTTTTTAAAAAAATCAATAGCTTTCAAAATTAAAAATCAAAATGTTTCATTGCAACGTCATGATGGGACATTTCAACGTTGTCAGGAAAGGATATTTTGACGTTGTCAGAACTTTATTTTCAGGTTTTCCCAAGGTGGCATTCCAGTGAAGTCAGCCCGCTCTTGGGCAGTGTATTTTGATTTGATATAAATCACATATTGCAGCAGAAGATGGTTCTGGTGATGTTTCTCCATCCAGCTCTAGTCAAAACACTGCAGTGCATGCACCCAGTAGTGTCATCACAAAATGGGCAGAAGCAGTGGCCAGCTTTGGACTACAGCTGTCCATACGCTCATTTGCTCCTGAAAGAGCATGGCTGCACCAAGAGGGATATGCTGGTTGGGCTCTTCCCTCTAGCTGGGCAGTTTCCCGGGCTCTGACAGGCACTGTTTGGAACACAAATCCTGGTGCCTGTAAAGAAAGGGGCTGTTCACTCTCTAGTTCTCATTCTTCTCTGAATAAAGCTTTGCAGGAAAGGGAAAGGATCATTCGATTTCTTAAAGGGCAGCTGACTTCGCTCTAAATGGCCACATTCTTGTTCTGCTCACAGAGCCTACGTTGGTGCCAGACTTGGTCACAAAAGACTATTCACGGCTTTTTCCTTCCTACACATTCACAAGCTGAAAGCCAGTTTGGGACAAACTCCCCAGAATGACTTATTCAGCAGCTGCTTGCCAGCTTCCTGTTTACAAAAAGGGTGGGCTCTTGTTGCTGGGGGGCAAGCACGTACACAGCACACAAGTTGCGTTGTCACAAGTGCTTAATTGGTAATGAAATTGGTGCCAGGGCCCAAGGAATTATGTGCTAGGCCCAAGCAATTTTTTTTTTACTTTCATAACACGGCAAGCCCAGAGGAGCCAGGGCTACGAACTGCCAAGCCTAGAGGTGCCGGGGTCAGCCCTGGCAAGCCCCTGTACAAATTAAGCACTGGCTGTCACCCTGGGAGTCACATCTCTCTCCTCTGTGTGTTCTGCTGAGCCTAGAATAAAGCCAGACTTGGGCAGACAGGGTTTGGTTTGGGCACAATACCAATTGCCAGATTTGTCTTTTCACCTCAGCTTTTGATTTCCCAGCTTAGAAGAACACCAGTGTTTTCACTTCCCAAGTGGGCCTGCTCTCCTGTGACATTATGCAGCTGAAATAACAATCTCCTTCCCTGAAAATAATTCCTGCTTTGCTTCAAGGGGGACAAAATAGACACACGAACCCCAGCTACAGAGTATATAGAGGCAGAGGCCCACCCAGCCAATGAGGATACAAGGGAAGGTGGAAACCTAGCTCTTAGAGCAGTGGCTCTTAATCTACGTGGCTGACAATGTGTTACCTGGGCTGCAGGTGGAGAACCACAGCACCCTTCCCTCTCCCCTACCCCCCCCCGTGAACCTCCTTCCACAGACCCCTATGCCCAGCACCACCCCCCCAAAGACCCCTCCACAGATTGGGGCCAGGAGCAGAGCCCTGGGTGGGGGTCCAGGTGGCAGGGACCCCAGGCCCCTGTTGTGTGGAGCTGGATGGCAGCCTGAGACCCTGTGGGGCCAGTTGGCAGCCCCGAACCTGGACCCTGCCATGCCAGACAGCCAGGAACCCAGATTCCACTGTGCAGCCCAGCAGCCTTTAGCACACAGCTAGGCCACAGCTGTGTGCTAATTGGGCCACATGCAGCCCACAGGTTGAGAACAGCTGTCCTAGAGGGAGGAGAGCATGGCCATTCCTGGTTCCTTCACACCAGCTGCAGTACATGGTCAGAGCTGTGGGTAGCCTGCATATGCAAGGGCATCTGTGGGATGCTTGTTATAGGCATGGTGTTTGTACTTCACGAGTTCCCCAGTGCATTCTGATGAACCTAGCTATCTAAAGTACTTGTCTAGCCCCCCTTACTGCCATAACAGAGTAACTGACAACATCCCTTGTGAGCTATTATTCCCATTGTACCAACGAGGAAGTGAGGCACAGAGGCAAAATGACTTACCCAAGTCACGCAGGAAGTCTGTGAGGGAGCAGGGATTTGAAATCAGGTCTCCCAAGTGTTGGGCTAACCCCCTAAGCCCTGGACCAGCTTTCTTGTCACATAAGCTGTTCAAGTCAACATGGAAAGCAGACAAAACTCACATGTTCTACAGCCTCCATGACCAGTACTGGACTTACCATGGTGCTGGGCCCACGCTTCAAAGGGGCCCCCGCCCGGCCTGCTCTTCTCCACCCCCCACCCACTGCTCTGTCCTGCAGGGGCAGCAGGCAGAAGCTTGGTCCTGCCAGCTCCTGATGCAGGGCAGACTCCACCAGCAGCCAAGCTCCCCTTCTACTGCCTCTTCCCCTGAGTGTGCCCTGTTCCTGCCCCTCCCCAGCGCTTCCCCTGCCTCCAAACAGCTGTTTGCCCATGCTAAGGGGGGGGCTGCAGCACACTAGCTGCTCAGAGGAGGAGGTGGAGAAAAGGCAGGGGTGGGGCCTTGGGGAAGGGGATAGAATCAGGGCATACCCCCTCTAGCTCCCTGCTGTGAGCCACTCAGGACAGGGGGCTGGGAGCATCCCCATGACCCCAGCCCACACCCCCAGCCCTCTGCCCTGACTCCTGCACCCCCCCTATGCCCCAGCCCCCCCACACCCCCCCATGTCCTGACTCCTGCACACCCCCCCTCACACACCCAGCCCTGACTTCTGCACCCTCACCCTGAGTACCAAACTGGAGCTCCTGCCCCCCTCTCCACATTCCCACCTGCACTCCTCGCACCAAATGGGAGCTGCCCCAGATAAGTGCTCCATACCCCAACATCCTGTCCCAACCCTGAGCTCCTTCCCTCACCCTCGCTCCTGGCCAGACTGTGCACCCCAACCCCCAGCCTGCTCCTGCACCCTAACTCCCTCCCAGACCCTGCACCCCAAGCCCTGTGCACAGTGCACCCCCACCCTCAGAGAGAGATAAAGAGAATGGGCTAGAACCAGGAAAAAGGTAGGTACCCACTCTATGTGGGCAGGGGGGGGGATCTTGTTTACCCCCTCCCCAGCCCTGCTGCGCTTGCAGTTTACCCCAGCCCCTCCCTTGCTCCAAGGACCTAGCTCCTGCCCTGCTGTGCTTTTGCTTCCAGCCCCTGCCTTGCTCCAGTCAGCAGGGACTAATCCTCCCGCCATGCCCCACTGTGCTCATCTTGCCCTGGCCCCTGCCTCGTTCCAGCTGGGGACTAATCCTTCCCCACCACTATTTCCTGCTGTTAGGGTGGATAAAAATCCATTACTTAAAAAAAAAATCAGATTTTTTTTTATCTAAAGATAGTTTTAATTAAGATACATTATATCTCACTGTGGAATAGAGATTATAAATTCTAATTCTATAGTGTGAGACAATAGATTCATGTAATCTTTAAGAATTTAGTTTTGTAAATGAGTTCTAATAGTTCATGGATTAGGGACCCAATCTTATGGGGTTCTACAGGCTTCTGTATAGACTATTTAGGTTAATCTTTCTATCTACCCAACAGCACTCAGTGCTCAGTCTAGAAGATACTATCAGAGATGCTTAGTTTTGCAGTTCTCAGATTGTGGATTTGTGTATCCAGAGGTAACATGCTTGTTAACAGCAAAAATATGTTTTTAAAATTAGAGAGAGATGTGAGAAATAACAGACCTCAACTCTATTGTTCTTCTGCAAATTTGTGTATGCAGAGTCAATCCCTTACCTCTCTTTAAAAGTGAAAAGTTTCCTTCCAGAAGTTCAATGAATAGAAGATTGTTGGGAGTGGAATAGATCTGGACAAGAAGTGAGGGACATATGCTTTTTTTGTTAAAATATTGTGTTTGCTGTTGAAGAAAAAAAATCCAGAATACTTCAATTGTTTTATTTAACTAAAACAACCATGTTAAGTGTCTGTCCGGCGATATTCTCTTCCTAATACAGCCTAGCAAGAAAATCCTCCAACTATTAATGATCAACCTGTTGAATTGGAGATAGTTCACCTCCCAATGACTTCATAAATATCTGCTTCAATTATCTTTGGTAAATGAAATAACCCAACAATCATTAATTTTCTGATATAGCTGTAAAACTCATCTGAAAAGTTTTCAAAATAAATCCCTGATTAAAAGTGTATAGTGTGTACCTTCTAAAAATGAAACCTACATCTGAGTTGTGAAGAATATGTATTAAGGTTATAACAACCAACAAGAATGCACTTTTATGTAGAAAACTAGGATTAAAGTGAGTCTTCCTGACTAGTGATTTAAATCATGATTTAAACTAAATCCACCCTGCCCACTGTGCTCTTGCCCCTGGCCCCTTCATTCCCCGGGGGGCCCACAAATGTGTTTGGCACCAGGCCCACAAAAAGTTAATCTGGCCCCGTCCATGACCAAAACATTAGCCCAGAGGATGCCCCAAACTCCACCCAGTCTAAGCGTAACCAAGCAGGAGAGCAGTGCAGTTAGGAATTGTCAGGGCAGCCAGAGCACTGGTGGTCTGAGTGCTGAGGTTTCAGGAGCACTTGCCCTTTGTTTGATGGCAGCCTGGGGTCACAGATCTTTTGCCAAGTGGATGGTAGCCCCTGGGCTTTAACTGTATTTTCTTTTCATATGAACCACCCTACCTCTGAGCCAGGGGAAAGCCACTGTTTATGTAGGACTTGGGGGAAACCAATCTAATTTGTTTTCTTTCAGCTTGTTGATGGTTGCTTAAATTACTTTTGCAGAGGTGGATTGTTGGGGACGTTTTCCTCTTGGGATGAATTTGGACATGTAGTTTCTTAACCAGTTATGGTTTCATAATGTCATCGTCAAAACTGCTGTTTGGTTCTGCTACTATTTTTATTTTATAGTCTTTTGTCCATTCACAGGCCTATGCAGATATCCCTGGTCACTGACAGACAGATGTGCCTGTCTTGCATGACACTCACATTTGTATGTAGAATTGTTGGAGCCATGTCAGTTCCAGGATATTCAAGCGACAAGGTAGATGAGGTAATATCTTTTATAGCAGTGATCTCCAAACTTTTTGGCTCACGCACCCCCAGGGTGAAGAGTGGAAGGCCGACGCGCTGCTGACGGAAGAAGACTGGAAGTCCAGCTGCAGGCAGGCCGCCGGAGGGGAACACCAGTCATGGACGTGCAGAGCTGCTGCTGAAGGTCAACAAAAAACCAAACCAGTGGAGTGCTGTCTGGCAGCACTCCTGCCACTGCGCACCCCCTGGGATCCACACCCCAGTTTGGAGACCACTGTTCTATAGGACCAACAGCTGTTGGAGAGAGAGAAGCTTTCGAGCCACACAGAGCTCTCCTTGCTTGAAAGCTTGTCTCTCACCAACACACGATCATGTAGAAGATATTACCTCACCCACCTTGTCACTCACATTGGGCAGTCCTGTCATGCCTGCCCATCTTAGGTAAAAGGGCTCACATAACATGAAAGAAAGAGCATGCAATTCCCCAGCAAAATGCCCTGTAGTACAAGGGAAGGGGCACTGGAAACTAGGATGCTATACTTTTTAGGATCATTTCTTCCACACGGCCACTGTTAATATTTCTGCACTTCTCAGCTTTTGTTACTGAGCAAGGCCTTATACTCCTTATCTGGGTATAATAGCCAGGTCTCTAATATGAGAGGCTCATATTTCATCCCTTTAGTGCCACCGCCTTTTTTAGCACTCATGTCACAACTATATGCTTGGTTGCGTCACAGCTGTCAAATGCTTTCACCAGCACTAAATCCAGACAATATTTTTAAGCTGAAGCTCATGGGTATATGCAAAAGTTTGGAAATATGAAAGGAGAGCATGAAATAGTGAACACAGAATATCAGATGTGGAACTGTTCAACTCTTGGCATCTGTGCACACAAAGAAGGGAAAACTTGATGTTTGTCCAGCCCCAAAGGACAGAATTAGTAAAGGCACTTGGTTATTTCTGTGCTGCTGACAGGATTTTGCCAGTGAGATGTTTAAGGGCATGGGAGACTAAAGAGAAAAGGACATGACACTAAATATTGTTTGTCACTTTGTTCCCTTTGACCTCAGGTGACTTGTTCTGGAGAAGGTGGGTCACTCACCTCTGAAACCCACAGTCCATTAAACTTTCACTCCTGGCAAGTAGCAGTGCGACGTAGTTAGGTCACCCTAACTGCACTGTAGACACTGCTAGGTTGATGGAAAAATTCCTCCATTGACCTAACTACCACCTCCCAAGGGGGCTGATTTACTACAGAGATGGAAAAACCCCTTCCATCACTTCAGTGTGTACGCTACAATAGCGTAGCTGCAGCAGCACTTGTAGCGTTTACATATGCTGAGGTCTGACGAGCTTCCTGAGACCTGAGCCAAATAAGACAAAGGCACAGATAGCATCGTAAGCTCAAGACACATGCCTGCCAATTCTGTCTAGAATCTGGAATGCCAGAGGACCCAGCCAGTCCCCAACATGAAAGGAGTTTCCAGAGCCCAGAACTGTACTAATGCTCAGGATTGTGACTGAAAGGGACAAGTGCTCTGCTGTTTAAGCTGGGAATAACCCATGTATGTGTTCTGGTGGGATGGGACAAGGACCCTTTCATTCTATCTGCTTGTAAAAGGTGATGTAGACCTTTGGGGCTATAGAAATAGCAATCCTGCTCTACAGCACCTAGCACAATGGGGTCCTAGTACAAATAATGTATTTTTGAGGGATTCTGCAGTCTGCAGAAGCATGTCTGGCATTTGATGCTGACAACTAGAGCTGGTCCAATAATGGGAGAGGATGTTCATGACCCTTGCTAGCTGGAACCTACTTTTTTGTTTGGTGTTTCCATGCTCATTTGGATGAGCAGTTTCTGTTCATGTGAATGTTTTGTGGAGGTGCTGCTATTGCTCTTTTGGATGTGGCTATTCATGCATAAACAAGCGTATTCACACATGCCAAGAACGCTGACTTGTTCACACCAAGCACAACGTGAAATGGAGACCCCTGGACTGCAATTCACACACTTGAGAGAAATATATGAAGCAGTGTGTTTTGTATCTAGGATACAGAGCAATTCCCTGAGGCCCCAGCCAGCATCCTGGCACTCAGGCAGTGATTGCAGGGAGCAGTACCGGAAAATGAGAGCAGTAAGTTCAGTAACACATGCACTTGGTAGATATATGAAATACAGCTGTTCATGGAATGGGGCACAGAGACCTGGCACTAATGGAGATAAACAAGGGCACATAAGCATCCCCTTCCCAAACAGCACTGTGTATGTCCACCTACTTAGTGATTGGGAAGAGTACTCAGTAAATGATAGCATAACTGAAAATAGAGACAGATGGATTCAGTCTTGTATTTGGTGGGCAAATGAAATGTGTGTGCATGCGCATGTTACAGGGCATGGGAGAACACACAGCAACCTGCTAAAATCCCTGGTCAGAACCCTGGGATTCAGGTATTTAAATGAGTCAGGCAAAGACCTGCCACAACCTTTGCAAATAGGCTGTTGCATATACATGCACTTAACGTCAGAATGACAGAAAAGTGAACATAAACATAATTCATTGTTTTTTAAAAGGCCAGTGGGACTATTGTGATCATCTAGTCCCACTTTGGTATAACACAAGTCACCATCAACCTTAGCCTGGACCAGTCCACACAAGAGATCCACTTCCTTGACACTACAGTGCTATAAGCAATGGTCATATAACCACCACCCTATACTGGAAACCTACTGACTGCTATGCCTACCTACATGCTTCCAGCTTTCATCCAGACCACACCACACGATCCATTGTCTATAGCCAAGTTCTACAATACAACCACATTTGCTCCAACCCCTCAGACAGAGACAAACACCAACAACCAGATCTCTATCAAGCATTCTTAGAACTACAATACCCACCTGCTGAAGTGAAGAAACAGATTGACAGAGCCAGAAGAGTACCCAGAAGTCACTTACTACAGGACAGGCCCAACAAAGAAAACAGAATGCCACTAGCCAGCACCTTCAGCCCCCAACTAGAACCTGTCCAACGCATCATCAAGGATCTACAACCTATCCTGAAGGATGACCCATCACTCTCACAGATCTTGGGAGACAGGCCAGTCCTTGCTTCAGGTTGGGGAGGCTGTCTGTAAGCAAATGCTCACCAGCAACCACACAACAAATACACTAACCCAGGAACCTATCCTTGCAACAAAGACTGTTGCTAACTGTGTCCACATATCTATTCAGGGGACACCATCATAGGGCATAATCACATCAGCCACACTATCAGAGGCTCGTTCACCTGCACATCTACCAATGTGATATATGCCATCATGTGCCAGCAGTGCCCCTCTGCCATGTACGCTGGCCAAACTGGACAGTCTCTACGTAAAAGACTCAATGGACACAGATCAGATGTCAAGAATTATAACGTTCAAAAACCAGTCACAGAACACTTTAGTCTCTGGTCACTCGATTACAGACCTAAAAGTGGCAATTCAACAAAAAACTTCAAAAACAGACTCCAACAAGAAACTGCTGAATTGGAATTAATTTGAAAACTGGACACCATTAAATTAGGCTTGAATAAAGACTGGGAGTGGATGTGTCATTACACAAAGTAAAACTATTTCCCCCCCACACTGTTCCTCACACGTTCTTGTCAACTCCTGGAAATGGCCCACCTTGATCTCCCCCCCACCCCCGCTGGTAATTGCTCACCTTACCTAACCACTCTCATTGCAGTGTGTATGGCAATACCCACCGTTTCATGTTCTCTGAATATAAAATGTCCCCACTGTATTTTCCACTGCATGTATCTGATGAAGTGAGCTATAGCTCACGGAAGCTCATGCTCAAATAAATTTGTTAGTCTCTAAGGTGCCACAAGTACTCCTTTTCTTTTTGCGGATACAGACTAACAGGCTGCTACTCTGAAACAGGCCATAAAGGTCAGACTAGATGATCATAATGGTACCTTCTGGCCTTAAAAGCTGTGACTCCATTATACAGCCTACAGAGATTTTTTTGTTGTGCAAAGTTGGTCATTACTACATTTAATTAGGAGAACAAGGGGACATTCAATAAAATTAAGGGGTGGTAAATGTAAAACTGATAAAAGGAAATTACTTACATACAATCTGTAAGTATCCTGTGAAACTCATTGCCACAAGAGGTCATTGAGACCAAGAGCTCAAAGGGTTTAAAAAAAATGACTGGATATGTCTATGGATAACAAGAATATCCAGAGTTATGAATGGCCATGAGAAGCAAGGCCCTACACTTGACTTGATGGCATTTTTTGGTCTGTAACGCAATAACTTTGAAATATACGTGTGACCAATTCCAAAATTTTGGGGAACATTCTAGGTATCAATGGAAAGAACCCTTACTGATTTTGATGAAAGCTGGCAAATAAGAAAAGCCAAGTTTACACCAAAAATCAGGCCACAGCATGTCCATTTGGTGCTTCAGGCAAACAGAGATGACTAGTTGTGGGGGAGGGGCGGCACTTGTTCAGGGTTCATCACTGTAGTGCCTTGCCTTCTCTGGGCAGACTTGACACTCATCATTGGTATGAATTATCTGCACCAGAATGGGTCCAAACTAAGGGGACCTGCGGATGTACCCATATGCTGAAGTGTGGCATCATTGTTATCCTATCAAGGGGGAGTTTCTTTACCCTTCCTTCCCCAGCTAGGGTCAATGAATCCAGCCCTGAGTAAACTATATCACTGCCAGGAACCAAACACTACGGAACCAAACACCACAAACCCAATGCCAGTTTGGCTGCCTTGAGACCCATTCCAACCCCTCTGCAGCTTGGGGATTGCTGAGATTTGGGGGTGGGGGGGGAAGAAGTAGCTTGCCAAACAGATCACAATGTGCACCTTTTGACAGAGGATTAAAGGCTTTACAGATCCAATAGACCCAGCAGCCACGCTGCACTTTTGAGATGAGGGCTGGGAATGAATTCTGACAGGCGCAGTAATGGCTACATAAGCAGATTGTGGAAAGAATTCAAAATGATTCCAGCAGCCCAGACACCAGACGGGGGGACTCTGGTCTGTGCTCAAGGGCCTGGAGATGCATTTGCACTGTGGGTTTCATTGAAAGGCTGTGCTAGTGCTCCATGGGACAGATTCATAGGTTCCAAGGCCAGAAGGGATCATTGTGATCATCTAGTCTGACCTCCTGTATGACACAGGCCAGAGAACTGCCCCAAAATAGTTCCCAAAGAAGATTTTAGAAAAACATCCAATCTTGATTTTAAAATAAATCACAGGTGATTGAGAATCCACCACAACCTTTGTTAAATTGTTCCACTGGTTCATTACTCTCACCATGAAAAACATGCCTCACTTCCAGTCTGAATTGGTCTGCCATTGGATCATGTTATACCTTTGTCTGCTAAGCTGAAGACCCCATTATTATATGTTTGTTCCCTATGTTACTTATAGGCTGTGATCAAGTCACTCCTTAACCTTCTCTTTGTTAAGGTAAATAGATTGAGCACCTTAAGTCTATTACTATAAGGCAGGTTTTCTAATCCTTTAATCATTCTCAGGCTCTACTCTGAACCCTCTCCAATTTAAGAACATGCTTCTTGAATTGTGGGTGCCAGAACTAGACACAGTATCCATCAGCAGTGGTCACACCAGTGCCAAATACAGAGGTAAAATAAGTCTCCATTCTTACTCGAAATCCCCTGGTTTATGTGTTCAAGGATTACATTATATTTGAGCATAAGCTTTCGTGAGCTACAGCTCACTTCATCGGATGCATACTGTGGAAAGTGTAGAAGATCTTTTTATACACACAAAGCATGAAAAAATACCTCCCCCCACCCCACCCTCCTGCTGGTAATAGCTTATCTAAAGTGATCACTCTCCATACACTGTGTATGATAATCAGTCATACACAGTGTATGGAGAGTGATCACTTTAGATAAGCTATTTCCAGCAGGAGGGTGGGGTGGGGGGAGGTATTTTTTCATGCTTTGTGTGTATAAAAAGATCTTCTACACTTTCCACAGTATGCATCCAATGAAGTGAGCTGTAGCTCACGAAAGCTTATGCTCAAGAAAGCTTATGCTCAAATAAATTGGTTAGTCTCTAAGGTGCCACAAGTACTCCTTTTCTTTTTGCGAATACAGACTAACACGGCTGTCACTCTGAAAAAAGGATTACATTAGCTCCTTTGGCCAGAGCATCATACTGGAAGCTCCCATTCAGCTGATTTTCCACCACAACCCCAAAATCTTTTTCAAAGTCCCTGCTTCCCAGGATCTAGAGCTCCCCATCCTAAGCATGGCTGACATTTTGTTCTAAATGTATATATTTACATATAGCCATATTAAATTACACACAGCTCATGTGTATATGCAAACCAGTGATTTACAACCATTGTATGGTGTTAACTGAGGGGGTGTTCGTCTCGCCCCCCCTCCCAGGAGTCTGCCTGTGGTTTGTCTGGTGCTGACTCAGACTGGAGATTTCAAAGGGAAAATTCCTTTTTGTCCCCCCACCCTAAAAGGAACAACACAGAGTACATTCTCAGTACAAGTGCTCAGTGATCCCCTTTAGAAAGGCAGCCATGCTGAAGGATTCATTGGCATCAGTCCAGCCAAATGTGAGTTTCTACCCCTCCTAGAGAAATATTTACAGAAAGAGTCAGGTCAATGTAGCCAAGAATTCACATTTTACAAAGCCCCTGAACACTTGTTTACAGTACCTGGGAGTTGTGGTCTCTTGGGAGAATTTCCAGATGGGGAATTTTCTTTCCTAATAGAAGCTGCCACTCAGCCTGTAAGAGCATGATTTAACTGTTTCGCCGACGGCCCATGCAGCAGGTACGTTGGGTGAATGGCACCTGCTGAGGCACTGGCAGCCTGCTAGAAGCACCAGTAGTAGAGTTTTCCAGTGAGCCTGAAGCTAGGCTGCCCTCAGGGAAGATGGGAACCCTGTGTGCTCTGTGGTGAGAAAAGTGCCAGGATTTTAGGGTGCCAGGAAATATGGGGAGCAGGAGGGAGGTTTGTGGGGAATGTAGGGCTCTGGGAGGGCAGTTGGGGGTGCAGAAAAATGGAGGTGAATAGGAATGGCAGAAATGGAGAATATGAGGGGGAAAAAGAAGGACAACTCAAAGAGCTTACTGAGATTGCAAGCTTTGGGGTTCAGGGCCGCCTTTTCATTGTGTGTGTGTGTGTGTGTGTGTGTGTGTGTGTACAGAGCCTAGTGCAATGGGGGAACCAGACCTGACTGCGACTTTTGCCACTATTGCAACAGAAATAAACATGGGGAAGAGACTCTGGGAGCTGGTGGGGAACAGGAGATATGGGGGAGTGTGTAGGTACAGGAGGGAGGCAGACAGGACAGTGACGCAGAAAGGTGCAGCAGGGGGCTAGAATGGCATCTTGCCAATCCAGGGGCTGGGAGGGATTTAGTAGAGTGACCAGGGCGGAGCTGGAAGGGAGACTCCCAGGTTTGCAGGTGCATTGTGACCCTGAGATGCTCACAGGTAATTTGAGGGCAGGTGGATCTCCTGAAAGGCTCAGAGACCAGACAGCAATTTAACCCCTCATAACATAGTAGTGTGTAAACTCTACTGGCTCTGGGGGATGACTCGTGACAGTGTCCCAGGCTGGCAACTCTGCTGGCAGGGGTAGACAACATCCCTGGGGAGGGGTTTTTTTTGGTGTCAATGTACAGGGGGCCCAACTGGCCTGCTCATTATTTTTCCCTGTTCACCAGTGGAAGCCCCACCCTCTGCAGTGACTAAGGGTAGGTCTACCTTGCAATTCCCCTTGGGCTTGTGGGGTCTGGGGGCTAAGGGGCTGTTTAATTGCTGCATAGACATTGAGTTAAGGTTGTAGCTCAAGCTCTGGGGCCCTTCCACCTCATAGGGTCTTCGAGCCTGGGCTCCAACCCAAGCCCGAACATCTACACTGCAATTAAACAGCCCCTTAGCCCAAGCCCTGCAAGCCCATGGAAGCTTTCAGTGTAGACATCCCAGCTGGTTTTCTAGGGTGAGGTCACTGGAGGCAGCAGCTGCTCCTACTGGCAGCAGTCCTAAGCCCGGATAGGCAGGGGGCATGCTTGGGTCACCCTAATAATCTAGGTGTGGCAAGGGGGAAGAGAATCCCAGCCAGAGGGGGGCTGAGCCCTCCACCCTATTCCACCCCCTGGGCACTGGGGCAAAGGGTCTTCACTCACACACACCCAGGATGGGGGGGGCAGATTCTTCATGCAAAACCATTTTTTGCTGAAAAATGCCAATTCGGGTCAACCTAAACCTTTCATGAGTTGGTGTTGATTTTGCCAAATTGTTATCGTCAACAACAAAAAAATACCACCACCACCCTGCAAAAATCTGAAAAAAAATTTACTTTTCAATTCAAATAATAGAATATCAGGGACCTCAGGAGGTCATCTAGTCCAACCCCCTGCTCAAAGCAGGACCAATCCCCAATTTTTGCCCCAGATCCCTAAATGGCCCCCTCAAGGATTCAACCCTGGGTTTAGCAGGCCAATACTCAAACTACTGAGCTATCCCTCCCAAAAATTTACTTCAATTTCATTTAAAAAAAAAGATTCTTAAAAGGGTAAAAAGTCAAAAATGAAGAAAATGTTTTGTTTTGGGTTGGACAAAAGGTTTTGTTTGGCCTGAAAATTTTTTAAAAAAAAATATATTAAAAAAAAAAACACGTCTGTTTCAGGTCCATCTGATAGGTTTCAGTTAACTGGCCACACAAAAAACCTCCTAAAAACTAAAACCTCAGGTACTGGTACAGCTCCCTCACAAGTACACACCTGGGCCCAAGGGAGACCCAGTCAAAGGAGATGGCAGGAGGATGGGGGTCATGCAGGGAACCTAGCAGGCTGGTAACTAACCCTCAGGCCAGAAGACCAGGCTCCTCTCTCCCTGAGCCTGCTGACACTGCCACACTCGCCCCACAGCAGCTCTGTACTGCGGGAGGAAGCACTGGGAATCCCTCCCCGCCATTCCCTCTCCCCTACTTGGGCTGAGCAAATTCTTTGCTTTCATGCAACCACAGAGTCTCCATTCAACCCTAATTGCTCCCCCTCCCCCTCCCCCCGAATTACAGCACTACCCCTACCATTCCCACTCACTGCTCAGCTCCACAGGGCTTTCCGGCCTCCCTCTCTGTATGTACAGATACACTCAGAGTCCCCTAGACGCACACACCATTCAGCATCCTCCCCTCTCCAAATCACCATTAACTCATAGTCACCATCCCTTCCCCCACCAATAAGAATGGCCATACTGGCTCATACCAGTGGCCCATCTTGCCCAGGATCCTGTCTTCCGACAGTGGCCAATGCCAGGTGCTTCAGAGGGAATGAACAGAACAGGGCAATTATCAAGTGATCCATCCTCTGTCATCCACTCCCAGCTTCTGGCAGTCAGAAGTTTAGGGACACCTAGAGCATGGGGTTGCAACCCTGATCATCTTGGCTGAGAGCCAAGAACGGACGTATCCTCCATCAACTTTTCTAAATTTTTTTTTAGCCCAGTTATACTTTTGGCCTTCACACATCTCCTGGCAAGGAGTTCTACAGGTTGACTGGGCATACTGTGAATTAGTACTTCCTCACACACACAATCACCATTAACTCACTCACACACTCACCATTCAGCACCCCCTACACACATGTGTAGACACACAGTCACCATAGAAGGATAGAAATGATAGGGCTGAAAGGGACCTTGAGACATCATTAAGTGCAGTCCTCTGTGCTGTAGCAAGACCAAGTACACCTAGGCTGTCTGTCACAAGATCTACTCACCACTAGGGTGCCTCCTCCTGGTCACTTTGGGAATTAGCTTCTTCCAGATGCTGTGCCCTCCTCTGGCAGTCTCTCCACCCATCTCTGCAACTCCAGGTGCTTCTTCATGCCTTTGCCCTCGGCCAGGTCACCATGCTTGTTTCTCCCTTCTGGGGTAACTGTCTTTCAGGGCAAACTGTCTCAGGCAGTCTATTCTCTATTGCCTTATCTGTGCCACTTCCCCAGTGGCTGCTAGGGGAAGGTGCCCTGTACTCCAGGTTCCAGCGCAGGGCCCTCTCATCAACAGCCAAGGTTTACCCTACCCCATACCTTGCTGCCTTTTTCCCTAAGACTTCTCCACTTTTCTAGCTTTCCCTCTTCTATAGGTTTGCCAGCCTAAAGTCCCTCCTCCTAAGAAGTAACTGTGGCTACTCTCTATAGCCCCAAACACACCTCCCTTCTCCTAGGAAGTGACTACAGACTACTTCCCTGTAGCCCCTTTCTCTTGGCAGCTTCCTGGTTTTATAAACCCAGCCCAGCTCATCCTCTGCTGGACTCCATCAGCCAATTAGGCTTGATCACGCCTTGGCTTTCCTCCAGGTGCAGTCAATAGGTTAATTGGCATAATTTACCCCTTCACGTGTGTGTGTGATAGACATCCCATCACACCATCACTGACAGGTGTTTGTCCAGCTTGTTTTTAAAAGCTCCCAGTGATAGGGATTCCACAACTTCCCTTAGATGCCTATTCTATAGCTTAACTATCCTTATAGTTGGAAAGTTTTTCCTACTATCTAACCTTTCCTGCTGCAGATTAAGCGCATTACTTCTTGTTCGGTGGGCATGGAGAACAGTTGATCACCGTCCTCTTTATAACAGCCCATGACACATTATCAGGTCACCCCTCAGTCTTCTTTTCTCCAGACTAAACGTGCTCTGTTTTTTTAACCTTTTCTCATAGGTCAGGTTTTCTAAACTATTATCATTTTTGTTGCTCTCCTCGGGACTCTCTCCAATTTGTCCACATCCTTCCTAAACTGTGGTGTTCAGAATTGGATACAGTACTCTAGCTGGGGGCCTCACCAGTGCCAAATAGAGCAGTATAATTACCTCCTGTGTCTTACATACAACACTCTTGTTAATACACCCCAGAATCATATTAGCCTTTTTTGCAGCTGCATCACATTGATGACTCATATTCAGTTTGTGATTCGCTATAACCTACAGAACCCTGCGGTTCGCTATAACCCTCAGTGGTTTGCTATAACTTAGACAGTTATTCCCCATTTTGTAGTTGTGCATTTGATTTTTTCTTCCTAAGTGTAGTACTCAGCACTTGTTTTTATTGAATTTCATCTTGTTGAATTCAGACCAGTTCTTCAATTTGTCAAGGTTGTTTTGAATTTTAAGCCTGTCCTCCAATGTGCTTGCAACCCCTCCCAACTTGGTGTCATCTACAAATTTTATAAATATATTCTGCTCCATTATCCAAGTCATAAATGAAAATAGTGACTAGTACTGGACCCAAGACTGAACCCTGCTGTACCCCAATAGATATGCCCTCCCAGTTTGACAGCAAACCATTGATATCTACTCCTTGGATTAGGTCTTTCAACCAGTTGTGCACCCACCTTATAGTAATTTCATCTTGACCGCATTTCCCTAGTTTATTATGAGAATGTCATGCAGAACTTTGTCAAAGGCCTTACTAAAATCAAGGTATATCACATCTACTGCTTCTCCCATCCACTAGGTCAGTAATCCTATCAAACAAGGAAATTAAGTTGGTTTGGCATGATTTGTTCTTGATAAATCCATGCTGACTATTCCTTATAAACCTATTATCATCCAGGTACTTACAAATCGATTGTTTAATAATTTGCTCCAGTATCTTTCCAGATATTGAAGTTAGGCTGTCTGGTCTATAATTTGCCTGCTCCTCCGGTTCCCCCTTTTTAAAGATAGGTGATATGTTTGCTCTTCTCCATTCTTCTGGGACCTCTCCTGTCCTCCAGGAGTTCTCAAAAATAATTGTTAATGGCTTCGAGATTGCTTCAGCAAGTTCCTTAAGTACCCTAGGATGAATTTCATCAGACCATTTACTCTCTCTCTGTCTCTTTCTCTCACACACTCATACACACCTAAAATCACTCTTAACTCTTCCTGTTCTCTTGCCTCCCATTGTCTACACTAGCCTGTTTTCCCTCAAATGTTGCTGGAGCTCCATGGAGTGGTAGCAGTGGTGGGGATGCCAACAGGCAGCAGCCATTGGCTGCTGAGACATTTTAGCTTCCATGCAGTGTACATCTACTCAGAGCAAGGTTAGATGGAATATCATTTCATACACTAGGGCCAGGTCAAAATGGATTTAAGAATCCCCTGGATATGCCCCATAGTGCAGAAGAATCCTTGTAACTAGTGTGCCGCTTACGACATGGGCCCAGATCCTAAAAGGTGTTTAGGCTCCTAACTTTTGTTAAAACTAAGCCCATACCATTCAGTCCCACAGACTCAGGTGCTGAGGGATGGCCGGAGCTAATATAGCTTTGAGGCCCATAAGCACACAAAAGGAGCTATGTGACTGGCACCAGCGGTAAGTGTTGTTGAAGGATGATGCCAGTTTTCCGCTGTATGTACTGTATTCTTTGCAGCCATTCCAATTCAGCTGGAAGAGGGGTTTTATATCAGCTTTAGCAACTAGAATTATATGGCCACTACTATCTTTGGAGTGACCGATTTTTGGTGTAGCTGAAAAAAGCCCATGCTGGAAATCTCAGGTAGAAATGGGAAATTAAACCCCATCATTTCAGTCATCAATCATGTGGCAGAGCTGGGAGAGGAATCAGCATGACCACAAAGGAGCCTCTCCCTGGCAAGAATTCCCAAAATAGAGCTCGTCATTTCATCTAGGAAATCCTGTCTAGCTCCAGCTTTATTTACTTTGCATTGCTTTGCAGGAGTGGGGAGAGGAGCAACTTGCTTCATGCCTTCTCTTTGTCTGCAGAGAGAAGCTTTTGTGATCACATCCCCTGGACAGTAAACCCTCCTGCTAGTTCATGTGGTGACTGTGAGCCTGGATGGGGTATGCAGTCCAGAGAATAAGCCTTTTGAGAAGGGGTATCAAATAAAGAGTTTGACGTAACTTTAGTTTCAATTAAGTTGCCTGACTCTTGTGCCCTTAGTGCCATAATATCTAGTATCACGACATTGTAAAGGGAGTGGGATTGCTTTGAAAGATCTTGGATTTTGTTTTGCCGGTAACAAACATCATTCCCTGACAAGAAGGGCTAAGCTGTTATTACTGCCTGTGGTGGAGTCAGACTGTGAAATCATCTTTCCCAAGCTCATGTCTCCCTGAGTCTCAGAACTACTTCTGTTTGCCTTAGGAATGGGCTGGATTGCACCAAATGGCAGGTATTAGAAAATATTTCCCCAGGGGGTTCAGATGGTGCCAGTGTGCATGGGAAAAAACTAAGAGGACACTTTTATTCTGAAATGAGAGGCTTGCAGCAAAATAACAAAAGGTGCAAACTGAAAGAGATCTTGTTCTAGTGTGGTTCAGTCTGAGTTTGCACTGGCCCCCATTAATATGTACACAGTGTGTATACAGTATGTATATAAAGATACACACAGAAACCAATATGTATACAGTGCTGTGAAAATGTAATGTTCCCCCAGGGCAAATGGAGTTCCCTCAGGTTGAATATGTCCCATGGGGTTGACCCCAGTACTGCATAGATATACAGACTGTTAAGACACTTTACAGAACATGAGTGTGTCCAAAGCATTCTTACATACCAAGACAAACACTTCGTTAAACTGGAGTTAAGGTTGAAATTATCACTCAGACATAATTAACAAAACATTGTGATTGAAAACCAACCAGCCACATGAGGAAAAGCCAGGAGCTTCTGCGTTATGGTCATGATATTAAACTGGTGAGAAAGGTCAGAAAAACATACCTAACATTGTCTCTGCCCAGTATCCCAACCCACACCCACACCACCAGCCAAGCACAGGAGGCAGCTGTGTACATGAATAACTTGAGTGAAGCGTTAAAAACAGGAGCTACAGAGCCAAAACTGGAGTGCCTCACATGTACCACATGAGGATTTTAGTGCCAGTGGCCCCAAGCAGCAGGAGTCACTGCTCTTCTGATTGGGAGCCAATTGAGCTCCCAGTGTAATGTGGGATGAGGTGAGGGAGCAAATGAGACCCAAGGATGTATAAGCAGGGGACTGCTGAGCGTGAATATGGAGGTGGGACTGTTACTGGATACTGTGTGCTAGTCTGGTGTCCACATCTTAAAGAGAATATTGAACACCTGAAAAGGTTCATAAAAGAGCACAAGAATGACCCAAGGTGTAAAAAACCAGCTTCACAGTGACAGACTAAAGCTCAATTTACTTAGTGTATTCAAGAGAAGGTTAAGAGGGGCCTTAATCACAGTCTGTAAGCACCTCTCTGAAGAGCAGATTTCAAAGAGTAGAGGGCTCTTGGATCTGACATTTAAAGGTAAAACTCCAAGGGTGGAACAAGAATTTGTACTTATTATTGGCAGCCACCTGGCTTAGTAGCATAGCTCATACCTACAGGACCGGGAGTCCTGAGTTCAAATCCTTGATATGCTGTGCACAGGGGATTGAAAATTATGGCTCCTTCATTATAAAGGAAGACAGACTAGATGATCACAACGGTCCCTTCTGGCCTTGGAATCTATGGGGAGAAATGTGGGGCTCCAGACTCTCTAAGTTGGAGTGGGGATCCCAGAATTAGACCTCCTCTTCCACAGAATTAGATCCCAGAATTAGACTTCCCTTCTGCTAGTGTGAGAAATTTGGGTTCCTTGGAATCATACCCCCCATTTACAGGGGAGTAATGGGCTCCCTCTAATCAGACAGCTAGTACAGGGAATCCGAAGCTCAACTCTTCACTTTGAATGGAAGGCTCAGACTCAGATGCACTCTCTGGAATCAGAAAGTCACTCCCAAACTATTGCCCTTTCAGGAAGTGGGTTGGGGATTCTGGAATCAGTCTCCATTTCACAGTGCAATGTGTCATCCCAGATTAGGGTACCCCTTCAGTGGGGAGGGCAGATACTGAGAGCTCCAGACAAAATCTTCTCTATGGCCAGCTCTACACTAGAGAGCGGAGCTGTTGGTAATTGGACCATTGGGATTGCACAGCTGTAAGCACAAGTGATACAGTGTGCCCACACTAGCCATTTCTTTGGGGCTAAGGATCGTTATTGGTTTGTCCCATGTCTACAGTAGCACAGCTCTACAATGCTGCTATTGCGCTGCTCTCTGTCTACAGATCCCACCTTTCCCAGCACAACTCCCAGAAGCAGTGGCCTCAGTAAAACAGTGTGGGATATATCATGGAACTCATGGGAGGTGGGGTAAAACTCCCACAATCCCCAGGAAAACTCCCATATGGGTATGTTTCTGCCTGTCAGCATGTTTCTGCTCGGCCCATAGCACCTTTGCCCCAGGGGTCTGATGCACACATAGGCAATCAGACACCCTGTGGGGCTCCACAAGTTGGAGTCTTCAAGGAGGAGGAGGAAAATCCCCAACAGCCCTTTGGGGCCCCTTGGAGAAGAAAAAGCCAAGACACTTTTAAACTGCTCTGTCCTCCCCCAGAAAGTCCTGCAGACAAGCCTGAAACCCCCATGATGAGTGGTCACAAGGGGCATTTCCAGGTCCTGCAGCCTTGTGTAACACATGCCCCGTTCACTGAGGATCAGCAGTGTCTCCATGCCGTGTATTTCACTTGCTGTAGTTTGCTTAATGTGCTTGTAAGAAAACACTATTCACACGGTTCATTAATATCAAAGGATCTGAGAGAAGAATCATATTTAGCTGCCAATTCAGATTTGAATCCAAGAGATTGGCCAGTTTGCCAGCTGCTTGAGTGGACTGACTCAGCTACTCCTGTGGGAATGAATGTAAGTGCTAGTTGCTCAAGAGCCATGGGCAGGCCTTGCCCCTTGCATGGTTTATGCACTGTCGGAATGTTTAATAAGATAATAATAGCCCTGTGGAATTTCATTGCCCCATCCCACTGCAATGCATTACAGTTTGTGAAATACTATTTTTGGCACCATCACAGCCTCAAACCAATAATGTAACATTATTGTAGGATTCCACCCTGCTAAGAACGATTCCCATAAATTTCAAATATAAATAAGATAGGTCACTCCTTTCACACACCCACATTTGAACTAAGAAAAGGAATGGCTTAATGTAAGACACCACAGCTATGTGCGCTAGGCCACCTATCCCTGGATGCATAGGGAAGCTGCAGTCTCCTGGGATATTAACTATTCACAACATATGTGGTAGATTCTATTCTTTTCTTACTCAGCCGTAGAATGATCTCTGAGCCCTAATTTGAACCATGTTAAATTAGAAGACCATGTTGTTATGTCCCTCACATGTTTAGAGAAGGACTCCATGTGTCATTGGGGATGTGAGAGCTTTTCTAGGGCTTATTTTAATTAAGCAGTTGCTATTTTTAACCCACACCACATGCTGGCAATACATTTTTAAAAATTGTAGATAAAAGAAACAGAATGAAATACTGTGGCTGTATTTAAAATTGGATGAGCTAATTTTATGACCAGCAGTAACATTCTTAATGTTATAAGCTAAAACAGAGTTACCAACTCCCATGCTTCAGGGCACAAACTGAATGTCACAGAAGTCAGGAAGGATGCTGCAACACTTCTATGTCAGTACACAAATAACTAGATGCATTATCAGAGGTTTTACATTAGGTGTTAGCCACTATAGGTGGCAGTATACTAGACCCCCTAGAACATTGGTCAAATGTGGAATGGCAAATCCTATGAAAAAATTACATTCACAGTATTTATAGATCTATCAATATCAATATAATACCAATAGCTCTTATAAGTTATCAGATGATCCCAAAGGTATTTTGTTCCTGAGTAACAGTTCCTTGGAAGGAGGCCTAATTACCAAAGGCAGTTAAATAGGGTTAGAACATACACCTGTGTTAAGTTTCCTAGGTTCTATTCCTAGCACTGCCACTAACTTGCTCTGTGACCCTGGAAATGTCACTTTATTTCTCTATGTGATGCTATTGTGACAATTGACATAGAAATTCCTACATATAAATGGGACTTTCAGTCCAGCATCTGGTATAAGCAAGAATACAGCTTGGTTTTGGATTTAATTTACTCCAGATCCGCAAAGTCTGAGGGGGGTTTTCAGAATCTGGTGTGTGCAGTTTTGTGCCTCTAGTGCTGTAAAATTTCTGCTTCCATGGACTGCAGATTTAGGGAAAAGATGCTAGGATGGGGAGATGGTAATGTGGCTGTGGGCTCTGTATCAGGACACTAGCTTCTCTAATCTTCACTCTTAATCTGAGAACTTCTTAAGGCCCTTAGAAAAAAGCCTTTTTCCAGTAATAGCACATTTCATCATACAGAGTTCTGATTCTGCGACCCCTTATTTGAGTAAGGTTTTTTAGGATCAGGGTTTAACATTAATGGTGAATTTCCAGGGTGCTAATGCTTGATTCATAATAACAGCAACATTCTTGTGAGGTTTGTTGCCCTTAAATTACTGGTATGTGCTCTCAACTTTAACTCCAGTTTGCCATTTTTTTGTTTGGGGATTTATTATAAAATACTGGGACCTGATCCTCACTTAGTGAAAATCAGTGTAGTTCTATTGAAATCAATGGAATTATAGCAGTTTACACGAGCTAAGGATCCGGCCTAGTGCCCAGTTACTAATGTTAGATAAATATTGCTGTGAAAAAGACTTGGCAGTACACAGGACTGACTGCACATGTGTTCCCTGTCTCTGGCCGCTGGACAATTACAGTTGCAGGCCTGGGGCAATTCCCGTCCCAGTGTCTGTGGTGCATTCTCTCAGGAGTACTCAGTGCTATACCTAGTATTTGGGAACAGCTGCTTGTGAGATGGGGCTCCTTTAACAAATCAGGAGTGTAGCCAGGATGAGGAAGAGAAACCTAAAGGGGGTGCTAGTAAGACCCCAGGAATAAAGTTTGTTTGTGTTTGGATAGCACACCTTGGATAAGTCACATGGAGAGGCTCTAACACTGTATGAGTGCAGAGCCAGAGCCAGTTACTGAAAAACTCCTTGTTCAGACAACTCTAAGTATAGCATTAAACGGTTCATATGTTCATAGACACCAACAGGGATGCTGGGACAATTTGTATAGTGGAGGTGCTGAGAGCCATTGAACCAAACTGTGAACCCTGTATATAATGGAAACCACTTCAAGCCAGGGGGTGCAGCAGCACCCCCCAAGTTCCGACTCATTCCAAGGCCAGAAGAGAGCATTGTGATCATCTAGTCTGACCTCCTGTATAAAACAGGCCTGAGAACTGCCCCACAATAATTCCTAGAGCAGATCTTTTAGAAAAACATCCAACCTTGATCTAAAAATTGCCAGCGATGGACATTCCACCACCACCCTTGGTAAATTGCTCCAATGGTTAATTACCCTCACTGTTAAAAACTTAATCCTCATTTCTAGTATGAATTTGTCTAGTTTCAGCTTCCAGCCATTGGATCATGTTATACCTTCCTCCACAGGATTGAAGAGTCCCTTATCATATATTTGTTCCCCATGTAGATACTTATAGACTGAGATCAAGTAATCTCTTAACGTTCTCTTTGTTAAGCTAAATAGATTGAGTCTATCACTATAAGGCAGGTTTTCTAATCCTTCCGTCTTCTCGTGGCTTTTCTCTGAATCCTCCCAATTTATCAACATCCTTCTTGAATTGTGAACACTAGAACTGCACACAGTATTCCAGGCCCAGTTGCACCAGTGCCAAATAGAGAGGTCAAATAACCTCTTTGTTCCTATATCCAGTGTTGTCCTACTCCAGATTCCCCTGTTCATGCATTGCAGGATCCCATTAGCCTTTTTGGCCATAGCATTGCACTGGGAACTCATGTTCAGCTGATTATCAGTGATCTGTCCTCTTTGTTATTTACCACTCCCCAATTTTTGCGTTAGCTGCAAACTTTATCAGTGATGGTTTTATGTTGTCTTCCAGGTCATTGATAGACATCTTAAATAGTGTAGGGCCAAGAACTGATCCCTGCAGGACCCCAGAAGAAAAACACACCTGCTGAATGACAATTCCCCATTTATAATTACATGTTGAAATCTATCAACTTTTAATCCATTTAATGAGTACCATGTTAATTTTATATCATTTTAGTTTTTTAATCAAAATGTTGTGTGGTACCACTTCAACCACATTACAGAAGTCTAAGTATATTGTATCAACACTATTACATTACCATCCAAACTTGTAATGTCATCCAAAAAAAATCAAGTTAGTTGAACAGGATCTCTTTTCCATAAACCAAATGTAAATTGGCATTAATTGTATTACCCTCCTTTAATTCTTTATTAATTGAATTCTATATAAGCTGCTCCATTATTTTGCCTGGGATCAATGTCAAACTGACCTATAATTACCCAGGTCATTCCATTTACTGTTTTTAAATATTCACACAAAATTAGCTTTCTTCCAGTCTTCTAGAACTTCCCCAGTGTTCTAAGACTTATTAAAATCCGCTTTACAGGGCCAGTGAGCACCTCAGCCAGCTCTTTAAAAACTCTTGGATGCAAGTTACCCACATCCACTGATTTAAAAATGTCTAACTTTAATAGCTGCTGCTTAACATCCTCCTGAGATACTAGTGGAATGGAAAGAGTATTATCGCATGATACAACTACATCCTATGCAGTGTTGTTATTGGTCCCAGGATATTAGAGAGACAAGGTGGGTGAGGGAACATCTTTTAATGGACCAACTTGTGTTGGAGAGAGAGAAGCTTTCAAGCTTCCACAGACGTCTTCCTCTTCTTCTTCCCAGAAAACTTGTCTCTCTCACCAGCAGAAGGTGGTCCAATAAAAGATATTACCTCACCCACCTGTAGCGGGGTGAGGACCTGCTCCAGCCCTAAAGGGGTTGGAAAAGCCCTGCAAAGGGCTGGGGAAGGGAGCAAAACCCCGGCAGACTGGGGGAAGTGGTGGCAGCTGGGAGCCACGCCCCAATCAGGGCCCAGCTGGCTCTATAAAGGCTTTGAGCCAGAAGTTCCAGTAGAGAATCTCTCTCTAGCGTGGAGAGAGAGGGACCTGGCTGCAAGGACTGAGAAAGTACCCAGATTGGGAGCAGGGGAGCTTGGGCCTAGGAAAGCCCCAGGCAGCAGGCCTATTAGGTACGGGGGTTGCAGGGACAGCAGGTCCAAACCCCCTTGCCTGTGATGAGTGCCTTATACTACAGTCTGCCCCAAGGAGCAGGGGCTAGTTGGTGACTGGCAGTAGCCTAAGACTAAGGTGAAGTGGGGATAGTGGGTGGGGGTTCCCTGGGGAGGGGGAGACCCAGAACTGTGGGGGTACTGCCAGGGGGCAGCACCCAGTGAAAGGGGCACTGGGGTTCTGGGAGGGACACGGGAGCCAGCAGCAAGGTGAGACACTGGCCTGAAGAGGGCGCTCCGGAGGCTGGAACTCAGGCTAATTCCCCAAGATGACCAGCAGGAGGTGCCGCTGGGTGAGTCTGCACCCTGTGACAGACCTTATTACATCATCTGTTTTTTCCCCAAATACAGAACAGAAATGTTTATTGAACACTTCTGCCTTTTCTTCTGCATTATGGTGGATAATTCCTCCACTTCCATCTAGTAAGGGAACCAATACCATTGTGAGGATTCTTTTTGATCCTGTCACAGTGCACTCTACTCACTTGGTGGGTGGTGCCCCCTTATGGCAATTCTGGGGGTTAGCTCTGCTTGGTTCAGCACTCCCTTTCTTCTTCCCCAGCTTTGCTGCTCTCTTCCTGCTCACAGAATCGCAGTATGGCTGCTTCATGAGTCACCCCTCCAGCCAGGTCACGCTGTGATTTCCCCTTCTGGGGGAGTCGTTTCAAGTCTATCCACACAAGCAGCGTCAGGCAGTCCTCACGCTCACTACCCTAACTATGTCGCTCCTGCAGTGACTCAGACAGTCTTCCCGTTCACTGCCCCAAACAATGCCACTCTGCAGTGAATGGTAGGGGAACCCAGGCCTGCCCTCTACTCTGGGTTCCAGTCCAGGGCTCTATAGTGAGCCATAAAGGTCTGGGACTTCACCAACCTTACTGCTCTCTTGCCTGGGCTACTTCCTACTGTGCTTCTTTAAGCTTCTCCTTCGCCAACCTTCCTAGTTAGACACCAGTCTCTTAGGCCTACTACGTAAACCCTTCCTCATGGGTTCTAATCCCTTTTCTGAGCGGAAGGGGGTGTCATATCACCCACTTCCTTCTCCCTTACCTCAGGGAGGCACTGTTGCCAACTTCTTGGCTTTATAGAAGCCCCACCAGTCCCCTCACAGGTGAGCTTCCTCCTAATTAGTACCTTTCTCACAGCCTAAATCTCTCCCATTTGCAGCTTAATTGGTTGACCTGGGAGAGCAAGGTAAGAGGATGGTGCATTTTTGCACTGCTCCGTCTGTGAAAGAGGTGGTTTCTAAAGGACATTGGAGAACTCACATGGCTTGGAAGCCTTGCCTGCTTCCTTCCAGACAGAATATGAATACATGAGGAAAATGAGCTCATGGGAACAGGGGAATGGCTTCCAGTTCTGTTAGATTTAGAGTCAGAAGAATAGTTTCATGACATGTAGTTTTAAATCTTGACAAGTCCCATTGCTGCCATATACAAATATGTATTATACATTGTGACAAAGCTCTGTCCTTGTCTCTGTGGGTCCCGTGTTTCCTGGTGGATTTCACTAGCCTCAGAGGCTCACCGTGACCCTCCACGTAGCCCTTCTTTCTCTAGAGGCAAGGGTCACAGCTTACTGAGCCATTTTCATCATAAGCCAGCATTTGGGGATCACAACAAGCATTTTAACATGTATAAGGAATTGGCTAAAGGGCATAAGGCAACAGATTGCACTGAAAGGTGAATTATTGGACTGGGGGGAGTTCCTCAAGGATCACTCTTGGAACCAATATTATTCAATATTTTTATTAAAGACCTTGGCACAAAAAGTAGGATTGTGCTAATGAAATTTGCTGATGATATAAAGTTGGGAGACATTGGCAATACAGAGAAGGTCCAAACATTATACAGGAAGATCTAGATGACCTTGAAGACTACAAGACATTGATAAACTTCAAAAGTACAAAGTGCAAGGTCTTAAGGTCTAAGAATAAGAATTTCTGCTACAAGCTGGGAGCTTATCAGCTGGAAACAACAAAGGAGAAGAGAGACCTGGGTTTGTGGGTTGATGACTATGAGCCACCAGTGTAATGCATCTGTGAAACAGGCAAATGTGATCCTAGGATGTGTCAATAAAAGCATTTCCAGTAGAGATAGAGAAGTATTAATGCCATTGTACAAGGCACTGGTAAGACCTCATTTGGAATGCTGTGTATGATTCTGGTCACCATGTGCAAGGAAGATTAATTCAAACGGGAACTGGTGAAGAGAAAAGCTACTAGGAGGATCAGGGGAATGGAGGGTCTATATTATGAGAGGACACTGGAAGAGCTTGGCTTGTTTAGTCTAGCAAAATGAAGGTTGAGAAGGGATATGATTGCTCTCTATAAATACATTGGGGGGTAAATACAGGGTGAAGGGCTATTAAATCTAAAGGACAATGTTGGCACAAGAACAAATGGATACAAACTGGCCATGAACAAATTCAAGCTGGAAATGAGAGTTTCTAACAATCAGAGGGGTGAGGTTCTGGAACAGCCTCCCAATAGGAGCAGTGGGGGCAAACAACTTAGTTAGTTTTGAGGGAGCTGGACAAATGTATGAGTGAAATGGTATGATAAGGTTACATGTCAGATGGTGGGGGCAGGGCTCAGCAGCCCTGGGGCTCGCTACCGATTGATGTCTTATGTTCCTAAAAATTCCTGCATCTGGCCACCAGCAGGGGTCAGGAAAGGATCTCCCCACCCAATGTGCTCTGTCTGGTTTTTTTTTAATCTCCTTCCTGGGAAGCATCAGGGATGGCCATGGCTGGAGATGGGACATTGAGGGGGTGGGAAGGGTGGGGTGAACCAGGGCTTTGCAGTGGCACTGAACATTCTCTCAGGTGCTTGGCTGCCTGGTTCTTGCATACATGCTCAGAGTTGAACTAATGGCCATATGTGGGGTCAGGAAGGAATTTCCCCCAAGATCAGACTGGCTGTGACCTTGTGGTGGGGGGGGGGTCCCCTTCCTCTGCAGTGAGTGGGTGTGGGTCACTTGATCATTTCCGTGCCATTGTGGAGGCCCTGGGCACTGGTGCACCTCAGTCCTTCCTATTCTCTGTTGGTGGCATATAATAGGGTACTGTCCTGTGAGCTGTAATATTTTGGTCTAAATTCAGTTGTTGGGTTTAGTGTGTGGAGGGTGGTGGTGGTGGTGGCCTGTGCTATGCAGGAGGTCAGACTAGAAGATCTGGTCCCTTCTGGCTTTCAACTTTGACATTGCTAAAAGCAAATCACCTGAGAAGCGCTTGGGAAACACTCAGTGTATGAAGCAACTGCTGTTTAAATCCTACCATAGGTTGTGAAAGAGAGCAGGTGCATCAAGGACAACACATCCCTGAAACTGGGCCGTCCTGGAGTGGAATGAATTTAGAGGCTTAGTCCCCCAGTAACAGTGGTTAAATTCATGATGTATCATTTCAAAGGACTGGCAGAACACTGAAGAGGACACTACAGTCCGGGAGCGACGCGGGTTCCAACAGACAGCAGAGATGGTGGAGAAGCAGCGATGGAGAGTGAGACACCACAAGAGGAGAGTGCCCTGCTGTTGGACAGAGCTAATTCCTGGAGCAACCAGCAGGAGGCGCCACGGTGGTGAGCACAACCCCGTTACACCTCCTTAGGCGTTTTTGAGAATCCCTCGAAGGACCCTTTTTTTCTCTTGCCCTGCTATTCTTTTTTGTTGTCTGTTATTGTGGGAAAGACCAGCAGAAGTGCGTTTGCCTTTTGGTCTGAAGGTTCTGGGGTACGTGATCATTCCAATGTCTTATAGCAGAGAGTCCCACAGATGAGGGTCAGTTGCTGAGAAGATCATGCCCACAGTGCTCATGTGCCTCACATTTTGAGGCTCACAGGTACATTGTTCAAGTGAAACTGGTCATGAGGCCATGGTCACGGATAGAAAAGATTGGTCCCAATCTTCTGCCTTCCCATTGCATTTCTGTAGTGTGGCGCAGAACTAATAACTTGCAGGACAGTACTGGGGAAAAGGCTGACAAGAGCCAGTTTTTTAGTAGCTCCATTAGCATTTGGTTGCAAAGTTCCACCACATTGTTTCAGATGGACCATTTCTTCCTCTTTGTGGAAGTTCTCTGGGCTCAAGAGCCTCCAGGAATGAATTCATTTAGTCAGTCACCGAAAGACCTCAGATGGGTTCCCATGCTCTCTGTGGTGTGTATCCGGGAGAGGGGCTCACTCCATGTAGTCTGATTTATACACACATTTTCACAGCATGGAGGGGTTTGTTTGGCATTCACCACTCAGTTATTTCATATTTAATATCGCACTTCAATGCCTCTGAAAGTACACTATGCAGCCTCTGAAACAGCAGCCGTGTGCCCCTGCTCTTACTGCTCTGAGTGCCCTGCTCTTCCATTGCAAACACTGGGCTTGCCTTTCAAAGATGGTTATGTCTGGTGATGCACATGGGGAGGAAGGAGTTAGCCTTCCTCAAGAACATGAAAAATAATATAGTTAACAATATCAACATTATTTCCAGCAGCAGAAGATCCAGGTAACAGAGGCAGATGTGAAGCCTTCCTGCTCAAAGGAGTGTGAATAAGTCTTTGAACAACTAACATTATGGCGGTCTTTACCTTCCTCTTGAGCCTCTGGTACTGGCCACAGTGGAGGTAGGGCACTGGAGATTTTATAGACCAACGATGGGTTGATCTGCTATGGCAGCTGCATCTTCCTAGTGCCAGTAAAGACCACAGCATCTGGAGTCAGAGGAAATGGGGCTGACAACACTTGTGGCAGAACAGCATCCCATTGGTGCATGGACAGGGCTTGCAGAGGTCACTCTAGACAGGAGGTCTGACTGGACAGACAGCAGGGAAGATGCATGATGCCTTTGTGAACAGCAACTACATTGGTGGCCCTGAGATAAGAGTGCTAACTATTACTGTCTACCCACTTACCCAGCCGCTCAACTCATGAGCATGCTGGAGCATGTGCACGGAGCTGAAATAGCAAGGCTGGTTGTTTCTGTGACCTTCTTCTGGGAAAGGCCACCCATATGGTGCATTGCAGGCTGACAGGCCAGTGACAGAGCGGAAGGCTGGGGAAGCTATTTAGAGCAGTGTTTCCGTTCCCAGGATCATTTTTGTGCTTTGATTAGGGAGGAATTTTTATTTTTATTTTTTAGCTTATTTTAATCAGTCAGCCTGGGAAAATACTGTGACTTTAAATGTCCAGAGAAACTACTTTATTTAAATGCTAAGGGCAATGCATCGGCCCATGTATCCCACCATTCTATGGCTAAAGAATAGGCTGCAGCATCTGCACCTTACCACAGCCTTGTACTTCAAACCCCAAGTTTTTCTGGTAAAAAGTTATATGTCTAGCCCTTATGATTGGGAAGAAAAGCTTCCAAACATGAACTGACTGTATTCAGTTGCCTGCCTTAGGGCTTGTCTACACTGGTAAGTTTTGTCGCCAAAAACTGGCTTTTGGTGACAAAACAGTGAACGTGTACACACTGCAATGGGACTTTTGTCGAGAAAAACACCCAGTTTTGGCGACAAAACGCACTCCCACTTGGACTACCGCTGAGCTGTTGGATCTGATCAGTATATGAGGAGAGGAGTCTGTTCAGTCGCAGCTGTGATTCTCCCATAGGAATCGGGACACATATGGGCAAACTTCTCAAGGCTTGTGTGAAAAGGGCTGTGATCAGGACACACAGCAGTGCAGAGCGAAGATAAAGGAGCTGAGGCAGGTGTACCATGAGGTGCAGGAGGCATCCATCACTCTGGTGGTGCAGCTAAGACCTGCCACTTCTATAAGGAGCTGAATGCTATCCTTGGTGGTGACCCCACCTCCATCACCGATAATCCTGTGGATACTTCGGAGGCAGCAGAAAGAGGAGGTAACCCGGAGGCTGAAATTCTGGATGAAGAAGTGGAGCTGGAAGAGGAAGTGGAGCTCCCAGCGGGGTCACCTGGTGGAGCAGGCAGCCAGGAACTTATCTCCACTCCAGAAGTGCTCTACGGGGAGCAGGAAGATGAGATGCTGGGTAAGTTGCTGTGGCTCGTGTAGGGAATCGAAAAGTGGGAGGCAGGTAGCGCTTTATGTGAGCGGGACATTGCCCTGTGTAGCTAATCCGCATGGCCAAGCAGGATGTCACTGGACATCGAGACCTGCAGGGAATTCTCCAGAGAGGCTCTGGAAAGTTACCAAGAGGTACTTGTTAATCCTCTGTTGCAGATTCCAAGGGATTGCAGCCTTGTTAGTTTCCCCCATTGTAGGAAACTGTGCCATGCCATTTAGCAATCACTGGAGCTGGGACCAAAGCAGCACATAGCTGAGCTGCATATAGGCCGGGTTGAAAGCCACAAGCATGCAGTAGTTGTGCCCTGGTTTCCCTGCTCACCCGCGGCAGTGAGATGTCAGCAAGCAGGTTGGCTGCCTATGAAAAAGTGTGTGATAATTTTAGAATGAGTTCCCTGCAAAGCTGCCATGCAAGCCGTGACTGTTTTGTACATACACACAACCACCTTCTTCCCACTCTCAACACTCGCCATGACTGGGATGCTCGCGGAGCTCTGTGCCTACCCAGAGTCAGTGAGAAAGTGATTGCTACTTTGCAAAAGGCCCTTGTTACTGAAATGTTTCAGTCATTTGCTGGAATGTAACAATCCCTCTTCTGTGCAATGTCTACAACAACCGAGACCTTGAGGAACACACCACGCACCCCTACCAACCAGCTTCGGCAGATAAGGAAGAATCCGAGATGCAGCAAAGAAGACCTGTTCCAGGAGGTGCTGCAACATGACGAGAGACAGACCAGGGAACGCAAAGAGTGCTGGGAAGCCAATGCAGCATTTGCTAGGCAAGTGACAGAGCGGATGATAAAAGTGATGGAGGATCAGACAGATGGCCAAGTCTTTGATACAGCTGCAGACTGAGCAGATCCGTGGTCGACCTCCACTGCAACACATGTACAATTCTTTGCCAACCCTACCCCCCTCTATGCCCACACATTCCTTTTCACTTCACAGCACTCCTGAGTTTCCCCATCACTCCACCCCCCTCACAGCTTGAACAATGATAGCTGGAGCTACACACTGTTGTGAGGTTTTACCCTTTTAAACAATAAATAAAGGCTAAGATATTTAATGGTACAGCATTTTTATTCTGTGTTCTACAAAAGCATATAGCAATCAATTCAGTCTCAGGAACTGCTTTCTAAAGCATTTTGTTACATGGAGCTTGGGCCCCAAAATTGTACATGGATGCACCAGGGAAGGAACTCCAAAGCAGACGTGTTAGTGCCCCCCATTGTCAAAGTAGTTCCTCAAAGCCTCTTGTGACAGTGCCCCCCATAAGGCTTTATGGAAATATGCTTATGAATGTATATATGACATAACTAGAATATGTTTTATGCTACATATGCCATGTAACATCTCTGTAAAGGTTATGAACTACTGAATCTATTAATCCTATTTGTATGCATGTATCATTTTTGTATTTGTAGTCATGAATATTGGCTGTGTACTGGCTTGATTCTTAAGTAGCCTTTGTAAAGCATTTGGTCAGCTTCTTGAGAAAGGAATTTGCAAAGTTAAGTGCCCAATCAAGAAGCATTTAATGAACAATGGATGTTGGAAGGCTCCAATCCAGAAGTCTTCCTGGAAACATTCAAGATACCATATAGGCAATAGCTGCTGCCTGTAAAAACTGAGTCATGCATGGACATGTGACTTGCCCAGGTGACTCCAAAACTCCATCTTGGAGCTGGACTTCTCATAGGAGAGAAGAGGGGGGTCTCCACTCACAAGAGAATCTATTTACGCTCGTGGGAGACCCCTCCATTTTGTCTTCAGCTGGCTCAAGAGAGAGCCTCTCCACCCCTGAGGATAACTGAAAGAAACTGGAACAAAAGACAGTAACTACAGGGGGTGTGAGTTTACTGGACCCAGACTAGAAGGAGACTAGTCTGTAAAAGGAAGCTTACTGGGTGAGGTTTTTTTTCTGTATTCAGTTTTCGTAGACATAGACTTGTATGTTCTATTCTATTTTACTTGGTAATTAACTCTGTTCTGTCTGTTACTACTTGGAACCACTTAAATCCTACTTTCTGTATTTAATAAAAATCACTTTTTACTTATTAATTAACCCAGAGTATGTATTAATAGTGGGGGAGGGGTGGCAAACAGCTGTGCATATCTCTTTATCAGTGTTATAGAGGGTGAACAATTTGAGTTTATCCTGTATAAACTTTATACAGGGTAAAATGGATTTATTTGGGTTTAGACTCCCTTGGGAGTTGGGCATTTGAGTGTCAAAGACAGGAACACTTCTTAAGTTGCTTTCAGTTAAGTCTGCAGCTTTGGGGCACGTGGTTCAGACCCTGGGTCTGTGTTGGAGCAGGCTAGCGGGTCTGACTCAACACGATGGGGTGCTAGAGTCCCAAGCTGGCAGGGAAAGCAGGGGCAGTAGTAGTCTTGGCACATGAGTTGGCAACCCCAAGGGGGTTTCTGTGATCGATCCAACCCATCACACCTCTGTTAATAGCAGCCCTAGCATCTGGCTGTTCAAACTGTGCAGCCAAGCGCTCTGCCTCAGTGCTCCACCCCTGAGCAAATATTTCACCCTTAGATTCACAGAGACTGTGCAAAGTGCAGTACATGGCTATGACCATGGGAATATTATCTTCAGTAAAGTCTAGCCTGCCATTGAGACACCTCCAGTGACCTTTCAAACGGCCAAAGGCACACTTGACTACCATGTGGCACTTGCTCCGCCTGTTAACATTCCTTGCTGCTGTCCAGGTGCCCTGTGTAAGGTTTCATGAACCAGGGCTGTAAGGGGTAAGCCAGGCCTCCCAGGATTACTATGGGCATTTCCACATCCCCCACTGTGATCTTGTGGTCTGGAAAGAAAGTTCCCCACCTGCAGCTTTCTGCACAGGCCCCTGTTCCTGAAGGTGCGTGCGTCATGCATCTTTCCAGATCAGCCTGCATTAATGTCTGTGAAACACGCCCAGTGATCCACAAGTGCCTGCAACACCATGGAGAAGTATCCCTTCCTACTGAAGTATTCTGAGGCAAGGTGGTCTGGCAGAAAATTGGAATGTGTGTGCCATCAATTGCCTCACCACAGTTAGGGAAACCCATCTCTGCAAAGCCATCCACTATTTCATGCACATTTCCCAGAGTCATAGTCCTCCGCAGCAGGATGCGATTTATTGCCCTGCATTCTTGGAGTCATACAGCCCCAACAGTGGACTTCCCCACTCCAAATTGATTTGCAACTGACCAGTAGCAGTCTGGATTCGCCAGCTTCCACACAGCGATTGCAACACACTTCTCTACTGAAAGGGCAGCTCTCATTCTGGTGTCCTTGTGCTGCAGGTTGGGTGCCAGCTCAGCACATAGCTTGATGAAGGTTGCTTTATGCATCCTAAAGTTCTGTACCCATTGGTCTTCATCCCACACCTGCACAACAATGTGATCCCACCAATCAGTGCTTGTTTCCCTAGCCCAAAAGTGACGGTCTACCATATGCAGCTGCTCTGTGATTTCCAAAAGCACTGATAAGTTGCTGCCATCCATATCACACTCAGGTGCCTGCAATTCATCCTCTGTCAGTAACTTTGCGAGTAACTCTGCTGCCATGCGTGATGTTCTCATAGGAGAGAAGTGTGGGATCCATCCTCTCTCACTGCAGATGCTGGTGCGCACTACAAAGACTGACAGTTGGAAAAACGGCACGATAGGAAAGCCAGAACATTGCGAAAGGAAGTCAGAAACGATTGGACGGCTGGGACACAAAGCGGTGCATGATGGGACATTTTGCACATCACAGGATGCGCCGCCCTCCGTTACCACCTTTCCACAACACCTAGTGACAGATGGTGTCGCCAGGCACTGTGGGATACATACTCACAGTGTATTGCTCATGCTGTCAACAATGGTGCTCCGAATGTGGACGTGATCTGTCAACAGAGGGGACTCGCTTTGGTGACTTTGATTTTGTTGATTTTTTTTTTCATGTCAACATTAGTTTCATCGACAAAACTTGCCAGTGTAGACAAGACCCTCAGTCTGCAGGCAGCCTGAAATAGCTCTGGGAGGTGTGGCTGCTCCCCTCTGTCTCAACGGAATATTAACTCTGAAACCTATCCATGACAATCTAAGTATCAGCATTGTTAATTATTTCACTGCTGATAATTTTAGCAGTCATATCAAGCTAATGTGATTACTCCATAAACCCGACTCACCACGTGTACCTTCTCAGGTGACATAACCTCAGACTTGCCTTTGACCAGCTGCCAAAACCTCCAGCTTGCCCTTGACACCTTCTGCAAAGCTGCTATGTCTTAACAATGCAAACATCTGTGATATACGGAAAATGACATTTAGTGGCAGCATGAAATAAACAAGATTGACTATGCAGGTATATAAAGAGCAGGGATCCTGTATTGACTGGATCATTCCTTTTGTATTTAAATCAATAAAAACCTCATCTTTTTAATGTAAGTGCTGCTGCTGCAGAATTTGCAGCCTACCATACCCGTGGGAGGGAGGGGGAGTGTGTGTGCGTGTGTAAGCAGAAATGAAGGGAGCTCATCACAGAATTTGGGTCTATTGGACCCAGAGCACTTGGGGCTTTGAACACAACGGTCATAGTGGGTCAGACCAATGGTCCATCTAGCTCAGTATTCTGCCTTCCGACAGTGGCCAGTGCCAGATGCTTCAGAGGGAATGAACAGAACAAGGCAATTATTGAATGATCCATCTCCTGTCGTCCACTCCCAGTTTCTGGCAGTTAGAGACTTGCATCTCTGATCATCTTGGCTAATAGCCATTGATGGACCTATTCTCCATGAACTTATTTAATTCTTTTTTGAACCCAGTTATACTTTTGGCCTTCACAACATCCCCTAGCAAAAGTTTCACAAGTTGACTGTGCATTGTGTGAAGAAGTACTTCCTTCTGCTTGTTTTAAACCTGCTGCCTATTCATTTAAATGGGTGACCTCTGGTTCTTTTATGTGAAGTAGTAAATAACACTTTCTTATTCACTTTCTCCACACCATTTGTGATTTTATAGACCTCTATCGTAACCCTCCTTAGTCGTCTCTTTTCCAGTCTGAACGGTCCCAGTCTCTTTAATCTCTCCTCATACAGAAATTGTTCCGTAATTATTTTTGTTGCCCTTCTCTATATAATAAAACTGGAACAGGTATCTTTTTTTTTTAGACAGGGTGATGAGAACTGCACACAGTATTCAAGGTGTGGGTGTGTCATGGATTTATATAGTGGTATTATGATATTTTCTGTCTTATTATCCATCCATTTCCTAATGGTTCCTAACATTGTCAACTTTTTTGACCGCTGCTGCACACTGAGTGGAGGTTTTCAGAGAACTATCCACTATGACTCCAAGATCTCTTTCTGGAGTGGTAATAACTAATTTAGATCCCATCATTTTATATGTATATTTGGAATTACGTTTTCCATTGTGCATTACTTTGCATTTATCAACACTGAATTTCATCTGCCATTTTGTTGCCTCATCACCCAGTTTTGTGAAATCCCTTTGTAACTCTTGGGAGTTAGTTTTTAGACTTAACTATCTTGAGTAATTTTGTATCATCTGAAAACTTTGCTACCTCACTGTTTACCCCTTTTCCCAGATCATTTATGAATATGTTGAACTGCACTGGTCCCAGTATAGGTCCTGGGGGGACCCCACTATTCACCTCTCTCCATTCTGAAAACTGATCATTTATTCCTACCCTTTGTTTCCTATATTTTAACCAGTTACTGAGAGGACCTTCCCTCTTATCCCATTACTACTTTCTTTGCTTAAGAACCTTTGGTGAGGGACCTTGTCAAATACTTTCTGAAAGTCCACATACACCAGATCCACTGGATCACGCTTGTCCACATGTCTGTTGACCCCCTCAAAGAATTTTAATAGATTGATGAGGCATGGTTTCCTGTTGCAAAAGCCGTGCTGACTTTTCTCAATGTTCATTCATGTCCTCTCCTCCCCAACTGAAAAGGGATAGAAGGGGAGGCGTTACCTGCAGACATCCAGCACATTTATTATGCAGAAAAATCCACTGTGTTCTGTCCTTTGGAAAGCAGTGGCAGAGACAGGGCAGAATTGGCAGTGGGCATTGCCAGCCAAACCAGTGTTGTCTGCGGTCTGTAGGAAGATCATAGTAAAATCTGGTGTCTCTCACATTCCCACGTTGTGTAAGCACTAGCACAGAGAGTTTAAGGCCAGAAGGGACCACCAGATCTTCTAATTTGATCTCCTGTGTATCACAGGCCACCAGCACCCACACACTAAACTCAGCAACCAAAATTAGACAATATAACTCTCTGGTTCCTTCTCCTTTCAGCACTGGGAACCCAGGCCTTGCTCCCTGCAGATGAAGTATGCGCTTCTTCCACTGTTCCATAGAAACCATAGTGAGATGGGTTAATGGCCATCATTAGTTCAGATGGCAGTGCACAATATAAGCTCCAGAGAGGATGCCTCCCGTCCTTCAGCAGGCCACACACCTTAATTAATATACAGCTGCACTAATACCAAGTGGAGAGAATGCAAGCAGCTGCAGTTTGGGGAGGGGATGCATGCCCTCTGCTCCCAGCCTTGTCACCCCTGTGCTGAGCAAGTGTAACAGTCACAATGTGCATGGGGGAGGATGGACAGAATGGAAGCAAGATTTTGTATTGCTATAAAACTCCATAAGGAAACAAGATATTCAGGAATTATCTTTAATTTATGCTATGAGGAAGCAGGCAGTGCATATCTTTAAATCTTTTATCTTTACTAAGACAATTACAAAGATGACGACGAAAGAGTTCTGGATATGTTTAATTCATACTTTATATCTCAGAGAAATGTGGTTTATGAAAGCACCTTTTCACCAGAGAATTCAGGAACCAAGAGAAAATGTGTAGAAGAGCTATCCATGCATTGTAAGAAAACTGATTTTTGGGAGTGTAAAACATGAAAATATTAGCGATGTGCTAAAAATAGATCTTGCTAGACAAGAACCTTCATAGCAACTACATTTGAATACAGACTTAATCCTAAACACAGCTATCCAGACTGAACTGAAACAGCAAAACAAACTCAATAAACCTGAAAAACAAGAAACTAGCTTAGAAGCTGTACACAGATGCACCTTGAGTGCTAAAAATCATAACAATAAAAGCCATGAGGAAATTCCAGGCAAACTTCAAAGTCTTTTAGAATAAATGTACAGGATGTGGAAAATTTCATAGCTCAAGAGATGTGTCCAACTAAAGATGAAATATGTAATAAATGCACAAACTATAGACATTTTGCAGCTGTTTGCTGCAGTGCTGCACTAAGGCAATGGGAGAGCTAGCTACAATTCTAAATAATCAAGAGCCATTGTTTCTAGTATCTATCATGTTGTGATATCACAGAGTCGGCCAGGAGAATGAAACTGAACATTCATGCAGACTATTGACATTAAAATTGAGTCAGGAGCAGATGAGACTATCTCAGAAGGGGCTTACAATCACTGTCAACTCCTCCCAGAGCTGAAGTCACCTGACACAGCTCTGATTAGCCCTGGAGAGCCAGTTCACACAGAAAGAAAAGGAGTACTTGTGGCACCTTAGAGACTAACCACTTACACTCTGAATGCAAAGCTTTTGTCTTTGTATGTGATCAAAGGACCACAGACCAACAGCCTTCTCAGCCACCGTGTGACCGTCATGATGGGCCTAGTGAGAAAGGTGGGAGAACATGACAAAGGATTTGATGATATTGGAATTTTGAAAGGAGATCCAATACAAATAACCTTAAGAGACAGTGCTGAACCATAAGAATAACACCTAAAAGCAAGACTGTGGAAGAGACTAGCTGCAGATTTATGCGAATTCAGAGGACTATCTTCATAGTAGACTATTTTTCCAGGTATGTAGAAATAATGTACGCAAAAGGCATAACATGTTGCAATGTTATTGAGAAACTCAAAGTACACTTTTGCTCATTTTGGTACTCCTGAACAATTAGTGATGGACTAAAAACCACGCTTCACTGCAGTGGAATTTAAGTCATTCCAAATGAAATATGATCTTGAGCATATTACTACCAGCCCACATTACTCCCAAGCAAATGGAGAGCTGTACAGACAGCCAAGAAATTCCTACACCAGGAAGAACCATTCCTTGCTCTTCTGAGTTACAGATCAACCCCAATAACAGCTACTGGATATAGTCCAGAACAACTTGTGATGGGAAGACAGCCCAGAATTGCTGTTCTGACTTAGGTTCTTTTCCAATCTCTAAAGTGGCCAGACAGGAAGAGAGTAGCCAAATTGGATAAAAAGGCAAAAAGAGCTTATGAACACTTTTATAACAGACATTACTAAGTTAGAAAATGGCTCAGCCTAGAACCCTGATGACCATATTTGTGTCAAACTGGATAGAAAAAAAGGATGGAAAACTGCACCTGTCATTAAAAAAAACCAAGAATTCATTGCCTAAATCATAGATGATCAAGACCAATAGTGTAGAATTCAACAAACCATCAACATCTACAGTTTGTTCCTCATAAAGAACAATCAGCAGAGCAAACTGTACAGATGATGGATGCAAAACAAAAACAAGACGACGCAAAGACTCCAAACCAACCGGAAACAGTCATTGCAACTAATAGACAGTCAAATGACCAAGTTGTCATGTAATTAAAAAAAAAAAGTGTGATTCAGAGACACCTAACATACTGTTAATGTACTGAACTTTAAAGATAGAATGATAGTGTAAATATTGTAAAAGTCTGAAAATGGTGGGAAAATAAAACTTAAAAGGGGAGATGTAATGGAAGCTAAACTGTATTATATTGTTCAACCACTAGGTGGAGCCATATGTAACATGCCTTATTTGACTATACAAGACAGTGTGTTAAGGTGAACACATCTCTGTGGGAAGGAAGTTCTGTGGCCAGTCCCTATCTGGTATAAAAGACTGACCTGCTTATGGCAGCCCTGCAATTTACGGCGAACATGACACTGTCCTTGTTGGAAGAAGCTAATCCCAGAGCCAATGAGGGCTGATTTAATGGAAACTTATGTAAACAGACCTCTCAGAGTAGGGTTATTATGGTATAATTTGAAATATATCAGAGGATTACTTGATCCCAAAACCACCAACCAAGATATAGTAATGGTCCATCATTATGGTGGTGTAATTTTCCTGGCAGGAGAGAGTTGGGGGTGGTGGGGATGTATGTGTGTTACAATCTGATAAAAGGTTATTTTATGGTAGCCAAGATAATATAACTGGTTATCATCATCATCATCATCATAATGGGGGTGTTATTTAAACTGGAACAAATGGAACTGGATTCCACCTACCTACAATAACATTAAATAGATGAAGTGTGTGTGTGTATGTATGTATGTACAAGAAGACTCAAAGACTCCAAACCAACTGGAAACAGTCATTGCAACTAATAGACAGTCAAATGACCAAGTTGTCATGTAATTAAAAAAAAACAGTGTGATTCAGAGACACCTAACACCTATAAAAATAGTGGTTCAAATACACACACATACAATGTTATTACTAAGTATACTTAACTAAATATAACCCTCTAAATAAAGAAATCTCTCTCTCTCTCTCTCTCTCTCTCTGTAAGCACAGGCTATTATCTGATAGGTTCCCCTTTCCCTTTCTGTCTCTTCTGCCTGGCTAGTCTGTGCTGTGCATTTATCTCCTGGCTGGCCCTGGTGGAAGGGTTGTCAGTCTCCTTTCACAGACCACTCTCTTGATAGGGGTAGGGCTGTTATTGGGGCAGAAAGAAGGCCATTGGTGCCTCTTGACAGAGATGGTTGTAGCACCCTGGTCACTGAGGTTGCTGCAGAACAGAGAAGGCTACAGGCTTAATTGGAACCAATTAACCTTTTGCTAGTGGGGATGACTGATACATGGTGGCCCCTGCAGGGCTAATGAGGCAATTAGCTCAGTAACTGGGACAAGGTATACTTTTGAGGACCAGGGAGCAGGAAAGAGCCCACAGGGGAGAAGGCTGTGTGTAAGCCCCCTCCTGCTGTATACCTGTGTCATGTTCTGTTTTGCTTGGGAAATGAAGAATAAATGTACATGTGGTGAAAGGGAAACAACTTGGATGTGTTTGTGACTGAGAGACCATGAAAACAGGCTAGGCAGTGCTACTCACTGGGTAGCTGAAGAGGCACCTGCTGATGTGCAGTATTTGGGCTGGATGCTAAACCATAAATAGGAGTGTCAGACCAGTATCTGGACCCAGTTAGTGTTGGGGTTCCATTGACTCTGGTCCCTCAAAGCTCAAGGGCAATTTCTCCAACTATTTTCTAGCAAGTAGTGCTCGATCTGTAGCTAGTTTGCTGTGAGTGTTTCTCATCCAGGCTGTGTGACTGGTCACCTATATCACCTGCTACGTTTCAGTTTCAGATTGGATGGACATAACTTTTTAGAATCTGATTTGCTCACAGAGCACAAATGTAACAGGTATTTTCCTTTCTGGATGTGTTCTCCAGAGGTATCCTGAGATTTACTGGTCTGTAAGCAGGCCTGACAGCAAGCTCCTCTGCTGAGCACAGACACAAAAAGTGGCTGGAAGTTGACACCAGCAAGGCTGAAATTGGAAATAAGAGGTGAATATTTAGCAGTAAAAGGTAATTAACCATTGGAACAGATTAGCAAGGGATATGGAGACTTTACCACCATCTGGAGTCTTAAATCAAGAGTGGATGTCTTTCCGAAAGAGCTGTAGTTCAAGATATAGAATTGATGAAGGCAGTGTTTCCCAAACTTGGGACGCTGCTTGTGCAGGGAAAGCCCCTGGCGGGCTGGGCCGGTTTGTTTACCTGCCACGTCCGCAGGTTTGGCCAATCGCGGCTCCCAGTGGCTGCAGTTCACCGCTGCAGGCCAATGGGGGCTGCGGGAAGCGGCGAGCGCTGAGGGACTTACCGGCTACCGCTTCCCGCAGCCCCCAATGGCCTGGAGTGGCGAACCGCGGCCAGTGGGAGCCGCGATCGGCCGAACCTATGGACGCGGCAGGTAAACAAACCGGCCCGGCCCGCCAGGGGCTTTCCCTGCACAAGCGGTGTCCCAAGTTTGGGAAACCCTGGATGCAGAAATCACTGGGTGAAATTCTCTGACCTGTGCTATACGGAGGTCGGACTAGATGATCATAATGGATCCTTCTGGCCGTAAAGTCTATGAATCTGAACACAGAGTAAATTTCTTTAAATATTTGAACAAATAGCAGTGGAACATTTTTGCAGTATTCACTCACTTCCACCTGAACATAGGTCTGGGGGCCAAAGATTTAAAATATGTGTCATCTTACAGTTTTATTAGGCGGGACAGATTGCTAGTTCTGAATTCTGCTGGAGGTACAACATGTTTTAGTTGAAATTGTGATTCTTTACTGCAGCCTATAAATTGTGGCAACTGCCCATGATACAGGATTAGGACTTTACAACTACGGAGAGAAGAGACATAAGACAGAGGAAGCCTTGAGCTAAGCAAAAAGGATGGATTTTCACTGTACGGAAAGAGTGACAGAGAGACAGAAGGAGGGGGACTCTTGATCAGTTATTTTAGAAGTAGCTCCTATTTTCCCAGCAAATGTTTATATTGGCCTTGAAGTCACAGTGTTTCTGTTTGAGACCCTGCTTTCTAAGACCACTCAGAGTGTGTGAAGATGCACTTTGACCTGGGGCCACAAGCCATTAATATTCTGAACTGAGAAGCCAAGCCCTTTATGTTGTGTCATCTCAACGTTTGGTAAGGCTAGTTAGTGAAGGGTGTCTTTCAAGTCAGAATTGCCAGGAGTATTTGTGTGTCTCAGGTAAGTCTTAAACTAAGGGGCAAAGCTAGCATGCCAACTCAGCAAATGAGAAACTATGGTCCAAATCAGAAACATGTAAAGCGGTCTCTTCAACTTGGGAAATAGGTAACCTCTGAGCTTCACAAGGTCCCCACCTCACCTGAGTTCTAGTGTATTTGTATAAATAACCTTTCTGGTTTTGCTCATTTCTGTTCTCTACAAAATTACTAACGTTGTGCAACATATCCATTGTTGGTGGGCTCTGACAGGGGTGGACACGTCCTTTCCTGAAACAGCGCCGTGTCTGAGGACATTTTGAGAGCATACATGAAGGTGTGTCTGGCATTTTGTGCTGTAGCACTTTTCTGGGGACTCCATGGCTCCTGGTAGTGCTGCTTATGCCTGTCTAACAATGGATCCCAAGTAGAGGCGGCACAGCAATCTCGGGGAGAATACTACCCTTTGTTACATGTTTCCCATCTCTGCACTCACTCGAGGTCTTCAGTTCTGCTTGTGTATTTCAAGCCCCTTTCACTGACCCATGTGGAACATTAGAGGTGTATACACACAGCCTTGTTTTAAATGTTGTTTCTAAATGGTCTGATGGGAAAGGATATTCATAGAATCATTCATAGAGTTTAAGGCCAGTTATCGTCTTGTCCATTTTTAGCTTCCGACAAATCCCTCTCAAATTCTGTTTTAACAGACACTGTGAAGCCTTGATACATAAGATGTGACCTGTGGAATGGGTCTGTATCTTTAACAGGTCTCTGCTGTCTTAAAGGATGAAAAACTGGATTCTCATTCATGGGATATCCTGGTGCACATAAACAAACAGCTTTGCATGGCCCCCTCTGCCTAATTCTAGAGGGAGTGAGAAGCAGATAGCAATTCTACTTCTCTTCGTTGTTCCACTGTCTCTTCTAGCACAAGTGAAAAAGAAAAGGAGTACTAGTGGCACCTTAGAGACTAACCAAATTTATTTGAGCATAAGCTTTCGTGAGCTACAGCTCACTTCATCGGATGCATTCAGTGGAAAAAAGTAAATCAGCAGATATGTCCTGCTATTTTGGAGGTTTCATCCATGTAATTTGAAAGCAAACAGCACACGTATCAGAGGTTCCCTTCCCTGCATCAGGCTTGCCTGTGTTGTACTGTAGGGGCTGGCTGGACTGCAGGGAATGCCTGGATAGCAGTGGAGTCAAAAACATGTCCTGGTTTGCTGCATAGCTGGATCCCCTGGTCACCTATTCCCCAGACTCCTCGTCCTCTTCCACCTTCTCCTCCTCCTCCTCCGCGCTGTTAATGCTGGAGGCCTCCAACTTGGGCTCCTGGGAAGTATCCATGGAGCTTTTGGAGGTGGTGGCAGGGTCTCGGCTGAGGATGGCATGCAGCGTTTTGTAAAAGTGCCAGGTCGGCGGCTCTGCACCAGAGCAATTGTTAGCTTCCCTTGCCTTCTGGTACTTTTGCCACAGCTCCTTGGCTTTCACATGGCATTGTTGCTGGTCCCTCTTGTAGCCAGGGGCATCGGAACAGTGGAGCCAAGGAGCCATGGCCCTCCCACTTTTGAAAGTGGATGGGCTCAGCCTGTCCACTTTCCTCCACCGGCCCTGTAGCCTGGTTTAGCCGTTTTGTTTCAGGCTTAGCCATTTTGTTTAGGCTACTCGCGGTTCAGCCTCCATCTTGGGCTTCCTTCTTTCTGCCCCTAGCTGGTGCCTTTTTGGTACTAGTGGTTAAGAGTTTTTGAAAGATGCTCAGTGACAGTTGTAATCTGCCTGGTCACCCAGAAGTTGGGAAATATCAGGTGACTCAAGTATAAAATCTGCCTTGTAACCAAAGTGCATATAAGGAGTCGGCACAGTGCTGTCTGTCTGTCCTAGTGGCAGCCAGCGTCTGTGCACCACTGCCATTCGTCGGATCAAGAAAGAAAAGAAGACAACTTACCTGTTCCTAAAGATCTTCATTCCCATTGGTGGCTCCTGTTGGCAGTTCCTGTGTTCATGGCGCTGTGAGGGTTCAGTTCTTGTGATCCTGGTTCCCTGTCCAGCAGTATTCCTGGCATCCTGCACAGAGATAAGGTGGAAGGAATCCTTATTATTGTATGCTGTATGGTGGCCCACTTGTAGGGTAATCTGGGTCCAGGCTTAGGCCTTGTGAGTTAACCTGAGCATAAGACGTAGTGTGTAGTGTACTGTGCACAGAGTAGTGGCTTCCAAACTTGTTCCACCGCTTGTGCAGGGAAAGCCCCTGGCAGGCCGGGCCGGTTTGTTTACCTGCCATGTCCGCAGGTTCGGCCGATTGCGGCTCCCAGTGACTGCGGTTTGCTGCTGCAGGCCAATGGGAGCTGCTGGAAGAGGCGGCCAGTACGTCCCTCGGCCCACGCAGCTTCCAGCAGCTCCCATTGGTCTGGAGCAGCGAACTGCGGCCACTGGGAGCCACGATCGGCAGAACCTGTGGACACGGCAGGTAAACAAACCGGCCTGGGCCCAGCCCGCCAGGAGCTTTCCCTGCACAAGCGGTGGAACAAGTTTGGGAATCACTGGCATAGAGTTTTGTTATAAGTTCTGTTGTTAATAAATGTTCCCTGTTTTCATCTTACTGCTGTGGTAGGATTATTGCCTAAAGCAGGTGTCTAAGGTGGGTTTGTTTGGGATGGGGGATTTTACTACAGATGATAGATCCTGATTTAGGGGAAGAACTCTGGAGTGAGACTATTTAAGGTTATTCTGCTCCCCTGTTATTTCAGTAACAGCCCGGCCCCCTATTCCTCTTCTTCTCCCCGAGGCCCTGGCCTGAGTAAGACCCATACATGCTGCTGAGGGGACCTGCAGACCCTCCACTTGCCTTCCACCCAGGGACACGGGCCCTGGGGGCTGCTCCTGGGTCCCCTCACCCCAAGCAGGTGGAGGCCTAGGCTCCCTGGCCCAGCTGGAAAATGGGATGGGACTTTGCAGGGAAGAGGTGGGCAGGGGAGGGGTAACAGAGTGGGCAGGGCCTTATGCCCTTCCCCCCGACTATTCGGAAGAATCATAGAATTGGAAGGGACCTTGAGAGGTCAAAATCCATTGCCCCTGCTTGTAGCCCTTCTCGTCCATGCCCCAAGCGATCTGCTCAAAGATGTCGACGTTTCTACAGCTGGATTGGAGTTGTGCCTGCACAGTCTCTTCTCCCAGCGTGGTTAGGCTGGGGTGTTGTGGGACACCTCCTGGAGGCCACTAACAGTTGAAGTAAGTAATGCAGTGTGTACACTGATATGACATCGACCTTGACTCTATGACACTCAGGGATGTGATGTTATTAAGTTAGAGTAACGGGGCAGTTACATCAGTGGAGCAAAATGTAAATGCAAATGCATACACAGCTATGTCAACGTAAGTTGTCTTGTGTCGACTTAACTATGTAGTGTAGACCAGACCTGAGACATAGAGATGTTAGAGCTGGCTGAATACTGCAAACCTAAACCGCATTCAAAAGCAAATCTCAGTTCAGCTGTATTTGGACCCTTTTAGGGTTTGCTCAGTGTGAATATTTGAGTGCTCTATTGCACAAATACCCATGAAAAGGGAGGTTTTAGTTGCACTGTTTGGAACTGCATCACTAACCAACAGCAGTGCCAAATGCGACATGTACACTAACATGGGCCCTTGGTGAGGAAGGGGGGAAATCACACTATTGTTTGCCAGTTACATAAGGCATCCCATCAGTGAGCTCAGACTGCCTGGATTCTCTGGGAGGATCCTGCTGTAGTGAGGATCACATCAAGTGGAATGTAGTTGTTTGCATAGGCGCTGACTTCTGCTTGCGCTGGTGGGTGCTCGACCCCCTCCAGCCCTGAAGCACCCACGGAGTTGGCACCTATGGTTTGGTGTTTCTTAAAAGGAAATTCAGAGTTCAAGAGCCATTTTCTTTTCCAGGAACCTCAGATCCAAACAGCAACTGGAGCTTTTCTGTTAAAAAAGGAAAAACCAGCAAGGAAAGATGGTTGTACCATGTCTAAACTTGGCTTCTAAACTCCTGGGCAGGGAGGGATCCATGCCTTCCATGGTGGTGTCTGTACAGTGTCATGCACACCTCTGCCGCTGCCTGCATAATAATTAGAATATACTGTTATGCTGGAGGGTGGGCGACTCCCAACAAAGGTGTCTTTGATCTATGGACAATCACACTCCAGCCCATTGAAGCCGTTGCGCATGATAGCTGCCTTCCATTCAGATGAAATGAGGGACCAATTAAGTGCCCCTTGGTTAAATGACAGTTGAAACAGTGGAAAAAAACCACCACTCAAGGACTAGATCACCTGCAAGCCTAGACAGTAGATAAGCCATGTGGCCCAGGGGGTTTCCTGGGAATCTGATATCAAATGCTGAGGTAGGGGATTGATAGGATTGCAGCTGTGTACGTATGCTTTATGGCTTGTCTACACTGGCAATTTACTGTGCTGCAACTTTCTTGCTTAGGGGTGTGAAAAAACACCCCCTTGAATGCAGCAAGTTTCAGCGCTGTAAAGCGCCAGTGTAAACAGTGCACCAGTGCTGGGAGTCGTGCCTCTCATGGAGGTGGTATTTTTAGAGTGCTGGGAGAGCTCTCTCCCAGTGCTCTGCCGTGACTACACAAGCCACGTTAAAGCGCTTTAGCGTTGCCAGTGTAGACTATCCCTTAGAAGCAGAAATACCATGGACGCTTACAGAGAAGGCAGCTTGGAAGACCCAGACAGTCAGAGGAGGTTGTGAGTATGACTCAGAGAAAAAGCTAAGAGAGAACTTTTGAGTAAAGGGCTGTGTGGAAACAGGCATGGAACTGTGAGCAAAGAAACTGTCCCCTGCTCTTTGATTCCTCCTGGGCTCAGAGCAAGAGGACTTTGCACATTCTTTGCCAATAAACAGATCACTGAAGAAATACCTGATTTCTCCTCCCAATGGAAACAATGCATTAGCCCCCCCAAATTGTCTATCCACTCAGGTCAAATGGGGAAACAATACGATTGTAATTAGAATGTAATATTAGCTAATTATGTTTGACCTAATCACTTTGCTGCCATCACTGCTACATAGGCCATGAAACTCCCCAAACCCAGGGCTTTTGTACCTGCTTGCTTCCAAATAACAAGGGGGCAAGCATCCCGCAGTGGCAGCTGTAGCACCTTATACCCTTGCAAAATTGTGCGGATAATGGAGATGAGGTAGCCAAAGCCTTTGCTGTGCTCTGTTTGCCTGTTAACCTCCAGAACGCTGTCAAGTTCTGCTATTTCAGCTTAACTACCATAACCTTAGAGAGACAAGGTGGGTGAGGCAATATCTCTTATTGGACCAACTTCTGTTGGTGAGAGAGACAAGCTTAAGTTTCGAGCAATACAGAGCTCTTCTACAGGTCTGGGAAAGGTACTCCCAGCATCACAGCAAAATGCTGATTGTTTAGCATAAGTATTTAGCACATATCATTTAAGGTAGAGTGGCCTGTTAACACCACTGCTCTTCACAGGACAAAAAAGAGGGGGTTAATGGGATACAGATTGTTGTAATAATAAGCCATAAATCCAGTGACTCTGTTCAATCCATGATTTTTAGTGACTAGCAAAGTTATTAATTTAAGCTCCCAGGCTTGTCTTTTGAAGGTGTTGTGCACATTTCCTTTGAGGATGAGGACTGATAGGTCAGATATAGAGTGATTGCTCTGTGAAAAGTGTTCACCCAGAGGTGACAGGGTGTTTTTGTCTTATACCATTTTCCTGTGTGAGTTCAGTGTCTGATTTCAGATACATAGTTATTGGGTCATTTATTGCACTGAATGAGGTACATCACATGTTGTGATAGGCATGTGTAGGACCCATGGATCTTGAAAGATGTATTGTGGAGGTGTTGATCAGTGTAGCAGCGGAGATATGTCTGCAAGTTTTGCATCTGTTGTTCTGGCAGGGTCTGGTGCCACTTTGAAGTAGTGTCCCAATCAGTGGGGAGTTCGCTTCTGATGATAAGCATAGAGAGGTTGGGGGAGTTGTTTGAAGGCCAGAAGAGGGGGTTCAGGAAAGATTTCTTTCAGGAGGGGGTCCCCACTGAGTATGGGTTGTAGTTGTTCGATACCTCATATGGGTTCCAGTGTGAGGTGGTAGGTGCAACTAGGGGTGTGGAGTTAGAGGGGGTTTTATTTCTGTACTGAAGCAGGCTTTCTCAGGGTATTTGAGTGGCCCGTTCCCTGATGCAATCTACTTCTCTGGTGTAGTGTCCTTGTTTGGTCAAGGCAGTTTTTAAGTATGCGAAAGTGCATAGCACAGATTTTCTCCTCAGAGCATATTCTGTAGTATCTGAGTGCCTGGCTGTAGATAACAGATTTCTTCATAGATCCAATAACCATCCAAAACATAGGCACCGACTCCATGGGTGCTCCAGCCCTGGCAGTACCCACCGGCAGCTCCCCCCTTCCCCAGTGCCTCCTGCCCCACTGGTGAGCCCTACCGATCAGTGCCTCCCCCTCCTTCCCTGTGTCTCCTGCCCACCGCGATCAGCTGTTTTGAGGTATGCGGGGGGGGGGAGGGGAAAGAGAGAGGATGCAGTGCACTCGGGTGAGGGGGCAGAATGTGGTGGGGGTGGGGGAAGCGGTGGAGTGGGGGCAGGCCTGGGGTTGAGCACCCCCCAGCACATTGGAAAGTCAGTGCCTGTGATCCCAAACATACCAAGAAATTGGTTATGTATAGCCAGGCACTTAAATAAAAGATGAACAGCTCTGTGGGGCTTGAAAGCTTGTTTCTCTCACCAACAGAAGTTGGCCCAATAAAAGATATTACCTCACCCACCTTGTTTCCTCTAATATACTGGGACCGACATGGCTGCAACTACACTGCAGACTGTAAACTTAGTCCGTGATATTCAAGCCAAGTTTTCTTACCTCATTCTACAAGGCAAACAACTTCATGTCAATTTTAGCAACAAGTGCAGTAAATATCTTTAAATATGCCCATGCCCATTTGTATCCTAAATGTAGATGTCTGCAACACTTAGGACATAATGTCATCAATAGCAGAGTAGCCGTTAAGAAGCAACATCATTATACTGGAGACCTCATGTGACTCACTGGGGTTGCCAACAGTGCTGGAATATAAAGGGACGTCTCTTATCTAAATACAAAATTTTATCCCATATATCAACAAGGGCTGTAGTGCTGCCGGAATGAAGACTGGATGAAAGACATCCCATACCGATTTAGAATGCTGGCAGAGGGGTGGCAAGGCCAAATTTGAGTGGTGTTGCAACCTGGTGCACAGGGTCACACCACCATTCAGATTTAGCCTGGCCAGCCCCTCTGTCATGTAGGTATTTTCAAAAGACAGTGCTGGCAACCCTATGTGATTAGTCTCACAGCCTATAAAGGTGGAAGCAGCTAGTCCGTTCTTTGGGTAGCCCTGTTCCATAAGACCGATTTGTGGCTTCTCTGCCTGGCTAACAGACTATTTGACCCTGATTTACATTTGTTAACAAGGGAACAGCAATGAGGGAGCCTTATTTTCACTGGTGACCATTGCTTAATTTGTGTCAGGGCAGCCTCTAGGCTTGGCAGTTCATAGCCCCAGCATGTCCAGGCTTGCTGTGTCAGTGATGAAAGTAAAGAAATTGCTTAAGCCCTGGCACCTCTTTCATTACAAATTAAGCACTTCTGGTGATCCTACTGGATCCCAGCGGAGTCTGGTCACAAAGGACAATGGAGTTAATCCTGTTCTAATTATTCTAATGCCTACCTGGTTTTCGTAGCTCTCTCTCCACAATGAGTGATGCCATACAGCTGTGTGTTCCTGCCTCACTGATGGAGAAAATTGCTCCCCAGATGACAAAACAGATAATTTAAAAAAAGGGAAAAGAGTTTGCAGAAACAATCCATAAATGTACTACAAAGCGAGACTTGCCTGGCTGCTGTGGGTGAGACCCAGGCTCCATCTGGAGCTCGCAGGGAGTTTGTTCATTTAATCACTATGGTTATACAACACACCTGTCCAGAGTTCCCTAGGCTTAGCTGTAATTCAAATGACACCTGGCTGTCTCAGGGATGGAAGTCACAGGATCTGGAAGGATTAACAACAACAAAAACAAAAAAACCAACCACACTATGTTTAGGTAGGGTGACCAGACATCCCATTTTTATTGGGACTTTTTCTTATACAGGCACCTATTACCCCCCACCCCCTGTCCCAGTTTTTCACAGTTGCTATCTGGTCACCCTGTGTTTAGGTGATAATGAGCTAATAGGTTTGGTCTGCAGGATTAGATGTTTTGGTGCCTGGTACATCTCAGGTTTGAGGGACATAAAGGTAGCTGTGAGCTGCCCCACTTTGTGTTTTTAAAACAAACAAAGCGTGTGGACACATGATCCTCTGGCAGTCAGTCAGATCGTGATGTGCAATTTAGAGCAGCCTCCAGATGTCTCTAAACTATGCTGACTAGCAATGGCTTCTAATGGGACATTCTAGTAGCTAAGGATCTGTACCAGCTGCATCCCCTTCTCATCAGGCTCATCCTCTTCACCAAAGGTACTAGGAGTGGGTATCATAGAGCTTCTCTAAGGGCCCTACACCACTTGAAGGTAGGTACCTCATGTGGGGGAATCCTGAGATTCCTGTAAAGCTTGCTTAAACAGCTAAGGGGACAAAGTGGCCACAGTGGGGCCATGATCCATCTCAGCGGCTTTATCTCAGGGTATGTCTAAACTACCCACTTTACAGCGTGGCTGCAGCAGCGCTGCCTGGGCAGTGCAGACACGCTTTATTGTCAGGGGAGAGTTCTCCTGGCGATAAAAAGACCCTATCCCAACAAGCAGTGGTACCTTTATTGCCAGAAGCGCGGGTCCTGGCGACAAAGCGCTGTCTATACTGATGCTTTTCAGTGCTAAAACTTTTGTCACTCGGGGGTGTTTTTTCACATCCCTGAATGATTAAAGTTTTAACACTGAAAGTGGCAGTGTAGACACAGCCTCAGGCCTTGTCTACACTGCCCCTTTACAGCGCTGAAACTTTCTTGCTCAGGGGTGTGAAGAAACACCCCCCGAACGATGCAAGTTTCAGTGTTGTAAAGGGGCAGCATAGACAGTGCATCAGCGCTGGGAGCCACGCCCCCCGTGTGGGCATGGGTTTTTGTTTGTTTGTTTTTACAGCGCTTTAATGTTGGTAGTGAAGACATATCCTCAGACTGACTAGTGGAGGCCTTCAGGTAACATCACTAGAGCTTGATTTGGGATCTTAGAGAATACTTCAGCCCATTGCTGGGAAAATCTGCTCCTCATTTCTCACAACAATCTGCTTCGTCCATTAGAAAGGGCCAGTAGATCAGAAAGCATGAGGTTTGCGTTTCCTGGGAGCTCTGGAGGATCAGTTTTCCCACATGGCTTTTGCTTCTCAAAAATGCTGACTACCCTCAGTGAAGGCAGATTGCCATAGTCGAAGACAGAGTGTTTCACTAGCAGCAAATTTCAAATCGTTTCTCTTATGGATAAAGTAAAATGTTTATTTGTCCAGTAGGGAAGGAGGCCTAACAGATCAACTTTCACAAGGAGCTATTTTAAGGTGTGATGCTATAATAGGGACACTACTGAATGGATGAAATGTATGGCACATATTGCAGCTTGGAGCAGTTTGCATTCCTCTGGTGCTAGTGCTCAAAATGCTTCCTTTGAGCATGAAATAGATCTACCTCCTACAAGACCAACATTTCCCACAATGCCTGTCCCGCAGCCTCCTAACGAGAAGAATCCTAACAATTATATTGGTCCATTACTAGATGGAAATGGTAGAACTATTAGGTAGAAAAGGCAGAGGTGTTCAATAAATATTTCTGTTCTGTATTTGGATAAAAACAGATGATGTAGTTATGTCATATGACAACATTCTTTCCATTCCACTAATATCTCAGGAGGATGTTAATCACCAGCTAGTAAAATCAGACATTTTAAAAATCAGCAGGTCTGGATAACTTGCATCAAAGAATTTTAAAAGAGTTGGCTGAGGAGCTTAGGGTTGTCAAACTAACTTGATTTCTTTTTGAATGAGATAACAAGTTTGGTTGATAAAGGTAGTAGAGTTGACATAGTATACTTAAACTTCTGTGAAGTATTTGACTTGGTACCACAGACATTTTGATTTAAAAACTAGAAAGACATAAAATTAACTTGGCACCTATTAAATGGATTAGAATGGGCTAAGTGATAGGTCTCAGAATGTAACTGTAAATGGGGAATTAAAATCAAACAGGTGTGTTTCTATTGGGGTCCCACAGGGATCCATTCTTTACCCTATTTAACATTTTTATTAATGACCTGGAAGAAAGCAAAATCATGACTGATGAAGTTTGCAGATAACCCCAAAATTTCTTCATTATTTACCACTTCACAGGACAGGTTACTTGGTAAGCTGGGCACTAGCACACATTTAATATGGCTAAATGTGAATGTTGACATCTAGGAACAAAGAATGTAGGCTACGCTTACAGGATGTGGGGGCTGTATCCTAAGAAGCAATGACTGTGGAAAAGATTTGGAGGCCATGGTGGATAATCAGCTGAACACGAGCTCCTCCTCCTCCTGTGATGCTGTGGCCAGAAGGACTAACACTATCCTTAGATCAATAAACAAGGGTATCTCGGGTAAGAGAAGAGGTTTTTGCCTCTATATTTGGCACCGATGTGACTGCTCCTTGGAATATTGTGTCCAGGTCTGGTGTCCACAATTCAAGAAGCATGTTGGTAAATTGCAGAGGATCCAGAGAAGAGATACAAGAATGATTAAAGAAAGGATTAGAAAACGTTCCTTTTAGCTATGAACTCAAGGAGCTGAATTTACTTAGCTTAACAAAGAGGTGACTTGATTACAGTCTGTAAGTATTTACATGGGGAACAAATATTTGATGATGGGCTCTTCAACCTATCAGAAAAAGGTTGTACAAGCCCCCCACGCCCAGGGCAGTGGCCCAGGGGCTCCAGAAGACCTGGCTCACAGTTTCCACTGTGGGGCCAAGTCAGATCAGTGGAAGTTTTCTGAGATGGTGCAGAGGGAAGGCTTTCAGGAGGAAGAGTTCTAAGACTGGGGAGTTGTGAGTGGGTGGGGGGCAGGCTGTATTTGCATTGTGGGAGAAATTCCAGAGCTGTGGAAAGGTTAGGTGAAAAGAGGGGGTCTCAGTCTGTGGGGGAAAAGGTGGGAGGGGGATTCTTAGCCAGGGTGGGCCTGGAGGGTTAGGGTGAGAGGATGTTTCTGAGCAGGCTGACGCTGGGGAATGATGTTGGTTTGACATGAGTAAGGGGAAGTGAAGCCAGCTGCACAAAGGAGACAAATTAAAGTTGAACAGGCCACCTTATGTTTTGTTATTTTCTAACTTTAACATATTGAATTTATTTTGCATATAATTTCCCAAGCTTTTAAAAACTGAAGCTGAAAAAATAGAAATTCCATCATGAGGAAGGATATTGATAACCCTCCCCAAAGTGGGTTATATTCTTGAAGATCCACAACACAGAACCCAGTCACTTGAACCAATGGATTAACTGATAGCAGGAGGAGGTTCTAGCCTCTGTGTGTTCCACTCCCTTCTATTGGCTGGTCCACTTTGCCAGTGGGTTTTATAGCTAGACAGCAGAGGAATGCTGAGGCTCACAAATTGGGGTTCAATTCCAGGTTCTGCAGGAGTGTTCCATAGTAGCTAGGTAGTCTTCTACACATCAATCCCCTCTCTGCTCCTGTTCCCATCAGCCCACCCCCATTTCCCTTCCTTCCATCTCTACTTCTGCTCCCCATCAGACTGCACCCCCTAGCCTATCCCTGTACCTCCAGCTCCCTGCACTGCAGTCAGTTTGCTTCTTCCTTCTCCTCCCTAAGAGCACAGGACAGAGTTTCCCTGCTTTCAGTTCAAGTAGTCAGTGTGGCAAGAACAGCCTCTAGTTCAACAAACAGGAGCAATTGCAGGGAAAAACTGGGCTTGAGCATGCTCAGTTCAGACAGAATCTTCAGAGAATTTAGCTGCCAGGCTTTTAGCAAACCTCCACTGAGCATGTGCAAACAGCAATTTCAGAGGCTTACAACTAAGCCCCCTGGGGGGGGATTTTTAATGGGGACAGCAAAAAGCCCTTTTTGACCTGAAGGCAACACTCCCGCTAAGTGTGGAGCTGGGACTCAACAGCATATTTGCATTAAAGCTTCTCAAGAATTGTAAGAATTTAATATTAGCAAAACATTTTTCCTCTTCAATTCATTCTTGGAAATAGGTGGACTGGTTTTTTTGCTGAAATTTTTAAAATATGATTTGGCCTGAGACAGGCACCCAGCATGGAAAGTTTTAGCCCCCACTCTTAAATTTTGGCAGTTATAAACAACTGAAAATAGGGTTTTATAATGGAAAGCGTTAGGCAATCTTAGCTGTAGGTGTTGCTGCCAGCTCCACCTATGCAAAAACAGCAACAACAAGATTAAGGAAAGTTCTTTTAGAAGGGCCAAGGAGGAACAACAAGAAACCAAAAGAGGAGAGAGTGAAGCAAGGCTGGCCATCAGGAATGGCTTTCTACCTATTAGGTCAATTAAATTAAGGAGCAAACTTTGCAGGCCTCACGCACAAGGAATTATCCAGAGAGAAGGATGTTGGGGCGGGAAATCTGCCTTTTCCAAAAAAAAAAAAAAAAAAAAAAAAAAAAGTCTACTCCATTATAACATGACCAAGCTAAGTAAAAACTAAACCAAGAATCTCTTCCACACTGGCCAGAAATTAATTTTACTCACAGAATGGACTATTTAATTCAGCGCTCTATTTTTTAAAAAAAACAAAAAACACTATTTTGGATCAGATCTACTCATAGGAAGTTAAATATATTTATCTCCATATTTTATATTTGAGTTGTGCTGTTGATACAAAAAAAATAGTAGAATGCTTTGCAGGCGATGTTGAAAATTTAAGGGGCTTCAGAAAAGAGCTACAGGAATAATTTGTGCTTTGGAAAACAATGAGAGACTAAAAGTAGCTCAATCTTTTTAATTTATTGAAGAGAAGGTTAAGAGTCAACTTAATCATGGACCATAATTATCTACTGAGGGAGAAGATATCTAATACAAGAGGCTCTTTAATCTATAAAGACAAAAGATATAACAAGATCCCATGGGTGGACATTGAGATCAGCAATGTCACATTTTCAACAGTGAGGATAATGATTTGAACAGATTGCCAAGGGATGTAGTAAATTCTCTATCATTTCACATCTTTACATCAAGACTAACAGCAAGGGAAGATACCTATTCAAAAGGTGCTTGGTTTAAACCAGTCCTCGCTTACAGACAGCCCCCCAACCTGAAGCAAATACTCTCCAGCAACCACACAACAAAATACTAACTCAGGAACCTATCCTTGCAACAAAGCCCAGTGCCAACTCTGTCCACATATTTATTAAAGTGACACCATCAGAGGACCTAATCACATTAGCCATGCCATCAGGGGCTCGTTCACCTGCACATCTACCAATGTGATGTGCCAGCAATGCCCCTCTGTCATGTACATTGGCCGAACTGGACAGTCTCTACGCAAAAGAATAAATGGACACAAATCTGACATCAGGAATCATAACATTCAAAAAACGGTAGGAGAACACTTCAGCCTCTCTGGCCACTCGGTAAAAGATTTAAGGGTGGCAATTTTGCAACAGAAAAGCTTCAAAAATGGACTCCAAGGAGAAACTGCTGAGCTTGAATTAATATGCAAACTAGATACCATTAACTTGAGTTTGAATAGAGACTGGGCTGGGTCATTACACATATTGAATCTATTTCCTTAAGTTAAGTATCCTCACACCTTCTTGTCAACTGTCTAAATGGGCCATCTTGATTATCACTACAAAAGTTTTTTTTCTCCTGCTGATAATAGCTCATCTTAACTAATTAGCCTCTTACAGTTTGTATGGAAACTTCCAACTTCTCGGTATGTGTGTATGTGAAAATATCGATCTATCTTCTTACTATATGTACCATTCTATGCATCCGATGAAGTGGGCTGTAGCCCACGAAAACTTATGCTCTAATAAATTTGTTAGTCTCTAAGGTGCTACAAGTACTCCTGTTCTTTTTTTGGTTTAACCAGGTTCTCCATTTCTTCATGTCACTGGATGGACTCATCTCTTCATTCCACATAGCATTTAAATGCTTGTTCTTGGTGAAATCCTTATTCCATTGATGGTCACATATTTCCTTAGGTTCTTACACAGCTTCCATTACTGTAGTGTCTGAGCACCCACTGGAGTTTTGCCATTGACTTCAAAGATTATGGGATTTGGTCCAGTGTATTAATTACAGTCCATCTGTGAACTATTACATACAGATTCAGAGAGTGGCTGCATGAATCTGTGTGGTTAGAAGAAGCCATTGAACTATCTGGATTTGAAAACTCCACTTACAACATTCACTGCTCTGGCACATAATAGTGCCTTTCATGAATACACTGTACAAGAAGAAATCTTTGATTCCTGACCACGTAACTACTTCCCAGAGAGATTCCTGAGTCCAAGCTAGCCAGCCCTTCAAGATCTTGGCTTCCAACCAGCTCCATCATAAGATGGGCCTCATCTTAAAAGCTATCCAAGAATCCCAATCAACTCAGAAAGATGAACGGTCAGAAGCAAAAGCTAACCAACTCCCTGTAGATTTTTGCAGAAGAGAACCCTGGCTCAGATCAATTGAAAAGCCTATAACAGGCTGTATAGAAAATAAGGTAGGTGGTTAGCCACTAAACAGACATTTTCTTTAGAGCTGCTAGGCTGGAGAAATATAGCACCAGTAGTCCTAGCATGCAAGCTTCCTCCCACCATCCCTGTCACAGGGTTTACTACTCACTGCTATGGCACCTCCTTGTGGCCACATCTGGGGATTAGTTTTCAACCAGTCTGATACACCTTCCTTGGTTCCCCACCCTCTCTCTTTCACTGGATTCAGTTACTCCCTCTTCATGGCTTGGCCCGCTAGCCAGGTTACTATAGTTTTCCCCTTCTGGGGTATCAAAGTCTCATGGTCTCAGGCATGTTACTCTACCTAAACAGTGCCATTATTTTAGTAGCTGGTAGGGGAACCTAGGCCCACCCTCTCCTGCAAGTTCCAGCCCCAAAACCACACACTATCCAATCTCAGATCCTGTTGCTGTTTCCCACCTACCTGTCTCTCCCTCTGCTAGCCCACCCTTAATTACCAAGAGAACATCCTCTGTTCCATGTGGCCACTTCACTCTCTCTCAAGTAATTGCCAGCATCTCTATTCCCAAGTAGGATCCCAAGACTTATTTCTTTTTGTCTCTTACCAACACCCTTCCTCACTGGAGACAACTGTCACATTTCTTCCTATAGCCCCCATCTTGCATCCCCACTTCCTGGTTTTATATGAGCTCAGCATGGGCCTGCCCAGCTGTGCTTCATCATCAGTTAGAGCTTAGCAGCCCTGACTCTTCTCCAGGTACAGCCTGTCAAAGGGTTATTAGGCCCTTTCTACCTATTCAGGCCAGTTGTGAGGTAGACACCCCATCCACTCCCCTCCTACAGATTAGAAACATGAGCAGAAAATAGCAATGAGATTCAGTTGGGAAAACTGCAGCTAACACATCGGGTAGAAAATGATCTGTGGTGTGGCAGTCTCATCCCAAGAGGGAGGGATGTAGGGAGAATTGCTTTCCCTGGGGATGGGGTGAGGGGTAGGAAGTTCTGCTAGAGGAAGCAAGGTTCTGCCAGGGCCCAGCAGAGCATGAGGGAAGTAGGGCCCTGCATAGGACAGAAAGGTGAGTGGGAAGCTATGCCAGAACTCAGATAAATCAGACTCTGACAGGGGGAGTGAGGGACAGGTATCTCTGCCCAAGCATAGGAGCAAGTACCTTGGATTTTATACAATAAAAATAAGGTAATTAACATGCCTAATGTATGGAGATTGGTATTTCAGTGCTGTGCACATGCAGGGCTGCCCATGAGTGGGGGGAGCGTACGCACCTACACATGCATTTAATGGAAGGATCATGATGGGCAAACAACTGCCAATAACTGAAGGATCTTATTTGGGTTGTAGCTACGCATGCCATCAGACTCCAGGGCAGGCCTGTGCCCCTCCCCCTGTAGCTGGGAGCCCCCCCTAACCTGCACTCTCCAGGGCAGGCCTGTGCCCTGACATTGCCTGGGAGCCCCCCCTAAACTGCACTCTCCAGGGCAGGCCTGTGCCCCCCTGTAGCTGGGAGCCCCCCAACCCACACTCTCTAGGACAGGCCTGTGCCCCCACATTGACTGGGAGCCCCCCCTAACCTGCACTCTCCAGGGCAGGCCTGTGCTCCCAGCTATCTGGGAGCCCCCCCGGACTCAGGCCCATAGTAACAAAGGGTGCAGGTGTCCAGGTCGAGGTGCGGGTTCAAGGGGCGGGGAGGGGGGAGCCCAGGAGAGCAGAACTGGGGCCTGTCTGCCTGCGCGGGGCGGGCGGGGACCAAGGGGGCCCTGGACGGGGAGAGGCCAGGAGGGGGAGGGGGTGTCTCCCTGAGGGAGGCGCAGGGGCCTGAAGCTCCCGCCGCGGGCTTTGCCCGGAGGGTGCATGGGGCGCTCGGGCCGGGGAAACGGGAGGGCGGAAGGTGGCTCCGGGGCGGGACTCCGGAGCCGGGAGCCCGCGGTCCTTCCGGTGAGGCGGGGCTCCCTCGGCCCTCCCCGAGCTCGGCCTAGTCCCCGCTTGCGGCGCCGGCTGGAGGCGCACGGCCCAGGTGAGCAGCACGGACTGCCCCCCCCCCCCCCCGGGCCGCGCCCAGCGAGAAACCCCAATGGGGGGGGGCGTCTGGCTGCAGCCCCCCGCCCCGGGGGCTCCCCCAGCAGTTGTGGGAGGAGGGGCACTGGCTGCAGCCCACTTCCCCCTTCCTTGTTGGGGCTCCCCCAGTAGTTGGGGGAGGAGGAGCAGGGGGTGCAGGCCAGCTCTAGCCTCTCTGCCAGCTCTTCAGAAGAGGAGGGTTTGGTTGCAGCTTCCTCTGCTTTAAGACAGTACTTGGTCTGTAAATGGGATACCCTCTGCCCTTCCTGGGGTCAGCTGTCCCTATGTGCACAGACTAAGTAACGGTCGCTATGTGTTGCCTTTCTCTGAAGGCAACTGACTTCTCAGAGTGGGAAGTGCGAACAGGGCAATACAAAGTTATTAGGGCTGTCAAGTGATTAAAAAAGTTAATTGCACGATTAATCGCACTGTTAAACAATAATAGAATATCATTTATTTAAATATTTTGGATGTTTTCTACATTTTCAAATATATTGATTTTTATTACTGCACAGTGCTCACTTTATATTTATTTTTATTACAAATATTTGCACTGTAAAAAACAAAAGAAATAATATTTTTCAATTCATCTAGTACAAGTACTATAGTGAAATCTCTTTATCATGAAAGTTGAACTTACCAATGTAGAATTATGTACCAAAAAACCTGCATTCAAAAATAAAACAGTGTAAAATTTTAGAGCCTGTGAGTCCACTCAGTCCTACTTCTTGTTCAGCCAGTCACTCAAACAAGTTTGTTTACATTTGCAGGAGATAATGCTGCCTGCTTCTTGTTTACAGTGTCACCTGAAAGTGAGAACAGGTGCTCGCATGGCACTGTTGTAGCTGGCATCACAAGATATTTACGTGCCAGATGGGCTAAAGATTCATATGTCCCTTGATGCTTCAACCACCATTCCAGAGGATGTGTCCATGCTGATGATAGGTTTTGCTCGATAACAATCCAAAGCAGTGCGGACTAACGAATGTTCATTTTCATCTTCTGAGTCAGATGCCACCAGCAGAAGGTTGATTTTCTTTTTTGGTGATTTGGGTTGTGCGGTTTCCACATCGGAGTGTTGCTCTTTTAAGACTTCTGAAAGCATGCTCCACACCTTGTCCCTCTCAGATTTTGGAAGGCACTTCAGATTCTTAAACCTTGAGTTGAGTGCTGTAGCTATCTTTAGAAATTTCGCATTGGTACCTTCTTTGCGTTTTGTCAAATCTGTGGTGAAGGTGTTCTTAAAAGGAACAACATGTGCTGGGTCGTCATCCGAAATTGCTATAACATGAAATGTATGGCAGAATGTGGGTAAAACAGAGCAGGAGACATGCAATTCTCCCCTGAGGAGTTCAGTCACAAATTTAATTAACACATTATTTTTTTAACGAGTGTCCTCAGCATGGAAGTGTGTCCTCTAGAAAAGTGGCCAAAGCATGAAGGGCCATATGACTGTTTGGCATATCTGGCACCTAAATGCCTTGCAATGGTAGCTACAAAGTTGCGACATGAACGCCTGTTCTCACTTTCAGGTGACATTGTAAATAAGAAGCAGGCAGCATTATCTCCTGTAAATATAAACAAACGTGTTTGTCTTGGCGATTGGCTGAATAAGAAGTAGGACTGAAGTTTTACATTGTTTTGTTTTTGGAGTGCTGTTATGTAACAAAAAAAAATCTATATTTGTAAATTGCACTTTCACGATAAAGAGATTGCACTACAGTACTTGTATGAGGTGAATTGAAAAATACTATTTCTTTTGTCTATCATTTTTACAGTGCAAATATTTGTAATAAATATAATATAAAGTGAGCACTGTATACTTTGTGTTCTGTGTTGAAACTGAAATCAATATATTTGAAAATGTAGAAAAACATCCAAGAATATTTAATAAATTTCAATTGATATTCTATTGTTTAACCGTGCAATTAAAACTGTGATTAATCATGATTTTTTTTTGAGTTAATTGTGTGAGTTTAACTGAGATTAATTGACAGCCCTAAAAGTTATGTCTGTGTTCCTGGGAAAGTGCTTATCTTCCAACAGTTGAGGGTACAGACGCACTAGCAAGAACTTAAAGTTCTGCTTGCATTTTTCACTTCAGCTAAGTGTGTGCTGTACAAGCTGGAAGGCAGCTATTGTCTAACAGCAGCCTTGCATAAACAGTCTAAGACTGTCAGCAAAGTTTAATGCTGTATTAATTTGAAACCACCTAAGGAGTTTGGTCCCCAGTCCTGCAGAAACTGACATGCTTAAGTCTCATTGGATGTTGATTCCCTGAGACTACTTGAGTGTTTAAATTTTCACAAGTTTGGGGCCTAGTTTAGTGTCAAGGTTGTTAATCATGATAAACCAAGATAAACATTGGTAAATAGCATAAATAGTGTCTCAGGATCTTGAATGGCTACAGCAGTGATACTCAAACTGTGACTCACGAGCTGTAAGTGGCTCTTTAATGTGTCTCCTGTGGATCTTTGCAGCATGTGGTATTAAAACAGTGTGTGATTTAATTGTTAACCAACCTAAGTTATTAACCAATCAAGATGCTTTTACTATGTTGTTAATCAGTTGTCAACTTGCATCAAGTTATTAACTTCTTTGCTGTGAGAATTATATAACTAAATATTTCCCATCTGTTTAAATATGAATACTACTATAGTGAATGAAACAATGAATTCACATTACTGTGACTCTTTTGGGTAATGTTGATTGGTAATTTGGCTACTGAACCACTGAGGTATGGGTATGACTGGGCTACAAGTAATCAGTGCCTCCCTTTTATGTCTCATCTAAAAGAAGGGGTCTCCATCAGCACAGTGCCCAGTAAGCCTTGCTGGGGCATTGAGTTAGTACTACATCAGAGCGCATAGTGACAGAATCACTTGCTGCTTCCTTATATCCTTCCTTCCAATATCCACTTGGCCTTGGGCTGCTAACTTGTGAGTTCTGACATCCCTGCTTTAAAGGAATCTGCAGAGGTAATAACAGGGTTGTTCTTTTCTTTAATTCTTTACAATATGTAAAGAAGTCCTGGGGAAAAACCTTAAGGGAGTTGGAATTTACATTTGAAATTCAGGTATTGTCTACTTTGAAGACTGTGGATGACTGAAGAATTGGTAGGGAAATTATATTACAGGCACCAAGGAAGTGGAACCTGTGTGAAGAGAGGGATTTTTATTCAGACTTTTTATACTGTTGGTGCTTTGTTTGTTAATGCCTAGCTAACTCAATTGCCGGATAGTTTTGGAGGAAAGAATCAGTAACAATCCTGTTCCTTCAGTTAAGCGTTGTCATAGTTACCACTGGAGTCCTTCACTCCTCCAAGGAGTCTTCAGCAAAAACAGGAAATGCAAGACTTATAAATCCATACATATTAAGGCCAGAAGGGACCATTATGATCACCTAGTCTGACCTCCTGTGTCACACAGGCCAGAGTATTTCACCCTGTATATTCCTCATTAAGTCCAATAACTAACTAGAGCATATTTCTTTACAAATATATACGATTGGACATAGTATTTCATTAATGGTATCACCAGTGTCAAATACAGAGGTAATAACATCTCCCTATTTCTACCTAATATTCTGCTGCTTATACATTCAAGGGTTGAATTTGCTCTTTTGGCAGCGGCATTGCTATGAGCACACATGTTCAGCCAGTTTTCATTGTTACCCCAAAGTCCTTTTTACAGTCACTGCATTCAAAGATATAGTTCCCCTTTCTGTAAGTATGGCCTGCATTCTTTGTTCCTAAATATATGATCTGCATTTGGCTGTATTAAAATACTTCGATTACCCCAAAGTTGCCACGCAGTCCAGATTGCTCTGCTGGGGTGACAGGTCTTCATACTTATTTACAACCCAACATTTTTTGTGTCATCTGCAACATTTATCAGGCCACTGGATTTTATATTGTCTTCCAGATGGTTGATAAAGATATTCAATATCATTGTAATGAAAGCTGATCGTTGTGTGTCCCCAGTAGAAGCCCCCCAGGTTGATGATGGGTCTCTGTTAGCAATGACGTTTTGAGATCTCAGACAGTTTCTAATCCGTTTAATGTGTGCTATATTAATTTCTGAATGATACTATTTTAATCAGCATATCATGAGGTACAAAGTCTTGCAGAAGTCAAAGCATATTGTATCAACACTTAAAAAATCAAGCTTATTTGACAGGACCTATTTTCCGTAAAAAAAAAAAAAAAAATCTCGTCAGGCATTAATTCTACCATCCTTTTATTCTTTATTGATTGAGCCTTGTATCAGCCAGGATCAGTGTCAGTCTGGCCTATAATTACCCTTATGATCCCATTTACTCTTTTTAAATATTGGCACAACTTTTCCTTCTTTCCAGTCCTCTGGAACTTCCCAAGTATTACAAGATTTATTAAATATTAATATCAGTGCTCCAGAGATGTCCTCGGCCTACTCTTTTAAAACAGGTGCCAATTATCCTGATTTGTCATTCTAAAAATATTTATCTTTTGGTGAGTCTGTTTAATGTCCTTCTTAGTTACTGTTGGCACAGAAAGGATTTCACTATCATGTGATACCAATATATCATCCAGCTTCTTGCCAAATTAAGAACAGAAATCTTGATTGAACACTCTTGTCTTGTTTGCATCATTAATGATGTAATCACCATCTATATGCATCATGGATCCATATATTGTTAGGATTTCTTTTGTTCCTAATATTTAAAAAAAATTACTTCTGATTGGTTTTAACATTATTGGCCATAGATGGTGTGAAGTAAATATTACATTAAATGTTCAGGATTGAAAGAAATATAGTTTCCTCATTTTCTGAGCACCATCCAGCCTGTGCATTGAGTAAGGCTGTTCCCATGGGGGAAAAAGAGTATGTGATTATGTAAATAAAGAATGTATAATGCATATGCACAATAGTGGTGCATTGAGATTGCACAGTTACTTACATTCTGCCATTTCCTAACTTTTGAGTTGATTTATTAACCTAAATAACCTTCATTTAACATAGTTATTTTTGTACATAGAAATGTAAATAGATTGGCCAGGGATTCAGTTATATAGATAGGGTATTGAATGCCATACAGTCTCTGGGGTAGATGGTGTAATGACACAGCTAATGCCTGGAGAAGCAACTGCTGCAGAGAAATGTGACCTGCATGAGATCTCCTAGAAATAGTATATACTTTGTCTATGGGGAGGGGAAGGAAGAAGCCTGGTCCAAGGCCTGTCAGAAATGTGCTGCAAGTTTATTTTGGAAAATAGAGGCTTCTCACAAGGAGAGACTGGTGTAACACGGGAAACTAGGCCACTCTGCTATGGAAGGGACTATCTTTTGCTGGAATGTCAGTGGTGCCTCACACACTTAAGCTTTCCTCATGCCCATGTGGGTCTGTGCTCTGCTAGCCTCCTAAATACCCTTGTTTTGGGGATCTGTGCAGTCACCTCAACTCAGTTTTTGCCTTCCTTTAGGTTAGAAGTCATGACCCTCACTCTCTTTCTCTGTTCCCTAAACCATACATGTAATATCTTTCCAAATGATAATTGATATCAGTTCAGTTGATTAAAATCCCAGGATGTTGAGCCGGCTGACATTTGTTGTCAGTTTTAGTCTTAACTCCTGTTTGTTTTTCACTTTTAATATGTAATTTTGTCATTTCAGGTTTGTGCCGTGTGTTTGAATGTTGAAAAGAGCCTGGAATGGCTTCAGTAAAAAAAACCTGTGTGTAGATTTTGAAGCTGTGAATTTTCATCAGTTCTCCTCTTCCCCCTTAATCTTCCCCTGTTCTTCGCAGCAGGATAAATGTTTTGTTTCAGAACTAATCAGATGTCTGGTCAGATGTTACATCACATGTGGCAGCCAGATGGATGGGAATGTACTGGGAGTTCTTTCTTACAGGAAACTGACATCCCCAGCAGTCACTAAGGGTGGGTGTAACCTTCATTCATTTTGCCAGACTTTTAAAGTATTGGTAGGAATAAACCCACAATCAAGGTCTTTATTTAAAATTTTTTTTAAAAAAATAGTTCACTTACAGATTATAATCATAATTGGCTAGCCTCTGCCTCCACTCCCTTCTTGGGAGCAGGGACTGGGTTAATCTCTGATGACAGGACAGAGCAGACAGTGTCCCATTTGCTATGCTGAAATGCTGTACAATGTTGGGATGTCACACTGTAGGGTGTTGTGGGGGCTGAACACTACACTCTATGCCAAAAGTCCAGGAGATGGCTTATCTGAGGGGAGGGACTTGACAGCTGATGGGCTTGGCATCTGCTTCTGGAGAGCCACATGTAAAAGATAGACCTGCCTTACTTTCCTCTGTCTGCAGCACTCAAGAAATGCCCTTCCGCTTGTTTCACTTTCCCTGAGTGGAGTTTGGTTGAGACAGGAGAGGAAGAGGGAGGGGAATTTACTTTTATCTGGTGCAACATTCCAGCATAGCAATTGGTACTCTGTGCTGTCCTGTCCAGATGTCATTAGAGATCAACTCAGCCCCTGTTTCAGCTAGCCAGCCCCCTGCCACATCCAGATTTCTTTCTGCGTACTTGCCAGAATTGTTTCTTTAAATTTTCTATACCTCTTGGCTGCTGTATGATTGGCAAGAGTCCATACTGTGGGGTCCTTTACCTCTCAGCTTGTCTCCCTCTGCTATAGCGCTAGGGCATCCTGCTGTGACCTGGCTGGCAAAGAAGTGTTAGCAGAAGCCTCCTCTCTCTCTGGAGAGCTGTGAGAGGGAGAGGCAGGTCTAGCTGTTGCATAGAGGAGCTGAGAATACTGTCTGACCCCTCAGGTCCTGGGCTATAGGTGAGAGCCTGATTTTGTATGTTAGGTGGGAAAGAGGGTGATTGATTTTGCTTGAGCAGCTGAATCCATGATGGGAGAGGAACATAAGGAGGGCCATAGTGAGTAAGACCAATGGTCCTTCTAGCCCAGTATCCTGTCTTCCAACAGCAGCCACTGCCATGTGGTTCAAAGGGATTGAACAGAGCAATTACTGAGTGATCCATCCCTTGTTATCCAGTCCCAGCTTCTCGCAGTCAGAGTTTAGGGACATCTGGGGAATAGGGTTGGGTCCCTGACCATCTGGGCTAATAGCCATTGGTGGACCTATCCTCCATGAACTTATCCAATTCCTTTTTGAACCCAGTTTTATTTTTCGCCTTCACAGCATCCCTTGGCAACGAGTTCCACAGGTTGACTGTATGTTGAGTGAAGTACTTCCTTTTGTTTGTTTTAAACCTGCTGCCTGTTAATTTCATTGGATGAGCCCCAGTTCTTATGTGAAGGGGTAAATAACACTTCCCTATTCACTTTCTCCACATCGTTCGTGATTTTATACACCTCTGTCAGACCGTCCCTTACTCATCTCTTTTCCAAGCTGAAAATTCTGTCTTTTTAAACTCTCCTTGTATAACAGCTCTTCCATATCCCTGATCATTTTTGTTGCCCTTCTCTGCGCCTGTTCCAATTCTAATATATTTCTGCAGAGACAGGGTGCCCAGAACTGCAGGCAGTATTCAAGGGGTAGATTTACATAGTGATATTTTCTGTCTTATCTGTCCATTTCCTAATGGTTCCTAACATTTGGTTAGCTTTTTTGAATGCTGCTGCACATTGAGTGGATGTTTTCAGAGCAGTGTCCACAGTGACTCCAAGATCTTTCTTGAGTGGTGACAGCTAATTTAGTCCCCATCATTTTGTATGTATCGTTGTTTTCCGATGTGTATTACTTCGTATTTATCAACATTGAATTTCACCTGCCATTTAGTTGTCCAGTCATTCAGTTTTGTGAGATCCCTTGTAACTCTTTACAGTCTGCTTTGGATTTAACTGTCTTGAGTAATTCAGTGTCATCTGCAAATTTTGCCATTTCACCGTTTAATCTGTTTCCTAGATCCTTTATGAATATGTTGAACAACACTGGTCCCAGTACAGCTCCTTGAGGGATCCCACTATTTACCTCTCTTTGCTGTGAAAACTGACCGTTTATTTCTAACCTTTGTTTCCTGTCTTTTAACCAGTTACTGATCCATGAGAGGACCTTCCCTCTTATCCCATGACTGCTTACTTTGCTTAAGAGCCTTTGATGTGGGACCTTGTCAAAGGTTTCCTAAACGTCCAAGTAGACTATATCCACTGGATCAGCCTTGTCCACATGGTTGTTGACCCCCTCAAAGATTTCTAATAGATTGGTGAGGCATGATTTTCCTTTACAAAACCATGTTGACTGTTCCCCAACATATTGTGTTAATTTATGTGTCTGATGATTCTATTCTTTACTATAGTTTTAATCAATTTGCCTGGTACTGAAGTTAGGCTTACTGGCCTGTAATTGTCAGGATCACCGCTGGAGCTTTTTAAAAAAATTGGAGTTACATTAGCTATCCTCCCATCATCTTGTACAGAGGCTGATTTAAGCAATAGGTTACATACCACAGGTTTCAGAGTAACAGCCGTGTTAGTCTGTATTCGCAAAAAGAAAAGGAGTACTTATGGCACCTTAGAGACTAACCAATTTATTTGAGCATAAGCTTTCGTGAGCTACAGCTCACTTCATCGGATGCATACTGTGGAAAGTGTAGAAGATCTTTTTATACACACAAAGCATGAAAAAATGGGTGTTTACCACTACAAAAGGTTTTCTCTCCCCCCACCCCACTCTCCTGCTGGTAATAGCTTATCTAAAGTGATCACTCTCCTTACAATGTGTATGATAATCAAGGTGGGCCATTTCCAGCACAAATCCAGGGTTTAACAAGAATGTCTGGGGGTGGGGGGTAGGAAAAAACAAGGGGAAATAGGTTACCTTGCATAATGACTTAGCCACTCCCAGTCTCTATTCAAGCCTAAGTTAATTGTATCCAATTTGCAAATGAATTCCAATTCAACAGTCTCTCGCTGGAGTCTGGTTTTGAAGTTTTTTTGTTGTAATATCGCAACTTTCATGTCTGTAATCGTGTGACCAGAGAGATTGAAGTGTTCTCCGACTGGTTTATGAATGTTATAATTCTTGACATCTGATTTGTGTCCATTTATTCTTTTACGTAGAGACTGTCCAGTTTGACCAATGTACATGGCAGAGGGGCATTGCTGGCACATGATGGCATATATCACATTGGTGGATGTGCAGGTGAACGAGCCTCTGATAGTGTGGCTGATGTTATTAGGCCCTGTGATGGTGTCCCCTGAATAGATATGTGGGCACAGTTAGCAACGGGCTTTGTTGCAAGGATAGTTTCTGGGTTAGTGCTTCTGTTGTGTGGTATGTGGTTGCTGGTGAATATTTGCTTCAGGTTGGGGGGCTGTCTGTAGGCAAGGACTGGCCTGTCTCCCAAGATTTGTGAGAGTGTTGGGTCATCCTTCAGGATAGGTTGTAGATCCTTAATAATGCGTTGGAGGGGTTTTAGTTGGGGGCTGAAGGTGATGGCTAGTGGCTTTCTGTTATTTTCTTTGTTAGGCCTGTCCTGTAGTAGGTGACTTCTGGGAACTCTTCTGGCTCTATCATTCTGTTTCTTCACTTCCGCAGGTGGGTACTGTAGTTGTAAGAATGCTTGATAGAGATCTTGTAGGTGTTTGTCTCTGTCTGACGGGTTGGATTAAATGCAGTTGTATTGCAGAGCTTGGCTGTAGACAATGGATCGTGTGGTGTGGTCAGGGTGAAAGCTGGAGGCATGTAGGTAGGAATAGTGGTCAGTAGGTTTCCAGTATAGGGTGGTGTTTATGTGACCATCGTTTATTAGCACTGTAGTGTCCAGGAAGTGGATCTCTTGTGTGGACTGGACCAGGCTGAGGTTGATGGTGGGATGGAAATTGTTGAAATCATGGTGGAATTTCTCAAGGGCTTCTTTTCCATGGGTCCAGATGATGAAAATGTCATCAATATAGCGCAAGTAGAGTAGGGGCGTTAGGGGACGAGAGCTGAGGAAGCGTTGTTCTAAGTCAGCCATAAAAATGTTGGCATACTGTGGGGCCATGCGGGTACCCATAGCAGTGCCGCTGATTTGAAGGTATACATTGTCCCCAAATGTAAAATAGTTATGGGTAAGGACAAAGTCACAAAGTTCAGCCACCAGGTTTGCTGTGACATTATCGGGGATAGTGTTCTTGACGGCTTGTAGTCCATCTTTGTGTGGAATTTTGGTGTAGAGGGCTTCTACATCTATAGTGGCCAGGATGGTGTTATCAGGAAGATCACCGATGGATTGTAGTTTCCTCAGGAAGTCAGTGGTGTCTTGAAGGTAGCTGGGAGTGCTGATAGCGTAGGGCCTGAGGAGGGAGTCTACATTTTACCATTACATATTACCATTTACATATTACCAGCAGGAGAGTGGGGTGGGGGGAGAGAAAACCTTTTGTAGTGGTAAACACCCATTTTTTCATGCTTTGTGTGTATAAAAAGATCTTCTTTACTTTCCACAGTATGCATCCGATGAAGTGAGCTGTAGCTCACGAAAGCTTATGCTCAAATAAATTGGTTAGTCTCTAAGGTGCCACAAGTACTCCTTTTCTTTTTACATACCACAGTTACTAGTTTTGCAGTCTCATATTTGAATTCCTTCAGAACTGTTGGGGTGAATTGGTTCCAAAACCATCTCTATTGAAACCTCAATCTGGGACAGTTTCTCAGAGTTGTCACCTAAAAAGAATGGCTCAGGTGTGGAAATCTCCCACACATGCTCTGCAGTGGAGACCAATGCAAATAATTCAAGCAGCTTCTCCACAATTGCCTTGTCTTCCTTGAGTGCTCCTTTAGCTTATCGGTTGTCCAGTGGCCCCACTGATTGTTTGGCAGGCTTCTTGATTATCATCTTTCCACCAAGTTTCTGTGATGCCTATTATATCAATATTGACATTTAATACCAGGCACTCAAGTTCACCCGTCTTAGTATTTAGACTTTTAGCATTTGTATACAAGCACTTATAAAATTTGTCAATATTTAGTTGTCTGCATTCATGTGATGTAGTTGAATGGGACTCTTTTTAAGTTGATTGTTTGTTTCTCTTCCGAGCCTACAGGTACTTTATAAACTCCTATCCTTTCCTTTTTACTAGGATATGGAGAATCCCTGTTAAATAGATCCTTCCCTAAGGGATGTCTCTGTCCAAAAAGAGTGCTTCTCCGCATCTGTTGGCTTTCCCCCAGCTTTTAGTTTAAAAATTTTTCTACAAACTTTTTAATTTTGCTTGCCAGCAATCTGGTTCCATTTTGATTTAGGTGGAGCCCATCCTTCCTGTACAGGCTCCTCATTTCCCAAAAGGTTCCTCCATTCCTAATAAACATAAATCCCTCCTCCCAACACCACTGTCTCAGCCACCCATCGAGATGCTGCATTTCTGCCTGTCTAACTGGCTCTGTGTGTGGAACTAGAAGCATTTCAGAGAATGCCACCATGGAGTCCTGGACTCGAATCTCTTACCAGCACTGCACATAAGTCTGTCTGTCTGTCCTTGAGAGATCTGCAACCTTCGTGTCCGGCAAGCAATTGGCTATGTGTTTCGCCCAGTTATCAGAAGCCTGGGCAGTTGGGGACCTCCCTCTGGAGCCATCTGCTTCTCCAGAAGCAGCTAGAGCAGCAGCATGCTTTTAACCATTTCATGTTTGCTCTCTACTAAAGGCACATACAGGAGTGGGCAAGAAGCCTGCTCTAGCAGGTGCAATCTGCACTGGTGAGCTACTGCCATGTGACGTGGCTGGCTCTGTAGTTGGTGAAGACCTTCATGCCCTCTCCTCCTTTATAAATACTCTGGAAGGAGCCGCCTGCGAATGCACTCTGGTTAGAATAACTAGAGAAGGCTGGGTGTGCCTGAGCAGCAGCAGTGTGTGCTCAGAACTTGGGCTACATGGGGCATGTCAAGTGCTGAGCAGCATCAAAACCTTTTATATATGTGCTGTTGACCGGTCTGTCATTACAGAATGTGGTGTTACAGGAAACAGTGTTGGTGATTCAGTGGGGGGCGTTATTTAATCTGAGTCAGTACTGAGCTGGTACTAGGGGCACTGTGCAGTTGAAGGGGCCATCGGTCAAGAGAGACATAAAATGTTGGTACAAATGGCTTTCAGCATCCATGGCATTTTTAGGAGTATATAGGTGTTCTTGCCACACATCAGTGTAGGCAATTACATACTTATTGTGTAATTCTTTCCCCTGCAGTTTCAGTTTGTACAGGATTGTTCTTCATTTCCTGTTGAGCAGTTTTGCTTGGAACATGGCAAGCATTCATCTAGAGGTGGCGTCATTTCAGAGATTGATGAAGTGATTCATATTATAGCAGAGTTACGCTGAGCTTTCCGTCAAGAATATGTCTACACTGTAGCTTTGGGTGCGATATGCAGCTTGAGTAGATGCACCCATGCTCGCTGTACCCTAGCTAGCTCATTAAAAATAGCAGAGGATGCTCCAGCATGGGCTTCAGCGCCTGCTGCACAAGCCCACCTGTTGCTGACATCCTCACTGCTCTTTTTAGCAAGCTAGCTAAAGTACAGCTAGCATGGGTGCATCTACTGGAGCTGCCATTCACACCCACCACTGCAGTGTAGATGTACTATAAAGCTGCTGTTTTCGCATGCTCACAACCTCCTGAAAGTTTTTCCCCTTTGTGGCTGGAGCTTTCTTAGCTTGGTCCCAGAAAAGAATTTTGAGAAGGCTTGAACTTGATTTTGGCCTTTAAGGCATTTTATATTATTGGAATATGGGAAAAATGCACTTTTCCCACCATTTTAAATATTCTTTTGTACACTAATAACTCAAAAATGGATGAGCCAAGACCCCCTCTAAACGTTGTGTGTAAATAGTCCCTATTGGTGAGCTGGTCTTTTACTAGATTTGGAGGGGAATAGTTCACACTGGAAAGTTGTAAATTGCTTCTGAGCATAGTGAGTGGTTGTATTCTAACAAAAGCCCTGTCCCCTTTTGTGACATCCCAATATACAGCTTCATAGCATTTTTTGACAGGCCCAAAGGAACTCTTACATTGAAACACACAGAGTCCTGGAAACTGTTCTTGCTGGCCTTTGCTTTTTCAGATGTGCCTTGCAGGAAAAAGTCTCCAGTCCAACAGTACAGCAGCAAAGGTGAACCTCACTGGTGTTACCTGCGTGAGATGTGAACTTTGCTTCTGAGTGCCCAAGTCATATTAATACTTAGCGTAGATCTTCAAGTGCTTTACACAGGTGAGTAAATGTAATTATCCCTGTTTTACAGATATTGAAACTGTGACACAAAGAGTGGAACAGTGATTTTCTGAAGCTCGCACATCAAGTCAGTGGCAGAACCAGAAAAAGTACCCAGGTCTCCTGATTCCCAACCCTGTGCGCTGTTCGCTGGAACACTGCCACTCATCTCACTGATGTGTAAATGTTCAAAAGTTATTTGGGATCATACTAAGGCAGTTTTAACAGAAGTTCTGATGCAAGCATGTCTACAGCAGATGTGCTACCACCGTGCTTGCTATAATCCAGTACGTTTGGACTAAGTGAGTTTGTTAGTGTGAAGAATGTCATCTTCTTACTTGACTGATCTGTGCACTGTATATGTTCAGAGCCTTTTCTGCTCACTTTGCTGTCTGAACTGTTTGTTTCTCTTTACTGCTGTGAGCCCTGCTGAGCCAGCACAGGTCTTGAAATGGTTCTTAGTCTTCTTTGGCTTGTGTATCATTTAACAGAATTGCATAATCTTTGTTACAGGTTGTTTTCAGGGCTAGCAATTAGAAATTTATTTTTACTTGTAAATTTAGCAGATTTGATTTGATTTGGATTCCGTAAAAGATAAAAACTGGAGCCCCGGGCTGCTATTTTACAAACACTTGTCAGAGTAGAGGCCAACTTTGCATTGCCTGACTTAGCTGCCTATAAGTGTGTAACCTGGTTGTAGACTGTGTCTAGTTTGTCCAATAAATTAGAGCTTTTGTATTCATTTGGATAAAAGGATCTATGTAAAGGTCACCATTATGGAAATTAGTTCCTGTAAATACATAAAAAGAGTTTTTCATTTTTTTTAAATGACAGTTTTCCAGAATGATGCCAAGAAAAAGAAAGCGGTTAACTCCATTAAATATTGTCCAAAGTAAACCCGGCTTCTCTCCAGCTGACACCTCTGGGAGCCTGACAGTTCTTCTTGATGGGAATTCCTCTCCAGTAAGCAGCAAATACTTCAGTGAAGAGAAGAGGACATCTTCCCGGCTAGGGACAGACTTTTTCAACCAACCCTGCATCAACCTGGCTAAATCATTTCTAGGACAGGTAATTGATACAAGGACTCATGCTCGTGTCCGTGCCAATAGGTTTACTTTATGGTACAGCACACACCAGCAACATAAGTTGTTGGACCATAACTGCATCCTTTTACTGGGTTTTAATTCCAAAGCTCTCTGCTGTTACAGGAAATATGGGCTCACTCCTGCTCTTGGTGAAATCACTAGGACTTTTGGGAACAGGGTTGGGCCCATTTTGGTTGTATGAGCAGAACCAGTCTCTTATCAGATCTCTTTTCTATTGCATTTTGCATTAAGCTTATCTTGAAGCTTTTTTTTTTTTTAATCTGGTTTACTCACTGAAATGGGATTGGTGACTGATCCAGGGCCATTATTCTTGTAACAGGTATTCCTATATGTTGGCTTTGTATTTTCTTTGGCTGGGTGGCCTAGTGGATAGGGCACTGAACTGGGACTCAGGAAACCTGAGTTCTATTCCCAGCCCAGGCCTGCTGGGTGATCCTGGGCCAGTTATTTCCCTTCCTCTGTCTCAGTTTCTGTATATGTGAAACGGGGATAATGCTTCTGACCTCCTATGTAAAGCGCTGTGAGATCTATGGATGAATAGCAGTTTATAAGGGCTTTGGATTATTATTATGCTATAATATGTCAGAATAGTTACTTCTCTCTGAAAACCCAAACTACCATTCTAGACTTTTTGCCTTCTTTCCTGCTGCCTTGTATCCTTGGAACAGCCTCTCACTTAACATACACCAAGCTCTATCCTCTTAAGAGGCAAATATTGCCTCTTTCTTTGCAGATGTGAAGGGTCTTAACTCTGCCTGAATCAGCATGGATCGATCCTACAGAAAAGGCAAGGTGCATGATTTCACTCTTCCTTGTGCACTACTTAACTGTCTTCCATCAAGGATCCCTTTGCACTAGAACACAATGTGTTTTGCGGGGCAGGCTGTGGGTGTCACAGGGGTAGAGCTGTTGGATCTTTGACTGTGCACATCCATCAGACATTCTCTACCTACCCATAGGCGGGGAGCCACAGGAACCCTGAGGCTGTGATAGCAGCTGCATAATATCTTCACGGCCTTCCCCCTGAGGGACCAGAAATCCCCATTACATAGTTCAGTTACATGAGTTGTGTACTTTAGCCCAGAATTAGCCCTTAAATCTCTCAAACCCCACCCACACACTGCTGAGGCACTCCAAAGGTCTCAAACTTGTGTGTTCCAGCTCTGTATTGTCCTGTGTTGTGCCTGTTATCGCTCTTGGAATTTTTTTTTTTTAAGTTGTCATGGAAAAGTTTCTGTCAGTCTTAGATTTGGTAAAAGTTTTGGATTTTGTCTTACAAAACCTAAATTTTGGGCCATACTTGGCCTGACAGTAACTCTTTAAAATGCGTTTGGTCATATTAGTATGCACCGTCAATAGGACACAGAAACCTAAATAGAATAGAATACATCATAGGATATTTTGCATATGTACTAGTGAATGAGGATAGATAAGGGCATTTGCTTATTTTTCCACTAGGAGAAACCCTTGTCTTTATTCTACTTCAGTGAATTGTTTTTGTTGTAATGGAGGACAAAATACAGATGTAGTTTGCTAATCATCAGTGGAAGAGGTGTCCTGAGTGGCTTTCTTTGTGCACATTTGGGGTAGCTGAGAAAGAAAGGAAATGGCTATGTGAATCTTAAAACCACAATTTGATCCTCAGCATTTCTTCTGTTTAAAAGAAAGAGTCAGCCATGTGTGTCTGATGCTTTTGGAGCATAAAAACTGACTGTCATTAGTCACAGATCGTGACTTCAGACTGGCCAAAAAATTAGTATGCTTCTGAAGCCTCTCTGTGCATATTCCATGACTGAAAATGGTAAACTCAGTAATTTCTCTGATACTCTTGATAACTCTGGAGTTGTTAAAAACAGATTCTAAAATGCAACAGTTGTAGTGTTTGATGCAGACCTCTGGCAAATCCATTACTGGATCAGGCCAACAATTGCTTTAGCAATCCAGTGCAAGCATCTGGCAGGAATTAAGCTCTCTGCTTCATGAGGGTCATTCCAAAACCACTTATTTTTAAATATGGGAGTGCAGAATGTAATATAATTAAACAGAGAGTTTGTGCCCAAAAGAGGCTACGTTGAAGTATTTCATAAACACATTAAATAAAACAAGATGTCTGGAAACAACATTAGGTCAAACCACAAAAAACAATGTGTATGGATTTTGCTTATGTTTTGTTTCTCTCTCTCTCGTTTTAAAATTCTTTTCACCATTCTCTATTTCTCCACCTACACTGAATTATTTACCTAAGTGCCAGCAGCAGGGAGCCTGTTTCAATAGTGAAGTTTTGTCAAGCTGTTGCCCAGAGTCTCTCCGCTGCATGTTATGTAGTGTGGAAACTACAAAAGTATTATTAACACCCTGTTTATGACTATGTGCCCAGCTGGGGACCAGGACTTGGTACTAGTCTTGGTAAGACTGTGTCCAATGAGGAAGTTATTTCATCATATTTGTTGTCGTATTTTCCTCTGAATTAAATAATACACATTTAATGATGTGCTAAAGTTGTGATTTAGAGTCAGTGTCAGGGAGTTAACAGGTGGCACTCTTTGCTTCAGCCAATACACATGTTGGATGGAACAAAAAACAAGTGTGCAGGCTGGAAAAAATGACCTTATTTTATGCCTATGTAACACCATAAATTTGTACTGCATGATACAGTCACATTGAAAAAAATGGAACTTATGTTAGGAACTTATGATAGGTAAGTTTCTGGATCCTTGGACTGAGGTGTGGCACCGGATGGGAGCTGGAAAAGCTCACATTAGTTTGCAGAGCATTCTATGGGAGATGATGGAGAAGCGCCCATTATGCTGTGTGATAATCCCTGACTCTTTACATTTCTGTACTTCTCATGCTTTTTCCAGTGACCAAGGCTGTGTCTATACTAGAGGGACTATTCTGGCATAGTTATGTTGGCGTAGCTGTGCCAGCAGAGCCTTGTAGTGTAAGTGCAGCCTACATCAATGGAAGGGGTTTTTCATTTGTTGTAGGAACACTGGCTCCCCAGACAAAGTTAGCTTCTGTCGACATAGCTGTGCCTACACTCAGGGTTAGGTCGGTATAGCTGCATGGGTCAGGGGGTTGAGTTTTCTTCACACTCCTGACTAATATAGCTATGTTGACCTAACTAAGGGGTTCCTTACTGTGGGACTCACTAACACACACTTTTGACCTCTCTTTCAGATTTTAGTTCATAAACTTCCTGATGGCAGAGAACTCCGGGGAAGGATTGTGGAAACGGAGGCATATCTGGGTGGGGAAGATGCAGCTTCCCATTCAAAGGGAGGGAAGCAAACTGCAAGAAATGCAGCAATGTTCATGAAACCGGGAACCCTGTATGTGTACCAGATCTATGGGATTTATTTCTGCATGAATGTTTCCAGCCAGGGTAAGTGGGGACTCAAGAGTTATAATGATTACGGAATGAGGTGCTTCCATAGTGTAGATATTCATACTTGCCATGTCCTCAGTCATTTATGAGCTTCATACAGACTCTTAGTCTGCAAAGACAGTTGCTACCACCACCTTTGCCTCCCCTCGTGACTTAGGGCTGGCCTACATGGGGGGGGGGTTTCGATCTAAGTTACGCAACTTCAGCTACGTGAATAACGTAGCTGAAGTCCATGTACTTAGATCTACTCACCGCGGTGTCGTCACTGCAGTGAGTCGACTGCTACTGCTCCCCTGTCAACTTCGCCTGTGCCTCTTGCAACGGTGGAGTACAGGAGTCGAGGGGAGAGCGCTCGGGCGTCAATTTATCGCATCTAGACTAGACGAGGCTAGACGCAATAAATCGACCCCTGCTGGATTGATCACTGCCCACCGATCTGGCAGGTAGTGTAGACATACCCTTGGTGCTTCTGCTCATGGACCCGTAGCTAAAAACAACCCCGGAAGACTTGGCCACTTTAAATTTAATGTTGCCATTGACAACTAGTGAGTATTACACACATGTTGCAGGCAGGGCCTGTCTCTTACCACGTGTATGTAATGGATTTAGCAGAATGGGGACCCGATCTCAGATGAGGCCTCTAGGCAGTACTGGAATACATATAATATTTGAGTCTCTAAGGTATAATCTGTATTTGATAAACTTTTCTTAGGATGAATTTAGAAAATTCTCGGTGTTGTTATCCTGAGATGCTGCCTCATGTGTGCAACCTCTGTGCTAGACAACACTGATGGTGGTTCATGGTAAATTTGTTTACAGTCTTTCGAGGACACAATGTAGCCTGATCTATAGATTATGTATTAATTATATTGATTGATTCAGAACTCTCAGTTATCACTTTGAGGGTTGACAGGTTCGTGTCCCAGTATCAGGCTCAGTATTATTAAAATTACTATATATTTGGGAACCCCTATGTGCACTGTTGCAACACTCACACTATAGGAACTCTTCTATATTTACAATAATTTATTAATACATTTAGCACAGTCACAAACACACTAACTCTGTAAGGTAGATAGAGATAATACAGAATGTACATCTGAATATCCATATACTCACATTATCTCTTGCAGAACAACCTGAAATGTTAGCCATCACCTTCCTCATCATCACCAGTGGCCATTATTCTGGCCCCTCCCAAGGGCTACATCTCTCTCTCCTCCCGCATACAGGCTGGGATACAGCTTTTATAATATGTTACACTAACACCACTATGTCTAATGCGTTGGGGTTTCTCCCCTCTTCCTTATTTGTATTTCCTCACCTACCAAAGTTGGCGTGTCATTCTCCTATAGGTTAGCATATTAATGATCTCAACTTATTGTCATGTAGGTCAACTCGTTGCCATGGCACTATTGTGGTCAGACATTTGTGGACGTTTTATCCCAAAGCTGGTGTTAGCTCATGTTCCTGTGGTTGGCTGATGTCATTATGGACAAAATTCCCCCTCACACTATTATTTCCAGTTCCCCAAAACTTAGGGGTGATCATTAGGTCACTGATCTGTGCCAAAGTTCCTAGGCCTCAAGTCTTATGCTAACTGCTGAAGCCAGTGTCTTACAGGATACATGCCTTATATTTACTTCCTTATGTGCCTTATATTTACTGTTGAATATAGGCAGCATATAATGAAGGCAAGGCAGTGAATATAATAAAGGCAAGCTAGCTTTATGGGCTATAACAAGTCCTCGTATCTGGTGGAATGATGGGAAAATTTGGTGTCTCCTGCCCAAATCATGAGGGGTTGCTGCTGTTGGAAAAGGACTGTGAAATATCAGAGTCTGTGACTTGATTTACCTTAAAAGAAAACTCCCTTATTTTTGAAGAACTTCAAACTTGTTTCATTGTTGTTTTTAAAGATAGTTAAACTCTTGGTCTTCTGAACAATTTATGCACACAAAGAAAAATTAATAAGGCATCTGAGAGCTGCTCATTTGGGAAGAATCACTACAGATTGACTGAAGTAAACTTCTTGCACTGTGGTGATAATATTAGGAAGCCCTCATCAGGGGAGCTGGGACTGCAGTTGGTGTGAAGGACTTCAAGTTATATTGAAACTTATCTGAAAATATCCTTCCAAGCCTGCCCATGTGTTATTCATTGACGTGCAGAATGACTTTCCTTCCGTTCTACTTTGTCTCACTTCCTGTGCAGTTTGGAATAAAGTTATGGGTTACTAAAGACATCCTAATATTGCAATAGGTTATTCTTAGAGGAACTATGTAATTTATTTTATTTTGGAATTTTCAGACGATATTTTTTAATGGTTTTGCATTTGTGCCAAGGGGGTTTTTAAAAAAAAAAATCACTTGGCATTTTCCTAAGTAGGAAGCAAATGTTCGTAGTACAAGTGATCATGAATCTTCAGATGTCAGTCTTTTGGAGCTCAGCCAGCCAGTGTCAGCTTAAAACCATAGGGAAGAACTAGTATATCTCCCATGGCTGTTCCAGGAGGAATCTTGTGTTCCTGAATGGAGGAGTCTGGATTGTATTGGACTAGCACATGTGAATTTCATTGAGATGTCTCTGTCGAGTCTGTCCAGATAATAAAAGGCAGAGTGCTTCCTCATCTGGGTTGGGATTTATACAGTTTGAAATATTGGAAATAATAATCTTCTGTTAAAAAAAAAAAACAACCACCATCTTTTGTGCTTAAATTGAGTCCCTTGACATGATAGAAATTGGCTCTGTCAGCAGCTTTTCCTCAGATACCTGTGTTCAGGCTTATTAGAAGGGCTGATGTCTGTGTGCGGTCTGTTCATATATTCACTGGGTTGTTTTTGTTTTAAGATAAAAATTTGTCCTCATCAGTAGCCCTACAGGGGATTTGCAAGAACAAATTTGCCCCTCGTGGGCTGCTCTTCCATTGTACGTCTGAGTCTTGTATTGGAGCTGAGAGCGTCAGGTGGGTTGGTGAAGCATTTGTACAGATACATGTCAGAACATGTAAAGAACAGCTAGGCAGAGTCTGTTGATACAGATTGCCTTGCTCCTGTAGTAGCTTCCAAAGACCTGTCTACATTTAGGAAATCCGTCCCCTTGGAACTGCACTGATGTCATTGTGCTGCGGCAGACATCCAGCATTGGTGCAGAAGTAGCTGTGATTCTTTCTTGGGGTGCCCAGGGCTGTGAGTCACTGTTACCCCCCCTTGCCTCTGTGAGAGAGAGACAGAGAGAGAGACTTGTTTGTGCTAAACTCGGTGTCAGCTCCCTGACATCCCCAGTCTATTAGTCACCCAAACAAATTCCTCAGGGCTCTGCCAGCCCCTGCTTTGTCTTGAAAGTTAACACTGGATGTACCCCAGTCCCTGAGCTCCTCTGAGTATCCCCCTGTAGTGTTCAGCCCCTGTCACCGGTCGCTCTCAGTAATTACCAGATTTGCTATTCCCAAAGGAACGATATATATACACACACAGCTTCGTTGGTACAGCTCAGAATCAGGGTCTGTAAGACACCATAGCACAGAGATGTATTTATAGTGAAACAATTGTAAGTTTATTGTCAAAGATAAAGATTTAAGAGATACTGAGAAAGGATAATGGAAACAGAAATGGTTACATGTAAAGCAAAAGGTATAACATGGTCCTTAGAGCCTACGTTTACCTTTAACAGGCTGAAATCCTTGTCTAAAGCAGCGTCTCGTCTAAAGCCGTGTCTCACCTAAAGCTTCTGCCTAGTGTCACCAATCTGCATGGCTAGGATCCAGCATTCATGAATGCAAAAGGCGCTGTTCTTTTTGCTCCCTTGGTGATGGACAACCAAAATATCTGTCTTGTCCCCCAGTTATAGACCAGTAAAGGTTGGAAACACCCTCCATTTGTTCTTCAGTGTGCTGACCCTCAGGGGGACTTCTCAGCCTCATGCTGACTTGGAATGCAAATGTAGCTCCTGTGTGTTTGGCTTACAGTGCTTAATTTACATCAGAGACAGGGACAGGTGAATGGCTATAGTTTGTCTGGCAGAAAACCTGTTTGTCAAATTTGCCTTTTTAAATAGTTTAAAACATATTTTAGTAGGTACATATAACTGCTTACACACCATCTGTATGTACAGCTTTCATCATGTATGGCCAGTGTGTCTCCAGCTTTCATTTGATACCTTACAATTCATAATTTATAGATAAATACCGTGAAAGCAATGTGTTCGCAGTAGTGAGTTTGTCAGGCCTGATAGGAATTGCTGACAGAGTAGTGAATCCTTTGCCAGTTGGCACCACTAGGCTTCTGTATTGCAGCAGCTCAATCCAGTAATTTACCAAAGGAGCAGGACTGGCATAATACCCGCTTCTTCGAGTGCTGGTCCTTACATGTGTATTCCACAAGCGGATACACACGCGCACCCTGCGCCTGAGATTTCTAGCAAGTCGTGTCCATTGGTCCGTGCCTGTTTAGTTGTTCTTGTTGTGCTCTCAACCAAGGGTGTAAGTGTTGGTGGGACTTATACCTCTTCAGTTCCTTCTTACTGTTGCGTGGCCCAAGTCGGAATCCTCTATGTCCACAGATTTCTCCAGGCTTCTTCTGCTTCAAACCTGTAAATATATAGTATAGTTAGGGTATGTCTACACTAAAAACACAACAGCAGCACAGCTGCAGCATAGACCCTTACTACAGTGACAGGAGGGGTTCTTCCATCTCTGTAGTAAATTAACCGCTCTGAGATGCCATAGCCAGGTTGATGGAAGATTTCTTCCGTCAACCTAGAGGAGTCTGTATCGGAGCTTAGGTCAGCTTAATTACATTACAGTGTGTGAAATTTTTCACAGCCCTGAGTGATGTAGTTAAGAGGACCAAATTTTGGGCTTGTCTACATTACCCTCTGGATCGACGGGCAGTGATTGATCCAGTGGGGGTCGATTTTATTGCATCTAGTCTAGACGCGATAAATCGACTGCTGAGCGCTCTCCCATCGACTCCGGTACTCCATGGAGTCGACGGGGGAGCATCAGCCGTCGACTTACCCCAGTGAAGACACCACGGTAAGTAGATCTAAGTACATTGACTTCAGCTACATTATTCACAATCAGCCTCCCCCCCACTCCCTCCCCGCCCCGGGTGTAGACCAGGCCTCAGTAGCGTAGACCAACCCTTAGTTTCTCCCTGCCCTCATGGAGTCTCTCCCTATGGACAAAGATGCCCAGAGTCCAAGGTTTAAGAACTGCATCTCCTGTGCCCATTCCTTTTCTGTGAGCAATGAGCACCAACCCTGCCTCTGTTGTCTGGGAGAAGTGCATATCTAAGCTAAGGGCAGTATTTGCTGTTCATTTCCCCCTGGAACCTGTGAGGCACAAGAGCTGTGGCTAAGAAAACATCCTATGGAGAAGGCTATGAGACCTCAGTCTGATCCAGACCAGGGAGATTCCCCCATACATCAGCCTCAACTGACGAGCAGCATGCCTCCGAGCACAAGCTTGAGAGCAGAAGCCAGAGCTGCTAAGCCTAAGAAGTCATCATCCAGGACTTCTCATGAGAGTAAGGGATGCTTCTGTAAGCATAAGGACAGATCTCCTTCCAGGTCTGCGCCCAAGTCGGGTGAGTCCTCACATGTGGGCAAGGATCGAAGGAGAAGAGATGTGGTGGAACCAATTTCAGCTCTGATCCTTAAGCCTAAGGATCGGCATATACTTACACCATCTAAGAGCTTCCAAATAGACTTTGATGGTACCGACCCATCACTGTAAAGACCTGCCATCCACAATGATTGTGGATGCACAAGATTGATTGGTCACGACTACTTGCACATCATGGATTCTGGGACAAACTGAAACTTGCACCTCACCAGAGGATATCTTCACCCTACCTTATCCTTAGTTTTCTCTTCTTTCGGGTCTGACCAGAAACATTGTGAATGGTTATGCTGGTAGGAGAGTGAACCGAGAGCACTCATGGCTGATCTGTCTTACACTATTTTTCATTAGGAGGTTTCCCTTCACCTGCAATTCATCCCAAAAATAATTTCCGAGTTACACATAAATCAATCTATCGATTTACCGGTATTCTTCCCAAAACCTCCTGTTTCTAGTGAGGACAGGAGACTTCACTCTCTGGATGTCAGTGAGCTCTGGTGTTCTACCTGCAAAGGACAAAATGGATAGAAAATCACCAGGATTAATTGGCGCTATAGCGGAGTGGTTATGAGGACAGGTATTATCTGCTCAGAAACTATCTAAGTAGATCTCCAGCTGCATCATTCTGTATTACCAATTAGTGCATATTCCTCCCCTGGCTGGGGTGAGAGCCCATTCCACTAGAGCACGAGCCACTTTGGCAGCACCTCTCTGAGAGGTACCTATTGTGAACACAGGTTCCGACTTTCTTCTGTCTGGATGGGTGCTCCACCCCCACTCCACCCCTTTCCCCAAGGCCCACCCCCGCCTGCCTCTTGCTGCCCCCACTCCATTCCCTCCCCACAAGGACCACCCCGCTCTGCCCTTGCTCCGCCTCTTCCTGCCCCCGTGCTACCCGCTTCCCCCAGCACCTCCCCACCGCTGCTGAACAGTTGATGGCCGGGTGGCTGGTGGGTGCTGAGCACCCACTATTTTTTTCCATGGGGGCTCCAGGGCTCGGGCTCCAGGGCTGTAGACCAGCTACCTGAAGCTCCATCCCTACATTCAGGAAACATTTATGTTTTAGTTCAAGCCTTCTCTGCAGATGCAGCTGTTGGGACTGCAGTATGACAAGAATCTATAACAACTGTATCCTCACCACCTGCTCCTGTTTAATTACTGCTTATCAATCACCCACATGTGGAATACACATAGGGACCAGTGCTCAAAGAAGAAATGGAGGTTGCTGACCTGTAATTGGAGGTTCTTTTGAGATGTGTGGTCCCTATCTATATTCCACTACTCGCCTTCCATCCCCTCAGCTTTGAATTCTTCTGATTTGCGGTAAGAGAGGAACTGGAGAGTCTGCACTGCCCTTATGCCCTCAGTTCAGCGCTCAAGGAGAACAGCTGCACAGGCGTGGACCAATGGACACTACTTGCTAGAAATCTCTGGATCTCAGCCACATGATGCATGTGGGTATTCACATGTGGCATACAGATAGAGACCACACATCTCAATCAGTGTTCCCTCTAATTTTTTCCATCCATGTACGGAATAAATTTTGTTATATGCACTGAGGGATGTGTGCCACCAGTAAAAACAAAAAACCTAGATATAATATATATATTTTTTAAAGTTACCATAGGGATAATTACTCCAGCCAGGACAGGTTAGGGATTTTAGAACTCACTACTCAAAGAATTAAATTTAAGTGTAAGAGAAATAAAAATTATGAAATGCATTGACGAGTCAAAACACTAAAATAACTCACCTTGAAAGAATAGAATTACAGAGAATATATGGCAAAGAGTCCTGTGGCAACTTATAGACTGACAGATGTATTGGCGCTGAAGCTTTCATGGGTGAATATCCACTTCGTCAGATGCATGAGAATGTGCATTGCAGGAAATACCAAGAAGTAACAACAACAATAATACAAGTATGTGTTGGGAGGTGAGTGTGAAAGAGACTGTGCGTGCATGTGTGTGACACACAGAGACATTGTGTGTGCTGGCTGCTGGGGAAAGCCGTACGCTGTCTCTTTAAGACACTCACTGAAAGCTCTCCTGCTCTGTCCTAAGCCCTGTTATCTCCCCTCCCCCACTCTGCCCAGATGGGGTACATGGGGAAGGGGAGAGAGAGACTGTGTGAGCTGGCTGCTGGGGAAATCTCAGAAACACTGCACTGGGTCTTTAAGACAGGCACTCAGTCACTCACCGTTCAGACCTCAGTAGTTCTAAGTCCTCCTGAGCCCTGCTCTGTGGAGATGGGGTACAGGGGCCAGGGGAGGGGGACACCCTGCCATCAGCACCCCCTCCCTCCCTGACCCCCCACAGCCAGCAGGAGGGTCTCAGGAGCAGCTGCAGGACAGAGCAATGTTGGGGGTGGGGGAGCACCTGAACACAGGCTGCCGGCTGTGCGCGCTCAGTTAATCAGCTGGACAGCACTTAAATCTCTCCTGCGCGGCTGACCAGCCCCCAGCTCCTAGCCCCGCCCCCAGCCTCGGCCGCTGACTGCGACTACATTCCCTGTCCCGCTCCCAGCCCTAGCCCCACCTTCAGCTGCAGCCCCAACCTCGGCCCCCTTACCTCTGTCCACGACCTTTCCCCCACTTCCCCAGAGCTGCAGCCCCACTCCTGGCCCCAGGAGGGGTGGGGGGCACGGACAGGAGTGAGGGGAGCGTGGCCCCTCAAAATTTGGGGACCACTGGTATAGAATAACTAGGGGACTGTAGCAATAGAGCATGACTTTAGATGCTACTAGTAATTCCCATAACAGCAACGGTTGCTGTTGCGGGAATTATACATTTTGTTATTCTTTGAATTACAGCAGCAGCCAAAGGCTTCAATCAAGAGCAGGACCCCATTGTGCTGGGCGCTGTACCAACACACAGATTCTCCCTGCTCCAAAGACAAAGAAGACAGATAAAGTGTGGAAGGGGAAAGAGGTGCAGAGAGGGGAAGGAACTTGCCCAGGGTTGCGCAGCAAGTCAGTGGCTGAGTTTGGAATAGAACAGTGAGCAGTGTCCCCCGCTTTATGCAGTCTTTTTGGAAGAAAAGCTGATCAATCCAACTCCCCATCTTGTCCTTGTATGTAACCTCTGGAGGTGGTGTTTCTATGTGACTATCCTATCTATCACATCATCTGGTATGACACCCTCATGCAAGAAGGATACATGTGCCCTGATTAAAGTCCCTTGGTTGGTCAGTCTTTAGCATTGTAACATTTTCCAGCAAGGGCTTAGGGTCGTTGGACATGTTGGTTTAGCTAATTTTCCCTCTGAAAGATTGCCTTGAGGTCTACACTTGCCCAGCAGAGCTCAAGGTTTTCCCATCCCTAAACAATTCAGAGTCCTAAGCTCTTAACATTGACACGGTAGACAACCTTTGAATTGACAGTTTCAGGAATGTGTATGCAGACAGCGAGTCACACTTCTGCCTCTGTGCTAACATACATAAAAAATATGGTATCTGGAGACAGAACAAGAGCTGAAATAAAAAAACAAATGTAACTCAGATCACTCAGGATTTTCATGATCAACTTTAGAGGGAAAGCAGCATTGGTAAGAGAGTCCTAAAAATGTCAGTAACCTTAAATCCACTCAGCTGTTTCAACATCATGTCTTTGTTACTGTTAAAGCTGAAGCACATTTGGGAGCCAAGCAGCTGCTAAGATGCATGACTAGAAAAGCAGGCGGTAGGTCAGTGGAAAACCAGAAGAAACAATACACACAGTTCTTTGGTGAGCTATGTTCAGCTTTTTCATTGTCACATTCGGTGTTTGCCTTATGTTCCCAGAGAGGGTTGACAACCCAATCTAGAAAACATAATCCGTGGAATAATTACAGTGTTTGTTTAAAGTATTAAATGAAACAATACCAACTCAGCAAATTACATAATGTGTGATTCATGGGATCTAAAGTAAAACACATTTTATCTTTAGCAAAACCAGCTGTGAAACATCACATCAGACATGGTCATTTAACTGGCTACTTCAGTACTATTCAGAGTGAAATCTCACCTCTGATGTACAAGAGCCTCAGGGGGCTATTTCCCTTCCACCTGTCCACAGCTGCCTTATTTCGAACACATCATTTCTCCTGTTATGTTTGTACCTAATCAAAATTATGCACTTTACTTAGAAAGGAAGCAGTAAAGCAGTGGTTCTTAACCTGGGGTGCATGCACCCCCTGGGGGTGTGAGATGCCCTTTCTGGGGGTGCGAGACATGCCAGATTTTTTTAGAAGATAAATAATTGAAAACACAGATTAAGCACAGGCATGTAAGTACAACTGCTTTGTTTCATCAAACCTATGTATTTATTAACTTTATACATTTTTTAATGATTACTGTATTATACAAACAAAAAATATATCTAGGTTTAAAGAACTGATCTACCTCAATGATTTTTGATAAGGGGTGCGAGAACATATTTTGATTTTTGATAAGGGGTGCGAAAACATATTTTGATTTTTGATAAGGGGTGCGAGAACATATTTTGAGAACCAAAGGGGTGCAGGCTGCAATAAAGGTTAAGAATCACTGCATTAAAGGATTAGAAAACATGGTTTATAGTTTTCAGAGTAACAGCCGTGTTAGTCTGTATTCGCAAAAAGAAAAGGAGTACTTGTGGCACCTTAGAGACTAACCAATTTATTTGAGCATAAGCTTTCATGAGCTACAGCTCACTTCATCGGATGCATACTGTGGAAAGTGTAGAAGATCTTTTTATACACACAAAGCATGAAAAAATACCTCCCCCCACCCCACTCTCCTGCTGGTAATAGCTTATCTAAAGTGATCACTCTCCTTACAATGTGTATGATAATCAAGTTGGGCCATTTCCAGCACAAATCCAGGTCCCCCCCCCAAACCCACTCTCCTGTTGGTAATAGCTTATCTAAAGTGATCACTCTCCTTACAATGTGTATGATAATCAAGGTGGGCCATTTCCAGCACAAATCCAGGTTTAACAAGAACGTCTGGAGGGGGTGAGGGGGGGTAGGAAAAAACAAGGGGAAATAGGTTACCTTGCATAATGACTTAGCCACTCCCAGTCTCTATTCAAGCCTAAGTTAATTGTATCCAATTTGCAAATGAATTCCAATTCAACAGTCTCTCGCTGGAGTCTGGTTTTGAAGTTTTTTTGTTGTAATATCACAACTTTCATGTCTGTAATCGTGTGACCAGAGAGATTGAAGTGTTCTCCGACTGGTTTATGAATGTTATAATTCTTGACATCTGATTTGTGTCCATTTATTCTTTTACGTAGAGACTGTCCAGTTTGACCAATGTACATGGCAGAGGGGCATTGCTGGCACATGATGGCATATATCACATTGGTGGATGTGCAGGTGAACGAGCCTCTGATAGTGTGGCTGATGTTATTAGGCCCTGTGATGGTGTCCCCTGAATAGATATGTGGGCACAGTTGGCAACGGGCTTTGTTGCAAGGATAGGTTCCTGGGTTAGTGGTTCTGTTGTGTGGTATGTGGTTGCTGGTGAGTATTTGCTTCAGGCTGGGGGGCTGTGTGTAGGCAAGGACTGGCCTGTCTCCCAAGATTTGTGAGAGTGTTGGGTCATCCTTCAGGATAGGTTGTAGTTCCTTAATAATGCGTTGGAGGGGTTTTAGTTGGGGGCTGAAGGTGACGGCTAGCGGCGTTCTGTTATTTTCTTTGTTAGGCCTGTCCTGTAGTAGGTGACTTCTGGGAACTCTTCTGGCTCTATCAATCTGTTTCTTCACTTCCGCAGGTGGGTATTGTAGTTGTAAGAATGCTTGATAGAGATCTTGTAGGTGTTTGTCTCTGTCTGAGGGGTTGGAGCAAATGCGGTTGTATCGCAGAGCTTGGCTGTAGACAATGGATCGTGTGATGTGGTCAGGGTGAAAGCTGGAGGCATGTAGGTAGGAATAGCGGTCAGTAGGTTTCCGGTATAGGGTGGTGTTTATGTGACCATCGTTTGTTAGCACTGTAGTGTCCAGGAAGTGGATCTCTTGTGTGGACTGGACCAGGCTGAGGTTGATGGTGGGATGGAAATTGTTGAAATCATGGTGGAATTCCTCAAGGGCTTCTTTTCCATGGGTCCAGATGATGAAGATGTCATCAAATGGCCCAACTTGATTATCATACACATTGTAAGGAGAGTGATCACTTTAGATAAGCTATTACCAGCAGGAGAGTGGGGTGGGGGGAGGTATTTTTTTCATGCTTTGTGTGTATAAAAGATCTTCTACACTTTCCACAGTATTCATCCGATGAAGTGAGCTGTAGCTCACGAAAGCTTATGCTCAAATAAAATGATTTATAGTGGTAGACTCAAGGAGCTCAATCTAGATGGTTAAGGGATGCCTTGATTAGTCTACGTATCTACATGGGGAGCAAATATTTAGTAATCTGCTCTTCAGTCTGGCAGAGGAGGGTATGACATGATCCAATGACTAGAGGTTGAAAATAGACAAATGCAAACTGGAATTAAGACATAACATTTTTAACAATGAGCGTTAATAACCGTTGGAACAATTTACCAAGGATGGTGGTGAAGTCTCCCTCAATGACAATTTTTAAATCAAGGTTGGATTTTTTCTAAAAGATCTGTTGTAGGAATTATTTTGGGGAAGTTCTGTGGCCTGCATTATACAGGGGGTCAGACTAGATCCGGAGTCTCAAACACGTGGCTTACGGAGTTATTTGCTGCGGCCCGCCAAGCTCCCTGCACCCCCACCCGCCCCTGAGTTATTTCCTGCGGCCGCCAAGCTCCCCTCACCCACCCTCCCTCCCCCAGCACACCGTGTCCCCGCTCCTCTGCCTACCTCCAGGCGCTTCCCACTTAGCACTTTCCAGGCGGGAGGGGGGAGGAGCGGGGAGCCAGGTGCTCAGGGGAGGAGGCGGAGCCAGGGTGGGGATTTGGGGAAGGGGTTGGAATAGGGGCAGGGAGGGGCTGGAGTTGGGGTGGGGACTTTGGGGCGGGGAAGAGATGGGGCAGGGGTGGGGCCTCATGGAAGGCGTGGAGTGGGGGTGGGGCCAGGGGCAGCTGGGGGGGGGTCTCAGTGATGCGGCCCTTGGGCCAATATACTAGTCCTCATGTGGCCCTCATGGTGATCTGAGTTTGAGATCCCTGAACTAGATGATTTCAGTTGTCCCTTCTGGCCTTGGAAGCTATGAAGCATTGCTTTCACCTTATTGCTGAGTGGTAGATGCATGTGTTTTTGGTGGTAAATAACTAGATCACAAAATCCTTTTTCCTGTTCAAGGGTTCCTTTGCCAGTAATCTTTCAGGGCTAAATTGTAACTTTACTTCCTCCTTTGGGTAAGCTGCACCACCCCAGGAGCAGAACAGAGCAGAAAATGACTTGTGACTCAGTCCCATTCCCTCCCCTGCTCCTCCCATGCATTGAGTGGGAAGTAAATTACTCCCTTTGTATACCTGGGCGGTTACCTTGGCATTGAGTGAAGGGAGGGGTCACAGCTGAGATTACCAGGTGAGGAGCCCAGCAGTTGGTGTCACAGTCTGAGCAGGGCACTAAGGAGGTGGGCTTCCTTTCTGTTAGTCCCCTGTGTGGCTGGAAAAGGACTTGAATAATCTTATCCCTAGTAATTTGTTACTGGGACCATCACATAAGTATTTACAGAGTTGGGTTTGGGGGCCATGTGGATCAGATGGGGTGAGAAGTGAAGGGGGATTTCAGGAGATGAGTGCCATATATTATATGGCATTTTCTGTATTATTATATCATGCTCATTTCCAGACTTTCTCCCATTGTCTTTTCCTTGAAAGGGCTGCCTGGGTGTGTTTGGGTGTCTAGGCTGTTAGCTAGACTGCACTGAAACCCACTTTCCACCTTGGTTCATTTTTGACCAAGTTTTTTGTTTATGAATTATCCCTTATGTGAACACGCCCTTGCATTAACCAAGATCTCTAGAGACTTTGGGAATCTTATTAAATTTAGCACCAAATAATAACCACAAACAGCTTCTCAGAAAGCATTTCCTTCTTAATGGAGACAAATGAAGGCATAAAAAGAAAATTTGAGAATGTTAGATTAGGGTATTTTTCCTTTACTCTAATCCCTTTCTTCACCAGAGACCATAATGAAAGGGGACTATGACATCACAAATTGATGTAGAGGAGTCGTCGTTGTTGTTTTCTTCCTCTTTTCCCAGCTAGCTGGAGTCAGGCGCTGGATCAGTCTTTGCTAGCTGCCGCTTACCAGTCCTTAACATACTTAATGCAGAAACCTGACGTAGGCCCTGGCCTTCAATCACAATATTCGTCTGTCTTGGTTCCACATGAGTCATCCACGTGACTTCAGTCTTTTCTTTACCCATTTTGAAACCATAGTTTGTTAGTTTCTTGGTCCAGGTATCAGTTCCTCACTATCAGCCAGTAGCACAGTATCATCTGCATATATCAACTCCTTACCATCTTCCATTTGGATTTGCTTACTTATAAAGTCCATCACAATTATGAATAGTAAAGGACTAAGTGCTGATTCCTCATGGAACTAAACTTTCACCTCAAAACTGTCTGTTACACTGAAAGGTGTCATGGAACCCTCACGTGAGCCCATCACTGTCTAGACAGGGTCCTCCAGCACCCCATAGAATTGTAGCAAAGACATCCACAGTCTCCTAGGAACTTTGACTGCTTTCTCCAAATCAAAGAAAGCTCAACCATGCTTGACTCTTCCCTCCAGCTTCTTTTCAATCCACCGTCTAGAGATGAGCATACCATCTGTCATCCACTTCCTTTTCTAAAACCAAACTGCTCCTTTCCTAAAATTGGCTCTGCTGTTCAGTGAATGCGGCTAATGTTCTCATGCAGTGGGACAGCAGATTGATTCCTTGGCATTCTGAACAGTCATGCATGTCACCTATTTGTTTGTATATCAGTACTAGCATGGACTTTCTCCATTTTCTTGGGATTTTCTTCTTTTTCCAAAATGCACGCAGGACTCGCGTGGGCCGGTATATATCACAAACACTACAGACAGGGGAGAAGAACCAGTCTTTGCCAAATGCAATGGGAGCAATTGGGGGGAAAAGAGGCAAGTTTTCTGCCTGGAGTTTCCAAGATGGAGACTGCTCAAGCCAGTTTTTGCACTTTATGGAGTTGGTATTAGATCTTATGAGTTACAGTAAAACATTATTAAGCAGGCTGTCTCTCATCGCTGCATGTACTTGTTCCAAAACAACGTATTACACTGTGCACCTCTTGGGGTGTTCTTCTGTGCCGCTGGAGGATATCTTGGGTCAATTTCTGAATTAGGAGAGGGATGACCCTGCTGGGATTTTCCTCTCTTTCTTGTTCCTCAGCTCTTTCTGTTGAGGATTCTCCCCTTCTGCTAACCTCATGGAGATTTCTAAAAACTTCAAACATATGTAACAAACTGCAGTGGACTAGAATCCTAAGCAAAGACTTAGGGCTTTCCTATGTACATTGTACAGAGAGAACGGCTGTCACAGCTTCTTCAGAGAAAACTCTGGAATCTCTCAACCATCTCGGTGGTTACTGCTCATGAGGATGCTGTGTATCCATCTGAAGTGAAACAACAATAAACCAAACCTGTTTGGGCTGTGGCTGTCTGGGAATTTGCCAAAGTTGAAATCTCTGACTTTATCAAGGCTCTATGAGGTGAAGGATGAGGGAGGTGAAAAATAGAACAAACTTTTCAGTGCAGCATATTTTCACTTTAGGAAAAGACTCCCCCAAAATATTATCAGACTCCTTTTTCTCTTAATTCAGGGAGTGCCCAGGACAGAGGGCTTGATGAGATGAAACAAAGAGATGATTATTATAAAAACAATAATTTATTGTTCATTCAGGTCCTTCCTTCCGAAGACATTGATGTACTTTACGAAGATAGATGAACTCCAGCTCCTAGCTCCCTGTCAGGTGGGGAATTCTCATCATTGCCAATTGATGATGAGGAAAACTGAGGTGTAGGGAGGTCAGTTTGAAACAATGAGTCAAAAGTACTTTCAGCCCCCCTAACCCATAGCATCAAACTTTTATGATAAAACACTAATGGGTTTAGTAAAGTTCAGCTTTGTGTCAAGGGTCCCAAGGGTGCATTTGAATGAGAGCAGTGGGAGGACTTCTTGGAGCCATTCCACTGACAACAAAAATCTCATTAACTGATCATACAGTGATCTTGTTGAGTCTGACACAGTGTGACTCATAACAACTGGAATGACCTAATCCCTAACTGCAGAGAGTCATGGGAAGTTGAACTGACAGGAAAGTCTGGCAAGGAGCTGGGCAATACGGGAACAAATGCTCATTTTCTCTAAGCTAATTGGAACTACAATATGGAAATCACTTACAAAGAACTTCGCTAAGGTGCAGTTAAGGCTGTTGCTGCATAACAGTGCCTCCTGTTCTCTGTGCTCTTCCTATTCCCATACTCCTGTGTGAAGAAGCCAGGAAACACCCAGTTAAGTTGCTGCTTCACACACAATCTGAACTCATCCCCCTTAAGGATGTCACTACCTTGCTGTCTCAGCCTCTCAGGCCTGGTCTGCACTTATAGAACTATTTCTGGTTGGGGTGATTGATTGATTTAACCAAATAGTTACACTGGTAACCACCACAGAGTGGACAGTGAGCTGTGTAAAGGTGACTTTTATCCTAGTAAAGTTCTTCCCCTTCCCGTGTGGGAATAGCTGTACTGCAATAAGGCACCTTTGTACTGATGATACGTGCTCACAGTATGAGGGCCATACCGCTTTAGCTAGGCCGAAAGCAGTACAACTCTCCCGTGTAGACAGGCCCTCACTCTATTGCTTAAACTTCAGGCAGCTATTCCCAAAAACCCCCCAAATGCATTGTTAGCCTATCTCCTTGTGCCTGTGCTGCTGGAAAGGAGGAGAAGGCAGTCCAGGGTGAGCTCTGCCAACAGGCAGCGGTTACTCCAGGTATCGTTGCTGCTATACAGGCCACGATGGAGGTCCCGTTGGACTGGATGAATAGCAGTCCCTATATAGAATTTTTGGCACAGTGAGAATGGGGTGCAGCTTTGTTGGGCAGGGGGCAAGGTGCTGTGGTGATCCTGTGTCACCTGTTCCCTCAAAGCCCCCTCCAGGTAGGGCATATGTTGGGTTGGGGATGGGCTGGGCACAGGAGGCCCCATGGGATTGCTGCAGCAAATGTAATTTAAAAGAGCCCTTAAATTGCTTTAAATTACACTGGAGGCCATTTTGGCTGTTGGGTAGGTGAGGGTCAGGGGCCAAGAGAGGTGACTTAGAGCTTAGATACGTTTCCCCCATGGCTGCTTTCCTTAGCTGCCCCAAGGATGAACTCAGCGTGGACAGGACTCTGGTCCTGTAGAACTGGCACTGGGTGCTGACTATTACAATGTAAAGTGAACAAGAGTCCTCCACTGTTTTCATTATATTCTGTAAGGCCAAGTCTTGTGCTACAAAGCCAGCAAAATGACCTTGATACATTGGAGAATTAGTATATTTAGAATTAATGAGATGAAGTCCAAGACAAGTGCAAGGTACTACGTTTAGGAAGGAAAAATCTAATGCACAACTAGAAAATAGGGAATAAGTGGTTAGGTGGTAGTACTGCTGAAGAGGATCTTGGGGGACAAATTGAATATGAATCAGCAGTGTGATGCAGTTGCAAAAAAGGCTAATATCAGTGTGAGATAATATTAGCAGGAATGCCATGTGTAAGACAGAGGAGGTAACTTGGGAGGCCTCAGCTGGCGCACTGTGTCCATTTCTGGGCACCACACTTTAAGAAAGATGTGGACAAACTGGAGAGTCCAGAGGAAAGCAACAGAAACGATAAAAGTTTAGAAAACCTGACCTATGAGGAAAGGTTAAAAAATGTGGTCATGTTTAGTCTTGAGAAAAGACCGAGGGGGGACCTGATAACAGTCTTCAAATATGTTAAGTGCTGTCCACCAAAGGATGGACAAGAAGTAATTGTTTTAATCTGCAGCAAGGGAGATTTAGGTTAGATAAGAGGAAAACCTTTCTAATTCTAAGGACAGTTAAGCACAATAGGTTTCCAAGGGAGGTTGTGGAATTCCGGTCCTTGGAGGTTTTTAAGAACAGATTGGACAAACACCTGTCAGGGATGGTCTAGGTTTATTGGGTCCTGCCTTAGCGCAGAGGGCTGGACTAGACAACCTCTTGAGGACCCTTCCCTACATTTCTGTGATTCTGTGAAAAGTATGTATACTGGTAAAAGTCAGTTATGCCGGTATAATGGTGTTTACCATAGGGGCTTCTGCTGATGCAGTTCTGTTGGTCAGGGATCACACCCCCGACCAACAGAGCTGTGCCTGCAAAAACCCCTTGTGTGGACATAGTTGTACCAGCAAAATGGCGCTTTTACTGGTATAGCTTGTTTTGCTCAGGGGATTGGGACGAGGGTGTAGTGAATCGTACCTGCAGAAGTATAGCTTTACTCCACAGTAGGAGTGCTTTGCTGGTCTAGTGTACCGTTATGCCTATAGTATTTTACCATGGTATAGTTGAACCAGCAACATTCTCCACTGTAGACTTGGCCACAGTAACTCCTGAAATGGACAAAGACAGGAGAGCATTTGACACGAGGACTTTCTGGACTATCCAGGCAGGGTCCCAAGCTTCCAGTGGGATCTGTTGTTGTTTTTTTCTGGTCTAACAGCAATTATATGGAGAGTTATGGAGCTTAAATGACTCAGTGGAAGAATCCCAGTCCCTCCCACTCAAAAGGCAGTTGTAGGTTTGTTGAATGTTTGTTACATTCATCCCCATAACTCTCATGAGTTAGTACAGTTCCTCCAGCTCGCTGGTATTTTGATGACCTCAGTGTTTGCTGTCAGCTCAGAGGTAGAATGTTGGCGATGGCTGCTCTGGCCAGTGGGAGGCTGGAGACAAGAAGCTTTGTAAGCATGTGAGTGGCAGCCTTGGATTCTTTGATGCTTTGCCATTTTGTCCCTTGGAACAAGAAGTCATGGTATAGGATGCTGGAACTGCTGAAGGCTTTGTTCAGATGAGCTCAAATTTTGGTGCTTTTGTGTATCTTGATTATATCTTTAGATTCATGAAAACATAACTAGTCAATGGGGATTTACAGATGCTCTTTACTCTGATGAGAGAATGAAACCCTCTGTGGACTTTACCAATCTAAATCTGCTTCATATGGGGCTTTACCAGTTTATGGCCTGCACGTTGCTGGGCTAGGTTCCCAGCCCACCCCAGGAACTAGTTACTCTGTGTTCTGATGGAGGTGCACAGCTGCTGCTGGAGAAATTATAGGCGGGGAGTGGGAGGAAGTTTATTGAAAAGTCTGGCAGATACCTGTTAACGTTCTTGAGTATACAATATATCCCGGCAACAGCAAAATAACCCTAATGCAAACAGCCTTCCCTGTGCCCAGAGGAGTTACACTGGGCTCTCGTCTTATCCCAGATGCTACATCCAGCTTTTCCTTGGCTTTCCTGCATCTAGTTTTTCCTGAACTTGCCTGTGTAGCTGCCTTGCTGCCAGATCTGGATGAATATGCTGATAAAATCCAGGGCACCAGTATTTCCCCCCCCCAGAGGCTCTGTGTCACTATGCATGCATTTCCCTGTAGCTTTCGTATTGCAGACAAGCACATAAAAGGAGACACTTTAGGAGCGGTGAGTCAGAGCGTCATCAAGGAAGGAGTATTTTATTCTTGCTAGCAGCCAAAAGCTATTTCCATGAATGAGAGCTGGAGCTATTCCCTGGGAAAGAACAGGTAGCTGCTTCGTGGGGGTGCTGACCACTACAGCTTCCTGGTCTCCTACTATTCAGAAAGTGAACTGGCATCTTCATTGCTTTGGGATTCCAGGCTTTATCTCTGTCTTTGACTCTACTCCTTGTATTGAGAGTTGGGCTTTTTGCATAGGCACGTGATGTAAATAGCTAGCACCTCCATACTGGAGCGAGCTGCTCTGGCCTGCACCACTGATGAATAGGCAGTGTAGATGGCCTGCTCTCATTCTATATAAATCCATGGTACGCCCACACCTTGACTACTGCATGCAGTTCTGGTTGCCCCAGCTCAAAACAGACATATCAGAATTGAACAAGATACAGAGAAGGGCAACAAAAGTGATTGGGGTAAGGAACAGCTTCCATATGAGAGATTAAGACGCCTGGGACTGTTCATCTTGGAAAAGGGATGACTAAGGGGGCATATGATAGAGGTCTATAAAATCATGAATGGTGTGGAGAAAGTGCATAGGGAATTATTATTTACCCCTTCGTGTAATACAAGTACTAGGGATCACCCAATGAAATTAATAGGCAGCAGGTTTAAAACAAACATATTTCTTCACACAACGCACAGGCAACCTGTGGAACTCATTGCCAGAGGTGTTGTGAAGGCTAAAACTATAACTGGGTTTAAAAAAAGAATTAGATAATTTCATGGAGCAGAGGTCCATCAGTAGCTACTGGCCAAGATGGTCAGGGATGCAACCCCATGCTCTAGGTGTCGTTATATCTCTGACTGCCAGAAGCTGGGACTGGATGATGGGATGCATCACTCCATAATTGCCCCCTTCTGTTCATTCCGTCTGAAGCACCTGGCACCAGCCATTGTCGGAAGACAGGATATGGGGCTAGATGGACCATTGGTCTGACCCAGTATGGACGTTCTTATGTTCTTATTCTACAAATAGATGCCAAGGAAATGACAAAGCCAGCTGATGGAGCCAGGGCTCCAGGGTGTGTGGACTGAGGTGGCTGTGGGGTTAGCGAGGGGAGATTCCAGCTCTCTGGCAGGCACAGCATCAGCCTGTACTGCGCCTCAAAGGGTTTATCTGTTCTTGTGGGGGGAAATACACGTGCTTGGGGGCGAGAGCATCCTGCATGTCTAGAAAAGCAGCTGCTAGGTGCAGTGAGGACTGGGGACATGGGTTCCCATTTGCCCAGATCCTGGGGATCCACAAGAAAAGTGGGAGGAGGCAGAGGTCAGCCACACGGCCCCCTCCGTCTGCCTTGTGGACTCTTCTGCAGGAGCTCTCCTGCCATTGTCTGAGTCTTCAGTAGTTGTTGACTCACAGTGGGGGAAAGACCTGCTACCCAGCATGAACTTCCAGCAAGGTACCCATAAGGTCGGCCAAGGACTGTGCTGCAGTGCCTGGCTCTCATCATCACCCCCTCTCATCTGCCACTGTAGCCTGTGGGTGCTGGTCCCAATGGGGTACAGCCATAGAGGAACTTCCAGGGGATCTCTCGGAGGCAGCACACCCTGCTCTGCCCTAAGGGAGTGCCATGTGGTTCAAATCCCATTGTTCATGTTAGTGGAGGGGATGACCTGAGCCTCAGTAATCTCTGTGTAAAAGCAGTATTGTTTTTAAGGAAATCCCCAAGGAACGTAGATTGATTCCAGATGGTGACCACAGTCACTAACAAGGAACAAAAGGAGCTGGTGTAATTAGTATTTGCTTGGAATTTCTTTGCTTGAATTTCTGTCTCTGAGCGTGTCTGAGGGTAAGCTAGGAAAGCTCCCGTCTGAATGCTTAGCTTTCAGGGATTGTGCTGCAAGACCAGCACGTCCTAGGCACCCCCATCACGGAAATGCAACAAATTGCTAATGTCTGTCAGAAATCGCTTTGCTGACTTTACCCGGCTGGATGGAGAGCAACAGAGACATCATGAGTCCAACACAAAACACACACCACAACTCAGCAAATTGTGTTCTCTACTAAACACATCCCACTGTGCTGCGGACAGAAATTTTAGGGAGTGCTCTGTTAGACTCATGTAGAGCATGAAGAGAAATCAGAGACTATTATGAAGCTAGGAAGTGCCATGGAGAAGCCTTTGCTGGACTGAGACACCTAGGCATTGAGGACTAGGCCCTGAACGGCTCTAGATGTTTCAAGCTGATTGGAGCTTGTGAGGGAGAGATTATTGTGGAGCTGGCATTACTGAGCACGCATATGTTGGAGATAAAGAATTCTGTGGGTGGCCAGCAGCACAGGGAGTGTTATGTGTAGGAAAAACGCACACAACTGGTCTCTGCTCGCCCACTCAGGGTCACAGACAGAACCTTCCTTACCATCAAAATGGAAAATATCTGGGTAGCACTCTCGTTTCCACTTAGGGTTGGGTTATGCTTTGTTCAGGGCTGTTTTCCCAGTATCGGGAAGAGCTGCAGGAGTTCAAGAAAATGTGTTCGATGCAAAGTCTGTAAGGAGTGAGATTTCCCAGAATGCCCTGAGAATGAACTAAGACACCAAAAGATCAGTGACCGCATTTCCCGGATGATTTGAGTTTTGAAGCATTCTCTCCTGCCATCCATATGTTGAAGGGGTTTTGTGTGCTGGTGTGAAGCTCCTGTGGCCACTTATGCTGGCTTTATTGCCAAAATCTTCTGTTCGTGCAGGGCTAGGCCGCCATTCCCCACCCCAGGATCCTGTCCTGTTCACACACCTTTCTCATGGGCCAACACATTTATTTCCATTGGCTCTGTTTTCTGCAGAGGCCAGTGCAAGAGTCAGCCTGTGATCTGCCCTGCAGAGCATCAGATGTAATCCCCAAGTACAGAAGCTACTCCATGCACAGCACTGGGCTCGCCTCTTGCTTTGCACCATGCGTGTCATTCACACTAGTGCAGAGTGGGTTCACACTCACTCTGTGCAATGTGCAGGGCAACGGGGAACCTGACCCAATGACTCCTCAGGTCACACTTGTGCCCCATGAAGTACAGGGGAGCCAGTGTGTCTGAGTCTGAATGGAAACGAGGAAGAGAATGGAAAATTCCTGCAGTACTTAGAATCAGAACCATAGTGTTAGAAGGGACTGCAAGGGTCATCTAGTCTAACCCCCTGCAAGATGCAGGATTTGTTGTCTAAACCATCCAAGACAGATGAAAACCTCCAGTGAAGGAGATTCCACAACCTCCCTAGGCAGTCTGTTCCATTGGCCTACTGTTCCTACGGTTAGGGTATGTCTAGACTACCCACCGGATCAGCGGGCAGCGATCGATCCAGCGGGGGTCGATTTATCATGTCTAGTCTAGATGTGATAAATTGACCCCCTGAGCGCTCTCCCGTCGACTCCTGTACTCCAGCGCCACGAGAGGCGTAGGCAGAGTCGACGGAGGAGCGGCAGCAGTCGACTCACTGCAGTGAAGATACCGCTGTGAGTAGGCCTAAGTATGTTGACTTCAGCTACGTTACTTAGACTGTTCTGTCCCCTCTCCCCCCCAGTGTAGACCAGGCCTCAGGAAGTTTTTCCTGAGATTCAATCTAAATCTGCTCTGCTGTAGTTTGAACCCATTGCCTCCTGTCCTGCCCTCTGTCGCAAGAGAGAACAACTTTTCTCCATGTTTTTTATGGCAGCCTTTCAAGTATTTGAAGGCCGTTATCATGTCCCCCCTAGATCTCCTCTTTTCCAAACTAAACATACCTAGTTCCTTCAGCCTTTGCTCATATGGCTTGCATTCCATCTCCTTGATCATCTTTGTTGCTCGCCTCTGGACCCTTTCCAGTTTCTCTACATCCTTTCTATATACTGGTGACCAAAATTGGATACAGTACTCCAGCTGAGGCCTAACCAGTGCCGAGTAGAGTAGTACTATCACCTCCTGTGACTTGCATGCTGTGTCTGCTAATGCAACCTAAATTTGTATTTGCTTCTTTTGCAACAGCATCACAGTGTTGACTCACACTTAGTGCCAGTGTGATTCATCAGTCCAAAGCTCTGAATCTGACCTGTCCTCTGGCTATTCATCTTTTCTGTAGCAGCAGCAGCAGGTCAGGGGGTGGGCATGCAGGGTGGGAAGAGTGGGGTATAAAGGCACTCTGAGAAATTTGCCATTAATCCTGTTTTGAGGTAGAGAAGATGAAATTGCTTTTTGACAACTGGTTCTAGGCTCCACGGTTTGATCTGTGGCTGCTCTGCTTCTGGGTGGGTCAGAACTGCCTCATAACTGATCGTAGTTGTGGCACAGTTCTGGCATGGATGATATTCCTGGGACACACAATCGTTATGCCAGTGTTACTGTCTTAGGGTTCAGAGCGCAGCATTATATTTAGAACAGCAATTGGAGGCCCTTCTGGGCCTCGTGAGGGAGAAGGCATTGCTGCGTCTGTGAGAGCAGGCGATTGAGGACTAGGCCCTGACTGGCTCCAGATGGTTCAGGCTGCCTTGAGTGTGTGTGAGGGGAGAGAATTCTTGTGGAGTCGGCATTACTGGCTTTGCAGATGTTGGAGATGAGGGGTCCCTGGGTGGCCAGCAGTACAGGGAGTGTTATGTGTTTACAGCTCCCTGCGCTAGTGAGGGCCAGGGGGACCAGTCAGTTCTCGGTGCCTCTCTTTTTCAGGGTACGGTCTGGAGGGCAGCACCCAAGTCGGAGCTGCAGAAATCCTGTGGGGAATTAGAGCCTTCCTCTGCATTTACTTTCCACAGGTCGCCAGATGATTCTGCCTTGGGGGCCCTGTTGCCTAATTTGTTGGCTGGTTATTGACTCTATTGACTGTTAAGAATTTCCAGTTAGTCACTAATGAACTCTCTGAGTGTTGAAAGGTTCTAGTCCCAGAACCAGACACCACACAGTTCAGATTTAGTTGTGTCTGGTTGGGAACCTCGATGTGCACAACGACACACTAAGGCAGGGGTGGGCAAACTTTTTGGCCCAAGGGCTGTTATACCAATAAAACAAAAACTAGCAGGATCTTATTAAAGGGGATAAGGCAAAATGCCACATTTATTGTGAATACAGAAAGAATCATAGTAAGCAGTCAGTTATAGCTGTAACATTCCATTCAATTTCACATTCATTTACACATTCATTCATTCATACACACACAGGTTCTGCAAGGTTATCATCATAGTTACCAGTCTTAGAGTTGCTCTTGCTAAGCCACTGGCCTGGACATGAGGATGGAGCCGAGTCTTGTCAGATGCGCATCTGATGCTCCTGGACGGTGGTTGCAGAACCAGACTCAAAGTTCTCGGTTTTTAGGGTCTGCCTTTATAAGAATTCATCCTCATTCAAATCCATAGGTCATGGATTGCTTCGTCATGCTGTTTTCAGATTTGAAGTGATAATCAATCACTGTTCTCACGTTTAAAATGATAGTCCATCATGCAGATGGCACAGCAGTGACAGCTTGTTATCTTGTTCTTTGATCTTTTGGTTCTTCGGCCTCTCCGTCCTTGGGGTAGTTGGGGGTGGATTCCGGTTTGCCCTACGGGGTCATTTGGTTATCTCCATCCTGCGCATTCTTTGGCCGAATGTTCCTGGGTAGTTATTATTTATTAGGCTGGCACTTCAACCTTTTATTACTCATTCAAACATACATTTACAATCACATCCTATTTCACTTAACATAACTATTCTCAAATCATTGGGGCATGACAGACTCCAGTGAATCTATCCATGCCACTTGTCACACATGAAAAGAAAACAAGCAAGATAGGAATGTAAAAGTGGAGGAACAACAAATCTTGTTCCTGAATTCAGAAAAAAAACATTTGTAACATGTTACCTTATCAGTTTTAGGACAAACTCTTTGTCTCTGAATGTTTTTCTACAATTAGCACAGACCTTGCAAACTAACAGGGCTGCTTCACTTAGCACAAATTCAGCAGGCTGAGAGAACTGGCGAGAGACTTATTTCTTTCTAATAATACAAGGCAAATCGGGGATCTGTACTGGACCATATTTTCCCAAAAATAATTAATGTATTAATTATTACTTTTAATCCAAGAGGGCCACATCAGGGTTGCGAAACGGTATGGAGGGCCAGGTAGGGAAGGCTGTGCCTCTGCAAACAGCCTGGCCCCTGCCCCCTATCTGCCCCCTCCCACTTCCCGCCCCCTGACTGCCCTCCTCAGAGCTCCCAACCCATCCAACCCCCCCTGTTCCTTGTCCCCTGACCGCCCCCCCAGGACCCCACCCCCTATCCAAACCCTGCTCCCCGCCCCCCTGAACCTCTGCCCCATCCAACCGTCCCCTGACCGCCCCCCAGGACCTCTTGCCTCTTATCCAACCCCCGCCTCCTTACCATGCTGCTCAAAGCTGCAGGACATGCTTATTGGAAAGCCTGAGAGGTGGGCGGGTGCAAGCCATGCTGCCCATGTGGCGGCATAACTACAGGGGAGGGGGAACAGAGGGGAAGGGGCCGGGGCTAGCCTTCCGATCTGGGGGCTAGCCTCCCAGTCTGGGAGCTCAGGGGCTGGGCAGGTCAGTCCCACAAGCCGTAGTTTGCCCACCTATGCACTAAGGGCAAACCAAAGCTTTAAATATTTGTATTAGCACAATTAGTAAAAATACAAATGTTCTGAACCAAATGAGAAAGTAGCTGTAATTTAAAACCAAGCTGGTTTCCAGCACCATCCTTGACACATACTCACACCCTTCTCATAGAGTCCTAGTGGTGGGAAACAGGTGGTGTTCCACACCAAGCGAGTCCAGTGGTCAAGATCTCAAGGTTTACATGGTGACTGGGCCTATTATAAGTCCTGGAGGCTACCATGAATATTCATATAAAGGCCAGGTCCACTTGGTCCATAACTGACTTCTTAACCCTAATAATGTCTGGTGTCCTTATTCTATAGGTTAGTATATGAATGATCTCATTAATATTATTGATATCATCATATATGTCAGTTTCATTGCCAAGACAAGGTTGTGGTTGTGCATTTGCAGATGTCCTGTCCTACAATATCCAAAGTTTGTATCAGTTTGATTGTCTGTGGGTACCTGGTGTCATTTTATACAAAAATCCCCTAAAGCAAACTAGTTCCACTTCCCTGATAACTCATTGTCACTGTTGGACAATTCACGTATGCGAAGGCTGTTAGGCCTGAAAGCCTTATGCTGCTTAAGCCAGATAGCTCACAGGGTATAGACTGTGCAGGCTTCTTGCATTACTGCTCAGTAAAATACCTCTAAGCTAGGTCTATGGACTATAGCCCTTGGTCAGGGGTTAGAATGCAAGTGCCCCGTTGCAGTTTGCTGTGTCCTGATCCCCCTCCTCCAGGGCTGGTTGGAGGTGGTGCACTCAGCCCTGTGGTGTGTGAATACAAATCTATGGGTTTTGGGGAGCTGCTCCAGCTACCCCACCCTTGAACTCACATGTGGCAGTTGTTCCAGAGTGCTGTGCTGACACAGGAAAACCTGTGGACCTCTGAGCACCTCCTGGAGAGAACTCAGCCCATGTCACTCCCTTAAACACTAATGCTAGGAAGGAGGTCAGGGAAAAGCTGGCTGGAGATTGAAATTCATGGTTACAGATGAAACAGACTGAGCCAAGGAGAGTTTGGACAATCAGAACAGGGGAAGGGAGTTCACTGCCCTTTCCTCTCTCCCCAATCAGTGATTGTGACAAAGCTGACCTGAGATCACTTCAGCCTTGGAGTCTGAAAAGATTGGTCTTATGATCTGAGCACAAGCCTGGCGTTTGGCAGCTGGTCATTCACTTCCCTGCTCTGCCACAGCCTTCCTGTGTGACCATGGGCAGTCACTAAGGGTCAGATGTTTAAAGGGACTTAAACTCCTAGTGATTTTCATACATCCATTGATTTCAGTGGAGACAGGCCCCACTCCATGTAGGCATCTAACTCCTTTAAAAGTCTGGTTCTTGGCTCCTCAGTTCCCATGGATAAAACAGGGCTAACAGCACTCAGAGGGTGTGGTGGGGATGAATACACTGAAGAGCATGAGGCATGCTATACTGGAGCGCAGTACCATTGATAGACTATTGTCCCTTGAGTTGATCGGCTGACCAATGGGTACCAGTTAATAGAAGGGTGGGGAGGTATGTAGGATTTCTCTGAGGGTTGGAATTAGTTCTGTATTGCTCTCAACCTCCTGCACAGAGTAACATGTGGCCCAGCCAGCCTGTGGTGAGAGGCCCCTGTAGGGAGCCCATGCTCATGCAAGTTCTTATTGTTCCACAGGGGAAGGGGCTGCAGTCCTGCTCCGGTCCTTGGAACCTCTGCAGGGCCTGGACACCATGAGGCAGCTGCGAAGTGCTCGGAGGAAAGGATCAGCCAAGCCCCTGAAGGACTGGCAGCTGTGCAATGGGCCCTCCAAGCTCTGTCAAGCGCTTGCTATTAACAAGAGCTTTGACCAAAAGGACCTGGCTCATGACACAACAGTCTGGATGGAGCCTGGCTCAGAAGCACTGGGAGAGCAGGCTCTGGTGACTGCAGCCAGAATTGGTGTCAGCTACGGTGGAGAGTGGGCACAGAAACCGCTGAGGTTTTATATACGAGGGAACAAATGTGTGAGTGTTGTGGACAAGAAGATGGAGAGAGAGCAAGCTGCTGCAGAATAGAGGTGTGGGGGGAGCCTGGCCAAGACTGGGCTCTTGGTAAGGCCTGTGCTTTCATTAACTATCAGCCCCAGGCTCTGACCTGATGGAACCAGGCCAGGGGGGTGGTGCTGGTTTGGAAGCTGTTTTAATAATAAATGTGCTTTGTTATAATGAAATGAGTAAGGTGGGATGTCTGGTCAGCAGTTAGCCTAAGAGAGCCAGGCTCACTCCCAGCAGTAGCAAGCGCTTCTGGGGTTTCCAAGTAACATTGGACTTGTTTTGTGGGCATTACTCCTAGTTGAAAGCAATGAGAGTCTACACGGCTAGAACCCTTCAAGAGTGGGGGGCTGAGGAGGGAGGTTCATAAGTATCGTGACAATGCCATCTCCTACCCAGCCTGACTCACTCTTGTGCTTCCCTGCCCGTTGTCCCCAGCCACACCACCCACGAATGCTCCTGTTTGATTTCTGCAGTTGCTAAGCCAACAGCCACCCAGGTTCCTTAGTGGAAAGAAAGCCCAGTCTGTGAAGGTGGGGACAAGGACACTCTTCCAGCTGTGGCAGCAAAGGTACTAGCTGCCCTCAGCATCAAACTCCACCCTGAGCTAGCTGACACACCAGTAACAGGGGCAGCACAGAGACGTATCAAAACCGCTGTGAAGCACTCAGAGCCTAAAAGAGGTGCAGGAAAGAGTTAAAGTACGTTAGGCACCTCATGAGGCAGTTACGTGCCTAAGTAACACTGAAGGCTTGTACACACTAGCACTTACTTCACTATAATTTAAGTCACTGGCATGTGAAAAAGCTACCCCCCTACAGGATGTAAGATACACCAACTTAAGTGGTGGTGTGGACATAGCTGCTGCCAGGACAGCTCTCCCTCGGCAGCATAGAGCATCTACACTAGCAGCACTCGCGCTGCGCTGCTGTAGCGATTCTAGTGTAGACTAGGCTGGAGATGCCACTGACATTTTCAAAACCACTGCTCTGCTGCTTGAAAAGAGGCAACCGGTTTCTCCTGCACCAATGTCCAGTCAAAGTGCAGTTTTATTTATTCAGCAACACCAAGGTAAACCGTTTTTTCAACTTCACGCACACAGCCTGCGCAGGAAGCAAGGAACCCCAGCCCGCTGGCAGGGACTTGGGGAAAGTACTGCGTGCTGGCACTAACTAGCCTGAAGAGCTTCACTTGTGTGCGCCTCTCTATCCACACTCACATGCAGCTTGTGGGTACAGAGGGCAGAGCTCCTTCCACAAGCAGGTTGGGGTTAACATCCCCCAGCCAGATGGGGAAAGGGAGGGAGAAGGGGTGACTTGCTGAGGGGCACTGGGAAGGTCAATGGCAGGGGTAGAACCTCTGGCTGCTGCTACCCTGCTCCTTTATTAACATTTCTATAAGGGAGCTGAAGACAGAGGGGCAGTTCCCCTCCCCCACTCCACACAGTCACTTCAAGAGGGACTGGAAGACTGAAATCACAGGGTCCTCATGATTGGTCACTACCAGCACGCTGCGAAACTTGTCGAAGAGCGTGAGCAGCTGGGAGCGGCGCATGTTCTCGTTATACATGATCTCCTCCAAGTGGTGCCGTCCTCGGAAATAGTGCAGCAGCCTGCAAGGCAAGGAGAGAAGGTGAGCTTGCACTCGCTCCTCCGCTGTGTGCGCAGAAATAACTAACTCAAATGCACAGGGATATCGTTTACAGTTAACATGATTTACTTTTTTTAAATATCTGCAATAACTCATTTTAAGTGGCTTTCTTTGTATAAACGTTGATCAAGATAAAAACTTCTCACAAGCATTCATATAGCTTTTATGTGTAGTTCCAGCAGTCCTCAGAGCATTAATTAGTTGGCAGTTAATGTGCTATTGAAATATAAGGCACCAAGCCAAACCACTTCTCCCAAACCATCATCATTCCTGATGGGCTGCTTCTCACCCCAGCCACGCTGCCATGGTGTGTATGTATTGGCACTAGACTGCTATCATGAGAAATGCACCAGTGCTAGGGCACAAACACAGGTTTCCTATAAATGGTAGCAGGAACCTCAAAGAAAACCTTTGGATACAGAGTACAGGTAAAAAGAAAAGGAGTACCTGTGGCACCTTAGAGGCTAACAAATTTATTTGAGCATAAGCTTTCGTGAGCTACAGCTCATTTCATTGGATCTTGGTTCCCTTCCAATTCTTCACCTGCTCTGCCTCTCCCATGTTGCCACAGTTTAATTTAGCCTCCAGGACATCAGCCTAGGAACCTTCCTGGCCCAGAAGAACTCACCTTTTCTCCTCCTGACACTTGCATGACCTACCTTCTGAACCTGCTAATAATACAGAACAAACATCCACAGCCCCAGAGAGCAGCCAGGCCCTGCCTGTGGATTTTTGACTGCTCTCTAGCTCTCAAATTTCCAACTCAAACTAGGAAACCAGATCAGAAATGCAAGGGACGAAGATTTGGTTAAGTCCCTCATTTTGCATAAAATGCCAAGTAACTGAAGTTTGTTCTTAGCAGGGAGCATGGAAATTCTGGCTGAGGGTACCAGGGCAAACATCTGGTAGCTTTAATGTCTACAGAAAGCAGGCAGGGCCTTGGTTTGTAAAGTCTCATCATCTCTCAGAAGAGAGACAGAAATTGTAGCAAACCCCATTTATCTTCCATAGAAAGATAAACCACTGAGCCTACTCTGCTAGAGTTTGACTCGTGATTAGCACTATGACGGGCTCACTCTTCCCCCAAAGCACTGCACAAGTAGCTAATTCTGCCTCACTGCCCCAGGGTACACAAAGGGGGATTATTCCCACTCAGAAATGGGGACTAGAGACAGAGGGCCTAGCTACACAACACATTTTCCATGCTAGCTCCCTGGCTTACAGCCTTGATAGGGAGGCACAGACTGAATTAGCCTTACAGATTTGGCCACACAATGAATCAGTGGCAGAGGCAAGATGAGAGCGCTAGAGTCCCTCTTGCTGCATAAAGTCACTGAGAGCCAGTAAACACTGAGACGCAAGGTCACTTTCCAGAGCAGAACTGCCTAGCTAGCCCGCCAAATGATCATTCATATTCACCATTCTCTGCTGAACCTTTTAGTCTACTCAGTATCTTCCCTGTGCTTTGCATATGCTATTGGAAAATGGTCCAACTCGTCAGTGCCTGTGCACAGTGGCCCAGATTCACTTCACCAGATGAGTACATGCATGTTCTGGGCTGTGTCAGGCATTGTTAAAACTGCCATACCCTAAACCTACCCACTGCTTCTTGCCTACTGATATTAAAACACTGGAGATGAAAAATACCATTCAATCCTTCTGTTCCAGGACAGGACTGGCCCTGTGGAAACACTTAGTTCTCAGCGGCAGTTTTGTAATCTCCCTGTTGCCCTACCTCTCCGGATATTCGGCTGACCCCTCCCCCACAGCTCCCCCCCTCCCTGAGCTCTGCATGCCGCTGCCAGGACAGGACAGGGGCTGACCCCTCCCTCGCCCCAGCTCCCCGCACCACTGCCAGGGGCTGGGGCTGGCCCCCAACCCCCACAAGCTCCATTCTGGCTGGGGCTGATCCCCTCCCCCCCAGCTGCCTGACACCTCGCATCGCCACCCCACATGCACACACACGTTCCTCCACGCCCCGCTTGGGGGGGGGTGGGGGGGAGGAGGCAGGGCATCAGACTTTTGGTAAACTGGGCATTTGTAGTTGGCAAGAGCAAACAGGATAAATGCCCGTTTTTGTCAAAACAGTCAGGATGGCCGGGACAGTTCCCTTTTTAAGCTCTGTCCCGGCCAAACGGGGATGTATGGTCGCCCTATCTCCAGGCAAGTGGGTCCTGAGAGAGTCTGGCCAGGGCCAGGGCAGACCTTGCCCTGGCTAATTGCACCACTCCCGAGAGGCCAGAGTGATTCCCCGCCCTCGCACTGGACCGGCCCCAGCCGTGCTGCCAGCTCAGCCTGGCAGACGCCTTCACCGTCCAGCACGGCCAGTGAGCATGGCCAGGGTGTGAGGAAGTGGGTCTCTGCAGGTGTGTGGGGGGCTGCTGGCCAGTGGGGAGTCTCTTGGGGGGCACTGGGGGAGGTCTGTGTGTTGGGATGCTGGGCAGTGGGGGGTCTGAGTGGGGTGCTGTGTAGTTGTGGTGGTGGGCTGTGGGGAAGTGCATTGGGCAGTAGTGGTGTGGATGTGTGTGGGGGTCCTGGGCAGGGGTGGTGGTGTGAAGGCCACTGTGCATTTGTGGTGGAGGGTCTGTGTGTGGGGGGGCTGCTGGACATAGCAGTTCCAGGGGACGCTGGGCATAGGGAGTCAGGAGCTGTGTGGCATGGCATGGGCCCATCCCCGAGGGGAAGAATCATGCTGGCAGCACAAGGCTGGGCAGGCCAGTGTGCATCTGGCAACTGCTGGTTTGTATACAGTATCCTAGCACTGGGCTGGGTGGAGCAGGACCGGCCCCACCATGCTATGCCCCATTGCCCCTGGCTAGCACCTTGCTCTGGGAACCGACCTCCCCACTCCATGCTCCTTTGCCCTCATGGGGGCCCACAAAAATGATTGGCGCTGGGTTAATCTGACCCTGATTCACCCTAAATACCACTCTCATCCCATCCCATTAACTCTAGTGAACTATTGGGGAGGAATAGCTGTGTAACAATACACCCTCCTGCACATTCCAGATCCTTGGCTGTCCCTTATGAGTCATCCCCTCCAGCCTGGAGTCATGTGTGTTACTCTGCTCCAAAATTCTTTACAGTTTGTCGTCTTTGTTCTATTGCCCTCTGCAGATGCCCAGTGCTGAACGCTGCCATCTCACCAGTCACATAAAGAGGAACTAGCATCTCCCTGGTCCCTGACATGAAGCCGCTGTCTGTGGAGGCACAATGAAATTGGCTTCTGTTCCAGCATACCACATTGCAAACTCATCTCTACTTTGATGTTCATCTTCATCCCTTAAGCAGGCATGCTTACATAAAACATAATTAAAAACAAGTTTCCTTATATCCGCTAAAACAGAGATTGCCAGAAAGAAAATATCAATCCAATTTACCTTCCCACTATTTATGCTCTGCAATCACTTTTTGCATTCTTTCTTGTCGGGCAATGAAACTAGATGAGTCAATTTCACTTTCAGGGTCTGAGGTGCTGGCCGGTACTGCAGTGTCTGGGGTGCTAGCACAGCACCCCAAACAAATTTTTTAATTTGTTAAAAAATACTGTTCCCTTGACATTTTTTAAAAACCATGGTAACATGTTTATTGGTCTTGGGTATTTTTAAGGCTCAATTTAAACAAGTCCTAACTGTAGAGCCAACTTGCTCAGATGGTGTGGCATAAGCTTCATCCAGTATCACTACTCCAATATTTCTCCCTCCCTCTGCCTGCATGAGCTTCCAATTATTTCCCCCCACCACTGCTAGTACATGCTTCCAAGCTGAACTTCACTATGTCTAATCGCGGCAGAGCCCTTTGCATTAACTTTCTCCACTGTGGTTTGGAATCACTCCTTACTGGCATCAAAGTAGTAAAAAAATAGACAACTTATTAAATTATGTATTCTACTTCCTCCCCGTCTCCTGCCAGTGCAAGACTGCTTACTGCAGAGAGCAGTATTCCCATCAGTATATTTAAAATAGCTTTTTGGGAACAAGTGATTATGACGGGATTGTCAATGATGCAGCCAAGCAGGAATGTTCAATACACATGTTAATTCTGCATTTGGAAAGAATCATGGAAAGGCAGGGCTGGAAGGGACCTCAAGAGGCCATCTTGTCCATTCCTCTCCTCTCCTCCCTGCCCCCCACACTGAGGCTGGATTAAGCAAACCTAGACCATCCCTGACAGATATTTGTCTAACCTGTTCTTTAAAACCTCCAATGATGGGGATTCCACAGCCTCTCTAGGTAGCTTGTTCCAGTGCTCAACTCCTTAGAGTTAGAAAGCTTTTCCTAATAACCAACCTAAATCTCCCTTGCTGCAAACTAAGTTGATTATTTCTAGTCCAACCCTCAGTGGACATGGAGAACAACTGATCACCATCCTCTTTAACAACCTTCTACATATTTGAAGACTTATGTTCTCCCCTCAGCCTTCTCTTCTCTAGACTGAAACCTTTCCTCATACTTTCTAAACTACTTATTTTTGTTGCTCTCCCCTGTACTCTCTCCAATTTGTTCACATACTTCTGAAAGTGTGGCATCCAAAACTGGACACACTACTTCAGCTAAGGCCTCATCAGTGCAGAAGAGAATACAACAATTATTTCCCGTGTCTTACATACGACACTTCTGTTAATACATCCCAGAATGACATGTGTCTTTTTTGCAATTGGATGATGTTTTCATATCCGATAATGACGAAATACTTTCCATTCCAAAAGTAATTAAGGAGGATGTTAAACAGTATCAACTAAAGTTAAATATTTTTTATAAATCAGCAAGTCCAAATAAGTCATATCAGAAAGAGTTTTAAAAGAATTAGCCAAAGAGCTTTTTGGACAGTTGATGTTAATATTTAATAAATCTTGGAATAATGGGGAAGTTCCAGAGGACTGAAGAGAAGCTGATGTTATTCTGGTATTGAAAAACAAACAGGATAACCCAGGTAATTTAAAGGTTTGTTAGCCTGATGTTATTCTTAGGGAAAGAAAGAAAAATTAAAAAATAGCTAAAATGGAGCATAATTAATACCAATCAACATTGTTTTATGGGAAAAAAATGTCAAACCTAATGTTGTTTGATGAAATTAAAGTTTGGTTGATAAAGGTAATTACTGACATAATATATTTGGAGTTCTGTAAGGAGTCTGAATACTTCACAATATTCTTATTAAAACATTAGTATGATATAAAAATCAATATAGCTCATATTCTGGGGAATCACCCAAGGGGGGTGGTTTTGGGGGGGGTCCTTCAGGGATCACCTCTCAGTCTATTGCTATTCATTATTTTTATCAATGAACTGAAAGAAAATATAAAACCAATTGCTGATGAAGTTTGCAGATGATGAAAAGATTGCTCAGATGGTAAATAATGAGAACAAGAAGTCACAGATACAGAGCAGGGTCCTACATTTATGAACAAAGAATGCAGGACACACTTATAAGATGGAGTAATGTATCCTGGAAAGGATTAAAGAGTTATGATGGAAACCAAACTCCACGCAGTGTAATGTGATGCTGCAGCTAAGACAGCAAATGTGATCCCTGGATATAAAAACAGGAATATCAAGTAAAAGTAGGGAGGTGGTATTACCACTGTATGCAACATTGGGGAGACCTCTGCTGGATACTGTGCCCAGTTCTGTGTCCACATTTTAAAAAGAATGTGGAAACATGGGAAAGGGTTTAAAGAAAAAGCCCCAAGACTGATTTGAAGTCTAGAAAACATACCTGACAGTGAGAGATTTAAGCAGCTCCATTTGTTTAGCTTGCCAAAGAGAGGGGGAAAGAAGTGACTAGATCACAGTCTATAAGTACGTACACAGCAAAAAGATTTCTGAAACTAGAGGACTCTATTCTAGCAAAAAAAAGGCAGAACAAGATCCAATGGCTGGAAGCTGAAGCTACACAAATTCAAACTGGATATAAGGTGTGAATTTTTAGCAATGAGGGTAACCAGCCATTGGAACAAATTACCAAAGGATGTGATGGATTCTCCATCACTTGATGTTTTTTAAATCAAGACTGGATGACTCTTTCCAAAAAATATGCTCTAGCTCAACCGTAAATTCTGGGCTTCACTGGTTGAAATGCTGGCTTGTTACGTAAGAAGTCAGACAAGATTATGATAATGGTCCTTTCTGGCTTAAATTCTGAGAAAGGTACTGTGTACTGATTTTTAGTCAGTCATTCTCCTTTTTGCTGCCCTCATCTACCCTGCAAAACTCAGCTGATTGTAGGTTCTATTTTAATTTCCTCATTGTTCTTTATTTCCATATGTAAGTACGTAGCACTCCTAGTGTTGAATCCACACACATTCAGAGCCTAGAACTCTCAGATTCCTATACATGTACCTGCCAACAGCTCACACCTGCCAAAGCATGTTGCAGCCTTTCCTAGAGAAGAGGGAAGTGATTAAACAGAGTATTTGAACGCCTTCCAGTAGAGCATTCAGCAATGTGGCTACACATCTGTCACATTTGTTCTTTCACCCTCTCCCCAGAAGAAGAACAGTATGCAGTGGAGGGTCTTGTTTTGGTAAGGTAGCTATGTGTTTATATTACAGAAGGCAAAGTCAAAGAAATGGAGCAGAACATGATGAGGTTTGTGATTATCCTTAGTTCCTGGGGGGAATTTATTCCACAATCTTGGACCACTCCTGGAGAAAACTTTCTCCTGCACAAAGTTTCACTCTTACTATTGAGAGTTCCATTGTGCCAGAATGTGGTGGGGCACCTGTCCCACCCCATGAGAAAAAAGGGCTTGAACAGGCCTTTGAGGCTGCACAGACTGGCAGCCAATCAGCAAAGGCCTGTGGAGGGCCAATCAGGGAGGAGAAGAGAGGCAGCCAATCAGGGACGAAATGGGCCCTATAAAAAGGCTGCCTAGCAAAGAACAGGGAGTCTCTCCCTGACTAGCAAGGGAGGAGGACTGGCTGCTGAGCTAGGGAGCGAGCACCTTAAGACAGAGCAGTGCTGGGCAGACTCAGGTGGGGTGCAGAGGAGAATTCCGGCCCAGTTACCTGCCGGGCTGCGGCCCATGTTAACAAGGGCCGAGAAGGTGCAAGGGGTCAAATGGGAAGTGGCCCAGGGATGACAGTCTGACAAGGGGAGAGAAGGAGAGCAGAGAGGCTGCCACTAGAGGGTCCCTGGGTTGGGACCCAGAGTAGCGGGTGGGCCTGGGTCCCCCCCTTCCCCTTTGTACTGCACCAGGCTATGGAGGAGTGTGGCCTGATTCAGGGGCCGGCCACAGCCTGTGGCAAAGAGGCTAGACTTTGGGGCTGCAGTTGGCCAGGAGGGTAGGTGCAGATGGAAGACTGCTGATAACACCCTCCATGGCCAAAGGGGGTGAGACTGGAGTAGTGGGCACTGCCAGAGGGCAGTGTCCTGAAGTGGATGCTGCCAAGCAGAGAGCATCGCGGGACCCCAAGGCAGTAGAGCAGATGATGGGCAAGACACCCACGCGCAGAGGGTGCTCCATGACTGGATAGAGCTAATTCCTGGAGCAACCAGCGGGAGGCGCTAGCGCTGGTGAGTCTTGACCCCGTCACACAGAGGAACTGAGTTGCTGACAGGGTCTTCATCCCAGAGCTTTAGACAGTGTTTTAGACACACTGGACCCAGGCCACAGAGCTTTGAAGATAAGGACCAAGACATTGAACTTTATAGAAATTCTTTGGGAAGCAGTGTAGGGAATGGAGGACAAGTCTGATATGTTCACGGTAGCCTGTGTTGCTGAGGAGATGTGCTGCAGCATTCTAAACTAGTTCGTTTCTTAAGTGCTGAAGACTTCATGTGCAGGTATACTGCATTGTTGTAATCCAGTCAAGAGGTGAAGACAACATGAATAATTAGGCCAGGTCTTTGTTTGCCAGGGTGGGACAGAGTTGCTGGTCAAATGGAGATGGTAGAAAGTGTTGTTAGTGAATGCTGCCATGTGAGAGTTCAGCATTAGTGAGGAATCCAAGAGTTCTCTTAAACTATGGACTGAATTGACCAATTGTGGGTGTGTATCTTCAACCAATGGAGATTTCACTATGGCTGCAAGCTCTTAAAAAGTACTTCCCTTTGCCCACCAGCATCAGCTCTGCCTTGCTCAGATGCAAGCCCCTAGTGCAGTCAGTGCACCAGAGTAAACAGCAATTTGCACCAGTGCAGCATAATCCAGTTTGAAAGCAGGCTAGGCTGCACCAGTCCCTAGCACAGGTTTCATCACTGCAGCACACAGGGGTTTGTACCAGTGCAGCTACATTCATGGCCAAAAACTCAATGCAGACAAGACCCTCCTGTCCTGGCTTTGTAAATCACTGAGTACATTTATGGGGCCCATATAGAACCTAGGCTGGAAGTTCCTGGGGCAGCAAACTTGTCTTTTGTCTCTAAACAGCTGTACATTTATGGTGGTGTATAAATAATAGAACAGAATTTCAGCATAGCAAACAGGGTTTCACCTCCTCTCCCCATCTCTCCATTCTAGAGAGCAGAGCTCTTGGAAATGACTCTGCCAAGTGGCTTGCTAGAGGCAGTGAACTGACAGTAAAGCATTAATCTGGCTTAGAAAGCACTACCTGATGTTCAAGGAAAGAATGTTCGTGCCTAATACATTACAGACCTAGATCAAGAAAAGCCAGAAGAGTTCCCAGAAGTCACCTACTACAGGACAGGCCTAACAAAGAAAATAACAGAACTCCACTAGCCGTCACCTTCAGCCCCCAACTAAAACCCCTCCAACGCATTATTAAGGATCTACAACCTATCCTGAAGGATGACCCAACACTCTCACAAATCTTGGGAGAAAGGCCAGTCCTTGCCTACAGACAGCCCCCCAACCTGAAGCGAATACTCACCAACAACCACATACCACACAACAGAACCACTAGCCCAGGAACCTATCCTTGCAACAAAGCCCGTTGCCAACTGTGCCCACATATCTATTCAGGGGACACCATCACAGGGCCTAACAACATCAGCCACACTATCAGAGGCTCGTTCACCTGCACATCCACCAATGTGATATATGCCATCATGTGCCAGCAATGCCCCTCTGCCATGTACATTGGTCAAACTGGACAGTCTCTACGTAAAAGAATAAATGGACACAAATCAGATGTCAAGAATTATAACATTCATAAACCAGTCGGAGAACACTTCAATCTCTCTGGTCACGCAATCACAGACATGAGGGTCGCTATCTTAAAGCAAAAAAACTTCAAATCCAGACTCCAGCGAGAAACTGCTGAATTGGAATTCATTTGCAAATTGGATACTATTAATTTGGGCTTGAATAGAGACTGGGAGTGGCTAAGTCATTATGCAAGGTAGCCTGTCTCCCCTTGTTTTTTTCCTGCAAAACCCCCCCCAAGACGTTCTGGTTAAACTTGGATTATTGCTGTGCACATTGTAAGATGAGCTGTTGCCAGCAGGAGAATGAGTTTGTGTGTGTGGTTTTTGGAAAAGGGGGGGGGGGGGGGGGGGTGAGAAAACCTGGATTAGTGCTGGAGGTGACCCACCTTGATTATCATGCGCATTATAAAGAGGGGTTTCAAAGGGGGATGGGCTGTTGCCAGCAGGAGAGTGAGTTTGTGTGTGTGTGGGGGGGGGGGGGGGGGGGAAGGGTGAGAAAACCTGGATTTGTGCTGGAAATGGCTCTACTTGAGGATCACTTTAGATAAGCTGTTGCCAGCGGGGGAGTGAGGTGGGAGGAAGTTTTGTTTCATGGTCTCTGTGTGTATATAATGTCTTCTGCAGTTTCCACGATATGCTATGCATCCGATGAAGTGAGCTGTAGCTCACGAAAGCTCATGCTCAAATAAACTGGTTAGTCTCTAAGGTGCCACAAGTACTCCTTTTCTTTTTACAAAAGCTCCTCTGTATCTCAACTTTACTCTTGAAATAACTTTCCATCTCTCACCCACTCAATACTTAGGAAAAGAATTTGGATTTGAGTCCTCATCCAACGCCCATGTGGTTAACCTCTGTCAAGCTATGTTATTCCACATTCTGTTTAAGGTGTCTGCCTTCACTAGAGAAATCCAAGTACTGGCTGCACATAGTAACAGACAGACAAATTCTGTGATGTATTAAGCAGACAGCAGCAAGTAGTTCAGAGACAATTGTCACAGGAAATTTGTATCAGGACCAATTTTATTGCTCTTCTAAAAATAGGCACTCCCTTTGTATGCACACTGAACTATTCTCAGGAGGGCAGTTACAGTATATTTAGTATGCTACTAACTATTCAATTACAGTAGGAGCTCATGCTGGGATACTGACAAATACAGCAGAGTTCTGTTTCCCACAGCATAAGACTCATCATCATGGACCACCCACAGTTAAAAGTTAAGTGAAAAGTAGAGCTGATCCAAGACCCCTGAAAGAGGAAGCATGTGTGGAGTAAACGAAAGGATTGCTTTGCTCACTGCCTCAGCTTCTCTCTAATGTCCTGTATTTATGCATTCAATGGTGGGTACAGAATTGTGCACAGGGAATCACATAAGGATCATTTTGGTCTCCTGATTTGCAATTGGAAGAAGGGAACTGAACAACAAAGAACTCTGAGTGATGTCATTTACAGACTCACTGTGTGTAAACAGTAAATCACATGACAGTTGTGATCATTCTGCAGGACAAGTCATATTTTTACACTTCAGCTTCCAGACAGTTGAGAAAGCATGTCTGCTGTACCTTATCTCCTCAGCAATGATTTAGGAATGGTTATTCTGGGATATAAAATTGTCTGTTTCTGCCCATATTGATAATGGAAGGAAAAATGGAAACTCCATTTACTGCTATCAATTGCTTTGCTAAGGAATCTGATGTACAAGCAAACTGCGAAATATAACCAAACTCTCCTCCTCCTCAGACATCTGCGTGACCTGTTAGTCACACTATCTGACTTCCTGAAGAAACCAAAGTCGCTTTTGGCATCTGCAAATCATGAGCTTTCCAAGAGCTGTCCCCCCGCCCTTCCCCCCGCCCCTCCCAACCAGTTCAGCAGGCCAAACGGGTTCTAGATGGACAACCAGAAAGATAAACGGGTTTCATTATAAGAATGATAGGTTTAGAAGCTTTATTTAATGAGATTAGAATAATAGTCCAGACTGAATTTCACAGAATTTTCAAAAAAGTATTTTATCAGAAGACTATTTATTTATTTTATTTTTTGGCGTAGGTTTTGCAGACATCTAGCCACTGAGGGGGACAGAGTTCTCAAATAGCCAAGGTATTTCCATCTGAGTGGACATCTCAGAGAATCCACATCCTCTGAATCGGTGCGATGCTGCCATCTCCCAGTTACACAAAAGGAGCAGCAGAGGCATACTTTAGTGCAGGACAGTAACTACATCTGCAGGCTTCAGGAATTCCCTACAAAACATCCATAATCTCCACTGGTCCAGTTGCAGAGAACTCTGCAGCATGGAAAGCAACTATTTTATTCCCACAGTGGTCTCCTTGGGATACTTGAGTATTACTCTCCTAGCCACACATGCCAGGGGAGATCTAGTCAGGGAATGACTGGGTGATCTGGAATGTGTAAGAAGCTGTGACACTTCCCTGCGCCATTCTTTTCTCCACAAGTATGAAACCCGGTGAACGCTAAATTCCTGTGATGCCACTATATTTTCAAATGCTTTTAAAAACCATTACTTACAGATCTCTGGAAATGCTAACAGGCCTGTAACTACACCATGCACATGCACACACCAGGGCCTCTGCTTTGAGCTTGTTTTCAGGTTATGCAAATTCAATTTTGTGTTCTCAAGAGTGAGACACTCTCAGAACCACACAAGACAACTGGTGGGCAGTCAGAGCTGAGAATGCACTACCCATCAGAGGGTCTCAGAGCCTTTATGTACATCCAGAGCTTATTAACAAAATATTCTTAGGGCACTAATTAAAAACCTGGCCAACAGCTAGTGTCAGACACCAACAAGCACTGGTGAAGAGGTCACTGTGGGAATAAGAGCCAGAAATGTAATCTTCCAAGATGCACCCTCACCACACCCTACCTACAGTGCTAATGCAGAGATTAATTGCAAAGGGGGAATGAGAAGGGAGGTTACATTCTCCCTACCTTGCAAACATGCGGAGATCCTCTGGATTCTGTGCAGCAGGGACATTGAGGATAGCTTCCCGCTCATGTTCAGATAAGCTCGCTAGTAGGTTCTCGGTCATCCGTTTATTCAATGGGGAGTCACCACCAGGTATCAGCTCAGCACTGGAATTATCCATACTAGGGCTTGTGAGAGTCATATCATCACTACTGGCTGTAAAATCGGAAATAATATGATGCTGTGAAGAGTGCAAACTAGCAGGTTCCTTCCAAGCAAACCCATCAGCTTAGTATAGCAAAGAAAGGGGGCACGGAAACATGACATGGGAACTGCCTGCAAGCAATTAGATGAGGACAGGGAATTTGGTTCTCTTGGCAGAATTTGTTGGGTTTGTAGACAAGTGATGGGTAATTTGGGGCAACATACAAAATATTATTGGGACATAAGGATTTTCTTGAAAATGGGGACTGCACAGCTATCTGCACATTTCCTAGGGTGGGTGGACTCCTTGGAAGTGCATCCAAGGCGTGCTGCCTAGGAGGTAAGTTTCAGTTTCTGGGAATAATGGTATGCTCTAAAGGGGGATATGAGAGAAGTCTACAAACCCATGAATGATGTGGAGAATGTGATAGGAAAGTGTTATTTACTCCTTCACACAACACAAGAACCAGAGGTCATGTGATAAAATTAACAGGCAGCAGTTTTAAAACAAATGTAAGGAAATCCTTCACACAACATACAGTCAGCCTATGGAACTTGTTGCCTGGGGATATTGTGAAGACCAGAAGTGTAATTGGGCTTAAAAAAAATAAAAATAAAGAGAAGTTCACGGAGGAATGGCTATTAGCCAAGATGGTCAGGGACGTCACCCCAAGCTGCAGGTATCCCTGCACCTCTGGCTAACAAAAGCTGGGACTAGATGACAGAGGATGGATCAATCTATAATTGCCCTGTTCTGTTCATTCCTCTGAAGCACCTAGCACTCCCCACTGTCAGAAAACAGGATACTAGGCTAGATGGACCATTGGTCTGACCCAGTAGAGCCATTCTTACCATCTGATATGACTGGGAGAGTGATTAAATACAGAACCAGAAACAACGTATCTAATGAGCTTTATAAACTGGTGATGCATAGCAAAGAAGATGAAACCACAACATGTGGAGGAGTGGGAAATAAATACATGAGACTACAAATAATGAACAGTGCAGGCACTGGCATTGGGAAGTTACGAATGGGAACTGCTGGGACAGGGTTTGCATTCCTTCTTTAGCACTGGGAAAACCCCAGAGCTAGTGCCTCATGCCCCCATTTTCCTCTCTTGGCCAGGCTTCCAGGCCCCAGACTAAGCCTCCCATGATCATGATGCAGAGATCAGTCCATAAGGAGATTTGGGGACATGAGGTATGTGAACTACTCAGGGGGCACTGTGATGGCTCAGGCAGACACAGATTAATGTCAAACAGAGCTGAAACATTTTGTTTTGATTGTCCCCGGTGGAAAATAGAAACAAACATTTCTCCTGTGGAAAATTCAACTCTGGAAAAACCATCTTTTCCCTGAAAAACTTGGGCAGAAAATGCCCAGACAGCTCTAGTTTAAACAACATGAAGCGGCAATGAGAAAAGTAGAGCAGTTGGGAGGGTAGGTAGAAGAGAATGTAAGGAAGCTATGCTGCAATCACAGAACTATCTGCTGGGAGGAGTTGTAAATACAACAGTTCTATATGACTGTCCTTAAAGATACCTAGCAAAGGAAAGAAAAATTGTGAGTTTATCCACCATTATAAAGGGGAAAAAAGGGGTCAAAGGCGGCCTCAAAACTTCCTCCTACCCCCACAGTAAAAATTCACTTGTAGCCTCTTGTTTTTCCCAGATGGCTATTGACAACTGGAGAACCAGGATAATGGCATTAAACAAGCCATGTAAGTGAAACCTAAGAAACTATATTAATTCAGACTGTTTAAATATCTGCTTTGTGTTAAGTTTAACACGTATTTAACTCCAACACTTGAGGAAAGTCCTTTTTGATAAGATCCATTATCCCTACCCAGAGAAAGCTATAACACAATCCAATGGCTGGAAGCTGAAGCTAGACAAATTCAGACGGGAAAGAACACAATTTTTTTTACGGTGAGAATATTTAACCATTGGAACATTTTATCAGGGGTTGTGGTAGATTCTCCATCACTGACAATTTTAAAATAAAGAGGGGATGTTTTTCTAAACGATCTGCTCTGGGAATTATTTTAGAGAAGCTCTATGACCAGTGCGATACAGGAGGTCAGACTAGATAATCACAAATGGTCCCATCTGCCCAAAGAATCTATGAAACCCCTTCAACTGAGAGCCAGTCCATACTAAATGTCAAAGACAGACCAGACATTCCTGGTATTTAAAAGGTTAAAAAAAAACAAACCCTTTAAAGATCCCTTCCATCCAGATCTTCTTTACACAGCACAGAGATAAAATGGGGGCAAATACCCATTCTTTTAATTTGCAAGTTACCTTTAAGCAGGTAAATAAAAAGGCACTAAGCAATCATAAAAGATTTACAAACTAAAGGACTCAAAATTTATCAATTAAACCTCAAAGCATCAGGTTAAAAGGACAGTTATGAGTCCCATTTAAAATTACTGAACAAGGAAATGCAAAACTAAACCCCGTTGCCCCCTTTAGCTCTTCTGGCTAGGCCTAGGTATGACAGTGAACCCACAGCATGCATTGTGCAGAGACCCAATGTGAAGAGTGAATATCTGAGTTTGACCTTAATTTGCTGTCAGCCATTTGGTCTTACTTTAACTAGCTTTTGTGGTTTAATTCCCTTTGGTTTTATGGATTTTTATTATTACAAAACCCCTTACCCAGGCTGAGTTTTCAACTGAAGAGTGGAGACACTGTCAGGAGAAGGCATGGCTGCTTTGGAGCAAACATATGCGAGATTCCACAAACTGGTGCACTAGATGCTGAGAGCAAATATGCGGGGGTTCTGCGACAAAGGTAACACAATACAAGGCTCCCTCACCAAGACTTTACTACTGACATTCACTCTCCCAAGGAAACAGAACTTGGCATGTGTGCATACACACTCCTTGGTATTTTACTCAGTGCAACGTAGCCTGACTGAAGCTAATTTTGAGAATATGAGCTATTTCTTGTGGGTCTATCATGCATCCCTGTTAGAACTGGATGCTCTGCCACAGCATTAAGCTGGATAGAATGAACCAAGTTCAGGCTTATTTTACCAATAGGAAAGGTTTCCTGGATAGGTTCAGTCTCATGAGCCAACAACAATTTTTAGGCTCCAAGACCTCAACTCTAATTCATTTTCCTTAGAGAAATAATGTCCTGCAGAATGCCCCACAATTAACAACCATGCTTCTGGGAATACCACAGGACACAGACAGTTGAACAGACACACTTCAGTTTCCTTGACAAGGTTTTTGAGCAATTTAGGACTTCAGCACCACATTTTGGCTTTGGTTAGAACACTGTCCCAGAGCTCACCTCAAAGCATGGCAATGGGAGGAGCTGGGGGAGTCAAGCGAGAAGAAAGCGAAATTGTAAACATTTGTCAGCCACAGTATCCGTGTGGGTTTCCTTAAAGACATCAACTATAACCCAAGGATTCCACTGCTGTTTGGAGCATGTTTTCTCGCAAGCACTTTGTTTAAAACTCCCTCATTCTGTTTCTGATTATGGACATCCATGGAGATACCAGCTGTCTATCTGGAAGAACACCTGGGTCACTTGGGAAGGATGCCTAAAAGGACTTCTTGACAGAATTAATGGAAAGAGACGGTCAGGACTAAGCAGATAGGAAGAGGCTGATCAAGAACTGGGTGACTAGAATGTCCTGCAGGCATTTGATAAGAGAGCTTTAATGGCCGCCAAGAAGTTCGCCAATTCTTGGTTCTCCAGCCCAGGGCTGACCTTCATCAGCTAACACACTGTTAAATATGACTTGCCCTACCTAGACTTACTGCAAAGTCTGTTTAAAATCATGTTAGCTAAGGCACATTGACTATCACATTATAAAACACTACCTACTCTCCTACTCTAGATATGGCCTATGATAATCTCTAAAGGCAAATACAGACTTGTTTACAGTGGGAAAAGGAAGTGTATTCATACTTGGGGAGCCGAAGCTGAGAGCATTGGGAGTGCTTAGACTTCTGCCTCCAACTCTGGCAGTGAAGGGCATGTCTTCATCTTGAGCTCGGAAATCCTCCTCATTCGGGGGCACCATCAAACAGACATATGTGTGGAGCTGGATGAGAAGGCGATGCTGGAGCATCCATATCACCATCTGTATGAGCTGAGTCTGCAAAGCAAAAGCTAGCATTTCAGGCAAGCACTCAGAGCATAGTACAGTTCAAAAGCAAGAGGGAGATCACGCACAAGGTACTCTAAGGCCCTGTGGGGATGCGCACTAAAGAAATGCTCAAACATAGAGGCAGGGTCTCTTCTTAGCACTTGGTTGAGCACTTGAAAACTTGCCCTGGGTTCTTGTAACCCTATTCCAATGCATTTTGTTGCACATCGCCAATAAAACAGAGTCTATGCCTTTTTCCAGACCACTAAGTTAGTATGTTTGTCCAGAAACCAAATATTCATGATATGTAAGGCAAACTTTAAGCAGTGTTACTGAACTGTTGCTGACCTTGAGACTCTGACAGACTCAGACTTGTCTACACACGTTTAGTTAATGACAAGCTGGGGTATAAGTCTGTGCTGCACTAGCCTGCCATGCACTAAGGGCCTGACTACATGCTATGTTAGTTTGTATCAGAGGGGTGTAAATTCTAATGCACATGAGCATGTTGCACACTAACTGGCCTATGTGGACCCTGCTAGTGCGCATTAAAGTTTCCTAGTGTACATTAATGTAATCCTATTTCAAACAGTACTACATTAACATGCACTAAGGAAAGAGAGGTTATTTACTAGCACAATAATGCATTCTTTGAGCTGTTTTGTTCTTATGGGTGCTCCACTGTATGATGTGCACATACCTGTGCACTCTTGAGCGAAGATTTTAGTCAGCAGTGCCCATGGATCTGTGCCTATGCACCATACATCCTTGTGCTCCAGTGTGAGGGTATACAGGGAGATGTAGACCTGCTGCCACTCCAGTTCCTTCTCAACTATGTAGCCCAGAAGACTGCAGCAGAGTGGAAGGCAGGCGGGAGGCGAAGCACTCATAGGGACAATTCATCTCAAAGTACTCAAGTTACTGTACAGGTAAGTAACTTCTCCTTTTTAAGTTATTGTCCCTCAGGGTGCTCCACTCCCAAGCAGTAACAACATGGAGGCGGGAGCTGAGGAGGCAGATCCAGCACAGTTCTGAGGCCAGCATGACCAAAGGGCATATAGAATCATAGAATATCAGGGTTGGAAGGGACCCCAGAAGGTCATCTAGTCCAACCCCCTGCTCAAAGCAGGACCAAGTCCCAGTTAAATCATCCCAGCCAGGGCTTTGTCAAGCCTGACCTTAAAAACCTCTAAGGAAGGAGATTCTACCACCTCCCTAGGTAACGCATTCCAGTGTTTCACCACCCTCTTAGTGAAAAAGTTTTTCCTAATATCCAATCTAAACCTCCCCCATTGCAACTTGAGACCATTACTCCTCGTTCTGTCATCTGCTACCAATGAGAACAGTCTAGAGCCATCCTCTTCGGAACCCCCTTTCAGGTAGTTGAAAGCAGCTATCAAATCCCCCCTCGTTCTTCTCTTCTGCAGACTAAACAATCCCAGCTCCCTCAGCCTCTCCTCATAAGTCATGTGCTCTAGACCCCTAATCATTTTTGTTGCCCTTCGCTGGACTCTTTCCAATTTATCCACATCCTTCTTGTAGTGTGGGGCCCAAAACTGGACACAGTACTCCAGATGAGGCCTCACCAGTGTCGAATAGAGGGGAACGATCACGTCCCTCGATCTGCTCGCTATGCCCCTACTTATACATCCCAAAATGCCATTGGCCTTCTTGGCAACAAGGGCACACTGCTGACTCATATCCAGCTTCTCGTCTACTGTCACCCCTAGGTCCTTTTCCGCAGAACTGCTGCCTAGCCATTCGGTCCCTAGTCTGTAGCGGTGCATTGGATTCTTCCATCCTAAGTGCAGGACCCTGCACTTATCCTTATTGAACCTCATCAGATTTCTTTTGGCCCAATCCTCCAATTTGTCTAGGTCCTTCTGTATCCTATCCCTCCCCTCCAGCGTATCTACCACTCCTCCCAGTTTAGTATCATCCGCAAATTTGCTGAGAGTGCAATCCACACCATCCTCCAGATCATTTATGAAGATATTGAACAAAACTGGCCCCAGGACCGACCCCTGGGGCACTCCACTTGACACCGGCTGCCAACTAGACATGGAGCCATTGATCACTACCCGTTGAGCCCGACAATCTAGCCAGCTTTCTACCCACCTTATAGTGCATTCATCCAGCCCATACTTCCTTAACTTGCTGACAAGAATGCTGTGGGAGACCGTGTCAAAAGCTTTGCTAAAGTCGAGAAACAATACATCCACTGCTTTCCCTTCATCCACAGAACCAGTAATCATCATAAAAGGCGATTAGATTAGTCAGGCATGACCTTCCCTTGGTGAATCCATGCTGACTGTTCCTGATCGCTTTCCTCTCCTCTAAGTGCTTCAGGATTGATTCTTTGAGGACCTGCTCCATGATTTTTCCAGGGACTGAGGTGAAGCTGACTGGCCTGTAGTTCCCAGGATCCTCCTTCTTCCCTTTTTTAAAGATGGGCACTACATTAGCCTTTTTCCAGTCATCCGGGACTTCCCCCGTTCGCCACGAGTTTTCAAAGATAATGGCCAAGGGCTCTGCAATCACAGCCGCCAATTCCTTCAGCACTCTCGGATGCAATTCGTCCGGCCCCATGGACTTGTGCACGTCCAGCTTTTCTAAATAGTCCCTAACCACCTCTATCTCTACAGAGGGCTGGCCATCTCTTCCCCATTTTGTGATGCCCAGCACAGCAGTCTGGGAGCCGACCTTGTTAGTGAAAACAGAGGCAAAAAAAGCATTGAGTACATTAGCTTTTTCCACATCCTCTGTCACTAGGTTGCCTCCCTCATTCAGTAAGGGGCCCACACTTTCCTTGGCTTTCTTCTTGTTGCCAACATACCTGAAGAAACCCTTCTTGTTACTCTTGACATCTCTTGCTAGCTGCAGCTCCAGGTGCGATTTGGCCCTCCTGATATCTTTCCTACATGCCCGAGCAATATTTTTATACTCTTCCCTGGTCATATGTCCAACCTTCCACTTCTTGTAAGCTTCTTTTTTATGTTTAAGATCCGCTAGGATTTCACCATTAAGCCAAGCTGGTCGCCTGCCATATTTACTATTCTTTCGACTCATCGGGATGGTTTGTCCCTGTAACCTCAACAGGGATTCCTTGAAATACAGCCAGCTCTCCTGGACTCCCTTCCCCTTCATGTTAGTCCCCCAGGGGATCCTGGCCATCTGTTCCCTGAGGGAGTCAAAGTCTGCTTTCCTGAAGTCCAGGGTCCGTATCCTGCTGCTTACCTTTCTTCCCTGCGTCAGGATCCTGAACTCAACCAACTCATGGTCACTGCCTCCCAGATTCCCATCCACTTTTGCTTCCCCCACTAATTCTACCTGGTTTGTGAAGCTATCTGGAAGCAGCTAAGATAGCACAGTGCCTGGCAATCGCGTGGTTGTAGAACCAGGTTGCTGCTGCAGATGTCCACAATGTGAGTATGAATTTAAGAGCTAAAGAGGTGAAACAGGCCCTGGTGGAATGGGCAGTCATTCAAGGTCGGGGATACACTCCAGCAGCTTTGCAACAAGCTCGAGTGCACCTAGAAACCCACTTCAGTAGTCTGAGTGGAAACTGGCTGCTCCTTCATTCTCTTGGCAAAGGAGATAAAAAGCCTGTTGGAAACCCTGGAAGGTCTTATTCTGTTGAGGTGGAAGGCATGGGCCCTTCTCACATCCAGAGAATGGAGGACAGCCTCCTCCCTCGAGGAATGACGTTTGGGGGGTAAAATACTGGTAGACTAATATACTGATTGATATGGAATTCTGAAGAGACCGGGAGGCAGGGAATGAGGATAGGGGCATAAGGTCACCTTCTCACGGTAAAAGGTAGTGTAGTGTAAAGAGGGATCGCCATGAGCGCCCCTAGCTCTCCTACCTTTCTGGCTGAGGTTATGGCTAAACTGGAATAAAGTCTTGAAGGACAGGTGGAGAAGTAAGCAGTTACCCATGGGTTCAAACAGAGGGTTCTTTAAAGCACTGAGAACCAGATGAAGATCCTAGGGTGGCATGGAGTCCTTGACATGAGGAAATAGATACAACAAACCCTTGAGGAACCTGACTATGGTAGGGTAAGCAAAGACCATAAAACCTTCCACTGGTGGAAGAAAGGTTGTAATTGCTGCCCAGTGAACCCTAATGGAGCTCAGTGACAACCTTGTGTTTTTAAATCTAAAAGTTAATCAACATCATCCATGAGGAGAAATTCAGAGGCAGATACAGATCAATGAGTACACCAGACGTGCAAACACCGCCACTTCTGCAGTTTTCTCATGGCAGGTTTCCTGCTGTTCAAGAGTACAGACTGAACTCCAGGAGAGCTGCCCAATTCTTTGTCCAGGAACCATCAAGGAGCCAGGCCTTGACGTGTAGAGATGAGAGACTGGGATGGGTTATGCCCAAGTCCAGTGTCAGGAGATCCACTGTGAGAGGAAGGCCTACAGGAGTTAGTAGGGAGAGGTGAAGCAGACCCAGGAACCACACCACTTGCCTCAGCCACAATGGCACTACAAGAGCATCCCCTATGGAGTAGCAACCATATGCCTTCCTCAAGAAGAAGTGTTGGCACTTTGCATTGGATGGTGTTGCAAAGAGATCCACTTGCAGAAGGCCCCAGGACTGGTAAATACTCTGAAAGACTGAGTTGCTGAGTTCCCACTCATGGTCCTGGTGGAAGTGCCTGCTCAGGGAATCCGTTGCAGTGTTTTGCAGGCCTGGCAAGTAGACCGCAGAGGTGTGTATGAGATGGGATATGTACCAGCTCCACAGTTTCAGTGGTTCTGTACATAAGGACTGGGATCTTGCTTCCCCTTAACCATTTATCTAGTACATTACCGCGCTGTTGTCCAACATTACCTTGACTGAGAGGCCCTTGATGTTGCGAAGAAAGTACTGACATGTGAGGCAAACTGCCCTGAGTTCAAGAATGTTGATGTGGAGGGATGTTCCTGGGGGAGACCATTTGCCTTGGACCCTGGAGATGGGCCTCCCCGCTAGCCAGCAGGGGTGGATTCAAAAACAGAACTTTCACACAGACCTTGAGAGGATCCTTCCACCAGCTGAGGGAGTCGAAAACTCTCGGAGGTACATTTTAGATTATGGGCGCTGCTGCAGGGTGGATATGAGACTGTGGTGAACCTGTTCACAGGTACGTCATCGTGGCAAACCTGTCTGCAAGTAGGTAGCCCTGACAGTTGAGGAGTCCAGAGTGACTCTGATAAAGTCTATGCGCTGTACCAGAGTTAGGGTAGACACGTCCATGTTCAGAGGAAGGCCCAGGGAATGAAACAAGGCCTTGTTAGATACTGACTGGACCTCCAGGAAGGAGTGACCCTTAAGGAGCCAATCGTCCAGATAGGGGGAAACTTATTCTCTGTTGACACAAGTGAGCTGTGATGACAGAGAGGAGCTTTGTAAAGACTCTTGGGGCAGCTGAAAAACCAAAAGGGAAGAACATGGTATAAGTAATGGCTCTCTGCTGACGATGAACCACAGGCCTGGAACCGCAGGCACTGCTGACTATAATCTCTGATGGAGAGCGAAATGGTGTGGGCACATCCTGTGGTGCAGCACCCATAGGGACAATAACTTGAAGAACTTTCAGTTAGCAACATACTGGTGTGCATTAGAAATTTACACCCCCCTGGTGTGAACTAGAGCTTGTCTACACAGTGCACTAAGGGTCTAGCTGGACCCAGTTGCTGTGGCCTACAAGTTCCCTTGTACACTTTGATCTATCCCTCTTTGAAACCGATGTATAGCAAAGTGCACTAGTCTGTGGCAGCAGGGTCCACACAGATGTTTAGTACATAGCAGGCTAGTGTGAGGTAGATTTACACCCCAGCTTGCAACAAACTAAGCTTTTGTGTAGACAAGCTGACCCCTAAGATGAACTTGTCCCTATTCCAAATGTGACAGCAGGCAAAGAATTCCCACAGCTCCAAAATAGATTGAGGCATTCCAGCAAGGAAATCCCTGCCTTCCCCATGCTGCGGTCACAGCAACCCTAGCATGTACTGCAGTCCAGGCCCTTCCAGCAAAAAGGAGAAAACTATACACACTTCTGAACAGAGAGTTAATAAAATAGGGTTGCATCACCCTTAACTCCAAGGGATAAAATAAATCTCAAACAAACAGTCTTGGAGGCCTCAGCATAATGCCACCAATCCTGAGATCAATTAAACAACTAACATTCTGTTTCCTGTGCAAATGCCAACAAGAAAGAGTAACTACGGAAAGGAGATTAATTTGACCAAAGTAGTCAGATTTTAGCCCAGACTTTCTTGGAAAGCCACTGAGGACCAATACCATTTGCAATCAGAAAGTATCGGACTGTGGTAGGTGCTAGAGGGATGGGGCTAGAGGTCAGGACTCAATGCCCTTCTAGACTCAACAATGCAGATCTATTGCTAGAAGCAGGTGAATACTGACTAGGAATAAGTAAGTTACTTCTGTACATGGCATTGATGCAACCATTACTGGATACTGTGTCCAGTTCTGGTGTCCACACTGGAAAAGGGATATTGACAATATGGAGAGGGTTCAGAAAACAATTTGAGGTCTAGAAAACGTGCCTGGCATTGAGACTTAAGAATCTCAATCTATTTGGCATATCTAAGAGATAAATTTAAACGGTGGGAGTAATTAAGCGACCTAGAAACAATTTACCTTGAGAGCTGGTGAGTTCTCCATCACTTTTGAAAACAATCATCCAGTCAACTTAAATATACCAGAAGTTATGGGCCTGATGCAGTAATTTCCAGGTGAAAATTTATGGCCTGTGCTCACATGATCTGGCCTTAAAAATCTATGAAAGAACTATTAAACTTTGACTGCACTCAGGCTAAGAGCAATGACCAAAGATTTAAGAATCCAGCACAGCATGTATTTTGGAAAACATTTACTGGAACATGTATAAGAATATGCCCTGTAGTTTAAACCTACAGAATCAGTGTACAGTTCTAGTTGGTCAACTTGATAGCAAAGTTCCAGGCACTTTAGATCTTCTACAGGACAGAATACTTAAAAAAACAAAAACAAACCCAAAACCCTGTAATTCTGAAAGCAAACTGAAGACTTTAATGTAATGCTTTGCATTACAATAAATTACGGTGTTTTATTGGAAATGGATCTATAGACATACACCCCACATTTAAATTAAAATTTCTCAACGGCAATGCATGTTTACTATGTAAGTGTTCTCCTAGTAGCATTTTGTTCCTTAATTGTAGATGCCTGAGTCCACCACACAGCTGTTATCAGAGATCAATGGTCACAAAAAGGGCTCCCAGCACAGGAAGATAGCAGCTGAACCCAAGCTCTTCTAGGAAACAGCCCAGACCATCTGAACCCAGCCTACCCAAAGAGAAGAGGGAGGGTGGACCTCCCTGGCATTACCATGGTGTGAGTACATGTGAACATAATAGAGGAAGATGGTCCAGTGGTTAGGACACTAGACTGGGACTCTGGAGACCTGGCTGCAATTCTGGGCTCTGCCACAGACTTTATATGTGACCTCGTGCAAGCCACTAATCTCTCTGTGCTTCAGTTCCTCATCTGTAACATGGGGACAATGGCATGGTCTAGCATTACAGGGGTGTTGTGAGGATAAAATACATTAGATATTGTGAGGCGCTCAGATACTAGGGGGCAATATAAGAACCTAGACAGATGGAGAGGGCATTTGTCATTAAGAGTCCATTGTACAGAATAGAGAACCAAATTTTTAAAGGTATTTAAGCATCATAAGATACAGAGTAGTCACCTAGTGGGATTTTCAGAAATACCACGGTTCCTAACCCCCACTGAAATCAGTGGGAGACAGGAACCTGGGAGTGTCTGAAAATCCCACTAGGCAGCTAAACAACTTTAAAAATCTGGCCTTGAGGCTCTTGGGCTAGCTGCTTCTCAGGCAATGGGGGAGGGTTAGTCTGAGCCATCTCACACCTGGCAAGTTCCACTGGCTAGACAGTGAAGTCTGCTTTTCTAGTTCCTTGAATTACCTTGATTTTTTCAAGATCTTGTGTTTTGAGCTATTTTAACCTTACTATAGCTTTAATTATTGATATGTTCACTAGCATGTGGTGGTGCTCCTAGGGCATTAGGTTGCCCCAATTCAGCCCCACTTTCTAGTGCAAGCACATTCTTTGTGTTACAGCATCCAAAAAAACAAAGTACAGAACATCCCCCAACTGATGCTGAAAGCAGCAGACACAGAGTGAGCGAGTGAGAGCTGTCTGCGGACTTGGCGGCGACCTACTTCCAGAGGGTTTGGAGAATGCATCATCCGCCTGGCTGAATTTCACATGAACAGCCTTTTCATTTCACAAAACATTGCAGGCCCCCAAGTATTAACTAGTAGGTATTGAAAACACTGATTCACTGACAAAAGCTGCTCAAGGACTTCATAGCAACCAGCAGTGTTTTGGTGAGAAACACAGGCAGAATGAGCTCAGATCCTCTGAAGGAAACTAAATCTGCTGTATTAATCATTATGGTAAATGGGCCAAACCTCAGTAAAACCCCTCAAATTAAGCTTTTCGGCCCACACAATTCTCATTTTTCTAAAAGCTGAGCAACCTTCAGTCTGGCTCTATCCTCCCTGCCTTGTCTTCTACCAAGTCCCAAGCACACGTGCCTTTTGCTGCCTGGCACACACCCAGTGTCTTTTCAGGAATTCCCTGCCTCTTGGGGCTGCTGGACATATAATTTGGGGATCTCCCTCAAACACCTCTTTGTAAGAAAATCTGTGTTATTAATTTTAATTATACAATAATCTACTCAGAGAACAGAGAGTGAGACACAGCTGAAAAGTGTACAACAAACGGGTACTGTGAGTACCATATATTATAGATCAACTTTGCCAACAACTGAAACAAACCTACCAGATAGAATAAGAAATTTCGCCTAACAATTATGTCAAGATGCTAGCTCCCTCCAGAGTCATGCACAATGGAGAGATGCAATTACTGAAGTGCAATTACAAACTGTAAGCTTAAAGAAATTTTACCCTAAATTCCAACCAGTTTGTTAGTGTAGTAAGAAGAGTCCTGAAACATAAATTCTTGTATCAGAGGCCCAGTCTGAGGCCTGAACCAAAGTACTTCCAGGCAGTGATAGGCAAAGCTGGGTTGTGAGCCAGAGGCAGGTCCCACTCACAGAAGTTGGCAAGAAAAGGTTGTTAGAGGCTCATACACACACACACACACACACACAAAAGTGCTAATGAGAGGAACTTGTGCCAAGACGGCAGCAGAACACTCCACATACATAACAAGGAACAGGCAGGTGCATCTTAAAGACAGGGTCAAAAGGACAACATGATGGATAGATTCGTTTGAACTATGATAAATAATCTGTCCTGCAACGGTATAAAAGTAGGTCCCGGAGTGCATATCTTTGTCCAGCATAGGGGGCAGTGGAGTGTCCCGCCACTGACTGAGCTGAGTCCATTGCCAGGGAGCACAAATTCATAGTATGCCCTGTAGTCTCTATAGGGAACTATTACTGTGCTTCATTTGACAGTAAACCTGGCTCGGGTTCCTTCGTACCTTACTAGAGTCTGTGGTTTTGGGGGGTTCTCTCAGGGTCTGCTGTGTTAGCTATCTGCGCAGAACTGGGGCAGCACACAGAGGGAACACGCACGCAACCAACTTATCCAACAAGAGTGGAGTACCACACCGGTAGCTACCGACAACAGTTAGTATGCAACAGTTCACCAATTAGCTAATTTCATAACCTTCCCAGAGCTTTAAATGTCCTTTCACCTCAAGGAAAACCAACCAAAAAACCAAGACCTCAAAAAAATCAATGAAAATTCAAGGAACTATAAATGCTGACTTCAAAGGAAGACAGTCTTGCCAAAAGAACCTGCACAGGTACAGGATGGCTCAGACTAACCCTCTCCTACCGCCTGTGAAGCTGCTAGCACAACAGCATCACTCTTGCGCACAGGGCTCCATGACCAACGTGAAAATCATTCCCCAGAATTAAGAGGCCCCTTCATAGACAGACATGGACGTTAACAGTAATGCCATTATATAGTAGTCTCTCTCTTTCTCTCTCTCTCTCATGCAATGTGGATCAATATGTGCATTTCACACAAGTCTATTTTCTTTTGAAAACTTTTGCCAAAAAAGTAGCCAGCATATCTTATTTTGTTAATAAAGCTGTCACCCCAAAGTTTATTTTAGTTGCATGAAGTGTTATGCAGCTACATGGTCTGTAGAGATGGACAGACCAACACACACTTCTTTCTACCAGATTCCATGCACCTAACATTTATGTGTCTAGGCATTTGAGATATTCGTATAGGCAGGATCAATCTTGGCACAGACACATTAGCATACATTTCCAAACCATGAGCCAAATTCTCCACACATATCCATACACAACTCCCAGTAACACTGATGTTTAAATATCCGAAAGCAAAGCTTGGCTCATATTTACAATGTTCCAAACTAATGAAGTGAAAGTTATTTCCTCTTCCTTTTACTCCATCCAGCCCACCTGAAACACTACTGCTAAAGTCATCTTCCTCCTGCCCCTTCTGTCACACTCTTATGGTGGGAATTATTCAGCTGTGGGGGCACTTTCAGATGTCAGCAAGATTTATCAGATTCCTGGGCATGACACAGGCCAGTGCCTGTACCTCCTCATCACAACGCAGTTCACCTGATTTTGGAGAGAAAAAGCAGTCCCTTGTTTCAGATCTACTCGAAGCAGCCCCTTTGGGTATGTTTACACTGCAATTAAAAGCCTGTGGCTGGCCCATTCCAGCTGACTTGAGCTCAGGCTAAGGGGCTATTTAATTGCGGTGTACACATTCAGGATCAGGCTGGAGCCCAGGCTCTAGAACCCTGAGAGGTGGGAGGGTCCCTGAGCTCATTCTGCAGCCCAAGCACATGCATCTACACAGCAATTAAACAGCCCCTTAGCCCAAGCCCTGCAAGCCTGAGTCTGTTGGCAGGCCAGTGTCTAACTGCAGTGTAGACATACCTTTTGCCTCTGGGTATGCAGTGTAGCTCCTTGTCCTCTGGGGAACAGAGTGGGTCCCTTATTTTAGAAGAGGAATATGAACCCTTTCCTGGCAGGTGCCACAAACGAGTTCCTCTCCCTGGCAGAGTGGAGAGAGGTTTTGTGCTGTCCCACTAGCAGACTATGCCTTCACCTATACCTTATTTGTATGCCTTCATGAATTCCTGATGCAGGACCAGGTTTGACAGCTCAAGCAGTTTCATGGGGCAGGACCATTTCTCTCCATGCAGGCTTTTAACATCATTCTTGCCAGGCTGGCTGCGGGGAGGTGTGTGTATACAAACACACCCATTCTTGAAACCTTTCACTCTCGTCTTGACCTTGGAAGTATTCAGAGGAATTCTGTTTAAAGGGAACAAAAACTCCAAACCTCAAATGCCATGTGTCACACCACAGCCACTGCACATGCCCTTTTTCTGCCTCCTTTAGTAATGGGATACTAACCAATATTTTAAAAGAGCCAACATTAGAGTACTACCTGAATGGACCAACTGCTGTGGCAACTTCAATGATATTTTAGCTTGGGTTTGCTTAACAGCAAATATCTCCTCTTTTTATTGGTGGATGATGTAGCTCACAGAAAGTTGCTGTATTTCAGAAAGCTAGCTGGGGCAGGAACCAGGTGTTCTTATGTTTGGACATCACCCAGCACATTGTGAACATAACCACAATATAAATAAGCAGCCACTGGAGACAAGGAATGTAAACAAAGTTCTGTAGTTGATGCCCTCCCCTCTTTGGGAACAGTTTGGTGGCCTCACTGACTATAAAAGTAGCAGCTTCTTCCAGGGATCTTAATAAAAAGTTAATAGATTTCTTCTTCTGAGATACTGGGCATATTTCAGTTCACATGATCCCTTCTGTCACAAGGGATCTCATTTGTCAATCACTGAACAGCTATAAGAAGTTGCATTTCAATGGGGAATACAGAAGCTACCATGAAATTTGACCACCTTTCAAGCCAGATCTAAATGAGACTTCAGCTTCCCTTTCTAGGCAGAAAGATAGGATTGTTGAACTGAGGATATTAATCATAATACAGATTAAGTAAAAACACCATCATTGCAGTCACTTCTGATATGCACAATCTGAACAACCCTGAAGTGTCATGCCATCCCTACAGCCTTGTTACGTTTCTCCTGTGTTATGCACCATACGGAGGGCTAATCTCAAGTTTACATCAATACTTACACAGCAGAGCAAGTGTGGTGACCTGACTAGGCTATGCTAACTATGAGGAGAGGCAGAGGAAAACCAAGACAAAAAGGATAATTTAAATTTTTTAGAACTTTCTAAGGGAAAACTCCAAAATTGTACCAGGAGCAAAAATAATCTAGAACAGGGATTAGCAACCTTTGGCATGCGGTCCACCAGGGAAAGCCACTGGTGGGCTGGGACGGTTTGTTTACCTGCACACGCTGCAGGTAAACAAACGGTCCTGGCCTGCCACCGGCTTTCCCTAGCGGACCGCATGGCAACGGTTACCGATCCCTGATCTAGACCATTACCAGAGACTTACTACGTATACTAATAAGCTATAAGATACCAACTCATTAATCTTTGTGAGCTTTTACATGTTGTACAGTTAATACCAAATGCATTGTTATTATGAACAAAAGAGATTGCTCTACAAGATACTGTGTCACTTCAGAGAAGAATTAAATTGTCCTCTCCTTGGATGTAAGTCCAGCTCCACTCTTGCAGTCCTGTTCTTTTCCTCTCTTCAGCCTGAAGTGCTCCTCAGATTCAATGTTACTGTGGCTGTACCTCTTTTCACCATGTTTATGGGGTTTCTTCACCTAAGGGGCCCTTGCTCATCCATTAGGCACTTTTGAACTGTATTCCATCAAAAGATGTTCCAACAGTCACACACTCTGTTCATGTACTTTAGGTCCTTTGTGGGTATGCCTCCCTTTACTGCTTCCAGGATCTGTTTGCATCTAATACAGCTTTTTGATCAATTCCCCTTTTCACCAATTATTTCCTTTCATTTTTTCCTCGATACTCACTCTCTGGTAAATCTGTATATTCTCCCCCCCGTCCCTCCTCCTTCTCTAACAGGATCTGGTCACATACCAAGGTCTATTTTTTCCTGCATGTCCTGACCTGAAATCTTTCCTATTTTCTTTTTCCTCCTCACTTCCCAGTCCCATACTTTTATTCTCCTCTCTTTTATTTTATCACCTTACCTCCGACCCAGGCCCCCATTTATCCTCGAGCTCAGCATCTCAATTCTTCTCTGCCTCTAACAGCTTTTTCCAGCTGCCCCTTTGGGTGGATTCCAAGCCCCCTCCCTTTTCCTCTCCTTGGCAATCTGTCTCTTTCCCAGGACAGCATTCTGTGCTGCTGCATCACATCTGCAGCAGGTGCTCGTGCCAGGGTGAAGATTACTACACAAGCAGTTTCAGAAACGAGGCCTGGCTGGGATTTTGGTACTGAGCTCTGCAGACAGTTCATTTGAACATGACCATTATGAACTTCCTGCCTCATTCTCCATCAAGTGAGCATCTCTTTGCTTTGGAGAGGAAATGGACATTCCAGATAGAGCTATCTCAGAGGTGCACTCCTCCCTACCACTTTTCCTGATCTAGATCCAAAACTCATTGCTTTCCTCTGAGCCATGGGAGTCTCTTAATCTTCACATCTGGTTTCAAAACTTTACCAATCAGATGGCCTCGTTCCTGATGCCAGAAAGAGCTTGGACAGCTGAGCAGGCAATGGCATGCTTAGCCATGGGGGACTGCTCATAAAGCTTAGTCATCAGCTGGTGCTATAGGGAGTTATGTCCAGCCTTCTTCGGCTGAAGAAATGGGGCCATGCAGCAAATACAAGGATGAAACATTTTGCTTTCTTTTAATCTATGATTAAGTCTAAATTTTAACCCCATTCTCATGGCTCCTTCACTCCACTCTCCTCATCCCTGCCTCCAATCTGCCTCCTCATCCCCACCCCCATCCCTGCCTCCTTCCAGTCTGTTATCTGGTATGCAACAACATTTACATTGTTTCCACTAGTAAATTTCAACACCCCTTTCCCTTCTCTCCATCTCTATGACGCCATTTCCCATCACTGCTGTAGGCCAAGCTCCAGATCCAGCTGCGCAGCGTAGTGTACAGTTGTGTGACACTCTGTATGCAAGAAGCTGGTAACAATACAGGGCATTGTATTTATTGACAAATAAGCACACAACAGACATTTTGGTTCTGAAAAACAAAGACTTTATGCATTACCCCATCTGGAGACAATACAGAACACAGCGCACTGAACTCTGCAAGGGCAAAACTAAGTCCTTCAATATTCTTTGCCTTCCTGGAAACAGTGACCATTTATAAAATTCTTTATTTAACACACTGATTTTTAGAAGCCTGTTTCCTGTGATCAGATCCCCAGAGTGGTTTTTTTTCCATGAAAAAGGAAAAGGAAAATGTCAAGAAAACTGGGAACAGCTAGGTGCTGGGACAAAGGGGACAAGGAAGGTTCAATTCTGGTTTGGTTATATATATATATATATATATATTTTTTTTTCTGGTTTTAATTAAAAATATAGCCACTGGAGCACATTGTCTCTCCTCACTCCAGTCTGGGATTAGAGTAATTTAACCTGACACACACACTCAAGGATTACATTTGAAAAAATAGAATAGCTACTGGGGAAGCTTTCAGTTCAAAAGCGAAGGAAAGAGGATAGCATACAGTACACCCTCACTATAACGCCCTTCATTATAACGAACCTTCAGCTATAACGAACATAGTCCCTGTATCTCAACTACAGTACAGTAATTTTTTTTAAAAAATGAAAGTTGCACATACATGAACAGTTTTTATCCAGCTCTGCCACTCCACCACATGGCTGGCAGCTCCACCGCCTGTTCATTTTCATTGTCCTTTCACTATAATGAACTCCTGCCTATAAGAAACAAAAGGCTTGGGTCCCAGCAAGTTCATTATAGTGAGGGTGTACTGCATTTATATTGGCAAAAATAAATGGTTGTTTGAGCAGGCTCATTTAATTGGACTGACATTCACTACACTATGGCAAAAAAACAAAACCACCATTAAAACATTTCCTTATTTTAGACCTATCAGATACTTTAGGTCTCTGCTATCACTGTAAATCAAATCAATGCGTTACTCTAGAACTTATCAACATTCCAATCATCAGGTGACAGGCTTAGCTTTGGACTTTTACTTCAGTTGATGGAACAACACTCACCCAATATTTCTCTTTGAAGTCTTGCAAGCACTATTTTTAAATCCAGCACACAGCAAACATGCATTTTATATTTACTATAACTGACTATATCTGCATATAAATGGTACTTCCACACCCTCTACAACAAAAGCTGCCCTGGATTCACCACATAATGACTTCCAGATGCACTGTAGATCTGACTGAGTCCTATTTGTGCTATTCTCTCAAACACATGCAGCCCCCTCCAATTCCTATTCCCTCACATGCTCATTTTCCACTGCACTATTGTACAATCCATAATTAATTCAGTTCATCTGCAAAATGGAGGCTTCACCTAGCAACCACTGTTAAAAAAAAAAACAAACGAACAATAAAAAATTAAAAGCATCTTTTGTTCAGTGAGAAACAGCAAGCCATCCCCAGTTACACCCAGCACCTTTTTCAGAGCCAAGCTGGTGCTATCCTGGAAAAATCAAATAACTAAGAGTAATGGAAATGTGAATTATTAAAAATACCTACTATAGTGGAGGAGGCCAATGACAACATGTCTACGGGGGAGGTTTTTACCCAGATTCCCACTTGCCTGGGCATGGGGAGAAATCTCCCTCAAGGACTTGTTATTCAGGGTTGTCCATTTATGGGGAGTTTACACCTCCCTCTGACACAGCTGGTTCAGACACTTTGAAGTATGGGGGCCCCACATTCCTCTCCCCTCATTTTGGAAATAGCCAGATGTAGGAAATTAAGATATGGGACAGCAATAGCCCTCATTGGGAAGCACATTCAAGTATTCCAGCAAGAACCAGTTTTCATATGACTGGAATATGAGCCTTTGAAAATTCATACTGTGTACGGATACATAGATGAGACAGTGGTGTAGGGAACAGGGATTTAAGTTTATTAGGAACTGGGGAACTTTTGGGGACAGGAGGAGTCTATACAGGAAGGCTGGGCTCCACCTAAACCAAAACAGAACCAGACTGCTGGTATGTAAAATTAAAAAGGTTGTAGAAGTGTTGTTAAACTAAGGGCTGGGGGGATAGCTGACAGGTGCAGAAGAGCACATGGTTCAGACAGAGAAATGCGTTAGGAGAGGATCTATTAAGGGGGATTCTGTATACCATACTAAGGAGGAGAAGATGGAAGTTGATAAAGTACAGGTAGGAACTGAAGAGAAACAGTCCAATGAAAAAAAGGAGTCTAATTCAATTACAGCACATAATGGCAGACAGCTAAAAAGTGGCAAATTTTAAAACTGCTTGTATACAAATGTTAGAAGTCTAAATATTAAGATGTGTGAACTTAAGTGCCTGATATTAAATCAGGATATTGATATAACAGGTATCACAGAATCTTGGTGGAACGATGATAATCAATGGGACATGGTAGTATCAGGGTACAAAATATGTAGGAATGACTGAGTTGGTTGTTCTGGGGGGGGGGGGGGGGGGGGGGGGGGGGGGAGTGGCACCAGATATGAAAGAAAACAAAGTGTCAGAGTAAAAATAGTAAATGGCTCAAACTGTACCACAGAATCTCTATGGATAGAAATTCCATGCTTCAATAATAAGAATATTCCACACCTGACTAGGATGGTGATGGTGATTATGAAATGCTCAGGGAGATCAGAAAGGCTAAAAAAAGAAAACTCAATAATAATGGGGGATTTCAAATAGCCTCATATTGACTGGGTACATGCCACCTCAGAACAGGATGCAGAGATACATTTTCTTGACATCTTAAATGACTGCTTCTTGGAGCAGCTAGTCCTGGAACCCACAAGGAGAGAGACAATGCTTTATTTACTCCTAAGTAGAGCACAGGATCTGGTCCAAGAGATGAATATAGCTGAACCACTTGGTAATACTGACCTTAATATGAGGAGAAGCTAAATGAATATTTGCATCGGTCTTCACTGCAGAGAATGTGAGGGCAATTCCCACACCTGAGCCACTCTTTTTAGGTGACAAATCTGAGGAACTATCCCAAATGGAGGTGTCAGTGGAGGTGGTTTTGGAACAAATTGATACATTAAACAGTAATAAGTCACCAGTACCACATGGTATTCACCAAAGAGTTCTGAAGGAACTCAAATATGAAATTGCACTACTAACTGTGGTATGTAACCCTATGTAACCCACCACTTAAATCAACCTCTGTACCAGATGACTGGAGGATAGCGCAAATAGGACATTAACTTCTTTAAAAGGCTCCAGAGGGAATCATGGCAATTACAGGCCAGTAAGCCTAACTTCAGTACCAGACAAATTGGTTGAAAACGGAATGTATAACAATGGGGTTTATGTTATAACGTATTGTATTATCTAATTCAAAATTCTTTTATTTCATAAATGTAAAATGTTATCTATAAAGTGAGTTTAAGAAAGATAATAGTTGATATACAGTGGATAATAATCGTTCAAAGTAGTTTATGATATAAGCTTTAGTAGAAACAACTAACTGATTTACTTGTGATTATTTCCCACTTAATTGATTTATACTTTACCCCGAACTGATTGAGAACAAACATAATTTGGCCTTTAGATTGCCTCTGCCACTCCTTATTGCTCTGATTCATGACACCGCTCCATTGGGCGCATGACAAGTATACCTTATTAGTGAAATCATTTGCAGTCAAAGATGGTTTCATCTTGCATATGCTCAATGGGCAAAGTTAAGGCTGACTATGCAAATTTAGTTTGGCATTTTTTGATTTGTAAGAAGTTAACTAAACAACCTTAAGGTTCTCTTATTAACTTAATGTCTTTTTTATTGCTGTAAAATGGTACAAAGCACAGATTTATAAATATAAGTTCCTAACAACATATAACATGAGGCTTTTGCATATACAAACAGAAACAAGGAATCCCTACCAACTCAGAGATAAGAATAGTGTCTGAAGTTACAGTAGCTAGGAAAAAATTACAAGGGATACTAGTCCTCAATTTTCAGGACAAAACGGTCACCAAGTAGAATGAGGAAGAACCTTCATCAACGATATAACATTTCACAGATAGAGAGGGGGTGAGTGTGTGTGTGTCTCTAAGATCACTCTTTACACACACAGTATATTTGTGTATTGGTGCACTTTGAGCACTACCTCACTCAAATCATAATCAGAATAAGTTCTTCTCTTGCAATCTGACTGGCTACACTGCTGGATGTTACTCTCCTATAAATATGGATAGGGGCCAATGCTGATGTCATGAATGCAGCAGAGGCCATGTCTACACCACCACTTATGTTGGCAAAATTTATATCATTTCAGACGTGTAACAAAACCACACTCATGAGCAATATAAGTTTCGCTGGCATAAGAGGTAGTGTTCACAGTGCTATGTTGGTGAAAGAGCTTCTCTTGCCGACATAGCTACCGCCACTCGTTGAGAGTGATTTATTTATGTCAATGGGAAAGCTCTGTGCCACTGTAAAGTCTCTAGTGTAGACACAATCACAAAAGTAGGGGGACGAGGGAAAATGCAAAAAGAACCCATTTAGAAAAGTTTTTGCCCAAGTTCAGTTTATAATAGCAACAATTACGTCAGCCTAAGGCATTTTCATAGGGCTGGTGGTCTGAGGCCATTCGCTCTTCCCTTTCCCTTTCTCGCCCTTCCCTTCAGCCTTTCACTAATCCTCAGGAAATTCCCCAAGCCTTAATCACTATTGCTTGAACAAACAGTAAAACACAAATCTGAAAACCTTGATACTATAATATTGTAACACATGCACTTTTGTTGACTACATGCTGAAGTCCACTTCTTGGATTAGCCTTTAAACTCCTTCAGCATCACACAGAAGCCTAAGTAAATACATAGTACAGCTTGCTTTTAAATCCAGATTGCAAGCCTAAAGCAGCTGGAATATATAAAAATAGCTGTTTATCTTTGTGTTTCTGAGGAAGGTACATTCTATGTATATATTATAGATGAAAGATTCATGGGGATCGGGACAATTTTCTATAGAGCAAATAGAATTTTTCAGATTCCAAAGCCAGAAGGAATCACTATGATCAGCTAGTGACCCAGCAGTTCCCTGTTTTAATGGGGTCTCCAGGGCCGGTGTTAGACTTGCTGGGACCAGGGGCCAAAGCCCAAGCCCCACCACCCCAGGCCGAAGCCCGAGCTCCACCACCCAGGGCCAAAGCCAAAGCTCCCCACCTGGGGCTGAAGCCCTCAGGGTTAGGCTTTGACCCCCCGCCCGCAGCAGTGGAGCTTGGGCAGGCTCAGGCTTCGGTCCCCCCTCCTGAGGTCATGTAGCAATTTTTGTTGTCAGAAGGGGGTTGTGGTGCAATGAAGTTTGAGAACCTCTTATTAGTCTAACCTCCTGTATAACACAGGCCCATAGACCTTCCCCTAAATAATACCTGTTTGAACTAGGACTTTTTTTTTTAAATCCAATTTTGATTTTCAATTTTTCCCCTTTTATCTTACTCAGGGTATTTTATAAGATGCAAAGAAGTACGCTCAGCAATTTCATTAAGCAACATGCTTTTCAGCACAGACCCTCAAATGGTTCCAGCTAGACCTGCCTAAGAATTTTTATCATGTGGATGTAAAGTAATTTGAATGCGTGGCTAGGAAGCCCAGTAATTGAAAGATTTTTGAATCCACAAGAGCTCTGAAAGCTCCTCGTTGGACATTCTCGTCCCCATGCTCACATTAAACAGGTCAGTCATGAGGGGTCTGGTGTCTGTCAATCATGAGCTTTCACATGGTCCTCCGTAACTTACCTCCTGTACTGGTGGAGCTAGCGGATTCTTGAACTCTGATAAGGAAACTGGCAAAGAGAACTTGGAAAGCACAGATGGCAAATCATGGCCAGGAAACTGACAGGAAAATTCATCTGCCAAAGGGGAGTAACTATGGAAAAGAGGTACAAGAAGAAATTAGTCTTGCACTGTTGTCTAAACAGAATTTAAATAAACTTACTAATACTCATTCATTGCACAAGACGTGCCAGTTCACAACAAAAATGTTCTTTATGTTCTAGGTAAATAATAAAGAATCCCATTATATATATTTATATATATTTATGATATCTAGTATCCTGATTGAGAAAATAATCATCATAGAATATCAGGGTTGGAAGGGACCTCAGGAGGTCATCTAGTCCAACCCCCTGCTCAAAGCAGGACCAATCCCCAACTAAATCATCCCAGCCAGGGCTTTGTCAAGCCTGACCTTAAAAACCTTTAAGGAAGTAGATTCCACCACCTCCCTAGATAACCCATTCCAGTGCTTCACCACCCTCCTAGTGAAAAAGTTTTTCTTAGTATCCATCCTAAACCGCCCCCACTGCAACTCCTTGTTCTGTCACCTGGTACCACTGAGAACAGTCTTAGATCCATCCTCTTTGGAACCCCCTTTCAGGTACTTGAAAGCAGCTATCAAATCCCCCCTCATTCTTCTCTTCTGCAGACTAAATAATCCCAGTTCCCTCAGCCTCTCCTCGTAAATCATATGCTCCAGCCCCCTAATCATTTTTGTTGCCCTCCACTGGACTCTTTCCAATTTTTCCATGTCCTTCTTGTAGTGTGGGGCCCAAAACTGGACACAGTACTCCAGATGAGGCCTCCCCAATGCCAAATAGAGGGGAATGATCACGTCCATCAATCTGCTGGCAATGCTCCTACTTATACAGCCCAAAATGCTGTTAGTCTTCTTGGCAACAAGGGCACACTGTTGACTCATATCCAGCTTCTTGTCCACTGTAACCCCTAGGTCCTTTTCTGCAGAACTGCTGCCTAGCCACTCTGTCCCTAGTCTGTAGCAGTGCATGGGATTCTCCTGTCCTAAGTGCAGGACTCTGCACTTGTCCTTGTTGAACCTCATCAGATTTCTTTTGGCCCAATTCTCCAATTTGTCTAGGTCCCTCTGTATCCTATCCATACCCTCCAGCATATCTACCACTCCTCCCAGTTTAGCGTCATCTGCAAATTTGCTGAGGGTTCAATCCACGCCATCCTCCAGATCATTAATAAAGATATTGAACAAAACCGGCCCCAGGACCGACCCATGGGGCACTCTGCTTGATACCGGTTGCCAACTAGACATGGAGCCATTGATCACTAACTGTTGAGCCAGACGATCTAGCCAGCTTTCTATCCGCCTTATAGTCCATTTATCCAGCCCATACTTCTTTAGCTTGCTGGCAAGAATACTGTGGGAGACCATATCAAAAGCTTTGCTAAAGTCAGGGAATAATACATCCACTGCTTTCCCTCATCCACAGAGCCAGTTATCTCGTCATAGAAGGCAATTAGGTTAGTCAGGCATGACTTGCCTTTGATGAATCCATGCTGACTGTTCCTTATCACTTTCCTCTCCTCTAAGTGCTTCAGAATTGATTCCTTGAGGACCTGCTCCATGATTTTTCCAGGGACTGAGGTGAGGCTGACTGGCCTGTAGTTCCCCGGATCCTCCTCCTTCCCTTTTTCCAAGATGGGCACTACATTAGCCTTTTTCCAGTCATCTGGGACCTCCCCCGGTTGCCATGAGTTTTCTGCAATAATGGCCAATGACTCTACAATCACATCCGCCAACTCCTTTAGCACCCTCGGATGCAGTGCATCCGGCCCCATGGACTTGTGCTCATCCAGCTTTTCTAAATAGTCCTGAACCACTCCTTTCTCCACAGAGGGCTCCTCCCCAGGCTGTGAATGAACATATTCATCATGGTATTAGCTTTTGCTACAGCAATTTTTTTATTTTTATCACAGACTCTTATTAATTGGATCTATTTTCCCATGGCCCATTATTACAGATTTTTTTTTTTTTTTTTTTTTAAAGATATCAAACAGATGCAAGATCTTCATCTCAATATCCCTAGCTCCTTTGGAAGGACAAATCATCTTCTAAGGGTTTGTCTACACAGTGTAATGTGCACTTCTGGGGGTGGGTTTTCTAAAGCACAGTGGCGTGCTGCACATTAATTAGTCCATTTAGACCCTGCTGGTGCACACTTAAGGTTGGTCTACACTTAGAGCTGGGGATGTGAGTTAGTAGTGCAGTCACAGTAGCAAGGGCAGTGGCTTGAGCTAGCTGCCCAAGTACATACCCATGGAATCTGTGTGGGTTTGTCCTGGAGGGGAGCTAGCCCCTCCTACTGCTAGCTGCCGTACCCTGGCTACACTACTATTTTTAGCATGCTAGCTCGATAAGATCTAGCACGAGTACATCTCCTCGAGGTAGGAATCACAACCCGAACTCCAAGTATAGGCATACTCTAAAGGTTCCCCACTGCGCTCTAATGTAATTCTGTTTCAAACAGCACTATGTTAAAGAACACTAGACCCTGTTGGTGTGCACTAAAGATACCCTACACAGACCAATTTATGTGCAACACATTAGTGCACTTTAGACCCCGCCTCCCCATAAGTGCACATTACCACATAGTATAGACAAATCACACTCTGCTTCAGCACAAACTTCTACTGTTTGCCTAATCTAGACAAACCCTTACATGTGCTAAGAGGTCAAGATCAGGTTGGGGTCAGCTAACAGACTACATCTATTGCCTAAACACAGGTTAACACCTTTTACCTTGACTTAGCTGGCTGAGGTAAATTTTAGGCTCCTCCCTAGGCTTGACTTAAATCTGTTCTTCCACATTGCTCAGGACACAGGCTCACAACTTACACAATTAGAAACATACAGTTTTCCAGAGGTCGAACAAAGGATTGTCCCCACAAACAGCCCCCCATTTACTTCTATGCTTGACAGAAAAGATGGGCCTTGTGTCGTGCCTGATAAAGTCTGACTCTGCAAAGCAGATGGAGGTGGTAATTCCAGAGTCAAGGACCCCCAGCTGAGAACTCCCAGAGACCAGGACTATCACAAATAAGTTTCGGGATTGCTAGCTCCATATCCCCAAATGAACTCAACTGCTGTGACAAGGTGGGTGAGGGAATAACTTTTATTGGACCAACTTTTGTTGGTGGGAGAGACAAGCTTTCAAGCTACACAGAGCTGTTCTACAGGTCTGGGAAAGGTATTCTGAGTGTCACAGCTAAATACAAGGTTGAACAGATAGAGATTATGTGCTATTTATGCTAACCTAAGGGACCATTCAAGGTGAAGTGGCCCATTAACACCTCTGTAGTCATAGGACAAAAAGGAGGGTTAGTTGGTTACAGATTGTTGTAATAAGTCATTAATCCAGTGTCTTTATTAAAGGGAACCCAGGCAGATCCAACATATCTGGCCACAGCACTCTCAATGAAAAAATATGGGACTCTCAAAAATCATCCTGAAGCCACTCACCACACAAAGGGCCAGCTTCCTCAGGACACAACCAACTTCCTCCACAAACTCCACAACATTAACAACTTCCCTCAGAACACCATCTTTGCCACCATGGAAGTCACTTCCCCATACAACAACATTCCTCACAATGAAAGCATAGCTGCCTGCCTCAAATATTTACAAGACAATGGGCAACCCTCCGATATCCACCCCAAACACAAATCTCCAAACTCATCCATTTCATTCTCACCCAGAACAATTTTACGTTCAACAATAAACACTTTGTGCAAACCATGGGAACAGTCCTGGGTATTAGGATGGCTCCCCACTATGCCAACCTCTTCCTGGGCCACCTTGAAGAATTTCTGGACAAACTTTGTACCACAAAACCAGTGATATACCCGAGATATATCTATGACATTTTCAGCCTCTGGACAGACAACTTAAACACCCTCAGATTTTCACCACAACTTCAATAAATTACCACCCATCCATTAAACTCTCTCTGCAACACTCCCTCACTAGCATCAACTTCCTGGACACCATAATCAACTTCAGCAATGGAACACCACAGACAACTATATATAAGAAACCCACAGATCACCACACTTACATTCACAGATCCAGTAACCACCCCAAACACACCAAGAAATCTGTTATCTACAGCCAGGCATTCAGATACCACAGAATATACTCTGAAGAGAAAATCTGGGATGTATATTTTAAAAACATGCAAAGCTAAACAAGGACACTCCACCAAAGAAGTAAATGTATTCATGGAACAGGCCGCCCAAATACCCGGAGAGAACCAGCTTCAACACAGAAATAAAACTCTGTCTGACCTTATACCCCTAATTGTCACCTACCACCCCACACTGGAACCCATACGAGAGATCATCAAACAGGTAAAACACATACTTGATGGGGACCCTATCCTGAAGAAATCTTTCCTTAATCCCTTCTTCTGGCTTCAAACAAACCTCCCAAACTCTTCAAGAGCACCATCAAAAGCAAGCTTCCTACAGACCAGGCCACACTACCTCAAAGTGGCACCAGATCCTGCCAGAAAAACAGATGCAAAATCCGCAGACATATGTCCTCCACTACGATGATCAATACACCTCCCACCCCCCTCCACACACACACACCCCTTTCAAGATCCATGGGATGCCAATCACAACATGTGGTGTACCTCATCCAGGGCACTAAATACCCCAACAACAACTATGTGGGTGAAACCATACAATCACTATGCTCTTGGATGAACTAATGCAGGAAAACTGTAAAAGAGAAAAACACCACATCGCCTGTGGGTGAACAATTTTCACAAAGTGATCACTCTATGTCTGACCTATCAGTCCTCATCCTCAAAGAAAACCTGTTCACCATTTTCAAGAGATGAGCCTGGGAGCTTAAAATCACAACTTTGCTATACACTAAAAATCATGGTCTTAATAAAGACACTGGATTTATGGATTATTACAATGTGTAACCCACTAACCCCACTTTTTATTCTATGACTACAGGGATGTTAACAGGCCACTTCACCTTGAATGGTCCCTTAGAATATGTGCTAACTAATTATGCTAAATTATCTGCTGAACTTGTAATTAGCTATGACACTGAGTCCCTTTCCCAGGCTTGAGGAAGAGCTCTGTATAGTTCAAAATCTTGTCTCTCTCACCAACAGAAGTTGGTCCAATAAAAGATATTACCTCATCCACCTTGTCTTTCTAATATCCTGGGACCAACACAGCTACAACTCAACTGCTGCGGCAGATCCCAGGGTGAGGAGAATCGTTCAGAGAACCAGCAACTAGGTCAGGTTGTGAATCAATGTCAGAACCTTGAATTGTACTCAGAAAAGAATAGGAAACCAGAACAACTATTGAAGAACAGGTGTAATAGGTTTCCATGGACTAAATTTACTAGTCCAAAAGCCAATACCAATGGTACCTGTCACTTCAAAGTAGTTTGTGTGTAGATTATACATGTACATTACACATTACAGGTTTCAAAGTGGCAGCCGTGTTAGTCTGTATTCGCAAAAAGAAAAGGAGGACTTGTGGCACCTTAAGAGACTAACAAATTTATTTGAGCATAAGCTTTCGTGAGCATCCGATGAAGTGGGCTGTAGCTCACAAAAGCTTATGCTCAAATAAATTTGTTAGTCTCTAAGGTGCCACAAGTCCTCCTGTTCTTATTACACATTACAGTAATCCAAAGCAGATGTGACAGCCACCAGTGCATAAAGGTGCTCATGGGCTCAATACCACCTGAAGTTCCAGAACTAATCTAGAATTTGGGACTCTCAAAAATCATCCCAGCTGCAAGTTCAGTGGGGAAAAGGTGGACAACTTTTCAACAGTGGAGCAGGAGTTACTCAACACACCCTCAACATCCTTCCCCCACCTCACTACCATCTCTGTCTGGCACAGGCTGAGCTTTATATGCAGCTCATATTTATCCAAGCCCCAGTCTTGATTAGAAGCCACAGTTAGCACTAGGATTAATGACAATGAAAATAGTGACTGTAATGGACCCCGCCATGTTGCTACTGTTTATGCTTTTGAGTTACCTGTTACTGAAACATCACATGCCAAGCACACAGCCTATCACATGCCTATCAAAAGCAGCTACCACACAGAACTTACTGAGATGTTTGTCTTGCTTTGAGTATTTCCATATTGCTTAGAATCATAGAGTTTAAGGCCAGAAGGGACCACCAGATTATCTAGTCTGACTTCTTGTATATCACAGGCCATCAACACCACCCAGCACCTGCACGGCGCACGCCAAACCCATCAAGTGAAATTAGACCAAAGTATTACAGCCCACAGGAGACTAAACAATTATGTGCTACATGCAGAGAATAGGAAAGACCAAGGTATGACGTTGCACTCCATATGTTTATGGAAATATGCTCATGAGTGTAAATGTAACTGGAATATGCTTTATGCAAAAGGTCTCTTGTAAGGCATCATTACAAAGTTTATAATCTACTGAGTGTGTTCATCCCATTTGTATAAATGTATCATTCTTGTTTCTGAAACTCGAAATATGAAGTATTTGTCTTCTTCCGAAGACCTATTGTAATTATGCAAAGTGTGGGCCACTATTGGTGGCTTGGAATCTTGATGGCTCCCACTAACTAGGATAATTGGTTGTGAATGGCTCTGTTTATCTGCAAGCCTTCCTGTGTACCTGACATGGGTAATGAAGAATGAGGTCTCACAGGGCATGTAACCATGTCACATGATACTGGAATCCATCTTAAACCTGGTGCTTTTCCATTTAGAAGGAGGGGTGGGGACCCAGAGACACAAAAGATTCCCGCCTTGTACCAAACCTATAAAAAGGGGTTGGAACATAACAAAGGGGGATGCCAGTCATGAGAAATCCCCTAGTTACCACCTGAGCTGGAACTAACAAGAACTGTACCAGGGGAAAGGATTGGGCCCAGACTAAGAAGGAGTCTACTCTGTGAAAGAAGCTTATTGGAACATCTCTGAGGGTGAGCTATTACCTGTATCAGTTTCTTAATGTATTAGGCTTAGACTTGCATGTTTTGTTTTATTTTGCTTGGTAATTTACTTTATTCTGCCTGTTATTACTCGAAACCACTTAAATCCTACTTTTTATACTTAATAAAATCACTTTTGTTTATTAATTAACCCAAAGTAGGTGATTAATACCGGAGGGGAGGAGAGAGGGGCAAACAGCTGTGCATATCTCTTTATCAATGTTACAGGAGTGCAGACAATTTATGAGTTTGCCCTGTGTAAGCTTTATACAGAGTAAAACAGATTTGGGGTTTGGATCCCATTGGGAACTGGGTGTCTGGGTGCTGGAGATAAGTGACTTGCTGAGCAGTTTTTGGTTAAAGTCTGAAGCTTTGGGGGCGTGGACCAGACCTGGGTCTGCGCTGCAGCAGACTAGCAGGTCTGGCTCAACAAGGCAGGGTTCTGGAGTCCCAAGCTCAGTGGAAAACGGGCTCAGAGGTAATTCCAGCACGTCAGGTGACAGCCTGAAGGGAGCCTCTCTGACCGAGCCCATCACACAAGGTACACCTATGCCTGAAGCCCCTGCAATGGAAGGGAATTGATTAAGACAGATACTCCCTCAGGCTCCATGCAAGAGTCCCTCTTCTTGGACATACTCGGCAGCCAAGAGTATTGAAAGGTTTAAAATGGTCTATGTTCACAGAGCAATTTCATGATGACAACACTGTACTGAGCTCCTGAAATTTGCTACCCACTCTATAAGTGTGCAAGTGAAGGCAAGCACACCTGTCACTGCCACAGAAGAGCTGCCCAATTCCTGTGTTCATCCCTGCACTGAACAGCCCTTAAGGGCTCATGAAATTCAAGCAAATTATACTGTTTGTACATCTCAACAACTTCAATAGCACAGAAAGTATCACCGCCCTGCTCAAATAAATGCCCAGGAAAAACACATCTGCATTTTTCAAAGCAGTCCCACTACAGGCACTCATAGTCTGTCTACTTACAGACAAACACTGGCATTGGGGGACAGCATATAGACGTTGTTTTCACACAGTGGATAGACAATAATTGCTTTTCCCCAGTAAACCAGATGTGCAGCAAGCTGGAAAACCTGCATATAAAAAGAAACAAGACAAGACCAAAGATCATAATTAGGAAAGCAAAACAGCAACATTCAAACTCCCAGCAAAGAGCCCTTTATGCTGAGAGGAAAGCCCTGTCTGATCTGAAGAAAGCTAGCACTGTGCCATCACATCACTTCAATGGCAAAAATTTCTTACAAGAAAATGATGTAACATGTGGCACATCAAAAAGAGTCTGACAAAGCTTCAACAGAAGTGATGCATTTCCAGAGCTTGGCTTCACATATCTAAGAAAATTTTATGTTTCCTGCTTCAAAGGAATTTCTTCAGACTGTGCCAGTAAAGGGTTTTACAACCAAGTAGTTTCCTTTATGCTTCACCCATCAATGGTTTATGGATGCATTCCACACACACACTACTCAAAATACATTTAATGCATGACTTGTTAGATTAATATTTTGTTCATATAGATTAAAAATAAAATATAACTGAATAATTGGCTCACATCATATTAATGCATTAATTAAAAAGCAGTCAAAGTGGCATAGAAATACTGATCAGCTCAGCAACTTTGCAGTTGTTGTGAAAGTGACCATCAGTAATCCATTCTGTCTTTAAACCATACATCCCTGTGTGTAACCACTCACCATAAGATACCACTGAAAAATCTTTCTAAGCATTAATGAGGGGCTTTAAAGCAACAGAATCAAGATTTTAAAGATTTTCATTTTAATGGGGTCGCCAGGGCTGGCTTAGACTTGCTGAGGCCCAGGGCCAAAGCCTGAGCCCCACCACCCTGGGCCAGGGCCAAGTCAAAGCTCGTGGGCTTCTGCCCTGGGCAGCGGGGCTGAAGTTACAGGCCCCCTGCCTGGGGCTGAAGCCCTTGGGCTTGGGCTTTGGCCCCCCGCTGCCCAGGTCACTGGGGCTTGGGCTTTGGAACCCCCCCCCTCCCCATCACCCCCCGGGCGGCAGAGCCAGGGCAGGCTCATGCTTCGATCTCTTTGTTGTCAGAAGGGGATCGCAGTGCACTGAAGTTTGAGAACTCCTGGCCTAATGCAATAATGACCTGAAGAATAAGGAAGATCCTAAAGCTTCAGACAGCAGATATATGCTTTTCTTTCTTTGCTCATTTTAGCAAATACAAAATACCAGCTGAATCACTTACCCAGAACCAAACTTAGGAAAGCAACATCCATTAGATTTCTGAATATTAGCCTTCAATATATTAATATACATCCAATAAACCGCATGGTTGAAAGAGAGCAAGCATTAAGAAAAAGCTGCAGAGTTAGGGTCAGGTTTTCACAGGCACTCAGAACCCAGGAGCTCCCACTATTTCTACTGGCAGCTGAGAGGTGTTGAGCACGTTTGAGAAAACAGTCACTAAATATAACTGGTTTCTCTCTTTTCTTCCCTGACAGTCATGTCTAACTCCACATGCCATTTTCCCTGCATTTGCAGAAGAGTACTTAGCACTGATTTCTTTCACTATAATTCTATAGTTTACTGAAGCAGTATTCAGAGTGGTAGCCGTGTTAATCTGTATCAGCAAAAAAAACCCCCAAAAAACGATGAGTACTTGTGGCACCTTAGAGACTAACAAATTTATTTGGGCATAAGCTTTCGTGAGCTAAAACCCACTTATTCGGATGCATGCAGTAGAAAATTCAGTAGGAAGATATAGATAGATAGATACACATACACACACACAGAGAATATGAAAAAATGGGTGTTGCCATACCAACTGTAATGAGACCAATCAATTAAGGTGGGCTATTATCAACAGGAGAAAAAAAAACTTCTGTAGTGATAATCAGGATGGCCCATTTCAAACAGTTGACAAGAAGGTGTGAGTAACAGTAGGGGACAAAAATTAGCATGGGGAAATAGTTTTTACTTTGTGTAATGACCCGTTCACTGCCAGTCTTTATTCAAGCCTAATTTAATGGTGTCCAGTTTGCAAATTAATTCCAATTCTGCAGTTTCTTGTTGGAGTCTGTTTTTGAAGTTTTTTTGTCGGAGAATTGCGACTTTTAGGTCTGAAATTGAGTGACCAGGGAGGCTGAAGTGTTCTCCAACTGGTTTTTGAATGTTATAATTCTTGATGTCTGATTTGGATCCATTTATTCTTTTGCGTAGAGACTGTCTGATTTGGCCAATGTACGTGGCAGAGGGGCACTGTTGGCACATGAAGGCATATATCACATTGGTAGATGTGCAGGTGAACGAGCCTCTTATGGTGTGGCTGATGTGATTAGGTCCTATGATGGTGTCCCTTGAATAGATATGCGGACACAGTTGGCAACGGGCTTTGTTGCAAGGATAGGTTCCTGGGTTAGTGTTTCTGTTGTGTGCTGTGTGGTTGCTGGTGAGTATTTGCTTCAGGTTGGGGGACGGTCTGTAAGCGAGGACTGGCCTGTCTCCCAAGATCTGTGAGAGTGAGGGATCGTCCTTCAGGATAGGTTGTAGATCCTTGATGATATGCTGGAGAGGTTTGAGTTGGGGGATTCCACCATGATTTCAACAATTCCTATCCCCCCCCCCCACACCCTCAGCCTGGACCTGTCCACACAAGAGATCCACTTCCTGGACACTAGAGTGCTAATAAGTGATGGCCACAAACACCACCCTATACCCTACAGACCACTATACTTACCTACATGCCTCCAGCTTTTATCCAGACCACATCATACGATCCACTGTCTACAGCCAAGCTCTATGATACAACCGCATTTGCTCCAATCCCTCAGACAGAGAAACACCTACAAGATCTCTATCAAGCATTCTTACAACTACAATACCACCTGCCGAAGTGAAGAAACAGATTGACAGAGCCAGAAGAGTACCCAGAAGTCACCTACTCCAGGACAGGCCCAACAAAGGAAGTAACAGAACGCCACTAGCGTCACCTTCAGCCCCCAACTCAAACCTCTCCAGCGCATCATCGAGGATGCCTATAGTGGAGAGACGCTGGGTGCCCAGATCTCTTTGGTCAGGGAGACTGGCATGCTGCATGGGGAAAGCATAGAACTCTTGGCCTTGGGAAAATTTAAAACAACTGTGCCTTTGGCGGAAGTGCACTTAGAATGGGAAGGTATAGAAGGCATTTTAAAAGTTGGCATGCTGGATTGCATTCCAGCAGGAGTTCATTCAGGTAATGCTGTATTACTATGTCTAAGGCTGTTAAATATGGTACCCGTTTTAGAAAGAAATATTGCTCTGTGATCCCAGGAGGGAACAGTAAAGACAGAGGAACAGCTAAAGAATGAGGGGACATCCCACCCCAGCTTAGAAGAGGGAAGCAGTCTCCAGGGACAAGGAAGGAGGACCCACTCCCAGTGGAGGAAGCAGCTCTCAGAGCTGCAGCAGGCAGGAATTTGCAGCAGAGCAGACAGAAGACCCATCCTTAGAAAGCACCATCAGAATAATCTCTGGGGGGGAGTCCAGCTAGGGGAAATGGGGAAGGGTTTTTTGAAGAAGAGGAAAGATTGTACAGGGAAGCCCTGTAGAGGCTCTCAGATGCCTTATAAGCAACTTGTGCCAGTTAAACATAATAGGAAGCTAATGATGTTAGCCCACAATTGTCCTTTTGCTGGTCACTTGCGGACTTAAAAGGACTTATGAAAAGATAAGAAGGAATTTTTATTGACCAAATATTCAGAATGAGGTGAGATACTATTGCAGGTCTTGTGACTTGTGCCAGGACCAGAAGAGGCCAGTATGGTCTTACAAAGCTCCCCTGCAACCCTTACTTGTTACTTACTTACCTGCAACCAAAGAGGCAATTCTTAGGGTTCCAACAAATATTGTGAGCTCTTTGCCCCAGCAAAACCAAAGGGGAAAACATTCTGATGAAAATGGATTATGCCACTAGGTATCCAGAAGCAGTTGCTTTAACATAGAGATTGATATAGTGGCAAAAGCCCATTTCACTATTTTCAGCCAAGTAGGTTTTCCTAAGGAGATTTTGTCAGATTGTGGGTAAAATTTCACATCCCAAATATTCAGTGCATTGTGGAGGATGTGTGATTTAAAACAGCTGAAGGCTGCCCCATATCACCCAGAGACGAACAGTTTGGTTGAAAGGTTCATAGGGACACTGAAATCTATGCTGGGAATGTATGCAAACAAAAGGGCAAGGGGCTTGGGATGAAAAACTACTCTGTTATTTGTCTTTAGTGAGGTGCCCCAAGAGTCCACAGAGTTTTCCCTATTTCATCTCCTGTATAAGAGAAAAAAGTGACAGGACACCTAGATCTTATCAGGCCCTTCTGGGAGATGGGTACGGAATCAGAAGGAGAACCAGCGATTGGATATGTACAGAAGTTCAGAAAGGAGTTAAGACATGCTGGACGTGGTTCAAACTAACCTCATGGATAGCCAGACCACACAAACAGCACAGTATGATAAGAATGCTTGAAGTTGTGCTGTTTTGAGGAGGGAGGTTGGTAATACTACTGAAACTGCTCTCTGTAAAAAGGGAGCAAAATGCAAAATTCATGGGAGGGTTGTGGAGAGAGAAAATCAAGTCATGTACAGTGTAAAAAGACCCCACAGCAAGAAGAAAAGGAGTACTTGTGGCACCTTAGAGACTAACCAATTTATTTGAGCATAAGCTTTCGTGAGCTACAGCTCACTTCATCGGATGCATCCGATGAAGTGAGCTGTATTCACGAAAGCTTATGCTCAAATAAATTGGTTAGTCTCTAAGGTGCCACAAGTACTCCTTTTCTTCTTGCGAATACAGACTAACACGGCTGTTACTCTGAAACCCACAGCAAGGTTGCCCACAGACAGTGCATGTGAATAGACAAAGCTTATCACAATACAGAAGTGATTGTGAATATGCTTTGTTGTGATGAAAGGGAGTCTGAGACTTGACACTTCATTGATCTGGTGACTGAATGCCCCAATGACTCATCATTTGAAAGCACTGAGATATGCAAAGAGCTAACAGACAGAGAGGGAAGAAATCTTGGCTGCAAAGACACAAGCAGATATTTTCTAACATGCCAGTGATGACTCATAAAATGGTCCACAAGACTCTGTGGATCCCCCACCTGCACCTAGCAGGGCATACTGAACCACTGGGAAAGTGCACTAGCAAATTCATAAAGCAACACAGAGTATTCAAAATATGGGATCAAGTATCAGGGGGTAGCCGTGTTAGTCTGTATCCACAAAAAAAACCAAGGAGTCCGTTGGCACCTTAAAGACTAACAGATTTATTTGGGCATAAGCTTTCGTGGGTAAAAAACCCACAAAAGCTTATACCCAAATAAATCTGTTAGTCTTTAAGGTACCACCAGACTCCTTGTTGTTTTTTGGGGTATGGGAGTAATTAAAGAGTCTGACAGTTCCTGGATATCTCCTGTGTTGGTTTCTAAGACAGATAAGACTGTAAGGTTTGTGTTGATTATAGAAAACGCCATATTGTCACAGTTTCTGATGCCTATCCTATGCCCAGAATTGATAAAATGTTATATTTTGCTTTGCCCAAAGTATCTCTTAGCACAACTGATCTGGTAAAAGGATATTGGCAGATTCCTTTGGACAACGATGCATAGAAGAAATCTACTTTTATTACTAATAGGGTATAAACTTCATGAGTTCAAAATGTTATCTTTTGGATTAATTAATGCAGGAGCCACTTTTTAGAGGCTTGTCAACCAAGTGCTAAACAGATTATGAGACTTCACACGATAATATAGCGATGTTCAGCTACTCTTTGTTACTTCACAAGAGACACTGGAGGGCTGTACTTTCAAAACTCAGAGATGAAAGTCTTACTATGAAGGACTTTAAATGTACAATATGAGCAATAAAGATTCCTTATTTGGGATACTGTGTAAGACGGTGGCCAAATCTCTCCTGATCCCTTGAAAGCAGAAGCTATTAACAACTGACCTGTGCCCCAGACCAAAAAGCAGGTCCAATCTTTCATAGGCATGGTTAACTATTTCTGCTGATTTATGCATGAGTTCATTGACATTATGTCTGCTATCACAGACTTCTGCAGGAAGACAAAGCCAAACAGAGTGGTGTGGACAAAAGCTTGTCAAGAGAGTTTTGATAAAGAAAATCTCGTCAGAAAAGCCTGTTGTGGCCAGTCCAGATCTTGACAGAATGCACATGAATGCATCAGACATTGGTTTAGATTCAGTTCTAATGCAGTTGGGGAAAGTAGCAAAAAGCAGTCCACTGCTTTCTGAAGTAAAAAAATTGGCACCCACCAAACAGAATTACTCTGTCATAGAAAAGAGTGGTATGCCATTGTATGGCGTTATCATGCACGTAAGGCCTTTTCTCTAACAGAAAATTCAGGGTTCTAACTGACCCCTCTCCATCAGTTTGGTTACACAGAACCAAGGGCACCAATTCCAAACTGCTGCGGAGGTGTAGGACGTTCCAAGAATACATGGAAATTGTGCATATTAAAAGGGAAAGAAAATATAGTGGTATATCCCTGTCCAGGAAAGAGGATTCTGATCCACTGCCTACAGTTCAGCCTACGGCTGACCTTCCTACAGCACTGTAAGAGGGGAGGTATGACCCTTGCAGCCCCTCAGTGCTAACTGGCAGAGGCCCCTCCATACTGTAATTCATATTAGACCTGACACACTCATTACCCCTCGACATACTTTTGTCATAATATGTATGTATTATGTGGTCATGTATCATATGTAAATTGGTGACATGCTGGTCCCAAAAAATCACTGTGTGATGTACGTACAGGTTATGTACAAAGAGTCGTATACGTGTCCTGGAAACGTGTTCTTAAAATGTGTTTGGGAGGTGGTGCAAAAAGTCAGCCTGCCCTCCGCAAAGGAATGTGTATTTACCTGCCTAACTAGCTTGATAACTGGCAAAGAACAATGAAAATACATTTACATGCACAGCAGACAAAGCTATCCAGTTAACAAGCTATGGGGGAAGGAGCTTAGTGAGCTCAGTAGGGGGACCGGAGGGGGGTGGGGGGGAAGTGTTTCCTGGCTCTTGAGGTCTAGAAAATGGGCTTTGGGTAATATAAAAGGAGCAGGTTAGACAGGGATGGTCTATGTATTCTGCCTCAGTAGGAGGGCGGGACTTGAGGTCCCTTCCAGTTGGACATTTCTATGATTCTATCTGGTCTGGCTGCTGTCAGAGACAGGATTCTGGACTATATGCACCACAGGTCTGGCAATTCTTGTGAAGCCAGATTCTCTGAAGGTTGGAGAAGCAGGAAAACATGACACACATTAGAAATTCAGCCTCTCAGACATCTAGACATTTTTCAGTTTCTAGCCTATAAACCCTGTCATTTTTGTACTGTTGCAGCCCCTGTTTCAGGGCTAAGATATTCTCTCCTCCCAGCAGCACAACTTAAGAATAAACTGACATTTCCCACAGGGTGGGAAACCCAGGCCACCACCAAACCACGGTCCAGACACTGAACTGAATTGAGTGTTGCTGAACTGACCCTGTTATACTGTCTCCCCTGCTCCTTACCCCCAACCCACTTATTTGTCCCATCTTACCATTTTACCTTTAAGACAGTCAGCTCTTTGGGGCAAGGACTGATTTATTGTGTGTTTGTACAGCACCTTGTACAATGGAGCCCAATCTGATTGTGGTGTTTGGGAGTTAGCACAACATGTATAAGATAGCGGGTTGAATAGCTACACAATGCTCAAGTAGCATTTCTGCTCTCTCAGAAAGGAGGAAACCCAAATCCAGCACTGTGAATTAGCAGACCCAGGTGCAACAGTAACAGATATTCTGTGACTGGGCAAGGTTAGATTGCACCAACATTTAAAATGTACACTTACAAAGTAAAGAGCAACGTGAGAGAGAGAGTAGGGGATTAAATTACTAGAGGCCAAGTTAAAGTTCGTTCTGAATTGGCTAACAGCACGAGGGCTGACCAACTTCTCCCTCCACCAGGAGGGGCTGATGCCTTTTCCAACCCTCTCCCTAGCGCTAAGACTTTAGCCCTTTGAGCATTTTATGCACATATAAAGGATACTATAGAAACACCACAGACACTAAGAAGGAAAATGCCTAATGAATTGAAACAGCTTCAATTAAAACGGTCAGCTGTACCTGTAGTAATGCCAGGTCAGCATCCTGAGCCAACTGCTGCAGATTCTTCACAGCAGAGGTAGTTTTAATCACTCTCACCAGGGCCGGGGAACAGTCCAATGGGAGCTCATTAAGCAACGATTTCTCATCATTCAGTAGTAATAAGGCATGGTAAGGCCTGTAGAAAGAACATTGCCATCTGTAATTGCTTCTTTCTTGAAGGATGAGGATACCTCACTATGGCAGAGAGCTGGAACATGTGGTCAAGCTACTGGCAAAATAGACCATCTGATACTGTGATAGCTATAGCTAAGGACTATGTTCACAGTTAGTTCATTCTTGTTTATGTCACAAGACAAGCTGCCTTCTGCCAAAAAAGAGTCTTAAGCCTCTATCACCATTTGGAAAGCCTAAAAGCTAGCCAGACAGGTGGACAGATTGGGGTCCCAAGGGAGCAGGGATGAAATGCACACACCTCACTGTGCACTGCTGATCAGAACTGGGCACTAAAAATGAAAGTAATGAAGCAGGTGACTTTTGCAACTAAACCTCCATAGAACAGCGGGAAACAAAAAATGGGACCAAAAAACCTACAGGAAATACCAATCCTTCTGAATTTAGATACTTCATGGAACTGTGATATGGACAAGAAATCACCTCAACATGAATATGGTTAAAATGAACTGTTTGCTTTTAAGGATGGCACTTTGAATGGGGAATATCTTGCAATAACCTCTAAGACAAGATCTTTCAACTGTAAACAATGCAGAAGCTGGCTGCTGCATTACATTGAAACCTCAGCATTGCCACCGAGTGTGTTCAGTCAATAACAGTGCTACAAATACCTGGAAAAAAAAATCTTGGCACAAGAGAACAGGCTGGGGCGCAGAGCTTGGTTTCAGCTCATTACCACCACTTAGAGAACCAAAATGGGCTCTAATTTTCACACCACACCACAAAGACACAGTCCATTTCCAAGATTTGGGAGCACAAAGAAAATAGTCAATCTTCATTATTTTCTGTAACACTTCTCAGGAAGGCTGTAAAGTGTTTGGGTCAATCAGAACAAAGGGAGAGAAGTTAAACGTTAGTGTTAGAAAGGCACAAGAACATGCAGGCACTGAAGAACGGGGTATATTTACCTAATAGCTTTCAGGCTTCTTTCAATCGCTTCAGGAGGTATAAAGCTTGTTGCAACATAATGGATTTTATGAGGCAGACAGAAACTCACTTCAAGCCAGTTGTTGATGTGCAATCTCACCACCCCTGTAGTGCAAAGACTTAAACAAAAAATAAAAAATAAAATACATACAGCATTTGCTGCCTTTCTCCTGAGTAAAAGCGATGGGCCAGATTCACCTGTGTTGATGCCAGAACAACAAGAGAGGAGAGAGACTGCACCTCCCTCCTTTCAGCAGCTGCCAGGGACCAATTTGACTCTAGTCCAGGGGTGGACAAACTTTTTGGCCTGAGGGCCACATCAGGGAATAGAAATTGTATGGCGGGCCATGAACACTCACAAAATTGGGTAGGGGTGCGGGAGGGAGTGAGGGCTCTGCGGTGGGGCTAGGGATGAGAGGTTTGGGGTGCAGGAGGCTGCTGGGATCAAGGGGTTTGGCGAGCGGGAGAGGGATCAGGGCTGGGGCAGGGGATTGGGGCTTGGAGAGAGGCTCAGGGGTACAGGCTCCGAGCAATGCTTACCTCAAGTGAATCCCAGAAGCAGTGGCATGTCCCTTCTCTGGCTCCTACGCGTGGAGCAGCCCCCAACCCTGCTAGAGCGCCGGAGCGGGACCATGCAGCTGCTTCCAGGAGCTGCGTGGTGCAGCCCCCAGAGCCTGCGCCCCAGAGCGAGGCTATGCCCCGGCCCCCAACCCAGCACCCCCGGCTGCAGCGCCAGAGTAGGGAAAGCCCCAGACCCTGCTCCCCAGCTGCCCACCCCTGCTCTGGTCCATAAGGCCTGCTTTAATTTGTCTCTTATAGGCTGTTGCATGGTCACAGAATCATACGAATGCCCCAATCACTCTCCCTCTCTCCCTCCTCCAGCTGGCCCTCACCCCACACCAATGCACCAGGGAGGGAGGAGGATCTCCTGTAAATGTGATGCAGAGGCCTTGTGGTGGGGTGTTCCCAAGGGAGGTATGGTGGGACTGGAGGATCGCACACGGGGCAATGATGAATTGGGCCCAATGTTTCCGTCATAATTTTACTGTATGATAAAGAGGGAGGGAAGTTCCCTTACTGCACTTTAGGCATTACAGAGCAACATGTCACCACAACACTGATTCCACAGATTCTACCTAGGTGGTGTGTTTCCCATTGACCTGTTCCTGATTGTCACAGGAAATCATGAAAGTTGCTGTTAAATAGTTCCTTCATTCTAGGAAAGCACAGCAGCTAAAACTAAACTTTTAAACTTGCCCAAAAGAACAGGATTGAAGTGGAGAGAATATGCACTTCAGGAATGATAATGAAGTCTGATCCCAGTGTTTGGCTGGAAAGCAGCTTTAAGTATCTTTTATTTACTACCCCTACAAAGCAGGACACACAGCAAGCAGGGAGTTTGGGGCAGCCGGCTTCACTCAAGCAGATCTTTGTTCTTGTTTTTAGACAGTGACATATTTACTCCTTATCTTTATGGCATTCACTACCTCCTCCACCACCCAAGTACAAGCACACTTGGGTAAAACACCCCACCCTCTCTGTATTATAAACATATCTGCTCAAAAAGCTATTTCTCCTGACTAGGGTGTGCTGGCTGAGGCCATAAAAAAAGCTGATGTCCCATCCACACCAGCTGACATCAGCATTTACACTAAACAGTTCCTAAAACAGAGCCTGAAAATCAGTTCAGTGCATGGACCCCTAAAACACTGTCTCTAGCTGCAGGACTATCTGGATTCAGAACCACAGAGGTCACCAAAAAAACCTCATTTCTCTCTGGATTGCATTTTTTAGGGTTTTGGTTTTTTAATACATTACACAATATTTTCAGAAAGGTTCTATATTTAAATGATTTCTCTGACAAGCTGTATTCAAAGCGCACTCCCCAACAAAGTTGTTAAAAACTGACAAAGCCAAGCACTGCACATGCCAAGAAAGAGGCAGTTAAACAACCTCAAGAGGCTTGGCTTAAGGGCAGGCAGTGTCCCACTTCCCCTGGATTTTCGAAACCACCAAACACTAGGAATAAAGTTGTAGAGTCTTTGCCAAAGTCTCACTTCCAGACAACCCAAAAGGAAATGTCATCTATGGAGCACCACTTCTGCCAGTCCAGGGCTCTCCTTTGGGAATTGATCATTTGCTCTAAAACATTTCAGAGTGGAAAAGAACCAAAATTAGAAAAAGAACTTACATTTACCCAACCAGTGTGAAAGAGGGGTCACATTAATCTCCTGACTGCTGGCTAGTTGCCAGGTTTTTGACCAACAGGAACCAGTGGTTTGCAGGCTGCTCTGCTGACGATGCCAGTGCAGAGCAGAGAGGGAAGTTTATTGCCAGAAGCACTATTAATCAAAAGTGGGTGCCTTAAAATTAGCTACCTAACTACATTCAGAGCCAAGTGGCCTGACTTTCAGCTGTACTGAAAACCTACGGTTCCCGCTAGCCTATGGCTGAGCATCCGTGGTTTTAAATTTTATACCAAAGATTACATTTTTGAAATTTTTGGCCAAATTTTTTTTAAAGTTTAAAAATTTAAAAATCAAAGGTACTGTATACCAGTACAGCAGAGAGATTTGCAGTGATAAGTGTACAAACAGGAACACGAGAACATTGGTTTCTGGCTCTGAGAATTGAGAATTAAAGTCCAATAATTTTATTAGTAGTTTTTGGAGCTGTGCTTTTTCTTTGTGCCAGACACTAGATCTTAGCAGAAGCAAGTCCAGTAATAAAAGTTTCACACAGAAACAACCCAAGAATTTCCCCTTATCTCTGTGCAAAAAGCATTACAACACCACACTGCACCCAAAGCCCTGGGGTGCACTTCACTGCTTGGCAATAGCCGGGCTGTGAGGGTGTGTGTTTTTCCTCTGATACCTTCATTTTATGTCAATCTTCAAAACAGACAAAAATATAATAAAATAAAATAAAAACAAAACAAAACCACCTTCATTGAAAATCCCATTTTAAAAATTAAGCATTGCAAAGTTTCATTTAAATAAATTTCCTAATTATTCTCTGAACAGGTGCCCGTATGACTCAGCCTAGAGCTGGCAAGCCCAATTCTCAGTTCAGTATAAAGCTTTTCATATTGTAGTCATTCTACTGAGACAGCCACAAAAGGAGCTAATTATGTGCCGTATGTGCTCACATGCTCCTTATGGGCACATGAGTCCCATCAATAGCATCACCACCATTAGGAAACAGGGTGGGCAGAAGAGTTTCCCCACAGTGCACCATGTTTCTAAGGCTACAGCAGGGGTGGGCAAACTTTTTGGCCCAACGGCCACACCTGGGTGGGGAAACTGCATGCAGGGCCATGAATGTAGGGCTGGGGCAGTGATACAGAAGCGAGTGCAGGGTATGGGAGTGGGTGTGGTGTGCAGGAAGGGGCTCAGGGCAAAGGGCTGGGGCGCAGGAGGGATGCGGGGTGTACAAGGAGGCTCAGGGCAGGGGGTTGGGGTGCAGGAAGGGGGTGCAGAGTGCGGGACGGGGCTCAGGGCAGGGGCTGCAGGAGGGATTTGGGATGCGGGCTCCGGCCCGGGACCGCTTACCTTGAGCGGCTCTGGGGTGGCAGTGGCGTGCAGCAGAGCTAAGGCAGACTCCTTGCCTGCCCTGGCCCTGCGCTGCTCCCAGAAGCGGCCAGCACCACGTCCCTGCGGCCCCTGGGGGAGGGAGGGGCAGAGGGCTCCACGCACAGCTCTCGCCTGCGGGTACCTCCCCAAAGCTCCCATTGGCCGCAGTTCCCCATTCCCAGCCAATGGGAGCTGCAGGGGGCGGTGCCTGCAGGCGAAGGCAGCATGAGGAGCCCTCTGCCCCCCTCCCTAGGGGCCGCAGGAACATGGTGTCGGCCACTTCTGGGAGTGGCGTAGGGCCAGGGCAGGCAGGGAGCCTGCCGTAGCCCCATGGCGCCCTGGAGGTGGCAATCCCGCTGGCTGGGTCCAAAGCCCTCATGGGCCGGATCCAGCCCGTGAGCCATAGTTTGCCCACCCCTGGGCTACAGTGTCGACATGGGGTGGGGGTGGGGGGCGCTAGACACTTCAGGATACCTTTACTTTGATTCGGGTCTGTGTACTTCAGTGTGGACGCCAGAACCCAAGGTTTGAGCATGAGTCAGAAAATTCTTAACCTAGGGTTAAAATGCAATGTAGACACTCAAGCCCAGGGTTCCTGACAGATCAGCTAACTCAAGTCCCACTATCCCTAAGTTTACATTGCTGTGTAAACAATAGCCTAAATTACCAAATATTCCACCCCAAGTCATGAATTCGCATAACAATTTTCAAATTTATCTGACTGTATGTAGTGTTTACTGAAGTCTGAAAAGTCAGCTTTAAACTGAAGCTATGTTACAGATTTAGCGAGAGTGCAGCTTCTTGCCACCCCATAAATACAGAAGTAGTGGAGCGGATCAGGATTCTGTTCTGTGTTGTGCACCATCAAAGTCGTTAGCTAAGATCTCACCCCAGAATCATTACTGGTAATGATCTGAGCTGCAGAAAGACCACAGCTTTACTCTCAGATCCCAGCCTGAACTTGAAGACCTGGTAGATAGAAAAATCCATTACTTGTAAATTAAGCAAATTTGATATGGAAGCACTAAGAGTTGGAAGCCACTCTCACACATTCCTGAATCCCACATCCAGTCAGCAGCCAGAAGCCTTTAAAGGACATCCAAAGTTACACCACAGTACTACAAACTCCCTGGTTTTTCTTGGGCTTAAAGGATGAAATTTAAAACACACTTGTTTATCCTGGCTAAGGAAGACCCAGCAGATTCACCCACAATTGACATACATTTGGTAACAAGCCATCAAGAGTGAACTCTTAAAATACAGCACAGTCAAACAGTATTCTGGATATAATATTCACTCACACTGTTTACAATGCTCAAAGGAAACATGAAAATAAAAATGGACTCCACAGAACAAATTATTAGGGGTGGGATCCATGAAGGGACTTAGGCACTGGAACTCAAGAGTCACAGTGCCTAATTTTTAGGTGTCTAGAAAAAAAAACTGTGATCCATAAAGATGAGTTAGGTACCATGGGTCCCTGAACCATGAACAAGGAGGGACAGACACCTAAGAATGCAATCCACAAAAGCCAACAATCTATTCCAAAACTGCCTAAGCTAGCCAAAGGTAGATGCCGGCAAGAGGGGTGTGTGCTAAGGCCCACCCCTCTGTCAAACAAGCACCTAAGTCTGTGCTGGTGGGGGAAGGGAGCAGAATGAGAATGAGCCAATGAGAATGAGAGAGACACTCTGTAGTCCAGTGGTCAGGGCAAACACTGGGATGTGGGAGACCTAGGCTTCAGTCTCCCTGCTTCAATGGCTATGTATTTATCCACAATGGAACAACTTCAGCAGCCTAGATTGACAGGTTTCAGAGTAGCAGCCGTGTTAGTCTGCATTCGCAAAAAGGAGTACTTGTGGCACCTTAGAGACTAACCAATTTATTTGAGGATAAGCTTTGAGCTATAGCTCACTTCATCGGATGCATACTGTGGAAAGTGTAGAAGATCTTTTTATACACACAAAGCCCACATCAGAATATCGCATAGCTCAGTAGTTAGAGTATTCTCCTGAGAGATGGGAAACACCCTATTCAAATCCTTTCTTCCTCTTTGGCAGACAGGAGTGAACTGAACCGAGCAGGGAGTGGGGAGCCCAGGCAGCAACCTGGAGGAGAGAGGGGAGCCAGGACCCTGAGGGTACCCCGGCTCCAAGCAGAGAGCCCAGGCAGCAGCCCAGCTGGGAGTGAGAGCTCACCAGGCTCTAACTGGAGCCCCCCCCCCCCCCCATCTGGAGGTGACAGCCCAAGCTGTGAGCTGCTTTCTGAATGACAGCAAACAGCCGATGTAAGTAACCCGCAGTGTCTACACAGACACCGTCACCCTAACTATACTGACATAAGCCCTACAATTCTTGTGGAGGTGGAATTATGATGTTGGTGTAGCAGGGCACTTACATCATCAGCAGGAGCAAGGCTATAGTGTGTACACGGACATAATTAGGTCGACCTAACTTTGCAGTTTAGAACAGGGCTAAGTAATAACATCTGAATCCAAAATTCAATGTACTCAATTATCTACATTAAAGTGAATGAGTAATAGTTGTAAGTGTGAGAGTAAGTGTCCACTAATTTTGGTTGTCCACTATGATGCCTTGAACATGATTTTCAGAGGTGATGAGCACCACAGTTCCAATTAAATTCAACACAGACACTCAGCACTTGTGGAATATCAGATCTGAGATGTCCCAAACTGGGTATCCAAAATTTGTAGATACTTATGAAAATTCTGGCCTTAACTTCTGCACCTCTGTTTCTCCATATGCAAGATACAGATAATTATATCTACTCACCTTTTTACAGCACTTCATCTACAAGTAGAGTGTCCTATAGACATGTTTATTATTATTAGACATGCTATTCAAAATGTACCCTAGGAAGCGGATTATAGTCTTGTGTTGGTAGCCTGCTCTTTGAAATACAAAGCAGTAGCCATTTGGAGCATTGAATAAGATGTACCCCTTTTTGCATGTACACTACTTGTTATCTGTTATTTATGGCTTTTGGACCAAGCATTGCCATGCACTATGGCTGTTATTGTGTCAGTACATCGGCCTTATTCACGTGGTGATGTTGTAATTATTTTGACCTTTCAGTAGCCTCTTCTACCGAACCATGGAGACCAGTTTGTGTATAAGTAGTCTCTGGGCTTGTCCAGATGACTAGTCAGTGCGCTGCAAGGTGGGCTGTAAATCTACAACATACTAGCAAGTCACGCGCTAACTGGCCACGTGGACCTTGCTACTGTGCACTAAAAGTTCCCTAGAGTGTGCTGATCTACTCTGCTTTGAAACACTCCAACCTGCCACACACTTAAACTAACCATCTAGACAAGCCCACTGTCTCAAAACCATTTATGGTGTATGTATCTATATTATGGCTATCACTTTTGCTCTGTATTTCACCTTAGAAATTTCTACAAAGCCTGCCTGTATTGTGGGGACATTGACATTTTGAGAGACAAAGTTGAAACAAAATGTTAACAGAGAGACAACACCCTCATGAAGATTTTCTCTATTTTTGTTCATTCTTGCTTTGGTTGTCACCCTTCCCCTAAAAGAAATCAGTCAGGCTGAAAGTGCGTGGTTGCTCTTGTATGAAAAACTTATCTGGAATGGGATGGAAACAGTAGAGCCCCACTAAAACAGATAGAGGTTTTGAAGAAGAAAATATTAAGTGGTGGGCTGGTGTAAACCTAACAAAGCTTCTCTGCAGCTGTAGTTTAAACTATGGCAAACAGTCTGTTCGGTTACCTAAATTTGGACTAGTGGGAGGGTTTAGGTTTTATGATGGGTGCATGTTTGCAGCTTAGAAGTGAGCTGTAGCTGAGATATTTTGGCCTTCAAGCCATAGCTTTTTGTTCACGTTGTAGGCAGAGTTGTGTGAAAAAATGTCTGAGGATCCCAAATGCATTAAAATCTTTTAAACTAATCATTAAAAACCCCTGCTTTCTGAGGTTCTTTTCTACAGCCATTAGGAGATCATGGGAACTAGTGCTATAACTACCTGTAATCATGACAGCCCACCTAATTTATACTGCAATTAAAAAGATAGGAGCATTCAATGCATTGAGCTGTGACAAAGGTTCAGATTTTTATACATCTCATGACACAGAATGAAGCACTAGAGATATGTCAGATCTGACTTGAAATACTCTAGTGCCATCTAGTGGGGAGCACCTTGTAGGAAAATACTTTGAAACAATTGCATCCCCCTCAGTTACAGCACCACAGCTCCAATTAAAGTCAACTCAGAGGTTTGGCACTGCTGAAAATCAGGTCCAAGATGTTTCAAATTGGGCATCCAAAAAATCAGTGGATGTTTCTGACTTGCTTGAGTGACTTGCCCAAGCGAGCCACTGGCAGAACCAGAAATAGAACCTGGTTCACAACTCCATGTGCCCTATCTACTGCACCATGCTGCTTCCCAGGAGGTAAACTGCCAGAAATTCATACACAATTAGACAATAATTGGCTACTATCAAGATTTATAACTATTTAATTGCTTTGCCCACCTCAGACTAATCAAAGAGATACAAAGCATATAATGTTGTAAACAACTGTAATTGTACAGTGATGCTGATACAATGCCATAAAAGCAGACTCTAAAGATATAAAGCAAACAGCACTTGGTGAGGAAACCATCAAACAAGTTCATTCCAGCTTTAACTGGGATAGACTCTAGTAACACCTTCAAATCAGAAATAAGCTAGGTAAAATAATTAAAGACAAGATTCCATTGAGCAATGCTCCATGTCAAGGTGAGATAATGTGGGAGAAGTTTCCACTACAGTATGGATAAGGGCTAGGGGGAGGAGGGAACCTACTTCCCCCAGACAGACGTGTACTGGGACAGGGACTATCTCAATGGATGGCAGCTGCTAGTACATTGGGAAAATTGTGTCGGCACCGCTATGCTATGTATTATCCGTCCTTACCATGAGTTTTGGTCCTAGATTCAAAATTCTCTCAGTCACTGTTCTCAGCCACTAGATGTCACTGTATTACTGGGCAGTCCCCATAGTCTATCATTCAGTGGCAACCTTAGTGAGTCACAAATAATTCAGAAGGAAGGCAGAAAAACAAGAAGTGAGTGAGAGTTGGATATTCAAAATCCAGGCCAGGAAAAATGTTTTCAAATAAAACTCACAGTATGTTTTACAGGATTCACACCAAATCCAGATTCTGCAGCTTCTTTCAAAGGGGCCTGAATTTCTTCCAGAAGTTTAAGTTCAAAAGCCATTAATATAGAAGATTGACAATCCATTCCTATCTAAAATGATTCTCTGGCCCCCATTACAGTAGTATCTAATCATGTGTCTTTAACATATTTATCCTCACAACAATCCTGTGAGGTAGGAAAGTGCTACTACCCCTTTCTGAAGATGGAGAACTTTAGGTCCATAGAGATTAAGTAACTTAACCAAAGTCACCCAGGGAGTCTGTGGCAGAGCAAGGAATTGAAGCCTGGTCCCTAAACACTGAGTCAACCTTCTTGCTCTACTTATCTGCCAAGGTCCCTGGTTCAGGGTTCTCTTCTCCCCCTGCTGTGGTAGCTACTGTCACAACACATGCTAGTGCACCAAATCCAGCCCTTTGCTCTGCATTAAGGGGTTAGCAATGCCATGACTGTCAGAACAGAAAGACACACAGGCTGGAATTTTCAAAAGGAGCCCAAGGGGAGATGGGTGCCCAACTCCCACTGAGATTCATGGGAATTGAGCTTTTAACTCCTTTAGACATCTTTGAAATCCCAGCCAGAACCATTAACTGGTCAGGCTTTGACAGGTTGCAGTTTATATGCTGCTAAAGGCCTCGCTCATTCAGGCTTCCATGCGCGCACAGTGTAACCAAGTGAGGTGGGGGCAACCTGTGGAACTGCCAACTATGTTACATGGGGCACTGCATAAAATTGTATGTTTTGGGCGCTTGCTGGGAGAGCTGCTGCCCAAAATGCTGCTTTGCAAATAAGTTGTCATTAGGCCTCTTGCCAGCCAGGGAAGAGTAGCACAGTTCTTGTAGCCATGACAAAGACTCCTATCAAGCCCCATAGAAGATAATCCCTGGGATATCCCACTGGAGAGACCAAGACAGCAACTTGGTCTCCATAACGTTTCTGATTTACTCCGACAGCTAAACTCCATATTGCTACAAATCTCCACCTGGTTTAACTTCAAAGCCGAAAGGACCACTCACTTTTTGGGCTCTATACTTGTTCACGTTCACTGCCTGGGATGAGACTGAGTCAAACACAATACAAAAATAAAGGCAAACCTCCTCTCTGAACTGGTGTCTCCAGTGACCCAAAAATCACTAATGGGAAGAGACACATAAAATCAGATGAGTTAGTGATAATATACAGGTCAAAGACTTTTCACCAAGAAGCAGAATAGCATGGGCTATCAGAAGGACTCCTCTTACCTGTCATAAGCCTCCTTGAGGTCTCTGGCCAGCTTGCACTTGGGCAGAATGTGATGGAAAGGTGATTGCGGACCTTCTGCTGCTATGGGAAGATTAAAACAAGAAAGCATTCAACTGTTTTCAAAGCAGAGAAACCTTGCTTTCAGACGGTCAACTGAATTTTGCACAATTGTAATAGCAGATTCTGTGGACAGATTAGACAGTGACAGATTCAAGTCCGTTTAATCCACATTCACCTTTCATAGTTGTTGTTTTTTAATTAAGCAAAAGTAATAAGAACTTCTTTTTGAATCCCAACTTTATGCAATATGGGCATCTTCACTAATCTGAGGAGCAACTACTTCTTTGTTTTTACTTCTAAGTTTTAGTTTTTAATGCTTGTAGCAAGACAATACATGTTGTACCCCTGTGAAAGTAAAGCAAGGCACACACACACTTAAGAGGTTAATGCTGATTTATTAGTAAAGCTCCAGAAATTCACTCCATACTCTAACTGTAACAGCTCATGCAACTGGCTCACTCTCAACAGAATTGGGATTCTTCGGTTACAACACAGCAAGTAACGCTTTCAAAAGTGCATAGGTCCCACTGACTTTCAATGAGACCACAGGTTCCTAAGTGTCTAAGTCACTTTTGAAAGCGAGACATAGGTTCTTTTGAAAATTTTACTGAGTGACCTTAAAAAGGGGGACATCTTCATAACAGGTTGAAACAATGCCATGTTACTATCTACACTAGTCATGGAAACTCTACATGCGAAATAGAAAGATCCCTCTTGAGGATGGCCAGAGGGCTTGGCATACAGGGTCACAGAATGGGAAACCTGGATTTGATTACCCGAGGGCTTTCCCACATCTGGATAGCAAATGCACCAGAAGGCACATCTGTATCACTCATACTCCCTCCCTAGTGAATGACAGGAGCAGAGCTAGTCACAAAAGCAACTGAGCTATTTCACTTGTAGAGTGGGGATCTCTATGTAACACAGGTGATCTCAGAGATAAGGCAAAGTGGAGTCAAAGGCAGTCTGAATGATAAAAAGCCACAGAACTCCATTCAAACTGGCCCTATTCATGGAGTGCCCTTTTTTTATACTCAAAAGCATGAGAAAGGCAAAAGAACAGCTACACCGAGATATTTGGGGATACCAGAAGAGCTGTCTCAGGCGAATACTTTAGTCTCCTGCAAACTGCAGTTTTCACTGTTTTGGGTTTCAAAAATATCAGATTAAAACTAAAGCTCCTTTGCAAACGCCAACTGTGGGCTCTGACAGATGGGTCAGTGTGCATTAGAGGCTTTACCATCTATGTCAACCATGATTGCTTACTTTGGCTGAAGTTCATGCAGCCACCACCAGATTTTAATTCTCTTCACCTGACTCCGAATGTCACCTTGCACAGGAATCATGACAAAGAATCATGCACAAGCTCTGACTGTAGGCAAAGCCACATAGTGCAAACACATGCTCCAATACTGAGACCTTGCTGCATTATGATTGGGCTTTCAGCATTAGCATTTTCAGCGACATTTTATACTGAGTTTATAACTACATGCCACAACATGGCAATAATTCAGAAAAGAGTGACAAACATCTTCCTTTAACACACAAAAGGGTTTGGGTTTTGTTTTCTTAAAAAACAAACAAATGAACAAAACAAAATGACAAGCACAAGAAATTCTGCAGTAAGAGAGCTCTTTCAAAGCTCGGATACACATGGGAGTCTTTAGCAGGAATTACAGAGAAAAAAGAACCATGATAGCACCTCAAGGGCTTGAGATTAGAGTAGGTCACCTCAGGGACTATAAGGGGAAGGGAAAAGTAGAGATAAGGCCTGAGAAGGTCCATTTGTCCAACTGAAATCATACACTGTAAGCAGCATTGTTCTAGCCATGTCAGTCCCAGGATATTAGAGAGACAAGATGGGTGAGGGAATATCTTTAAAAAAAGAGCTCTGTGTAAGCTTTAAAGCTTGCCTCTGACCAACAGAAGTTTGTCCAATAAAAGATATTCCCTCATCCACCTTGTCTCTCTGATTGAATCATAGTGAGAATCAGAAAGACTGTTATAGCAAATGGTCTGTGTGGGTTTTCCAGTACAACCCCTACTTTGTGGAAATACACACTTGGGCACATACCACCACAGCTCAGGAGCAGGGTTTCATTGGCTGCTGGGTTAGTAACTGGCATATAATATTGTAGCTGACTTCAAGCATAGCACCACCCTCCAAAAATGAAAGCGCCTCTCTCAAAGATTTGCCCCATTTATTGTTTGGCTTTAACAATGGGACCCAATTATTGTAATAAATTATGTAAACTCTAAAGGATAACATTTTACACTGTTGCAGTATTCCTTTTTTAAACAACTCCATTCCAAAACTGGAACTAGTCTCATTCTTTCTTGCTCCTTTGTTTAAATGCACTATAATCTGGCAATTACATTCCAAGTAACTTCTCTCAAGCAGAACCTGACAGTTACGCCAAGCAGTAAAGAGACGGCTTTTATATATGTACAAAAACGGACTAAGACGAGAGCCTGATTTTGCCCATGACCCCCAATCACGTTGGAAACTCAAGGCTCCAGTTAAGAATATAAGAATGGCCATACTGGGTCAGACCAAAGATCCATCCAGCCCAGTATCCTGTCTACTGACAGTGACCATTGCCAGGTGTCCCAGAGGGAGTGCACCTTACAGGTAATGATCAAGTGATCGCTCTCTTGCCATCCATCTCCACCCTCTGACAAACAGAGGCTAGGGACAACATTCCTTACCCATCCTGGCTAATAGCCATGAATGGACTTAACCTCCATGAATTTATCCAGTTCTCTTTTAAACTCTGTTATAGTCCTAGCCGCCACAACCTCCTCAGGCAAGGAGTTCCACAGGTTGACTGTGCGCTGAGTGAAGAAGAACTTCCTTTTATTTGTTTTAAACCTGCTACCCATTAATTTCATTTGGTGGCCCCTAGTTCTTATATTATGGGAACAAGTAAATAACTTTTCCTTATTCACTTTCTCAACACCACTCATGATTTTATAGACCTCTATCATATCCCCCTTTAGTCTCCTCTTTTCCAAGCTGAAAAGTCCTAGCCTCTAATCTCTCCTCATATGAGACCCGTTCCAAACCCCTAATCATTTTAGTTGCCCCTTTTCTGAACCTTTTCTAATGCCAGTATATCTTTTTTGAGATGAGGGGACCACATGTGTATGCAGTATTCAAGATGTGGGCGTACCATGGATTTATATAAGGGCAATAATATATTCTCTGTCTTATTCTCTATCCCTTTTTTAATGATTCCTAAATTCCCGTTTGCTTTTTTGACTGCTGCTGCACACTGCGTGGACGTCTTCAGAGAACTATCCACCGATGACTCCAAGATCTTTCTCCTGATTAGTTGTAGCTAAATTAGCTCCCCATCATATTATATGTATAGTTGGGGTTATTTTTTCCAATGTGCATTACTTTACATTTATCCACATTACATTTCACATGCCATTTTGTTGCCCAATCACTTAGTTTTGTGAGATCTTTTTGAAGTTCTTCACAGTCTGCTTTGGTCTTAACTATCTTGAGCAGTTTAGTATCATCTGCAAACTTTGCCACCTCCCTGTTTACCCCTTTCTCCAGATCATTTATGAATAAGTTTAATAGGATTGTTCCTAGGACTGATCCTTGGGGATCACCACTAGTTACCCCTCTACATTTTGAACATTTACCATTTATTCCTACCCTTTGCTCTCTGTCTTTTAACCAGTTCTCAATCCATGAAAGGATCTTCCCTCTTATCCCATAACAACTTAATTTACGTTAGAGCCTTTGGTGAGGGACCTTGTCAAAGGCTTTCTGGAAATGTAAGTATACTATGTCCACTAATTCTCCCTTGTCCACACGTTTGTTGACCCCCGTCAAAGAACTCCAATAGGATTAGTAAGACATGATCTCCCTTTACAGAAACCATGGTGACTTTTGCGCAACAATTTGTCTTCTTCTATGTGTCTGACAATTTTATTCTTTACTATTGTTTCAACTAATTTGCCAGGTACTGACATTAGACTTACCAGTCTGTAATTGCCAGGATCACCTCTAGAGCCCTTCTTAAATATTGATGTTACATTAGCTATCTTCCAGTCACTGAGTACAGTAGCTGATTTAAAGGACAGGTTACAAACCATAGTTAATAGTTCTGCAATTTCACATCCAAGTTCTTTCAGAACTCTTGGGTGAATGCCATCTGGTCCTGGTGACTTGTTACTGTTAACAAGATGTGAAAGGTTTGCTCACTAAGTCACTTTGTTACCCAGCTCCCAGGATTCCTGCTACTGCCTCACTGTTACTACAAGTATGTACAACACTAACATTCTCAAACCATGGTAATCTGCATTTAAGTGGATTATTCATTAAATTGGCCAGTAATTGACTGACTATCCCATGTCGAAAGTACCCTTTGGTAAATAAGCTCCCCATTACCCTGAATTCAGAACTCACTTTCTGACATGGCAGACACTTCATCCTGAATGGCTAGGATCAGCTTGGCCTCTCTGGTCAGGTACTGGCAACGACGCTCCTCATGCTGTAGAACTATGGCAATTCGACGAGAGAGATTGTGTAAACAGTTGATCACTGATGGATCTGCATTCGCCTACAGGCAATACAAGAACAGACCTGGTCAATAATTCAGTAGCTGCCAAACACATGAAACTAGATGCAACATGAGTGTTGCACTGCTGGACAAGTTATTTTTAATAATTTTCATTAAAGAGCATGAATTATCTTTAATAGTTAGGTTGGAGGTCAGCCTCCCTGGCAATTGTCAAGACAAAGGAGATTTCTCTGACTCACACAGTAGTAAAGCAGGAGGGCAGAGATCCGTAACTACAGCAAGTCAAACACACATAACTAGGCCAAGGAGTAGTCATGAAAATGATGAGGAGGGATCTCCAAGTTGGCATGTACAAAACAACAAACATAACCTATGGCATGATTACTCATTTTACTTGTGTATCTTCCCATTTGTTATTGGACCATTTACTAAAAGAAAGATTACAGAACAGACCTTCAGAGCATTAGAGGGAAACTTCACACTACTGAAAAAATTAAAAATATCAATAAATTCTAATACAAAAGCTCTGGAAATACAAGGATGACACAGCTTTTACCACAAGCGAATCTCTCTACACTGGAGCACTGGTGTTTGTTTTACACATTTTAGTCAAACCTTAGGTAGCTTATTTACATTGACGGCAAATCACACAGTCACCATTATTTTAATTTTCTTCACCTGAATCAAAGCCTGGGTCATACACAGGAATAGGGACAAATAATCATGCAAATACTCTGACTTTAGGTAGAGCTACATAGTGAAAACACATGCCCCAATATTCAGACATTATGACTAGGCTTTTGGCATTAAAATTTTCAATAACATTTTATGCTAATCACTAGAGAACTAAAAAGGTGCTGTGGCACTTTTAATCCCAAAGAAAATGGAATTTGATTTAGGTTTACACACTTCTAACAAATATTGCTTATTTAAAACATTCCATTTGTAGGTGTCCCTCTTGAATGAAAGTGCTGCAAAGCCTATCGGCCACAAACAGCTGATAAGGTGGGGCTCACTGGTTCTAAGCCAGGAAGGGTACAGTAAGCAGCTGTTCTATGTCTGTTAAGACATTTAAAGGAATTTAAGGTTCAGGCAGCAGATAACCTCACATCTAAACTAGAAAAGCATGAGTCAACATTTTTGCAGGCCAACATTTTTGCTGAGTCACAACACGTTGGTAGGGCTGAAACTTAGCACAGCAGAATCCCTGCTGATTATAACATTTGAGTCTTAGCCTGTTCTGTCTGTCTGTCTGCTGCTGATGGACTCTCCCCTTTATCTTAGAGTACCTCCACCCACAACTTTGAGAACTCATCTGCAGCAGTAACTCTGTGTTAGCAAAATTCCATTTGCCTTACATGCAGTATGTTCCACAGACAGTTCTCTACAAAGAGAAGGTCATTTTGGTAAATACAATGCAGTGCTGCTTAAAAAGATGGCAAAGTAAACTCCAACTGAATTACAAAGCCAGAATTTCTGCCTTTGTTCCCTGTACGAGGGCCATTCTCTAGATTCTAGAGAAATACAAGCTACACCAAAGTTGATGGCTTCAAGGCAAATCACCAAGTTGCCGCATAGAGCATGTGAATGAATAAGCAATGTTTTCAACATAAGCCAGATTCAGAATGATGTTTATATGTTTTAGATTTTCTGAATTGAATTCTGGGTAATTCCATCTCTCTATTAACTCTGTGAAACTCAAGCAGAAAACCCTGTCCCCCTCGTGAGGGAGAACTTAGTCATCACAAAAAAGCCAACAGCAAAGGACACATTAGTATAACAGAAAAACCTTTGTTTCACTGACAGCACTCTTAACAACTGGGGGGGAAGAAGGAGGGATAGGAGGCTCTTCTCCATTTCTGCTTTTGGCCACCAGGGTCAGGACATGAACTCCACAGTCCCAAACAGAAGCCATATCACAACCAATTGCTTTACAAAGGCGTATTTCCCTCAGGTATAACTCCCTTAATCCTTTCTAGAAAGCTTCTTAGCTCATATTCATGGATTCCATACACACACGCACGCACGCAATGTGCTACCTCTACAACACTCAGGCTTATGGAGTGGAAAGGGAAAGCCAGAGCTGGGAAATCAAATGCTGATCTCACATATGGCAGCTTTTATGCCATCAAAGTGGCTGAAATCAGGCTTCTCTAAACACGAAAGCGATTCTACAGCAATGTTAAAATCAGAATGAGTGGTTCTGAGCAAACCTACTCCCAGAATCGTTGGGCTAAATATGGGCCCCACTATGTAAATAAGTACAATACAGCAGGCTTGACCAGAAGAGAAAGACAAAAAAGGTTGTGTGACTTATGAGAGACTCGGTACAAGTCTATAGCCTAATAACTCTACACACTACCTGTCACTTTGAACTCGAGACCCAACAGCTGCCTGGTGCCTTCCTTCCCCTGTCTCACACGAATAGAAAGATGCCACTTCTAAGATGTTATCAGGTTCAAGGAAATAGCCTTAAATATGTGGACCGGAGTCCTTCTCTCGAAAATCCTGCAGCATGACTTGGGACTCCAAAGAATGCTGTTCAGAAATGTCACTACAGAAGGACTTATAAGAGGGCTAGTAATTTCCCTACAGAAATTCAAGGCCCTTCTCCCCCATACCTAGAATTTCTCCTGAATGTGACAAGAAGGGAAAGAACGCATTTTGGTCACCAAAACAAACACTTTCAGCAAAAGGCCAGGTTCAGATGAAACCACAAACCTCTGATGCAGCAAAGGACACATAACCTAATTTCAGAAAGCTGTGTTTGGGACAGAAAGGGGACTCAAGTCCCATTTCCATCTAAAAATATAAGCCTAAACTTGATTCTTGATAAGCTTTGATTCTTGGAATAGGTGCGTTAATTATCCCTCAATTTCTAAGTGTATTTGCTAATTGTCACGTAGTAGTCACTGTAAATGACAGAGCCAAGGAAATTTTGCTTTGTTTTTGCTTCAGAATTTGAATGACAGTATATGCTATACTTAAGATTGCAAAACAGTTTTCATATCTCAGTTTCCACTCACTCCTAAATTTTAAAAAATTATCCTCATGGGCCGGAATTTTCCATGCTTGGACTGTGCCTGATGGGGTTTCTTTTTATTATTGGTTCTACTTTGAAGACAGTCTCTTCAGCTATTTTTGAGTTCTGTGTGTATGGGGGAAAAATTTCACTGCAAAATATAATAGCTACACTTCCTGCTAATTATTTATTACAAGCAGACTGCCTGCTTAACATAAGAGAGACTGATTATTCAAAAATACTGAGCTTTGGAAGCTGACCTATCCGTAGTTTAGTGAGGCGTGTGTTCACGGTGGTGTTTAGAAAAGGTCATCTGGAAATTCATTATGGATGTTTAAAAACCGCATCCTGAGTATGCCGAGGAGGGAGTGTTATTAAATCTGAGAGCACACATTTCTGGAGAGCTGGTCTACATACAAGTGCAAGTTGTTTATCGTGTATTCTATAGGTACCTAGGCCCTGAACTGAAGCTGAGCACACCTGTGGCCTGGCCACGCCTCTAGCCCCTTCATTCCCTCAACTCCCTGACAAAGTATGCTTTTTACTGAGAGATCACTAGTTTTTTTTCTCTCTCTCTCTATACACACACACACACACAAAATTTCCAAGCACACCAAGTACACTGAGAACTTCACAGCACACAAGCACAGAGTAGGCCCCTGTGCATCCATTAAGACCCCTGCCCCCTGGATTGAAAGGAGCATCCCACCCTCTCTTGACCTGCTAACAAGTGGATCCCCAGTCCACGCCCTTGCTGCCTGCATAAAGAAACCAGTGTGGCTCTTTAAGTGCACATGTATTTGATGTATTTTCAATATTGTGAAGCACTCAGATACCATGGTAATGAGGACTACAGAAACACCTATCAATAAACAGTAAATGCATTAATGACTCCACATTTCAGAGGCAGCAATGCTGTGCTCAGAAGAAACATACCTGTGCCTCCAGCAGTAGGATCTAGGGCTACTCTTTTAAATAATATAACAGTGCTCAATTCTTTGAGGCAGGAAACTTTTCTCTTGTCTGTACATCATCAATAGGTAAACAATAATGCAAGATTACAATTGTACAACATCTTAAAAGTCAGGATATGTAACAGTTGTGGTTTCTACAGCAATATTGCGTTGGCCTTGCTGCACCTACATAATCTTTTGTATTCTTGTGTTTCTTGTTAAAGGGATACTTTAAGATTCCTGTCTATGTTATTAAATATATACCATAAAATATACAGGATGTGCAATAAGGCTTATCTCAACTATGAAGTAGGACCTCAACCTTTGCATTTATCTGCAAAAGAATGACAGAAAACGTCCTGTCGGAAACAATCATTCCCTGGCCCAAGAGATCGGCTGCAAAAGCTGACAGGGCTCTTCCATCTTTAGACTTCTAGGATTGCATGATCTTTCTTTATTTTAAACTGTGCATCTTTAGTGTCACATGCAGTACTGTTTTTACATATTTCAAATTTTAAAAGTTTGGTTTATACTGAAAGAAGACAGTGAACATGTGTTACTGAAAAGTTACTGGCATCTGAACCAACAGTCCTTATAAAACAATACAGAATCCATTCTTGGGTAAAAAAAGCCCTTACCCTTAAAGCAAATACAACATTAAAGAGAATCATGGTGGGCATCTCTCTCTTTGGTGATGGATCAGTTTTGGATACCTGAAAAATATATATAAAAAATCTAATGAGTGAAGGCAGTACTTCAGACATAGTTTTAAAATAGCATAGATGCAACTACTAAAAAACTGGATTCCTGAGAAGTTCTTGAGAGTTCAGCTGTACATGGAAATGGTCTTGATTTAACAGATCTAGTTTTATTAAGTTAGTTTCCTGTTGCATTTTACCATTGGCTGCTTGTACATTTATTCCTCACTGTATTTCTACTTATAGTTGAATCAATTTTTCATAAATTTAATTTTTTATAACAAGTAAAAGCCTTTAGGTGGCATAAACCGAACTGAATCCCAGACCTTCCTGTCCCAAAATGTACTCTACTATATCGCATTTTTAATATTTCCACTTGTCAGGACTGAAGAGAATATATGTTTTAGAAATGCATATATTCAAACACACACACACACACACACACACTATACAGTTCTAAAACAAAAAGTAGATTTGTCTCCTACATAAGGTATTTTGGAAACCTTTTCCCCAAAACCATTCTCATCACAACAAAAGACTTTTGCAATTTAAACAAATAAATATATGGACGTTTGAAAAAATAAAATCAAGACAGACAACACAGGTGGAATTCCTGCATTAGGAGCTGTTAAATCTTGATTATTCCACTGACCAAGTGTCTCCACAAGATGGAGTAGGAGATCCAAGCAACATGCTTGTACTCCCAGAGAGCTCCATAATGCTTATGCCTAACCCTCACAAGGGTGGAAAACCTCTCACTTCCCATGGACTTTGGGTCCCAAGTAACACACAGTTCAGGGAGACAAATGAGACCATTTATCAGTATTCTTAAAAAAAACTAGACAAACTACAAGGAAAGAGGAAATCATCTGTTTTCTAAAGGACCAAATGAGATTCTAGTTAACAGGAGGAAAAAGGGGGCACTTTGCACTGCAGTTTTGATAACAAGCCTTGTTATTTGGTTTCTTGGAACTGAAAGGTTTCAGAGTAGCAGCCGTGTTAGTCTGTATCCGCAAAAAGAAAAGAGGACTTGCGGCACCTTAGAGACTAACAAATTTATCTGAGCATAAGCTTTCGTGAGCTACAGCTCACGAAAGCTTATGCTCAAATAAATTTGTTAGTCTCTAAGGTGCCGCAAGTCCTCTTTTCTTGGAGCTGAAAGATTCCCATAGGAACATTTCTCTAAGCACCTTTCAGAGGCCTCAAAGCATTTAGAAACTTAGGGCCGAAACCTGTTTCCACTGAAGTCAAAGGGAGTGCTGCCACTGACTTCAAAACAGCAGCTGGATCAGATCTCACAATGTTCTCTAACCAGAAGAGAAAGACTAGAGTATATTTACCAATTTAAACTATAGGGAGTGTTTAAAGAGGCAGAATATCATAAAACAAACAGGAGTCATACCAGGGACACAGGATTAAATACGTCAACTCTTGTGAAAAGACTGCCATATGATTTTTAACAACCACAGAAGGCCAGGATCTAACCTGAACAAGAATCTTGCAACAGCACATTGCTCTGACACAAAAGCATTCTGGGCCACAGCTAGTGAGTCACAAACACCACTTCTTGTAGTGCCCTGGATATTAACCCGCTGCAGCTTATGAAATCTGATGAGATCCAAGCCAGAAATGTTGTGGCTACTTTATTACTTAGAATTTTATTTATTTACTTTTTATTGAAAGGGATTGGAAGGAAATACCTGTGCCTCTTTCGAATTTTGCAAAAAGAGAATTCAAGCTTTAGACATGACACTGAGAAATGGACAGACCGTTGCTGATCACGGAAATTCCCAGAGTCCAATTCACTTTTACGCACTATTAGTGAGATCATAGAATGGGACAGGGAAAGTGCAAATCCTTCCCCAAACTTGTGCAGAAGCCCTTTCCATGGCTCATGTGGCTGAACATCTACTCCATTTCAGCATGCAGCACTTATGAATTAACAGTCTCAACTCAGAAGCGCCTATAAGGCCTTGCTCACCCTGGGAAATTTTACCACCCTCTACGCCAAAAACAAAACAAATGTTCTAAACCAGTGGTTCTCAACCAGGGGTCTGCAGCCCCCTAGGGGTCCGCAAGCTAGTTTCAGGAGGTCTGCTAAGCAGGGCCAGCTTTAGACTATCTGGGGCCCATGGCAGAAAGCCGAAGCCCTACCATACAGGGCTAACGCCAAAGCCTGCGCAATAGAGCTTTGCAGGGGTCCCTGTAGTATGGGGCCCCAGGCAATTCCCCTGCTTGCTACCCCCTAACACTGGCCCTGGCTTTTATATGCAGGAAAACAGTTATTGTAGCACAGGTGGGCCATGGAGTTTTTATACTATGCTGGGGGCAGGGGGCTCAGAAAGAAAGAGATTGAGAACCCCTGTTCTAAACCATATCCTGACGAAACAGCCTTAGCACTGGCAGGAGTTATAGGGTTCACAAGGCTCAGGTGGCTTTCAGAATTTTTACCATTATGTTTAGTTAAACCTGCCAAAAAGCCAATTTAACTAGCACAATGGTAAGCACAGATATGGTCCACTGGAGTCATATCTTCATAAGGGTTTCTATTTAATATTAACACTGGTTCAGCTGCACCTGTGTTTGAACCACTTGGAAGGTTTTTTTTTAAAATTTCCAGTGTAGACACAACCTATTTGGCATTAACATCAGAAGATAAGCGAAGACAAAAGTTTCCAAAAACCACAGGCATAAAACAGAGTTTCAAAGCAATGGTGTACATTTTGAATTCCAAATTTCATAAATCTTTTGCTGTTCTGTCCATATCAGTTCTCAGGAGAACAATGTTTCCCAGTGCCCCAGCAGCTCTCTTACCGTACCTGCCCGAGCGCATGCTGCAGCAAAGTAGGATGGCCAACAAAACGGACATTATCAATCTTCAGCTCAAATTTTTTGCCACACATATCTGATTTGGTAGCCAAAATTGTTGCCAGGATGACATCTGAAAACCTTCAAAAGTAGAAACAAGTTACTACGGTTACCAAAAAAAACACACCCTAAAAATATTCCCCAAACAGAAATACAGAGTTATTTAATTTGTGTGAGCTTTAAGAGAGTTTTAAATTGGAACACCTTGAATGCATCCAATTATGAAAATTAATAATTCCGTAAGATTATGTCTCTCAGATCACCAGAATAATAAAATGAGAAGCATCAAAGGCAAAGAATGAAGATTCATGCTTATTTAAATTTCATGCTCTGGGAAAGATTAGGTGCTATCTGCTTTCAAAAAGATAAAACCTGCTCAAGTTAGTCATTGCCTGGATTTAGCTGCAGGTTTATGAACTGATTAAGCAGCTAGGTATCAAAATAAAGATCTTTGTCTGCTTGAGTGAAGGTTAACTACCCAAGTGTGTGTATGGGGGGGGGGGGGTTAGATGTTAATAAAAATCTTCCCACTGCCTGTCCCATCTCTTCTAAATCCAATAGTCAGATTTAAATGTCTCGTGGCCTGCAGAGAGCTGGCTGGTCACATGGTGCTGGCTCTCATCCCAGCTACTCAATTGCATTAAAAGTAGTAACAATACAGTACACTCATTCCTAATAAACTTCTTTATGTAAACAATTGCTGTTGTTGTCACAGGAATGTAATGGCACTGTTAGTGTGGAGGACGTGGTCCATGAATGTGGGGGAAAGTGTCCACAACAGAATCTCACTGTAAAGGCATGACGCTCATTATGAAAAAGTCTGAAAACCCCTGTCATAAAAAGCCATTAGAAGGAACCCCTCTGCAACTCCATTGATAGTGCTGTGGGTGATCTTACACCATTGCAGTCTATTTAGGTTCTTATAGCACATCCATTACCATGTTGTCTGAGACAGAGGAGATCAGACCAAAGTAAAACAGATTTCATTTTGCATGTCGGAAACTTTCCCCCCCCCCCATTTATGGACTGTACAAAGTTTAATTGTTTTATCACTGTATAGTCTTTCCTCAACTGTCCTCTTTGAAGCTGCCCAGCTGCAACCAAAGTGAAGAAATTTAAACTAACCTTCTGGTGAGAGTTTAACAACACTAACTGAGATATTTAAGCTCCTGTACTTACATCTGCTTGTGTGTGTGCGCGCGCGCGTCCCACCCATCCCCCTTCCCAATGCAAGTATTCCAGATAACACTATCACCTAAAGAAAAAGGCAGACTACGGGTGTGTGCTGCACTCCCTTTATCTCTTGTCAGCAAAGAAACTACTCATTTAAGAAAGATTTCTGGTCTAGCTGGGTGAGTTATTAAAGGAGTTAAGAGAAAAGTTTATAGCCATATAATATATACACATTCACCCCTGCACAGGCAGCTGTATTTCCTTTCAATTAGCACACTAGTCATTTCCTTTTATTAGTATGGAGAATATTCCTGGTTATACTGAACGTCTACACTGACCCAATGGCTTTGGCAGCTGCCATAGAGGCTATGAGATTTGGGAGTACCCTTGCCCTACTGGACATTAGGTATGCTAGGGTCATGATGGCCCTTGCACTTCTGGAGGGAGCAAGTGTGCACTGCATTTTCAAACCCCATAACTGCTCATCACAGACAGTATTGCAGCTTATAGGAGACAGTTTCCTACTGGATATGGGCATAAGGAGATGGATTAATCCAGGTGCCTCAAAGCCAACTGAGCCATCGTTTCATGAATAGTGTATATTTGTTCAACCACACATATGAATTCAATAAGGAAAAAAACTGAAGTTTCCTCAAACTGACTAGAAAGAGCTCCCCTGAAAACAGTTTCTGTTAAAAACAAACACAAGGTTACAGCTCCAGGTGCCCATTTGTGAAAAATCCCCTGCATCACTAGCCTGTTTTAATTAGGTGGTTCACACTGGACTGGGGAGAATCTTAAAATGGGCTGGGCCACAAGGGATGGCAAATTTGGGAGCAGAAAGGGCTAGGTGCTGATGAGTGGGCATTTTTTCCTATCTGTCCTTGACGAGAAAAGTCTTGACTGTGGGGCCCCGACCCATTATGCTTGCTTTTGTCACTTCAAGATTAGGCTACAACAACATGCTCAACATGGGGCTACACAGCCAGGCCATTCAGAAGGTAAAATTGGTGCAGAATACACTGTAATCTGCACTGGCTTCTGCTTGACTTCCACCTGGAAGCCAAGGAGCTGGTCTCATCTATAAAGCCCTCAATGGTTTGTAACTGTCTGCCTACCTACCTCTTTCTCCCTCTGAGAGACTACCACAGATGTGACCAGCTGAAGCACCTGAGATGCACAGCCCTCTGGTTCCAGGGAGAAGAGTCTGGTATTGTAGCAGGGCCTCTTCAAGCGAATGTGGGGTCTTTGACTCTGGATCCCACTCCCCCTTAGTCACACAAACTGTTAACCGTGATGATACACTGCATAGCTCATCTATTTCCTTGGCCTTTTACAGAGAAGGTGGACTGAGGGGTTTATCAGTTTTTATTATTCCAGCCTGGACTGGTTTGTATGAACACCACAGCTCCAGGACTAGGGCTCCAAGGCACTATGATAATTACTATTTATATTAACATTTTTGGAATTTTATTGATGTTTGTAAAAATGCCTAAAGTCAATGGGAATTGGTACTTCAACTGACAGAGCCCTAAAAGTTTTGTCTGAAGCTGATGAGATTCCACTATTAGGCAATGACAGATCCAGCACTTGTGCGACCATGTAGCGCCCTGTGATTTCTAAAGGGGAGCAAACCCTTCTTGTACCAGGGCACAGAACAAGCAGGATCTAACTCCGGAAACCAAAGGCCTTGGCTAGACTAGGGTTTAGAATTTTTAAACCAGAAATCTCTCACGACTGCTACCACCAGTTCAACTCCATCAGTGGTATCAGCAGTACACAATAGAGCAGTTAAGGCTGGGAGCACTAGCATTTGCTGGCTGCCACTACTGCTACTACCTGTGGAACTGAACCAGTGGTAGCAACAGTAGCTTTAGTTTTATTTTCTTTTGGTGGAGTGGAAGACACCCTCAAACAGACACAGCCATCTGTGCCCAAGAAGAGATTCCATACCATTACTGACAGGAGGCATTTATGCCAGGTGATCAAATGAGTAGGGAGAAAGATTCTTAGCTTTCCCCTGATATTGTTTGGCCTAGGCAGAAGACAACAGCATACAATACAGCTGCAGCTCGAGGGAGCAATCTGAGCTAAGAGAGTGCCACACTATTTTGCATCGCTCCTGCTCTGACTACGTGCAGCTGTCTGTGAGGAGACCTTGGAATTTATTCCCTCTCACTCCAAGCCATCTTCTTCAGACTCTTTTCCAGCCTCCAGACATTATTCTCTTCCAGGTTGGAAGAAGGAGCCTCTCCCCAGTGCGTACAACTTTCTTGGTCACTGTGACACACTCAAGCTGCCCTCAAAGCCATCTCTCTCTTTGCTAATCTAATTCCTTTCATTTCTTTGTACCAAAATTGTGGAAGCTGAAAATGATTATTAGGAAGGACACATTAATTCAAAGTGGGGCACATGTAAAAGGGCCCTCTTTGAAATACTTTGTGACACAAGCCCAATGGCTAGCTATCTTTCCTTACAATGCAGTGACTCACACAGTAAGGCTACCATGGAATTAAATAACTTTACTCATTGGACTATACTTCTAAGTGATCGACTGCTAGTCAGAAAGAAACTGATTTAGGGTTTGATAATTAATACTAAGATGAAATGTTTGTTTGGTGATACATGACCCAAGACACAATTCCCATGGAGCTTTCTGGGGGCATTGCAGCACCTTCACTGACACAGGCGTGGATTCTTGCGGGATTGCCTACTTTCCTATACCCAGAGAAAGGACAGTATGGGTCCACCCACTCGATACACTACAGGAAGCACAAAAAATTTAGTAGGACCTTTTCAAATCACCTAGCAAGAAACCTTGGCAATACATTTCCTATGGACACTGTGATTTAATAGAGAGTTCAAATTAACTCAGTGTTCAGTGTAAGATGGAAATCAGAAATAAAGCACAATTAAAGGATGGTGAGAAAAGAAAGCCATTCTAGACAGATGTGATTGTTTAGAATGTTTGATCTTACCCTGAAACCAATTGCTCATCTGTTAGAGGACATTGCTCTCTGAAATGGGAACATGGGCATAAACACAAAACAAAAACAAAAAATACAACAAAAGAATAAACCAGGCAAAGTAACACATGATACACAAAAGTGACAATATTAAAAATGAAGATGGACTATTAAGGGTTAAACTTCTGTACAGTAGAGATAGCTACATGCAAGAGTAACAGCAAGCCTATGGTAAGGGCATTGCTGGTGCATATTTTATAATTAATGCTTACCTAGCATATTCTGGTCTAGAAATTGCAGAAAAACTAACACTGATTTTAGAGGAAGAGATTCCTTAACTTCGGTTCTCGGGGCAGATTGTTACTGGTGTTTACAAGAACTCATCTGTGTTGTTTAAAGTTGCACACAGCGCCATATGGCACAAACCCTCCTTGTTGTCAACTTGCGAGGCGCTGGCAGCATAGCTCAGAGGTTAGAGACGAGACATAGGACACTGAGGATTTTATACACATTTGAGGCCCTTTGGACGGTCTTGCACATGGAACTGCTGCTATTCCCAAATAAGCACACATCCCCATACGAGACGGTCCAGATTCACAGCACTGGCAGAGCCAGTTCCATCCCTGGCTCATTTCATACCCAGGACCAGTCAGCAAGCAAAGCCTTAAGATGAGTAAGCTGAAAAAGGTTGTGTGACAAAGGACATGAAGCCTTCCATTTGATGCAGAGAACAGAGGAGGCACTTACTGACTCTGCTCTCAACTGCAGCTATTCATACACTATGGGAGCAGACACTCCTGCACTGGCTCCCAGATACCAGTGGACAGAGTAAATAGAAATGCTTTTCTCAAGAATAAAAATAAAGGGTACTCTTCCAAAGGTGGATGGTGCAACTGAAAATTTGGCCAGATAAACCCATGGCTGCCTTATACCATGCATGTTAAAAGCCGAACCTAAAATCAAAATGTCAACTCTGATTCTACTGGAAAGGTAACTCAGCCTCCTGCCAACCACTTTACAGTTGTTACAGCAAAGAAAACCAGGGACACCCTACAAATGGGAGAAGAAGTGTCACAAAAGGAGGGAGAAGTGGAATCACGGGATGGATGTCTAAAACGATGGATGGAAAGCCAGGTGCTTCTTGAAGGGAGGCCCCTAAGAATACACGGAAGGGGTACCAGGTAGGTGCTTAACAAAAGGAAAGCGAGAGAGAGAGAGAGAGAGAGAATGGAGGAGTTATCAGAGGGGAGCAGGTGTTGGTCAGGAAGTGGGGGAGGGAAGGATATGCATTTCTGAAGGTGAGAGAGTCTCACTAGAAACGCTAACAAGGGAGTGCATATAGGAGTTGATTCCTACAGTCAGGAGGGGAGGGCCTGCCACAGCAGCCTCACCACCAGAAAGCTCTGCTATAGCAGAGCTTGGTAGTACACTCTTCAGCTGTGTCTTACTTTAATGAGTTTCCGAGCTGTTAAAATAGGTGTATTAACAAAAGGTACATACATGAGACCAACAGCTGGAAAACCCTTGACAGGGAGAATGCTCCTAACAGCTGGGGACAGTCTCATGGGTTTTTACAGCTCCCACTATTGAACCAAAGACTGAAGCAGCAGGTATGGGGCAAGAGGACTGTGCTCCATGTGGTGGAGGGTAAAGGAGTATGTGGAGCTGAGAGAGAGGGTGTAGCCTTATCTGTATCAGACTCCTCAGCTCAGCAGACAGCTGCGGATTTCCCTCTGGAAGGAACACGCTACTGTAGTTGCTTAATGCTACAAGGGTTTGAGAGCCAACTTGTGCAAAAGCCTGTTTTTGACACAGCAATCCTTGAATATGCCGATTGTCCCAGCTGAATCGGCTTGGTAACGGCAGGGAAGGAATTCCTGATTCCCAGATTTCTACTATGCCAGAAATTTATGCCTTTTCTACACTTAAAATTTTGCCAGTTTAACCATACCAATGCAGTTAAACTGGCAAAAACTTTCCTAGTGTAGATACAGTTATATTGGTATAAAAGTGCTTACACCGGTATAGATTATGCCAGATAGGATAAACAGAGTTCCTGTTTTTCAGATTTTCATTCATTTCATTTTTGGGGGTTTAGTCTTAACAATTTGCGTTTTATGTAGATGCCCCAAATTTTTTTTTTTTTTTTTTTTTTCCCCCAGAGCTCACTCTCTCTGATATTCTAAAGATTTTTTTGGGGTACTTCCCAAAATTCTTGTATAAATAGGATCTACTTTAATTTTTATTATATGTATAAAAATGACTTATGTTAGTTTGATCTTTGTAGTTGAGTCCCTGGTTTAGCATGTAGTGCATTTGTACCCTAGTCCGCTTTAACACTGTATTGCTTCAAACAACACTGTTAAAGCACATTAGGGAAATTTTAGTATGCATCAAAAGGGTCTACACAGACCAATTAATGCACAAAACATTAGTCCGTTTTAGAAATTGCAATCTGCAGTCTGCATTATTGGTCTAGCTACACAAGCCCTTAGATGCAAGCCAGGAAGCAGGGACATCACCTATATAAACAAACTGCACTGGGAAAGTGGTGAAGTCAACACGAATTGAGTAACCATTTCTGGCTTTTCGCAATATTTATTGATTAAACACTGATTTGTATATATAGATAAATTGGGAGTGTTTTATCAATTAAAACCTAAAATCACATGCCCTAAGTACAGGTTATACCAATATAAGTGCATCTACATTAGCACTTTTACCAGCACAGCTATGTTGGCCAAAAAAAAATTTCATTTCCCTAACTGACATAACTACATTGGCAAAACTTTTTAAGTGTAGACCACGCCTTACCTTATGGCACTGGGAAAGTCACTTGAGGCCTGTGTACCTCAGTTTTCCCATTTGTGCAAAAGAGCTAATACAAATCTCCACCAGTTGTGATGATTATTTAATGTTTGTAAGTCACTCTGGAGAGGAGATGTGTTTTAACTGGGTTATTTAGGCAGAGGGGAATAGTGGAAGGCTAGGAGGAAGCAAGCGGAGATGTGTTTGTCAGGCAAAGTTTGTTCTGCCAAGTGACTGATCCCGCTAGATAGCTTCCTGTTAGAAGGCGACGCACAATACAATGCAAGTATTTTTGCTACTCCATTTGCTTCTGAAAAGGGGATGAAATCCCAGACAAAGCTATATTAAAATAGAGTTCAGGCTGAGAGTACGTACCAGTAACTGTGGGTGAAAGCATCACAAGAATGCTGTAATTATCTCAAAAACAAGCATGAACAAACCCAGGAAATTCAAGAGAAATCTAAATTTAAAAAAAAAAAAATCCAATTATGTTAAGGTATGGAAATGCAGAATTCAGACACCTAAACAACCTTAACTCTCTCTGCAGTAATCCCATCAGTAAATAAAATTACAAAGCAAATCTAATCTTGAAAAATCAAGTTATTCTAATTTGTGACCACAAATACGTAATTATTTCACAGCCTCACCAAATCTCTTGCTAAAGCTAATGCTAACAGTGGGGATTGCTAAAACCAAATGAAGTAAATACTATCCTCTTTCCACTGTAGGAGCAATTGCATTATGTACTGATCTATAAAACTATTGGCAACTTGTCTCATGCTCCAATTAAAAGTTTTACTGCTAAATGCAGATTTGATTTTTTTCCCCAGCTCAAGGGCTTAATTATAACTGAGTTATGTTCACTGGAGTGCAATTAAAGGTATCACATGGTCTTTCATTTAAAGGAAAATGTAATGCATGTACTTTGAAAAGAACAGAATTAACTCAGGAAAAGCAGTAGGCTATTCCATTGTGTCTGTTCAATCTGAGCTGTTCACACTATCTGTTCAAAAATTGGTGACAATGGGAAAAGATGAAAAGCTGCTATATGCAGATGATGTAGCAGTAAGGGCACCCTCAAAAGATGACTTAGGGAAAATAGTAAACGAGTGGTATGACCAACTAAGCAGGCATGGGACAAAAATGAACATGAGTAAGATTGGGGTCATGTGGGTCAGTAGAGATGCCACAGGGAAACTGGATATAGAGATTAATGAAGTACAACTAAACCAAATTGAGCAATTCAGGTACCTCGACAGTGAGCTTGAATGAGACACAGTCCAGAGTGGGAGTGCTGGAACAACAACATCTCAAGTGTTGTGCACAACAAACATATGCCTCTGAGACTGAAAGCCCAACTTTATAGAACAACAGTGCACTCAGCAATGCTGTATGGTGCAGAAACATGGGTGGTGAAGAGACAGCAGATTCAATGCCAACAGCTGTTCAAGGTAAGATGTCTTTGTACTATAAAGGAGTTACACAAAGCAACAGATTTCAAAATGAAAGCGTTAGGATGGCAGTCAAAGTCTGATGTGACTGACAAAATCCAGGAAGTGTGACTTCGCTGGTTCAGACACATGCAGAGGATGAATGAAGAGGACCAGGCAAAGATCGAATGGGATGACAGCATGGTAGTAAACAGATCCCGTGGAAAGCTGAGGAAGTGATGGATGGATCACACTGAAGAAGATGAGGGACCTAAGCAGGTGGATGTTAGTGCTGCCATGGACAGCCGAAGATGGTGCATGCTTGCTCGATGACTTGACCCCAGATGAAGAAGAATCAGAGTCACAATCTATTGAAAGATACAGATCTGAAAACAGAAGCTGTCCGGCCATCATATTTCAAGAGAAAAAGGGAAAACAGAAGGCATTTGTACAACTTTATATTTGAAGAAAGTCAAAGTTAGTGCATTTCAGGAAACAATTTGAAAACATGTACATTAACAGCACGTGCAGTAATTTGATGGAAGAAGTCACTTGTTGCTATCCGCTATTATTTCTGAAGATGGGGATCAGTCTAGCCGTTGTATCAGTTCTTCCGCTGTAGACAAGAGCTTATCTCTTTCCTTCCATTAGCATGTGAGAGGAAAGTTGTGAAAAATACTGATTATTCTGGGAGCTAGAGAAGGATTTATGCAAAGGAAGAATTAAACTTAAAGTGTAATTTCAGAAAAGGACTTTGTCACAGCTAGCGGGTTTAAAATGGAGCCACCTCTGCACTTTTGAAGGCAGAAACATAAGCACACAAAGAGCACTTTCATCAGGTCTGCTAGATTAAAGAACCCTCTGCTATCCAAAATCTTCTCCATATCTACACTATGACCAATAAGCTGCATACATTGAGCTCCTTAAGTATTTGAAAGGCATGTTTTTTCCAAACTTCACATCATTCTGGTGGCTCTTTTCTGGACATTCTCCAATTTTTCAACATCCATTTGAAGTGGACTCCAGAATTGAACGCAATATTCCAGTAACTCCAATTGTTTGTAAGAGAAAAAACACATATTTAAAGATTCAATAATGTACAAGGTCACAATACAATGAAAACTGGGATTTAGGAGATTTTGGTAACTCAGCTCTTCAAGTGCATTACAAGTTCTCTGAGCTCTGTTTTTGGGTCTCATGCTGGTCATTATCTGTAGGAGCCAATAGCTTCCCTCTTTTCCTGGCATTCTGAGAATTCTTTGAAATGCCAAAAGCAGCACAGCTTTCCCTTGCTTTACAAGTATAGTCTACAAAATACTAGGGCCAAACTTTTTAACAGTGACTTGCAAAAGCAACCTGAGTTAACCAAAGAAACACATGCTGAATGGCTCCACTAATTTGGCTGTGCAGAGGTTTTAGCACAGAACTAACTTTAAAATACTAGCTTTTAAAAGTTGTTTTTAGTTCCCATGGAGTCTGCTGCCTTGTACTGGATTCACTGAGGACATTCCAGATTGCAACATTCTAAGACACCAAAGATACCAAAAAAGACAGCACACAGATTTATTATAAGTCGCAAGCAAATGGAATTTTCTACAGATGAGAAAAACAAAAAGCACTGATGCCACCAAGACTTATGTACTTGCTTAACTTTACTACCACGAGCTGTTACACTGATTTCAATGGGACTACTCATGGTAGTAAAAGTAAGCATGTGCTTAAATCTTTGCAGGATCGGGACATAAATTTCCCCTTTTGAGGTCCAATTCTGCCAACTTCTCTCATATTAAGTGGTATCTTTCACTGTAATTAGTCTAACTGATTTCAAATAACACTTTCCTCAGCAGGAGTAAGGGTGACAGAACCCGTCCTTTTACTATTTCATAAGATTTAAAAAACATGCCACAGAGAACACCAACTTAGCTAATGGTGAGCTCAGGACACCTGCTGACTTTGCAAACATCTGTGAAAGCCCAAGAGTGATAAATTCTGGCACAAACCAGAACAAAGCAGGAGACTTCGCACGAAGTAAGAAGAATGTTTAAAAGATCAATTTAAACTGAATAATACGTAGGGACACTCAACACTTGCAGCACTTTTCATCTGAGGATCTCAAAAACATTATTTAAATTTCAGTATCCTTATGAGACATCACTTCATCCAACAAAGAATTGCAGCTACCTCTGGGGAAACACACCAGTTTATTTGTGCACAACTCTACATGAGAGTTAAGGCAGCAAGTGAAGAACACTGCATCCAGCTGTAACTCCCATTTGGAGATGCAGGTAGGTAGAACTGAAATTTGACCAAGGCCACTGGATTAACACTCCTATTTTGAAAGAGTGACATGGGCTCTTTAATGACCAGAAGGGGTTAGAATGTCTGATTTACATCTTGCCCAAAAACCAGCATCTTCAGCAGCACTCTGACTCTCATGAGAAGTGCCTGGTTAGTAGGTGCATCCAGCACATCTGTTTGAGGTTAACTCAGTTCTGAGCTTTTCTTTGCAGATCTCCTTTCATACAGTACAAGAGGATTCACCTACTCAACTAGTGTTCAAGAAAGGAGCATGGGCTATTCTCCTCCTCTATTTTAAAACTTTTGGTTGAGGGGAAATTTCCTTACCTGGAGTCTCCATCTTGGTCTTCTGTGTTGTCATTAGTGCTATTCACAGCATATCGGCTCCTTGGCTTACCTGAAGCAAATGGAAAAGAAGATCAATTCAAATCACTTAACAGTGACCTGCAAAAAGTGTGTGTTTGTGCCTTTTTCTAAAGGATGTACTAGGAAGGCCCAAAAGTGTTCTCTTTAAAAAAAGAACAATAAAAGCCCTTTCTCCCTCCTTTTTTATATTAGAAACATCCAGCCTTGACTTCTCTGTTTTTGCTTCAAGACAATTTGAGAGAAAGGACCAGAAGCGTCCTCAGCCTTCAACTTAAGATGAAGGGGTGCTGAAACTTGAGGACCAAATATTTAGTAATAAGCTCTTCAATCTAGCAGAGAAAAGTATAATATGATCCAATGACTAGAACTTGAAGCTAGACAGATTCAGACTGGAATAAGGTACATTTTTGACGGTGGGGTAATTACCATTGGAGCAACTTACCAAGGGCCATAGTGGACTCTCCGTCCCTGATAATTTTTAAAGCAAGGTAGGATGATTTTCCAAAAGATCTGCTCTAGGAATTATTTTGGGGAAGATCTCTGGCCTGTGTTATACAGGAGGTCAGACTAAATGATCACAAATCCTTCTGACATTAGAATCCGTGAATCTATAAAAGGAAGAAACTGTCCATCACTACCCTTTGATGGAAAGGATAAAGCAATGAGAACGCTTCTTCCACCAGACAGATCTTGAACGTGAACTAGCAACATTCTACAGTAGCAGATGGAGGGTAGGTCATAGGGAACTTCTGTCTTGGGCCACAATGACACTGTGCATCAGATCAGGGTAGAGGTAAAATTACTATGCCTTTAAATATTTTACATTTAGGCCAAATATTCAGTTTAGGGCATAACCAGCTGGTGAACAAGTCATGCAAAAGTGGAATAAAGCCAAACCAAATCTCAGGTCAAGTCATCAATTCAAAAGCCTGCATTTCCTACAGCAGCATTTACTTGAACACAACACACATTATATGAAGAAAGATAAACATATAATACTGAACAACAGTAATCTAAAATATTACATATACATCTGGATAAATTAACGGTGCTGTGGGACCTTAACACGTGTAAATTCTCAAATTTACCACTGTATTAACGTAAGATTTTACAGAGCTGTATTTGCTATGCAAAAAGATTTTAAAGAAATTAATGCAATGTTAGTGTTAAGAAATAAAGTACTCAAAATGTTAAAAATAACAATAAATAATAATAATAATCCAAAATTTAAGACTAAGGGCTCAAGCCGAACTGTCCCTTCATCTCAAATGACTCAAATTACCTGGTCTAAGTCTCTCTGGAAATTACAAACATTTAGAGTCAGCAAATTCTGTCTGAGTTGAGAGGTTGAAAGGGCCTTAAAGTCATATCCTTTGCCCTCCCTCATCCCCCCAAAATGTACAAATTCTAATACACATACTTTTAAAAATGCACGACTGATTTTTTTTCAAAATTGGCTTCAACCTTAGATCTCGGTATGAATCAATGATAAACCAAGTTTAAAGTTTCTACCAACAATAATTTTTATTTAGTTATACGTGCACAGGTTTTTAGCCAGAACATAAGGGATATTTTCCATAACTGAATAATGAACAATAGATGGACTAACTGAGCTAAATCTTCCAAGAAAAATGAATTAAGACCAGGCACTTAAAATGTCAGCCCAAAAAGGAATTTGCTTTAGAATTATGAGTAACTGGGAAAGGAGGGAATGGAAATTGAACTAAATCTACTAGAACATATAACTCATCATACGTGCTTCTCCAAGCTACATTTAACTTTGTGAATAGATCAGATGCTCATTGCAATGGCTTCTGGGAACCCTTTGGATAAAGATAATTTATTCAAGTGAGAAAAAACAAACAAAAAAAAGTGTGTTGAACCTTTGCGAATGGACATTTTGCTGGGTCTTTCTCCCATCAACCTTCTGGAATCCTGGTGTTGCCAACTCTTACAATTTTATCATGAGTCTCACAATATCTGGTATTTTTCTTAAAGTCCCAGTTCCCGGAGGCATGTGATTAGGCGAGAACCTCATCTTTCATTCAAATACTAAATAATACCTAGCTCTTATATAATTCTTTTCATCAGTAGGTAAATCCCAAAGGACTTTACAAAGGAGGTCAGTATCATTATCCCCATTCTTATAGGGGAACTACTGTCTTTTTGTTCTGTCTGTTTGGTGCCTAGCACAACAGGGGCTGCTCCACAACTGGGATTCCTAGGCACTACTGCAATATAAACAACAACAAAGTTGGTTTCTAGCCCTCCTAGCTGCAGCTTTAAAACATACAATGTATAGAATCATAAAAATGTAGGGCTGGAAGAACCTTGAGAAGTCACCAAGTTCAGCACTCTGCACTGTGGCAGGACCAAGGAAACCTAAACAATCCCTGACAGGCACTTGTTCAACCTGCCTTTAAAAACCTCCAATGATGGGGATTCCACAACGTCCTTTGGAAGCCTATTCCAGAGCTTAACTAGTTCAAAGTGTTTCCTAATATCTAACCTAAATCTTCCTTGCTGCAGACTAAGCCTATTATTTTTTGTCCTACCATCCTCTTTATAAAAGAGTCCTTAACATATTTAAAGACTTATCAGGTCTTCTCTCAGTCTTCTTTTCTCAAGACTAAACATGCCCTGTTTGTTAACCTGACCTGTGAGGAAAAGTTTTCTAAACCTTTTATCATTTTTGTTGCTCCTTTCTGGACTCTCTCCAATTTGTCCACATCTTTCCTAAAGTGAGGCACCCAGAACTGGACACTACTCCAGCTGTGGCCTCTCCCATGTTGAGCAGAGCGGGACAATTACCTACATACATACAACATTCTTGTTAATACACCCCAGAATGATATTAGCCTTTTCTGTGTTTGGTATCTGGTCTCCATTAGCCTTTGTAGTGAAGACTGAAGCAGTATAGGCATTAAACACCTCAGCCGTCTTGACGTCATGTTAGCGCTCCTTTTTCGCTAAGCAGCAAACCTACAGTTTCCTTTGTCTTTCTTTTGCTCCGAATGTATTTAAATAATCTCTTCTTATTGTCTTTTATGTCCCTTGCTTGGTGTGATTCCTTTTGTGCCTTATCCTGATTTTGCTTTTACCTCTGTGCTATTCTTTTGGAGAGAGAGAGAAGGTGAGTCACGTAATATCTTCTACTGGCCCAACTTCGGAGAGAGACAAAATTTCAAGCTTACACAGAGTTCTACAGGTCTAGGAAATGTACTCAGAGTACCACAGCTAAATCCAAGGTGGAGCAGATGGTTTAGCATAAGTAGTTAACAGAAAAGGAGTACTTGTGGCACCTTAGAGACTAACCAGTTTATTTGAGCATGAGCTTTCGTGAGCTACAGCTCACTTCATCGGATGCATAGCATATCGTGGAAACTGCAGAAGACATTATATACACACAGAGACCATGAAACAAAACTTCCTCCCACCTCACTCCCCCGCTGGCAACAGCTTATCTAAAGTGATCCCCAAGTAGAGCCATTTCCAGCACAAATCCAGGTTTTCTCACCCTTCCCCCCCCCCACACACATACAAACTCACTCTCCTGCTGGCAACAGCCCATCTCCCTTTGAAACCCCTCTTTATAATGCGCATGATAATCAAGGTGGGTCACCTCCAGCACTAATCCAGGTTTTCTCACCCCCCCCCCCCCACACACACCCCTTTTTTTTCCAAAAACCACACACACAAACTCATTCTCCTGCTGGCAACAGCTCATCTTACAATGTGCACAGCAATAATCCAAGTTTAACCAGAACGTCTTGGGGGGGGGGTTTGCAGGAAAAAAACAAGGGGAGACAGGCTACCTTGCATAATGACTTAGCCACTCCCAGTCTCTATTCAAGCCCAAATTAATAGTATCCAATTTGCAAATGAATTCCAATTCAGCAGTTTCTTGCTGGAGTCTGGATTTGAAGTTTTTTTGCTTTAAGATAGCGACCCTCATGTCTGTGATTGCGTGACCAGAGAGATTGAAGTGTTCTCCGACTGGTTTATGAATGTTATAATTCTTGACATCTGATTTGTGTCCATTTATTCTTTTACGTAGAGACTGTCCAGTTTGACCAATGTACATGGCAGAGGGGCATTGCTGGCACATGATGGCATATATCACATTGGTGGATGTGCAGGTGAACGAGCCTCTGATAGTGTGGCTGATGTTGTTAGGCCCTGTGATGGTGTCCCCTGAATAGATATGTGGGCACAGTTGGCAACGGGCTTTGTTGCAAGGATAGGTTCCTGGGCTAGTGGTTCTGTTGTGTGGTATGTGGTTGTTGGTGAGTATTCGCTTCAGGTTGGGGGGCTGTCTGTAGGCAAGGACTGGCCTTTCTCCCAAGATTTGTGAGAGTGTTGGGTCATCCTTCAGGATAGGTTGTAGATCCTTAATAATGCGTTGGAGGGGTTTTAGTTGGGGGCTGAAGGTGACGGCTAGTGGCGTTCTGTTATTTTCTTTGTTAGGCCTGTCCTGTAGTAGGTGACTTCTGGGAACTCTTCTGGCTCTATCAATCTGTTTCTTCACTTCCGCAGGTGGGTATTGTAGTTGTAAGAATGCTTGATAGAGATCTTGTAGGTGTTTGTCTCTGTCTGAGGGGTTGGAGCAAATGCGGTTGTATCGCAGAGCTTGGCTGTAGACGATGGATCGTGTGGTGTGGTCAGGGTGAAAGCTGGAGGCATGTAGGTAGGAATAGCGGTCAGTAGGTTTCCGGTATAGGGTGGTGTTGATGTGACCATCGTTTATTAGCACTGTAGTGTCCAGGAAGTGGATCTCTTGTGTGGACTGGACCAGGCTGAGGTTGATGGTGGGATGGAAATTGTTGAAATCATGGTGGAATTCCTCAAGGGCTTCTTTTCCATGGGTCCAGATGATGAAGATGTCATCAATATAGCGCAAGTAAAGTAGGGGCGTTAGGGGACGAGAGCTGAGGAAGCGTTGTTCTAAATCAGCCATAAAAATGTTGGCATACTGTGGGGCCATGCGGGTACCCATAGCAGTGCCGCTGATCTGAAGGTATACATTGTCCCCAAATGTAAAATAGTTATGGGTAAGGACAAAGTCACAAAGTTCAGCCACCAGGTTAGCCATGACATTATCGGGGATAGTGTTCTTGATGGCTTGTAGTCCATCTTTGTGTGGAATGTTGGTGTAGAGGGCTTCTACATCCATAGTGGCCAGGATGGTGTTATCAGGAAGATCACCAATGGATTGTAGTTTCCTCAGGAAGTCAGTGGTGTCTCGAAGGTAGCTGGGAGTGCTGGTAGCGTAGGGCCTGAGGCGTGAGTCTACATAGCCGGACAATCCTGCTGTCAGGGTGCCAATGCCTGAGATGATGGGGCGCCCAGGATTTCCAGGTTTATGGATCTTGGGTAGTAGATAGAATATCCCAGGTCGGGGTTCCAGGGGTGTGTCTGTGCGGATTTGATCTTGTGCTTTTTCAGGAAGTTTCTTGAGCAAATGCTGTAGATGCTTTTGGTAACTCTCAGTGGGATCAGAGGGTAATGGCTTGTAGAAAGTGGTGTTGGAGAGCTGCCGAGCAGCCTCTTGTTCATATTCCGACCTATTCATGATGACAACAGCACCTCCTTTGTCAGCCTTTTTGATTATGATGTCAGAGTTGTTTCTGAGGCTGTGGATGGCATTGTGTTCTGCACGGCTGAGGTTATGGGGCAAGTGATGCTGCTTTTCCACAATTTCAGCCCGTGCACGTCGGCGGAAGCACTCTATGTAGAAGTCCAGTCTGCTGTTTCGACCTTCAGGAGGAGTCCACCCAGAATCCTTCTTTTTGTAATGTTGGTAGGCAGGCCTCTGTGGATCATTATGTTGTTCAGAGGTATTTTGGAAATATTCCTTGAGTCGGAGACGTCGAAAATAGGATTCTAGGTCACCACAGAACTGTATCATGTTCGAGGGGGTGGAGGGGCAGAAGGAGAGACCCCGAGATAGGACAGCAGCTTCTGCTGGGCTGAGAGTATAGTTGGATAGATTAACAATATTGCTGGGTGGGTTGAGGGAACCATTGCTGTGGCCCCTTGTAGCCTGTAGTAGTTTAGAAAGTTTAGTGTCCTTTTTCTTTTGTAGAGAAGTAAAGTGTGCGTTGTAAATGGCTTGTCTAGTTTTAGTAAAATCCAGCCACGAGGAAGTTTGTGTGGAAGGTTGGTTTTTTATGAGAGTATCCACTAAACTTTCTAAACTACTACAGGCTACAAGGGGCCACAGCAATGGTTCCCTCAACCCACCCAGCAATATTGTTAATCTATCCAACTATACTCTCAGCCCAGCAGAAGCTGCTGTCCTATCTCGGGGTCTCTCCTTCTGCCCCTCCACCCCCTCGAACATGATACAGTTCTGTGGTGACCTAGAATCCTATTTTCGACGTCTCCGACTCAAGGAATATTTCCAAAATACCTCTGAACAACATAATGATCCACAGAGGCCTGCCTACCAACATTACAAAAAGAAGGATTCTAGGTGGACTCCTCCTGAAGGTCGAAACAGCAGACTGGACTTCTACATAGAGTGCTTCCGCCGACGTGCACGGGCTGAAATTGTGGAAAAGCAGCATCACTTGCCCCATAACCTCAGCCGTGCAGAACACAATGCCATCCACAGCCTCAGAAACAACTCTGACATCATAATCAAAAAGGCTGACAAAGGAGGTGCTGTTGTCATCATGAATAGGTCGGAATATGAACAAGAGGCTGCTCGGCAGCTCTCCAACACCACTTTCTACAAGCCATTACCCTCTGATCCCACTGAGAGTTACCAAAAGCATCTACAGCATTTGCTCAAGAAACTTCCTGAAAAAGCACAAGATCAAATCCGCACAGACACACCCCTGGAACCCCGACCTGGGATATTCTATCTACTACCCAAGATCCATAAACCTGGAAATCCTGGGCGCCCCATCATCTCAGGCATTGGCACCCTGACAGCAGGATTGTCCGGCTATGTAGACTCACGCCTCAGGCCCTACGCTACCAGCACTCCCAGCTACCTTCGAGACACCACTGACTTCCTGAGGAAACTACAATCCATTGGTGATCTTCCTGATAACACCATCCTGGCCACTATGGATGTAGAAGCCCTCTACACCAACATTCCACACAAAGATGGACTACAAGCCATCAAGAACACTATCCCCGATAATGTCATGGCTAACCTGGTGGCTGAACTTTGTGACTTTGTCCTTACCCATAACTATTTTACATTTGGGGACAATGTATACCTTCAGATCAGCGGCACTGCTATGGGTACCCGCATGGCCCCACAGTATGCCAACATTTTTATGGCTGATTTAGAACAACGCTTCCTCAGCTCTCGTCCCCTAACGCCCCTACTTTACTTGCGCTATATTGATGACATCTTCATCATCTGGACCCATGGAAAAGAAGCCCTTGAGGAATTCCACCATGATTTCAACAATTTCCATCCCACCATCAACCTCAGCCTGGTCCAGTCCACACAAGAGATCCACTTCCTGGACACTACAGTGCTAATAAACGATGGTCACATCAACACCACCCTATACCGGAAACCTACTGACCGCTATTCCTACCTACATGCCTCCAGCTTTCACCCTGACCACACCACACGATCCATCGTCTACAGCCAAGCTCTGCGATACAACCGCATTTGCTCCAACCCCTCAGACAGAGACAAACACCTACAAGATCTCTATCAAGCATTCTTACAACTACAATACCCACCTGCGGAAGTGAAGAAACAGATTGATAGAGCCAGAAGAGTTCCCAGAAGTCACCTACTACAGGACAGGCCTAACAAAGAAAATAACAGAACGCCACTAGCCGTCACCTTCAGCCCCCAACTAAAACCCCTCCAACGCATTATTAAGGATCTACAACCTATCCTGAAGGATGACCCAACACTCTCACAAATCTTGGGAGAAAGGCCAGTCCTTGCCTACAGACAGCCCCCCAACCTGAAGCGAATACTCACCAACAACCACATACCACACAACAGAACCACTAGCCCAGGAACCTATCCTTGCAACAAAGCCCGTTGCCAACTGTGCCCACATATCTATTCAGGGGACACCATCACAGGGCCTAACAACATCAGCCACACTATCAGAGGCTCGTTCACCTGCACATCCACCAATGTGATATATGCCATCATGTGCCAGCAATGCCCCTCTGCCATGTACATTGGTCAAACTGGACAGTCTCTACGTAAAAGAATAAATGGACACAAATCAGATGTCAAGAATTATAACATTCATAAACCAGTCGGAGAACACTTCAATCTCTCTGGTCACGCAATCACAGACATGAGGGTCGCTATCTTAAAGCAAAAAAACTTCAAATCCAGACTCCAGCAAGAAACTGCTGAATTGGAATTCATTTGCAAATTGGATACTATTAATTTGGGCTTGAATAGAGACTGGGAGTGGCTAAGTCATTATGCAAGGTAGCCTGTCTCCCCTTGTTTTTTTCCTGCAAACCCCCCCCCAAGACGTTCTGGTTAAACTTGGATTATTGCTGTGCACATTGTAAGATGAGCTGTTGCCAGCAGGAGAATGAGTTTGTGTGTGTGGTTTTTGGAAAAAAAAGGGGTGTGTGTGGGGGGGGGGGGTGAGAAAACCTGGATTAGTGCTGGAGGTGACCCACCTTGATTATCATGCGCATTATAAAGAGGGGTTTCAAAGGGAGATGGGCTGTTGCCAGCAGGAGAGTGAGTTTGTATGTGTGTGGGGGGGGGGAAGGGTGAGAAAACCTGGATTTGTGCTGGAAATGGCTCTACTTGGGGATCACTTTAGATAAGCTGTTGCCAGCGGGGGAGTGAGGTGGGAGGAAGTTTTGTTTCATGGTCTCTGTGTGTATATAATGTCTTCTGCAGTTTCCACGATATGCTATGCATCCGATGAAGTGAGCTGTAGCTCACGAAAGCTCATGCTCAAATAAACTGGTTAGTCTCTAAGGTGCCACAAGTACTCCTTTTCTTTTTACGAATACAGACTAACACGGCTGTTACTCTGAAACCTGTAGTTAACAGAGATTTCAAGAGACCATTTAATATACTGGGACCCACATGGCAACACGACCACTGCTTAGAATACTTCCGTACTCCTCCTTAGCAATTTGTCTCTGTTGCCACTTTTTGTAAGATTCCTTTTTGATTTTCAGGTCACTCGAGTCTTACTCCTCCTATCTTTCCTTCACATCGAAATAGTTTGCTGTGCTCAATTTAATGATCTCCTTAAGAAATCCCCACCCAGGGATTTCCCTAGACCCACTGGGGGGGGGGGGGGAGGGGAGGGGAAGGGGTACAATTTCCCCAACACTCCCCCCCCCCGCCCAGTTACATGCAGTGTTGCCAATTTAATCGTTGGTTGGAAATTTGAATTGAAACTGAAACATTAATACACACTTTAAAAGCATATACAGTATATGAGTATATACTTGTACCTGAGAAAGCATAATGGGTTTGAAAAGTATGAACAAAGACTAGCTTCCTCATACAGCTGTTATTTATGACAATGTCAGGACATTTGTTTCGGCTACACTGGCCTACCTAACAATTTCAAATTGCTATTTATAAGCAAGGTCTGAATGAGCTCTCCCCTGACAGCTAGTGATGAGCTGGGGTGGATGTAAAGGCTTCAGGACCAGACTGTATTTACATGAACACACTACTCTGCCTAGGTATCCAGCAGACAGAGCTGTGCTGCCCAAGTGATCCATTTTGGCTGGTGTTGGGTTACAAATCACTTAAGTATTATATGTGGGGATCATGAAATGTTGTTATCCTTACTATATGAGTCAAGGGCAGCAGAACTGTACTTAGCCCGACTGAATGAGGTCTCCCTCAGTGCTTAATTTGTGCTAGGGCTTGCCAGGGTTGAGCCCCAGCACCTCTAGGATTGGCAGTTCATAGCCCTGAGACCTCTGGGCTTCTCACATCAGTTATGAAAGTAACATATTTGCTTGAGCCCCGGCACCTCTTTCATTACAAATTAAGCACTGGTCACCCTCAACTGAACTTCACTCCCTAAGCAGGAGGTTTGGATGCCATATCGAGAGACAGAGACAGAGAGCGTTTGTGTGTGTGGGGCACAAGTGTTCTGCTTGGTGGTGTGGGCTCTGCCTAAGAGTCACAGGTACTATTTGACCTGCCCCTCTCTCCTGTTTACAGATAGAGTTGATTAGGCTTCATAGAGAGTCTTTTGGTTTGTTAAGTGACCACTAGAGCTGAAATCACTGATAATCTGATCTAAGTGCTTAGACCTGCTGTGGGACAGTGTTTCTGTGGAAGAGACAGCCCAGCCTGCACTAGCAGCGAGGTTCCCCCACTGAGAGCTGAAATCACTGAGAGCTGGGTGGAACCTAGAGAGACCAACTCGCAGAGGTCACAGTGGCAGGTGGCAGCAGAAGGTGACAGTGCAGGGCCATTGGGGATGGAGCGGTAGAGTGAACAGTGGCACGAAAAACAACAGCAGCCAGAGCATTGGACTATGTTTTAGTGACTTTTCTCCAGAATGCTAGATGTGTGACTGGGAAACGTATATAAATGTGTTTCCTAGAAGGCCAAGATTTTTAAAATGCATTTTTTGCCAAGGTCATTATCTCAAGAAGTCATTATCTTGGGGAGTTTCTGAACTAAACTTTTTTATTATTATACTTATTTGTTATGTAAGAACGACCGTAGTGGGTCAGATCAATGGTCCATCTATCCTAGCATCCTATCTTCCGACAGTGACTATTCCGAGGGCTTCAGAGGGCATAAACAGAACAGGGAATCATCGAATGATCCATCCCGTCGTCCACTCCCAGGTTCTGCTGAACAGAAGCTAGGGACACTCAGAGCATGGTGTTGCATCCCTCCCCATCCTGGCTAACAGCCATTGATGGACCTAACCTCCATGAACTTATCTAGTTCTTTTTTGAACCCTGTTATAATTTTGGCCTTCACAACATCCCTGGCAAAAAGTTCCACGGGTGACTGTGCATTGTGTGAAGAAATAGTTCCTTTTGTTTGTTTTAAACTTGCTGCCTATTAAATTTCATTGGGTGACCCCTGGTTCTTCTGTTAAGTGCAGGGGTACATAACACTTCCTTATTCATTTTCTCCACACCAGTTGAGATTTTATAAGCCTCTATCATATCCCCTCTTAGTCGTCTCTTTTCCAAGCTGAATAGTCCCAGTCTTTTTAATCTCTCCTCATATGAAATATATTCCATACTCCTAATCATTTTTGTTGCCCTTCTCTGCACCTTTTCCAATATATCTTTTTTGAGATGGGGTGACCAGAACTGCACACAGTATTCAAGATGTGGGCATATCTTGGATTTATATAGTAAAAGTGGAGGAGCTTGGTTTGCCAGACTGATCAGCTAAGCCAATACTGACAACCTATATGAAAAGGTTCCAAAATACCATGCCTCTGGACTGCATCAACATGCACAAAGCCTTATAAGCCAGTCACTATCAAAGCCAATTTTAAAAGAACTTAATGAGGCTGTTAAGAATGCTGGAGACACAACTCAGTTTCATGTGCTGTGTATTTATACCTGCCTACTGTATTTTCCACTCCATACATCTGATGAAGTGGGTTTTAGCCCATGAAAGCTTATGCCCAAATTTGTTAGTCTCTAAGGTGTCACAAGGACTCCTCGTTGTTTTAATTCAGCTTATGTGAACCAACATGGCTGTTGCATCATACTTTCTATTTAAGCAAGAAATACCACACACTACAAACCGGAGGCCAATGCTAAGTGCATTGTCACTTGTTAATCCTGAAGCTGGACACTGGTTTCAAATAAAATTGGCAAATGCTCACTATCTGTCTGCAAAAAACTCAGCTGACTCTCTAGAAGCATGCGGTGAACCGTGAAAGACTATGCAGTTGAAAAAGTGAAGAACTCTCTCACCATATTCAAAATATGTGCATACATGGCTGATGAATGCACCAATGCAAATAGGCATCAAGTATTACATCATTATGTATGTTATCTTGATGTTAAATGCTTGTAAATTGAACTCCAAATAGATGGCTGCTTATGCATTTGATGGGAGCTACAAACTTCTCTGGAAGACATAGTGGAGTCCTCTAGAGAGAAAAGTATAACCCAAATCTCTCCTATACACACTGCAGAGGCCATCTACTCCAGCTAGCGCTAGTATAAGATGCAGAATCTTCAAAAGACATTAAAAAGCCACACATTTAATGGCTTTTTTATATAGTCTTTTTCCAGCAGTCCTTTTGGACTCTTGAACATCTTGGAAACAAACAGAAGATACACTAAAAGGAAAGGAGTATTTGTGGCACCTTAGAGACTAACCAATTTATTTGAGCATAAGCTTTCGGGAGCTACAGCTCACTTCATCAGATACACTGGGATTGAAGTTCAAATGAGTCCAACCTGGGAAAACTTGCTGGCTTTCTCATGAGCGATTCTTGACTGTTGTCTTAAAATTACTGCAACCGTTATTACTGGCTTTAGAAAGTATCCACAAAGATAGGACAGATCTACGTAGTGAGGCTGGTGAACTACTTTTGTTACTAAGTTCAGAGAAGACTATTGCCATTCTTTCTCTTGTAAGTCTACTGTTGAAACCACTTGGGTCATTAAACAATGTCATCCAGGCATCTGCTACAACAGTAGTAGATCTTTGTCCAGCAATAGAAACTACCCTTGGATTAATCAGAGAGATGTCCATTGAAAATGTACTAGAAGAAGCAAAGACTTCAGTCCAGAAGTTAACTAATGAAAGTACTTATATTGACTCCTTAAGTGAAGGGGACAAGAAGTGCTTGTTAAGCCAACTGAAAAAGTACACAGACTTGATTCTTACAAATATACAATAGCGATTTCTGGATTCTCAGCCTCCACGTAGCTTTTACAGATGCCTGTCTTATAAAAGACGTACAGCTGAGTGGAGTAAGGCACTACCAGCAATAAGGCTACTATGTGATCAAGACAGAATAGAGAATTTTGAACCCTGAGTGGAATATCATACGACCAACGAATGAAGATTTAACTTCAACTTCTTTATCATCGCTAGTGGTTCAACCCAATATTTGTGCTATGTTTCCTGGGATGAAAGAAGTAGGAATTCATCTCTTGCTATTCCCAGTCACAACAGCTACAGTTGAGCGTTCTTTTCCCACACTAAATAGAATTTTGTGTTCTGAAAGAAGTCGCCTTCTGCCTGATCGTGAGCATATCATGAAGGACTGAAAGTAACAGACACACACACACAAGAAGACACCAAAGAGTGCAAAATTACAACAAAAAACCAAGACGGATGTAGATGTAGCGCTTCAGAGTAGGCTTGAGTAGCCGACTTCAATTTCTGTGATGATTTTAAAACAGGAGTTAAATCTAATAAAATACTTGTGGAACATTTTTCAGTTTTTACTGTGGTGCCATACAGCCCACCTTTGCCTTCCCAGTCTCAGTGCTCGTCAGCCCTCACCCCAATATTCCAACACCGCCCCCCCCCCCCCATTTCAATTCCTGGGGGAAAACACTGCCCCCAGCTCTCCTGAACTGAGATCTTCCTCTAAGATAGTCTTCCTTCAGGACCTCACCCACTGGCTCTCTGAGTTTGTCTACTGTTATGAAGGCCATTGTCCTTATTCCATTGCTCTCCCTCCTTCTTCCCTTAGCCTCAGGAACTCCACCAACGCCTGGCCACTGGCCCCCTCACCCCTCCAGCTCGGCGCCCAAGTGGCTCCCTGCCCCTCAGCCTCAGCGCTGCCCGGCTACTCCCCAGGGCCAGTGGGCTGAGCCCAACCCCCGCCTCGCTCTTCAAAGGGGATTCGAGGCAAGCCCTTGTGTGCCTGGGAGGGGTCCGGCTCCCAGCCGCGCTGCGGGCACCCGCGGGCCCAGCCCACACAGCGGAAGGGGCGGGCTCAGGCCGCCCTGCGTGCGACAAGGCCCAGAGGACGAAGCCCCGAGGCCTAGCGGCCCCCTCCAGCCTCGTGCGCCCGGCCGCGGCCCCGCGCGGTCACTTACCGGCCTGGGCGGCCGGGTGCTCCGGGCCCCGCGTGAAGGGGAAGCGGAAGAGCAGCTTGTTGCCGCGGCTGCCCGAGCTCACCAGGATCACGCTGATGGGGCTGGTACTCTCGCCCATCCCCCGGCGGCAGCGCCACCCCCGCGTCCCTCACAGCTCCCCGAGCTAGCGGGGGACGCAGGCCATAGAGACGCCTCGGTTCAGTAGCCTAGAAGGGCCTTAAAGAAGCAATGGCTGGCGCACTTCCGGTTCCGCGCATGCGCCGCCAGATAGCGCTGCGGCGGTCTAGAGGCCGCGCTCTGCCGCCGGCTCGGGGTGTGGCGAGACGCGAGCGACGCTTTCCCCGGGGCTGGGCCCGCTCGTGCGAGGCATGAGACGGCCCCCCCACCCGCGGCTGTGCCGCGCCCCGGGCTGCTCGGCCCCGCACGAGGACAGGACGCAGGCCCAGCGCAGACCCGTGCACAGCAGCCTGGGGCTCCGGGGCTACCCCCCGTGGCGCTGTCTCTGCGGCCTGTGCGTATCCTGCCGCTCAGACCCTGCCCGAGCCTGGGACCTGCCAGCCTCTGCCGCTCCCAGCCCAGCCCGCGGGACCCCGCAGCCGGGCCACGGGCTCCGGTTCACCCTCTCGCCCCCGCTTTGCTCGAACACCCGTTTGATTCCCCACCACAATTCCGTTCACCGGCCCAGGCCCTGCAGCGTCTCCCACCATCACCCAGCAGTGCCGCAGCGCCAAGCTGGAGGAAAAGACCTTGTAGACTCTACACTGAGCTGGGGGATTAACCACAACCAGCAAATACAAACTTAAACACACCAGCCCTGGTGTATACTAAGTGTTTCACATTGTGCTAATTAATATGTTATAACTGTGATTTTCCAGAGTACACAAACCCATGTGGCCAGCATTTCAGTACATCCCTGAATAATGTCTAGCAGAAGCATCACCTGTTCTTTCTGCATGCCTCAGCTCCCTTCTCCCAGTCCTGTGTCATTGCCTCTTGCTAACAGATCAGCCACCCAAGGGAAAGAATGCCCCCAGATACCCTGCCCTAGCGCAAGGCCTGTGACCCTCACAATGGGACTCATTTCATACACTCCAGACTGAAATCCATGGGGGAGAATTTCCTGTATCAAAATGTGACAAGTGTCTGCTGATACTTCCTTTCCTTGGATATAGCATTCATTAGAACTGATCTTATTGCCCAAACTCCACTGTTACGATCTCTCTGGCTTTCTGTGCACTGTGGGTCTGACCCTCTGATTTAGCTTTTCTTACCAAATGCAATCCCTGTTGAATTTATACCTTTCTCTAGATCATTAATGAAAACATTATTGCCTGTTGTAGGTCACTTGATACTACTCCTCTTACCCTTAATGTTTATTTTCAGTCCTCTGTTTGCCAAACAATTTCCAGTTCATATTCAGGAATTTTAATTGGGATCAGGACAATGTCCATTATTAGGGATTACAATGGAAAAGGATCTGTATTTTCATCTGGATACCTTGCATAAAAACTTCTCGGTATCAATTTGCTATATACAGCTACTTTAAAAAAGACTAAGAAGACTTTGAGCAACAAAGTAATACATACTAAATATGGATTTAACTCTGCAGGATCCCCTTTCAGAGGTTGCATACAAAGAGAAATGGGTGGCCAGGGGGTGGATGGACACACTGTTGAGTGCTTTATCTGCCTTGCCGTTCTCTGTGAGGCGGATGATAAAGATTGTAGCAGGAGCAGATGTTGCCCAAGTGAGATATTTGTTTGAGAGTGATTAAAGAGCAGGCATATTATCTCCAAAGAGCATTATTTGTGTCCCAGAACTGTGTTAACTGTGCTACAATTTCACAGTTTGTCTTCTGTGAAGCAAAATATTAATTTTAAAAAAGATAAGAAATTACAGGTATGCTTGTCATTTACATTTGGGAGAGGCTGTAGTTAAATTCAAGCAAAAAGTCTAATAAGCCTGTTACAGGGTAGCTGATCCATCAGAGCCTCAGGCACCCAACCTACCTGAGACAGGCTCCTCTAAGGAGAATGGACCAACTCAGCACCACATGAGTAGTTAACTACCTAGTGGCTGGGTGGCAGTTAATTAGTTAAGGAACATCTAGGCCTAATAAAGGTTTATGAAAGCTCAGTCAGGGGCTCAGATCAGAGAAGAAGCTCCTAAGGAGAGGAAATTTGCAGGGGAGTTGGTTAGAAAGAGCTTACCAGGAAAGAGGACGTAGAAGAGTTGCTGCTGGGGAGAGCAGTTCGTAACCACTTTCGTGCGAGATGGATGAGGTCATATAATTGGGACCGTGGGGTTTTGTTTTCCTGGTACCTCCACTCATGATATCGCTGGACCCGCACTGCAGTCGTTACCCCAGATCTGGCCAGGATCTCTGCTTTCAGCTGGGGGTAGTCTGCCGCAGCCTCTTCAGGCAAATCATAGTAGGCCTTCTGGGCCTCCCCACACAGGAATGGAGCGAGGATGCCAGACCACTGTTCTCGGGGCCAAGCCTCCCGCAGGGCTGTCCTCTCACGGGCCAGGAAGTACACCTCTACGTCATCCTCCCGCGTCATTTTCTGCAGCCAATTGCTGGCCCGCATGATCTGCATCCCATCATGGCCGCGGTTCAGCTCTGTAAGGGCCTTTACCTGGTTTACCAGTTCCCGCAACATAGCACGGTCTTGAGCAGCCTGGTCCATCAGCAGGAGATTAGTCTCTTGCTGCAGCCACTCTGCCTCCTGTTGGGCGGCTGCCTGGACACAGGTAGCCTCCTGCTGGGCAGCCGTGGCTTGTATCAGTGCCCGCACTACCTCCTCCATTGTGGTGAAAAAAATAAAGATAGACCCTCTCCCCCTTTTTTTTCCCCAAACACCCTCCTTCTTCCGCCGCGCTGTGTACACCAAATCGCTCTTCTGACACCAGTTGTGACAAAGTTCCTCCTCTACCTTGGTGGGTCTTGCTCTTATTGCTCTAAGGTGGGTCAGATTTGCTCACCTTGGAGCTTCATGGCAGCCCTCAGCTTGGCCGTTTTTCTGAATGCACAGTCCAGGTCGACTCCTCCTGTGTCTGACCAGGAGTTGGGAGGTTTGGGGGGAACCCGGGCCCGCCCTTTACTCCGGGTTCCAGCCCAGTGCCCTGTGGAATGCAGCTGTCTAGAGTGCCTCCTGGAACAGCTGTGCGACAGCTACAACTCTCTGGGCTACTTCCCCATGGCCTCCTCCCAACACCTTCTTTATTCTCACCATAGGACCTTCCGCATGGTGTCTGATAACGCTTGTACTCCTCAGTCCTCCAACAGTCCACGTTCTCACTCTCAGCTCCTCACACATGCACCACAAACTGAAGTGAGCTTCTTTTTAAACGCGGGTGCCCTGATTAGCCTGCCTTAATTGATTCTAACAGCTTCTTGATTGGCTGCAGGTGTTCTAATCAGCCTGTCTTAATTGTCTCCAGAAGGTTCCTGATTGTTCTGGAACCTTCCCTGTTGGAGGACGGGACCGTTTCCTAGCTCGCTCCTCAGCTATCTGCTTTCTATTCTTTCCTAAAGCCCCCTGGCCTGGATTTTTCTTACTTTTGGACCCTGCCTTAGTTTACCCCCGAACGGGCCGGATGCTTTTTGTGTTTTTGTTTTGTTTTGTTTTGGTTTGATTTTCTGCCGCTTTTTGCTTTTGTTTGAGTGCTGACAGGCTGCCATTTTGCAGCCGGCACCACTCGCCCCCCTCGCCTGCTTTCGGGCGCAGCTATTTGTTTTAGCTGAGACCCCCGGAGGAGGGGGGGAAGATTGCTGATTTTGCTATCCGGAGGGGAGAGTGGAAGCCCCCAGACCCAGCCGCTTTGCTGGCAGCTCGGACTATCTCTACAGCTGACCAAACAAGACTCTTTGGACAAACGTGCGTGGGTTTATACCCCCCCCTGCTTTCGGACTGCTTATTTTACAGCCTGCCCCTATTACTGAATTCCCCCCCCCCCCCCTTGTCCACCCCATTTGGTATTTTTCCTCTTTTCCCCCGCCTGTAGCCTAGTAGGGAGGAGTGGTTAACTCACCTCCCCCTCTCCCCCCCTTCTCCTTCCGGTTGTCTCCCCGTCTCTCCCTGCTCACGATGGCAGGGAATGGGAGGGGCGAGGCCCCTTTGGCAAATTTAGTTGTTTCTCCCCCACCCCCCCCCCTGCCCAACCCCCAACCTCCCCCCCCCACCACAATTGTCAAAATACTTGCCACCGCCCCCGCTGGGGCACCGGCAGCAGGAAGTACCGGAGTGCTTACTGCTGCTGCTGCTATGCCCCCTGCCCCCTCAGGTTCTAAGCACCCCCTGCCAGCTGGCCGCAAAAACCAGGGCGGGCCGAAAGGAAAGGGCCCCGCTAAAACATCTGGGCCCTCCATGGCAGGGGCTGCCCCCACAGCCGTAGCCTCGTCATCGACCGCGACGCCCCTCCCCACGGTTCCCTCCACCAGCTCTGCGAGTGCCCCTCCCCCGGGCCCCAGGACATATGCCCGGGCGGTGGCAGGTTCCCCCTTGCCTGCCGCCTCGTCATCTCACCCACCCACCGCCTCCGCTACCATCACCAGCAGCCGGGGCCCTTTTTCCACCTTGACCAGGAGGCACGGTGTCCATTGCCTCCTGGTGCCCACCTCACCCCACGTGGAGACATACGTGCAGGCGTTGGCGAAGGTGGTAGGACCCACGGCTATTGTGGCGGCCTCCAAGATGTATGGGAAGGTCGTTTTTTTCTTAGCTACGGAGGCTGCCGCCCAAGAGGCGGTGGAGAGGGGCCTGGTGGTGGGGGGGGTGTTCGTCTCCCTAGAGCCGCTAGAAGACCTGGGCGTTCGCCTCGTCCTCACCTCCGTTCCTCCCTTTTTACCCAATGCTGCCCTGTTACCCGCTCTCTCCGCCCTGGGGAAACTTACCTCTGTCATCAGCCCTCTCCCGTTGGGCTGCAAGGACCCCACCCTCCGTCACGTCCTTTCTTTCCGCCGGCAAGTGCAGCTTCTACCGCCGGCGGGGGTGCGTGACGGGGAGGCGCTCGAGGGGTCCTTCCTAGTCCCCTACCAGGGAGCCCGCTATCGGGTCTTTTACTCCACCGGAGAGGCCCGGTGCTACCTCTGCCGCTCGGCCGGGCATGTCCGCAGAGACTGCCCTTTGGCCCGGAGGGGAGGGGCACCCGAGCCCCCCGAGACCTGGCAGGATATCGGCCCCGTTGTTGCCGACACCCCTGGCTGCCCAGCACCTGAAACCAACCCTCCTCCTACTCAATCCATCGCTGCTCCCGCCCGGGCCCCGGAGACTTCTTCCCTACTACGCCCGGGCGAGCAAGGGAGTCCCACCCTTGCCATTTCCATTTCAGCAGAACCTATGGAGGAGGGTGCGACAGGCATAGGAGAGGGCCCACCCCAAGGAGAACCCCCCCCTCCTTATGCTGCCTCACCGTTGCCCCCCCGAACCCCTGAATTATCGCCTCCGCCCCCCGACACGACCCCTGCTAACCAGCCCCCTGACGACGCTATGGAGGGCTGGAACCTAGTCCAGGGGAAACGGAGCAAGCGGAAGGCTCGAGCTCCGCTGCATCCATCCGACGTGGAAGCCCCCCGGAAGACCAGGAAGGGAGGCACTGACATCGAGCCCTCCGCTACGACCACGAGTGAGGTCCATCCGCTGGTGTTGGGAGGGGAAGACAGACTGGCTTTGGAGGGCAGGACCCCCCCCCCATGGGAGACCCTCCCCTCCGAGGCCCCTGAGGACGCCCCTTCTGCCCGGATACCATCCGAACCCCCCGCGAATCCCGAGGCGACTGCTGAAGCGGGCCCTAGAGGAGAGGCCCCCGGGGTAGCAGGCGTTGGCCTCTCCTCCATGTACGCGGAGATTGAGGCCCTAGATTTGACCCCGGTCACCCAGGGAGAGGATGATCTACTCCCAGCTGGCCTCGGGATGGGCAATTTCACCCCAGCCCCTTTTTCCCCAGGCTCCCTCCCCCTGCTTGCCTTCCCGGGCGAGCACCATGCAGAAGGTGGTCTACCACCGGATGCCACGGCCGCCAAGACCACCACGGAGTCAATGCCTAGCATTACTGGGAGCCCCCTCCCTTACCCCTTAACCCTCGTTTCTGCTCAGGAGGCACCTTCCTTTAGCTGCTTGCCTCCTGAATCTCAGAGCCTTACCTCTGCCCCTGCCCCCTCCCCTGCCCCCACCCAGTTTACCCCCTCCTGCAATGCTCCTGCCGCCCCTGGGGTTGCAGATTCCCCCCAGGGAGCAGTTTCTGCACTTTTTAGTTGCGACCCATTAGGAGCTGCAATTTTCCCCCCGCCATCCCCTTCCACCCCAAGGCATGAAATGGATTTAACAACCCCAGCCTGTCAGACGCCCCGTCGGTGGTCCGCACCTTGCCTACCCGCCTTAGCGGACCTCGCGGCTGTATTAAGAATCCCACCGGGGAGTACCCCGGGAACCGTAACCCCATCCCCCCATGAGCTGCGGCATGCACTACGGAAGTTCTTAGAACACACCCGTGGTGCCCGCAATAAAGTACAGCTAGCTCTTCAGCTCTGGGGGGACTTTGAACAAGTTTTTCAGGCCACAAGGGCCCTTATAAAGGAGGGCAGAGGGCACGGCAGGCGCGGTGCTACGGCCTACGAGCGGGCCCGCAGTTTCCAAAGCGATCTACTCATCTATGAGATGGGTCACGGGTTGCTGCGCAACCCGCCGAGGGCCACAAACACTCCCGCCACTGAGAAACCCCCACCCCCCCAGCCCTCCGCATGATGCCCTTTATTATTGCAACCTTGAATACCAGGGGCTGTAGGATGGCTCTCCGCAGGTCCCAGGTGCTCTCTTACCTTCGGGAAGGTGGGTACTCTGTAGTTTTCCTGCAGGAGACCCATACTGACCCGACCTTTGAGGACAGGTGGTGGCTGGAGTGGGGGGACGGGGTCTACTTTAGCCACTTCACGACTTGGCAAGCTGGAGTGGCGACCCTGTTCTCCCCCACCCTACAGCCCGAGGTGCTGGGAGTCACTGAGGTCGTGCCGGGCCACCTGTTGCACCTTCGAGTCCGTGTGGAGGGGCTCGTGGTCAACCTTGTTAATATCTATGCCCCGCAAATGAGCCCAAAGCAGCCACAATTTTACCAGCGGGTGTCCGACTTTCTCGGCACCCTAGATTCGCACGAGTGCCTGGTCCTGGGAGGGGACTTCAACACCACCCTCGAGGAACAGGACCGCTCAGGGGCCGAGCCGAGCCCAACTGCTGCGAACGTCCTCCGGGGAATAGTTGAGTATCACTCCCTAGTGGATGTCTGGCGTGACCATCACCCAGATGACACCTCCACGTTCACTTTTGTCCGGGTGGAGGCCCATCGGTCACACCACTCTCGGTTGGACCGTATTTATTTATCCCGTTTCCACCTTTCACAGGCTCACTCCTCCACCATTCGGCCGGCCCCTTTTTCCGACCATCATTTAGTTACTATAACGGTCTCCCTCCGGGCAGAGAGATCGGGGCCGGCCTATTGGCACTTTAATAATAGCCTGTTGGAGGACGAGAACTTTGTGACGTCCTTCCGGGAGTTTTGGCTGGCCTGGCGAGAGCAGTGGCATGCCTTTCCCTCGGTGCGGCGCTGGTGGGATTTAGGGAAGGTGCGCGCCAAGCTCTTCTGCCGCGATTATACTCGGGGCACTAGCCGGCGGAGAAATGCGGCGATAGAGCAGTTGGAACGGGAGGTCTTGGAGCTGGAGAGGCGCCTGGCCGCCGACCCCAAAGATCCGTCCCTCTGCGGAGCGTGCCGGGAGAAGCGGGAGGAGCTTCGGGCCCTCGAGGACCACCGGGCCCGAGGTGCCTTCGTCCGGTCCCGCATCCGCCTCCTTCGGGAGATGGACCGCGGCTCCCGCTTCTTCTATGCCCTGGAGAAAACGAGGGGGGCCAAGAAACACGTCACCTGCCTTCTAGTGGAAGACGGCACCCCCCTCACGGATCCGGAGGAGATGTGTGGGAGGGCCCGCGACTTCTACACAAGCCTTTTCTCCCCGGATCCGACCGATCCTGACGCTTGCGAGGTGCTCTGGGAGGAACTCCCCACGGTCAGCGTAGGCGACCGAGACCGGCTGGAGCTGCCTCTCACCCTGGCCGAGTTCTCGGAAGCCCTCCGCCGCATGCCCACCAATAAATCTCCGGGCATGGACGGGCTGACCGTGGAGTTTTACCGCACGTTCTGGGACATCCTCGGCCCAGACCTAGTCACCGTCTGGGCTGAGTCTTTGCAGGGCGGGGTCCTCCCTCTGTCGTGCAGGCGAGCGGTGCTCGCCTTGCTGCCAAAGAAGGGGGACCTCCGCGATTTACGAAACTAGCGTCCCCTCTCACTCCTTAGCACGGATTACAAAATCGTAGCGAAAGCAATTTCGCTGCGGCTAGGGTCCGTGATGGCGGACGTGATCCACCCAGACCAGACCTATACTGTCCCGGGTCGCAGCATTTTTGACAACCTCTTTCTAGTCCGAGACCTTTTGGAACTCGGGCGGAGAGACGGTCTGTCGTTCGCCCTCCTGTCTCTTGATCAGGAGAAGGCGTTTGATAGAGTAGACCACGGGTACCTCCTGAGCACCCTGCGGGCGTTTGGATTCGGACCTCAGTTTGTGAGTTTTCTCCGGGTGCTGTACGCCTCCGCGGAGTGTTTGGTTAGGCTCAACTGGACCCTGACCGAACCGGTCAGCTTCGGGCGAGGAGTGCGACAGGGGTGCCCCCTCTCAGGCCAGCTGTACGCTCTTGCGATCGAGCCTTTCCTCTGTCTCCTCCGCAGGAGGTTGACGGGGTTGGTGCTGCGGGAGCCGGAGCTGCGGCTGGTCCTGTCGGCGTACGCCGATGACGTGCTTCTCGTGGTCCAGGACCCGGGCGACCTGGCGCGAGTGGAGGCATGCCAGGCCATCTATTTGGCAGCCTCCTCCGCCCGAGTCAACTGGGTCAAGAGCTCTGGCTTGGCGGTAGGGGACTGGCGGCAGGCAAGCTCCCTCCCACCCGCGCTTCAGACCATCCGGTGGAGCGAGGGTCCTCTGCTCTATCTCGGCGTTTACCTTTCCGCCACGCACCCTTCCCCGCCGGAGAACTGGCAAAATTTAGAGGGCGGGGTGATAGAGCGGATCCGGAAATGGACGAGGCTACTCCGATGTCTCTCCCTCCGAGGGAGAGCACTGGTGCTTAACCAACTAGTCCTGTCCACGCTCTGGTACCGGCTCAACACCCTGGCCCCGGCCCCGGGTTTCCTGTCCCACCTTCGGAGATTGATTCTAGAGTTCTTTTGGTCGGGAATGCACTGGGCCCCTGTCGGAGTTCTTCATTTACCCCTGAAGGAAGGAGGGCAGGGCCTGAAATGTCTGTACACTCAGGTCCGCGTTTTCCGCCTCCAGGCCCTGCAGAGGCTCCTTTACAGTGCAGGTAGTTCAACGTGGAGCATATTGGCGCACGCCTTTCTGCGCCGCTTCCACGGGCTCCGATACGACCGGCAGCTCTTTTATCTTTGTCCGAGAGGTTTTCCGCGAGACCTCTCCGAGCTGCCGGTCTTCTACCAGGACCTCCTCCGGACCTGGAAACTGTTTCTCACGACCAGGTCCGTGGCGGCCACCGTGGGAGCAGATCTCCTCACGGAGCCCCTGCTACACAACCCCCAACTCCGTGTGCAGGTGGCGGAGTCCCGCTCGGTGCGCCAGAGGCTGGTCCTGGCGGAAGTCACGAGGGTCGGAGACCTCCTGGACTACGACCGGAGAGACTGGCTGGATCCCCTGACGCTCGCTCGGCGCATGGGGCTCTCCAGCCCCCGTACTCCCCGGCGCGTACTTCAGGAGGTGAGGGCTGCCTTGACCCCCGCTGCTCGGGCTTATGTTAACCGCGCCTTGTGCGAGGGCGCACCCCGCCCATCCTCTACCCCGGGCCCACCGGACCTTTCCATTGGGCCCCTACCCTGCCGATCCCGACAAACCCCTCACCTTTTCACAGCGAGCAGTTTTCAACTTGCATCACGGAAATATTTGTATACACTCACGCTTCACAGCCTTCACGCCCACACCCTGGTGCCCCGTCCCGACACAAAGTGGCGGGACCTCCTGCTACCTTTGGAGGGTGAGCAACCTCGGTGGGCCAGCCTGTACTCCACCCTGGTCCCGAGGCCCGTCGGGGACATCAGTTGGCGGCTCCTTCACGGAGCTGTGAGCACGGGCGTGTTTTTGACACGGTTTACTTCCATCTCGGATACTTGTCCTTTTTGTAATGTGAGGGAAACCCTGGCGCATGTCTATTTAGAGTGTGCCAGATTGCAGCCCCTTTTTCGGCTCCTCACAAATCTTCTATTGCGCTTCTGGCTTCATTTTTCTCCCCACCTCTTTATCTATACTCTCCCCATCCGTGGCCCCACAAAATCGCGGGATCTCCTGGTTAACCTCCTCCTAGCCTTGGCTAAAACAGCCATTTACAAAACCAGAGAGAAGAGGTTGGCCCATGAAACGTCCTGCGATTGTAGGGCCTTTTTCCGATCCTCAGTACATTCACGTATCCGAGCGGAGTTTCTCTGGGCGGCGTCCACTGACTCCCTTGACACCTTCGAAGAGCGGTGGGCGCTGTCCGGGGCTCTCTGCTCGGTGACCCCGTCCGGTTCCCTCCGTCTGACCTTTGATTGAGGGGAAGAGCGAGAGACACCAGCCCCAGCCATTGCCGCTGTGGACACCATCGTCACTGTCATCTAGGAGGGGTCCTATAATACGTGGGTGTCCCCCCCCCACCCCCAAATCACCCACCCCGCAGCCGTGCCCATCTTGCCGGGCACTCTCAGGGGGGGGATAATCGGTGATACCAGGCGCGGCACTGGGTAACTCGAGGGGGTGGAAGACCACGAGTGTCGAGGAAGCCCCCCCGCTCTAAGCCCAGGCTAGCCTGAACACTTCTCCCTCCTGAAAGCTGCTGTGTTATACCTTCTGTTTGCGTTGTTTTGTTGCATACTTTGATTTGGTTCTTTGGTGATTCTTGTAATTGTCACAATAAAATTTTTTTTCTGTTTCAAAAAAAAAAAAAAAAAAAAACCTTCCCTGTTACCTTACCCGGGGAAGGGACCTACTTAACCTGGGGCTAATATATCTGCCTTCTGTTACTTTACTGTAGCCATCTAGCCTGACCCTGTCACAATATATGTAAAATATATAGAACACGTAACAAGGTATTCTTTCTGTTGATACTCGCATGTGCACACACACACAAACTACTCCTAGTGTTTAAAGATATAAGTCATTAAGTTGGAATCTCGTGGGGAGAAAATATATATATACTGTGCTTTGAAGATCTAGCACGCTAATTGTTATGCATTATCTCTGCAGCTCAGCTTCACTTTTTACTTCCACAGGATCTTTGGCAAAATTGAGTTCTTGGTCCCCACAAAGGGAAATCCCATAATGTATACACACACATGTAATCTGAGAGGTGAACAAATGAAGCATTGTCCTTGCTTTTCTGCTGACTGGAGGTCTTGACTCATTGCAGTTCTAGTGGTCAGGAGTTAATTGGAACAGTCACGGTTTGGTGCGTTTTGTTTTAATGAAACTCTGCTTCATACAAATTCCTTTGTAAAAATTCCCACCGTGTGAAGTATGGAAAAAAAGCACAAAAAACACAGTGGAGCTACACAGTAGTGAGCTGTGTCCCCAGCCAGGAAGCAAGGCTCCTGGGAAGAGAGGAAGACTCGTTCAGGTGTGAAGATCGTAGCTCGCAATTTGGACTTTGGCGAGCTGGGTTCAGTTCCTTGCTCTACATCAGACTGCTTGAGTCTTTTTGGGCAAGTCACTTAAGTGGGATCCCCAAGGGACTTAAGTGTTGCGACATTGAGCATCACAATGCCTAACTTTTAGGCACCTTTAAAATCCAGGAAAAACACCGTCTATGAAGCCAATTTAGGCACCTCCATCCCCTGTACAAAATGAGCAGATAGATAGGCATCTTAGAATGCAAGCCACAAAGTCAGCATGCTAGGTGCAGAGCCATCTAAGCTAGCCAATGGCAGATGCTCACCAGAGGAGTGTGTGCTAAATCCTGCCCCTTTTAGAGCTAGGTGCCTGTCTCTGCTTAGTGAGCCGGTAACGGGAACCTGCTGCCTGGAATCAGGTGGCCTAGGTACCTAAGGTGTTTCTAGTGGGAATGAGTTGGGCAGTTGTCTTAGTCCGTAGAAAATGGCTAGAGGAGGAGATGCTGCCCAACTTATAACTTTTAGCCCTGTGGTTAGAACCTTGAACTCACAAGGTTCAATTCCCCCCTCTCTGGCAGTGGAGGAGAAAGGATTTGAAGGGGGATCTCCCCCTTTTCAAGACCATGGTTTAACCTCTGGGCTTTGGGAGAGTCTGATAAGTTGGGGAGGGGTGTTCCTCCGTGTCTCCTGTTGAAGTTGTTCCATTGTGGATAAATAATTAAATAGCCATTGAAACAGGGGGTCTGGACTCAGAGTCTCCCACCTCCCAAGTGGGTGCCATGACCACTCAGAGTCATTCCAATTCTCCCTCTCCCTCACCAATGACTATTTAAGTATTAATCCACAGGGGAACAGTTGTTGGGCCAGGGAGAAAGAGAGCATGCAAATTGGAATGGGTCTGTAGTCCAGGGCTAGGACATCCAGCTGGGAGGAGAGACACCCTGGGTCTAACCACTCTTTCATTATTTAGCTACAGCTTCAAGAGGAGAGACTGCTGGGGCCCCACAGGTTAATAGGTCTTAAAGCCAGAAGGGTCCATAATATTTATCTAGTCTGACCTCCTCTATATCACAGGCCAGAAAACCTCAAGTATCATTATTCCCCTTTTACAGATGGGGAACTGAGGCACAGAGAGACTAAGTGACTCACCCAAAGAGCCTGTTCAGGAGCAGGACTTGAACTCAGCTCATCTGTATCACAGTGTAGCAAACTAACCACTTAGTCACCCTTCCCCTCTTAGCTGTCTTCCTACCACACTGGGGACAGAGCCAAACTGCTCAGGGTGATGTTTTTAATTATTTAAAAGACAGCAAACCATAGTGCAATGATAATTGGCTCTGGTGCTGTGATGTTCACACACAACCCCAGCAACCCTCTCCAGTGTAGCAGCGTTCCATGGCACATGGGTGAATTCCTCACAACTAAGCCACATGCTCTTTGCTTCTGCTCTGCCTTTTTGGGTGACATAATGGTAATTCTGTAAAAATGACAATGACATTAAATAAGGTTTCATGGGTCAGCACCCAAATGTCAGAAAAAACCATACTCAGGTCTCCAATGCAACTGTAACTCTGACCTCAGTGGCTGCACATTATGGTACTATCCTTAGTTATGTGATCACAGACAATGATTTCTGCAGGGCTCCTGCCTCTTTGGTGCTCAGGTTGGGTAGTGAACAGTGAATGAGGGAGGGACCCTGAGAAGCCCTGCATTATTCTCCACCAATTCTGTTCCCAGGGACATCTGCAGTGAAGTAAATGGAGGTAGTCCTGTGACTGAGAAAAGAATTTGGCCCTCTGTGCAGATTGTAGCATGCAGAAAGTGGAGTGGGGACTCGTGGATACAAATACATGAACATTGTGTCCATTTACAAATAATGCCATTATTAAAAACATTTTAAAATTAGGATTTAATTTCCAGGGAGAAAATAAATGTTTTTTAATGCCAGTTTTCTTATTAACGGCACTGTGCGCAGCCTTCCTCACCAACTTTATGAGGCAGAGGTCTCCTGGATATTGGAGTATGTGATTATGTAATTAAGGGCTGTGTCATATGCCATACGCACAAGTGGGCAGAGTTAAGGGGACCTAGCTTTGGAGTGCACTAAAATTTTAACACATGTATAGAATATTTTGAAAGGAATAAAGATAAAGCATAGAGAGGAGGCCTGTAATAAATGAAATTCCAAGGGAAGCACTAGTCACTTATGCAGTGTGGCTCAGCACTTCCAGAGTCCTGAGCCCAGTGCTCAGCCTGAGTAGCTGGGCCAGATCCTCTCTACTTCAGCCCACAGGTCACTGGGGAAGATGGAAGGATGCATCAGCAATCATCTGGCTCTAACTCTACCACCTCCACCACTCATCCATGCATCACTCCCTTCCCCTCCCCAGCATGCTGCTACATAAGGCCTCCTCCATGGTGATAGGGGCTGGATGTGCCCCCTAACACATAAGGTTTTATTTGGCATGAGCCACTAGGAATCACTCATCTCCTTCACATAGTGTGCACTGAATGTACCAAGGGTCCACAGGGAGCCCCGTTGGGGCACATTGTAAGTGGGAGAGTCCAGGGCATTTTTGACGATGTTGCTCACTTAGCCATCTGGAAAATGCCAAGCCTCATTCAAAGCCTACTGCACAAGCACAAAGGGCAATTTTCAGAGTTTTGTACATTTGTCCAGTCAAAACCAATTCTCAGAAAACTCAAAGACATTTCTCCTCAATGAGGGCTGTTTCCCGACCAAATTCCCACTCCAGCCACTACCCTACCAGGAAGGTTCAAAAAAATATTGCAAGGTTTTATTATTACAGAGTCATAGATTTTGAGGTCAGAAGGGACCATCATGATCATCTAGCCTGACCTCCTGCCCATTGTAGGCCATAATAAACCCCTAACCTGCAGCTGAGTTACTGAACTCCTCAAATCATGGCTTAAAGATGTCAAGTTGCAGAGAATTCACCATTTACACTAGTTTAAAGCTTCAAGTGACCCGTGCCCCGCACTGCTGAGGAAGGTGAAAACCCCCTAGGGTCTCCGCCAATCTGACCCGGGGAAAAATTCTTTCCCAACGCCAAATATGGTGACCATAATGGGCTCAAACTTACAATAAAAACCCACAGGCAGAGACCAGGCCCAGGAAATGTCCATTCCAACAGTGAAGGCTTTGGAGAGTCAAGAGTCAACTGCAGCCTGATCAGAATGGAAACACTCGAGCCACCAGCCTTCACTACACTACTCACTGTTGCTAGAGCTCCAGCACTCACAAAGAGAAGCCTCCTGCGCTGGGCAGCCTCTCTCCCCATTAACTGAAGACACCTGCTAATCGTATGCGCCTGTCTGGGAGCAGCAGTGCCTCTCATGCTCCAGGCCTGAGTAGCAATGCTTGCCACAGCATAGGCACAGAGCCTGCTGCCTCACCAGTGGCAGGGGGCCCTGCATAGTGATGCGTGGCATCACAGTGCAGTTAGCTGTCTTCGAGGCTAGCAGCAAGGAGCAGTTAGTGGGAAGCACTTCCAACTCTGCATCCACCACAGCTGAAGGAGGACTGAATGCTCTGGCTAGAGGAGCAAATGAAGCCTGTTGAGGGCTTGTCTAGATTGGGGAAATCTGCAATGGTACAACCCCCCAATGTAGACACATTACACTGGGGTGCTTAACTTTGGTTTCACAGCAGTGCAGAACATCCACACTGGGGTTGCATTGGTGCAGCCTCACACTGCAAAAGCCCATAGTGCAGGCAAGCCCTTGCAGGGTAGGTCGCACTGGGCCAAATCACACTTTGCACTGGTGCAGTGTGTCTCCATTAGAGGCTTGCACAGGTGTAATCACACCCTTCTAACCCTATTGTTCTACGATTAGTGGAGATTTGCCTAATCTGGACAAGCTCTGAGGCACGCAAATGGCCCAAGCACCACTAGTTCCCTGAAAGGTGTCCCCTGTAAGGCAGAATTACCTTCTCCAGAAAGCAGCAGCCATTGGGTTTAAATCTATTCCCCGAAGACCCTGTGGGTCAGACAGTTTCCCAGTGAAACATGATGTCCCGACAAGGTGGAGGGGATTGTACATCATCTCTCCTGACCCTCCACAAATTATAGATATTCACAGATGACCAACCCCTTCTAAGGGAAAGGGCAGTTGTCAGGGGCTGGCTTGTGGATATGAATCATCACGCTGCAGTTTTTGCAAGGTGCAAGGGTGTTCATTTTGTCCGAAGTCATTGGTCCAAGTTTCTTCTCTGATTGTGGCAGTTTCTTGTCTGTGGCCTGCTGTCAGTATGGCGGGGTGAGGGGAGCTGTGTGCATTGCTTTTATAAGTTGATCTTGGTGGCAGATGGGTCTGCTGTAGCCCGTGTCACAGGCACAGGGACAAGGGGTTCCTTCTTGCAATCACATCAGCACTCTTCTCCGGAGGAGCATTTCTTTGAAGCTGTATCTAACTGCAGGGCCTGGCAATCCCTCCAGCCACTCTTGGCTGCCTAGTGACTCTAGACATATGCCAGCCATCCCCTTGCTCATTCACTCCCCTGCACCTTGCTTGTGTCTGTGTATTTAGGCTGTGAGCTCTTCCAGGGAGGAACCATGTCCTCCTGTGTGTTGGTACAGCATGGAACACAATGGGCTCCCAGTCCCGACTGGGGCCTTCTGTGCTATCCCACAATATAAGGGATAAATAATAGTAATAATTATATGTCAAGGAATGAAAGACCTGAAGAATCAAATACTCCAGCAATGAGCTCCAGAGAAATACCTATATGCCAATGAATTATAGATTTCAGAAACTGATTTCTGGGTGCCTGCTATTTTACTGCAAGAAGGCAACATGGTTCAGACACTTTGAAATCTAGTGATCAGAAACATTCTGTAGATATAGAGGTAGTATATAATAATAATTTTCACATACACACACACGTTTCTGTGGAACCCTACTTAATTCAGCAAGGTGTGTGTATGTGTGTTTGTACAAAGTATCATTACTACTGCTACTTTCATGAGAAGTTTTTAGATCTGAAGTGATGTAATTTTTTTAACTAGTGCTATATAGTAATGTCCTTGTATAATTAGTAAATCATTCTTTGCAGGAGCAACTCCCACTGACTTCAGCGAGGCCAGAATTTTACCCACAGTCTGCATTTAGCACATCCTGATCTCTCCCCATGTAATATGGAAAGCAGTGATCTGTCACGGCTGTCACCTCTCTCCAAGCCTTTTAGCATGTTTGTGAAACATGTTGATGATTCCCTCCATGTTCTTTGGCCTGACATTTTCCACTTTGTCATTATGATTCCCCAGTACTGTTTGGTTGCTCATCTGTGCCCCTGCGGCCAGTTCATTTCCCCTGGCCATCCCATTGCTGCTTAAGATGTGAGAAATTGATAAAACCTCCCAGTGTACAATCCAGAGTAGGGCAAGGCATTGTTTCATAGGGAGATAAGATAGCCCCACGTCATTGGGTGGGTCCCAGAAGTGACCAATGACAATGGACAGCTGCCAAGTTCTGCTCTCCCCTTCCCCTTTATAACTGAGGCTGTGAAGGCAATCATGACAGACCTGTCCAAGTTTCCATTGTAAGAAGGCTGATCTCACAAACTCCAGCAGCGATGACTCTGACTCAAGCTGAGAAGGCTGCAGTAGTTGCCATTTGGGGAAAGATAGCTGCCCAAGTTGATGCCCTTGGGACCGAGTCGCTGGAGAGGTAAGCAATGCAGCATCTTTGCTTAGATACTGTGGGCCTGTCTCTGATCTCAGTCTGGTAGACTTACTCTAGTGTAAAACTTGTGTGAATGAGATCAGAATGAGGCCCTGAGACACTCATTAGATTCTGTGGGCCAAATTCACCACTAGTGTAAGTGGGCCTAGCAACATTGACAATAATTGAGCTGTGCTTGCTTTTGCCAGGGGTGAATCTGGGCCCGTAATTCAGAGGCCTGGGGAAATCAGAGACAATAATGGTTGGCTACTGGGCACCCTTGAGTGGGCAGATTTTGAAGTGTATCATTCAAACATTGATGATTGAGGACCTCAGCTTTTCTTGGAGAATAACCTTCATGGAAAGTCTAGTAGAATGTGGTAGAGCTCTATAGAAATTACTCTAAAACTCTAGACTTTATCAGAGAATAATATTCCTGCTATCAAATCCTACTGGATGGTTTCTAAAGAAAGAAGGTAATTTTCTATTCACTTGTATAGCACTTTCCATGAATGCCAGCTGAGAGGAGTTCAGGAGAGTGACTCCACACTGTCATTAATACCCAGATAATACCTTGCCAAATGCAAAGGTTATCATTTTTATGAGCTGAACATGAAAAAAGAAGGCATCGATGTGGGGTTTATTATGTGAGTGATGCAATTTATATTGGCAAGTACTGAGCAATGCTTGAGAATGGATAATATACAGGGCATTCAAGCGGATTGCTTGAAACATGTCTCAACATTCCATTTGATGTGTACAGATTAGTAGGAGAAGTAACTATCTCCTAGAAGTGTATATCACTTTAAACCACATGGACTTGTAGGTCCACGGAGGGTTTGCTGTAAATACAACTATATAGCCTTTATTGGCAGAACTGGGAAATTGTATTTTATGTGAAGTGAAGTTTATGTTAAGTGAAGAAGGTGTTTTCCTCCAAACATCCCATTTCAAATAAACCCAGCTGAAGTTTGGGGATGACCCACCCCTTCCAGCAGAAATCCACCAAAGCTAATCAACTAAATAAGATGACACAAAGGAAGGGAAAGAACCTGGAAGTTTATTGAACAGGCTTGGTTTATTCAGGCAAAGAATAATCCCAGGTTTGTGTTATTCAGCCTGTTAATTTTAAATCTTTTGATGGTCCTTTTTGGATGTATAGCCCCACTTATAGTGGGTAAAGCAAAGATTCTGGACAATGAAATATCTCTGTATATAGAGTATTCACTGTAAGGTTATGGATTTTGCTAACTATCATTAGGAAATAAAACTTGGTTCTGCTGAAGAAAATATACTACAGAAGGTGCAGGTGGCTGTGTGGAGGTATTAGGTTATTTAGTTCAAAGAAGAAAAGAAAGTAAGTTTAAAATGCTTTTAAAATACATTTCAGCATGTAAATCTACATTTGCCTCTAGGATCCCACTACATCTGGTTATTTACTGTGGGTTAGAATCCTCCCTGGTGTGACTCAATTGATTTATGCAGTTATACCAGGGATGAATTTGGTCTGATATCATTCTTTTCCTAAAATAAAGAAATAAGGTTACAAACTGCTTCTGTGGAACTGCTGGCCTGTAACATTTGAATATTCCCGCACCAGTTCAGCTCATGGTTTAGAACAGGTTACAGAGTAGGACATTAACAGTCTAAGGATCACAGATTTTCTCTAATCCATTCTAATGCTTTGGACTAGAAGAGCAGAATGGAGTGTTTATCCAGGGTCATGGCTCCCCCTTTCTCAGTGTCAGCTGCTCAGTGCAATTTCCATTGCTGAAGCCATTTCTAATGTTCTCTTCCAGGCTTTTTTCAAGCTTCCCCCAGACCAAGACCTATTTTCCTCATTTCGATCTCAGCCATGGTTCTGCTCAGCTTCATGACCATGGCTCCAAGGTCCTGGGTGCTATTGGTGAGGCTGTCAAGAACATCGATAACATTACAGGTGCCTTGGCCACACTTAGCGAGCTGCATGCCTACATCCTCCGAGTCGATCCGGTGAACTTCAAGGTGAGTGAACTCCCACATGCAGTGCAGAGGGTGAAGAGAGTCCATTGGTCACTGAGTCAGTGGGCCCAGGCCACTTCAGCTGATGGGAGCTTAAGCACTGAATACTTTCCCATATAGTGCAGAGTGTGGCAGGGACGAAGCCTTGCAGCTCAGCGGTGAAGCTGTTATCATGCTGAGCCTTGGAAATGTGGCTGCAGCTTCACTTTAATCAGAGTGGCTGTGGAAGTCCTTGGCTGGTCCGTCTTGGGCTGGCTAAGACTCCTGCCTTTGCTGGGAACAGTCAATCCTGAGAGGGCAGCTGTGGTCCAGGAGGCTGTGCACTGGTCTGGGAATGAGTAGCTCTGGTTCTGCCATATACTCACTGTGTGATCTTGGGCAGGTCACATCACATCTCTGTGCCTCATCTTCCCCATCTAAAATGGGGATTATGATACTGACAGTTCTTGGCCAAGGGCTCTGAGGTTCCTGCATGAAAAGCCTTCTGTAAATGCAAGGGTTATTCACAGTTACTTTGTATTCTCCTTTTGTGGAGGGGAAAGAGGGAGCAATGTTAAGCAATGACTTTTCTCTAGTCCAGAAGGTGGATTTCTTAGCCAATAGCTCATATCCACATGAGGTGACTCTGTGTAACTAGCAAGGAGATTCCTGCTTGATTCTTCAAAGACCAGAGTCTCACTAGCCAGAGGAATGTTATTTCAGGCAGTTCCATTTGATTTCCTCCTGTTCTTTTCTCTTGCAGCTGCTTTCCCATTGCATTCTGTGCTCCGTGGCTGCCCACTTTCCCAGCGACTTCACCCCAGAAGTCCATGCTGCATGGGACAAATTCCTGTCCAAGATTACTTCGGTGCTGACTGAGAAGTACAGATAAACTGTCTCCTTGGAGTATGAGGCTATGGCAGCTGGGAGTGGAATGCCCATCTCTCATCATGCACGCTTCATGAATCCCCACACATGGGTTTTGTCCTTAACAAAAAGTCAATAAATATGCCAATTAGCCATCATGATCTCTGTGCTTTAATCTTTACTGGCTCCAGCCACACATTATTGTTCATAATAGGAGGTGTTCTGACATTCCCTGTAAGAGAGGTGAGGGATAGCTCAGTGGTTTGAGCAGTGGCCTGCTAAACCCAGGATTGTGAGCTCAATCCTTAAGGGGGCCATTTGGGATCTGCGGCAAAAATTGGGGATTGGCCCTGCTTTGAGCAGGGGGTTGGACTAGATGACCTCCTGAGGTCCCTTCCAACCCTAGTATTCTATGCTAAGGGGTTAATTATCAGGGATCCACATACAACACTTCTATTTACCCTTTTCTCATCATACATTGAATTGAAGGGCAGCAAATTTAAAACCAATACAAGGAAATGTTTTTTGCACAATTTGCCTGTGGAACTCATTACCACAAGATCTCATTGAGGCCAAGAACTTACCCAGATTCACAAATAATTAGATACATCCTTGATAAAGGGAAGTTACATTAGATAAGATTCCCCCAAACCCAACATTTTAAGGCATAGAACCCTCCTACTTCAGGGAATAAGACAGTCTCTAATGAAAGGGTCTAGGAAGAAACTCCTGTGTGGGCAGGCTATACCAAAACTGCCACTGCAGGGATCTTTGTATCTTCTGGTGCTGGTGCTGACCATAGCCCAGGATCTTTCCTCTGGCAAAGAGGATCCTGGGCTGAGCCAGACTGGCAGTATCTCTGAGACACGCCCTCCCCAGCTGATTTGCCTGGCTAGACAAAGCCACTGTAGTGCAAGTGTAGCTGGGATGCTGTGTGAAAGCAGAGGAAAGGTCTCTAGCAGGACTTCAGAGCCTGGTTCTGTTTTATGCATTTATATTTCAAGTTAAGTCAGTGCTGGTGGGAGCTGCCAGATTGACAGTCTTGAGCATTAAGTCCTCTATCTTTAGATGGGCAGCAGCATCCCACCCTGCCCTGGTCAAGATGGGCCACTCTCGTTTGGTCTCCATGATTCAGTCTCAGATTGCCAGCAACAGTTCCCATTACATCCAGTCCTAATTCATTGTACACAGGTCACCAAACAGCTGCCAGAGGTTAGTGACTTTGTCAGTGGTGACTCAAAGGTGAAAGGTTTTGTATTACATTCCCGTTCTCAGGATGCCTAGCCAGACTCCTGACTGAGGCTCAGGTGGAACCCGAGACATAGAGGTGAAAGGCATCATATCTGTATCCAGCCCCTTTCCCCATGTTCATTTCCAGCTCCATGGGCAGCATGCTGACTTCCCCAATACAGACATGCAATATGACGTTTCAAGGCTGCAGGGCACAGGGCTGGATTTCAGCAAGATATGGGCACTGTTGTGATTTTAATTGTGACACCCTGAGGAAATGTTGAGTTGTGTGGACTCCCCTGAGTAGTGGAGTGTCCAGAGACAACACTCACAGTTGTGCTAGTGCCAGTTTCAGAGTAATCTGGAAATAAAAGAGGCCAGAGATGAAGAACCATATTTTATCATGATATGCAAAGAACTATCACACCTAGAGGTAGATGTAAATAAAAAGCCATTGGGACCCAATCCAGTTCTCATTAAAATCAATAGAAAGAGTCCCAATTGCATCAGGCCTGAAACAGTGCATGCTCAGCACCTCAGCAACACCTCACATTAGGATGCAGCATTGTAGCACCCTGACTCAGTTTCCCTTTTATGATCCTCAGACTTGGAGTAAGGGTCAACAATCCCTCAGATATGGCTCACTGTTTCAACGTTTGCTGGGTTTGGCAGGGGAACAAGGACCACTCACTCCTCTGGGTTCCATGGTCCCTGTAGGAAGTGGTTGAAATCTCTTCTGACCCCTTGCTGCTTCCTTGACCTGCTTCCTACCATGGGCCTCTGCAGGTGATTCCTCAGACTCCGGTCCTGTGATCCTCCTCTCTGCTGCTGAAGGGTGTCACTTTCAGTGGCTTCTCAGCCTCTCTGACAGCCTCTTGGAACTCCTTCACCCCTACTACCTTCTCCCTTCAAGGCCAGACCCAGGATATACAAACTCTACTGCAGTTCTTCTCTCTCAGTCCTCCCCGATTGGCCCTTCCTTTATAGCAATCATTCAGTCTGTTTCTTCCCAGCTAGGTCTAATCCTTAATTCCTTCTATCACTTGGAGGTGTCAGAATTGGCTAATTAGAGTCTTGATCTCCCCTTAACCCTGTCACTACAAGTGCGGGGTTTATACACACAAGACCCGTCACAAAGCCCTACAAGCAAGAAAGCTGATTTTGTGGCTTGTGGTTCCTCTGGACCAGGCTTGACAAACGCCTGGCCTGGCCTGGCCTGGCCTAGCGGATCCCATGATATAAGAACATAAGAGCTGCCAGACCAGGTCAGACCATAGTCACTCTTGCGCATTATCCTGTCTCCAACAATAACCTGTACCAGAGCTTCAGGGGGAGTATACAGAACAGGGCAATTATGAGGGGATCCCCCCCATCTGGTAATCAGAGGTTGTGGGATGCCCAGAGCATAAGAACATAAGAACGGCTCTACTGGGTCAGACCAAAGGTCCATCTAGCCCAGTATCCTGTCTTCAAACAGGGGCCAATGCCAGATGCTTCAGAGGGAATGAACAGAACAGCTAATCATCAAGTGATCTATCCCCTGTCGCCCATTCCCAAATTCTGGCAAACAAAGGCTAGGGACACCATCCCTGCCCATCCTGGTTAATAGCCACTGTCAGACCTATCCTTGATTAAATTATCTAGTTCGTTTTTGAACCTTGTTATAGTCTCGGCCTTCATAAACATCCTCTGGCAAAGAGTTCCACAGGTTGACTGTGCCTTGTGTGAAGAAATACTTCCTTTTGTTTGTTTTAAACCTGCTGCCTATTAATTTCATTTGGTGACCCCTAGTTCTTGTGTTATGAGGAGTAAATAACACTTCCTTATTTACTTTCTCCATGCCAGTCATGATTTTATAGACCTCTATCCTATCCTCTGTTAGTGGTCTCTTTTCTAAGCTGAAAAGTCCCAGTCTTATTAATAAAAGAAAAGGAGTACTTGTGGCACCTTAGAGACTAACAAATTTATTTGAGCATAAGCTTTGCATCTGATGAAGTGAGCTGAAGCTCACGAAAGCTTATGCTCAAATAAATTTGTTAGTCTCTAAGGTGCCACAAGTACTCCTTTTCTTTTTGCGAATACAGTCTAACACGGCTGCTACTCTGAAACCAGTCTTATTAATGTCTCCTCATACGGAAGCTGTTCCATACCCCTAACCATTTTTGTTGCCCTTTTCTGTACCTTTTCCAATTACAATATATCTTTTTTGAGATGGGGCGACCACATCTGCATCCAATATTCACGATGTGGGCATACCCTGGATTTATATAGAGGCATTGATATTTTCTTATTATCTATCCCTTTCCTAATGATTCCCAACATTCTCGTAGCTTTTTTGACTACTGCTGCAGTGGAGGTTTTCAGAGAACTATCCACAATGACTCCAAGATCTCTTTCTTGAGTGGTAATAGCTAGTTTAGACCCCATCATTTTATATTTATAGTTGGGATTATGTTGTCCAATGTACATTATTTTGCATTTATGAACATTGAATTTCATCTGCCATTTTGTTGCCCAGACACCCACTTTTGTGAGGTCCCTTTGTAACTCTTCACAGTCTGCCTTAGACTTAACTATCTTGAGTAGTTTTGTATCATCCGCAAATTTTGCCACCTCACTGTTTATCCCTTTTTCCAGATCATTTATGAATACGTTGAACAGCACTGGTCCCAGTACAGACCCATGAGGGACACCACTATTTACCTCTCTCCACTCAGAAAGCATGGGGTTGCATCCCAGAGCATCTTGGCTAATAGCCATTGATAGACCTCTTCTCTGTGAACTTATCTCGTTCCTTTTTTGAACACAGTTATACTTTTGGCCATCGCAACATCTTCAGCTTCAGATTCTGCAGAATGAAAGTTTGCATTGAAAGACAATTAATAGCCCTTATAGTTGTGAAAATAAAGTTACAAATGTGAACCAATGTTGGAAACAACAGCTTTGAGAGTTTTGAGCCATCTCAGTGGTCTGTTGACTCTGAAGCGTAACAATTACACTTTAGAGACCAGAATTCCTGATAACTTCGATAGGCTGTTCTACACACAAATTGTATATTCCTAATTTGCATGTTTAATTACTGTAATTGCATAGGCAAATAGACAAATAAAGAAAGGGCAGAAATGGTAATGTTCTTGATAGCGTCCTGCAACTTGTATTCCTCATAAAGTGATTCCAAAATCTGCTGTAAATTTGCTAACAGTTTAGTTTCTATGAAAAGGCCATTTTCCCTTGATCTTTGTGTACACCTCTCTTGGTCATCCCTGGCAGAACCCCTGTAGACTGAGAGACCGAACTTTGTAGCCCCAACCCAGCAAATACAATTCAAAATCAATTTTTGCTTCCTGCACAGACTGAATTTGACATACATCCTGTTGACTCCCAAAGGGTGAAGGGAGTAGAGAGAAGCAGTAGACATGTTACATTTATTTTTTGCATTGAGTCTTTCCTGTAGAAGACTATGGGTTTTTTCCTTTTCCAGAGATGCTTATGTAACAAAACTGCACAGGGCCTTCCTTCACTAGAGCTCTTTTATCTAGCAGAGAAAGGCATAACAAGAACCAACAGTAAGATAGTTAAAGCCTGATAAATTCAAGAGGTCAGGCTAGATGATCAAATGATCCCTAGTGGCCTTACAGTCTATGAATCTAGGAGAGATTGAAATTTCTAAACAAGCACATACAGGGCAGCTTGAGAAGTTCAAGTGCAGTAAATCTCCCAGCAGGATGGAACTATCCTAGTGAACTGAAGAAAAACAAAGGTGCGTGAGATGGGCCAAATTCTCCTCGTTTACACCCAGCTCACCCTAGTGCCTTGGAATTCTTCCTGGTTTATGCTGCTGTCCTTGAGGGGCAGATAAGGGGGCTCTGTGGACTGTGCTAAGAGACCCTTGTGTGCTACCCTCTGGGGCAAAGAGGCTAGCGTCTATTATGCTCCAGAGCAGCAAAGGGAGGGTTCTGCCCCAGATGCAGACCAGTCAAAGCTGGGGTTTTGGCTTACCACCCAGGAAAAGCTCAGGAGGGTGCCCCTGGGAACATTTCCTTTGCTGTCACAGTTTAGTGATTTTACAGCCCTCCTGTTGTTTCCTTGGTAGCGGGCTGCAGAAGGGGGCCTGAGGGTTGGGGAGGGGACGATGGGTGCTTCGGCTTTTTTGTGTGGGATCTGCCCTGAGGGCTTGGTGCGTGTGGGGCTGCTCCCAGACCCGCTGCCTTGCTGTCCTGCCAGGCAGAGTGGCACGGGATGTGCTCGCTTGCTCCGGGGTCCCAGGACAGGAGGCCGGGCTGTCTTCCGTGTCTCCGGCCGGTCCCGCCCCAGGCCCTTCGCCCTGGATAAGTTCAGGGCCGGCGGCTGCCACAGAGATAACGGGGGCGGCAGAGGCGAGCGGACCCGCCAGCCCCAGCCCAGCCACCCAGCCGCCGCCATGCTGACCGCAGACGAGAAGCGGCTGATCCTACTCTCCTGGAACAAGGTGCAGGAGGACTTTGGGACCGAGGCCGTGGAGAGGTAGGGCCGGGGCCAGGCGGGTGTAGGGAGCAAACCAGCGCAGACACGACTTGGGAATGACCCAGCTGCGCTGCTGGACCGGGCTAATGGGGGCACCCGGGTGGGCGCGGGGCTCCCCTGGCACCCGGGGTGGGGGCCTTTGGGATTCACTGTCTCTGACCCCCCTCCCCCCCCGCAGGATGTTCACCGTCTACCCACAGACCAAGACCTACTTCCCCCACTTCGACCTGCGCCCTGACTCGGGGCACATCCGCTGCCACGGGATGAAGGTGGTGGCCGCCCTGGGGAAGCCGTGAGGCACATCGACAACATCAGCGAGGCGCTCTCCGCGCTCAGCAACCTGCATGCCTACAACCTGCTGGTGGACCCGGTCAACTTCAAGGCAAGAGCAAGCCAGGGCCGAGGAGAGTCCCCGAGGGGTGCGGGATCAGCCCCCCCCCCACACTTTCCCCTCTCTCCGGGGGCTGCGGGATCAGCCCCTCCACACACACACTTTCCCCTCTCTCCGGGGAGTGCGGGATCAGCCCCCCCACACACACACTTTCCCCTCTCTCCGGGGAGTGCGGGATCAGCCCCCCCACACACACACTTTCCCCTCTCTCCGGGGAGTGCGGGATCAGCCCCCCCCCACACACACTTTCCCCTCTCTCCGGGGAGTGCGGGATCAGCCCCCCCCCACACTTTCCCCTCTCTCCGGGGGGTGCGGGATCAGCCCCCCCACACACACACACTTTCCCCTCTCTCCGGGGAGTGCGGGATCAGCCCCCCCCCCACACTTTCCCCTCTCTCCGGGGAGTGCGGGATCAGCCCTCCCCCCCCACACACTTTTCCCTCTCTCCGGGGAGTGCGGGATCAGCCCTCCCCCCCACACACACACTTTCCCCTCTCTCCGAGGGGTGCGGGATCAGCCCTCCCCCCCCCCCACACACACACTTTCCCCTCTCTCCGGGGGGTGCGGGATCAGCCCTCCCCCCCCACACACACTTTCCCCTCTCTCCGGGGGGTGCGGGATCAGCCCTCCCCCCCCACACACACACACTTTCCCCTCTCTCCGGGGGGTGCGGGATCAGCCCTCCTCCCCCCACACACACACTTTCCCCTCTCTCCGGGGGGTGCGGGATCAGCCCTCCCCCCCCGACACACACACTTTCCCCTCTCTCCGGGGGGTGCGGGATCAGCCCTCCCCCCCACACACACACTTTCCCCTCTCTCTGGGGGGTGCGGGATCAGCCCTCCCCCCCCACACACTTTCCCCTCTCTCCGGGGGGTGCGGGATCAGCCCTCCCCCCCCCACACACACACACACTTTCCCCTCTCTCCGGGGGCTGCGGGATCAGCCCTCCCCCCCACACACACACTTTCCCCTCTCTCAGGGGGGTGCGGGATCAGCCCTCCCCCCCCACACACACACACTTTTCCCTCTCTCCAGGGGGTGCGGGCTGCCCTAGGCGCTGCTGGCTCGGGGCTCCCTGGGGTCTAGGGCTGGCTGCCGCTTACCCGGTGCGCTTTGCTTTGCAGCTGCTGTGCCACTGCTTCCAGGTGGTGCTGTCCGTGCACCTGGCGGACGAGTTCACCCCGCAGGTGCACCTCGCCTATGACAAGTTCCTGGCCGCCGTCTCTGTGGCGCTGACCGAGAAGTACTGGTGAGCCGCTGTCCCTCGCGGCTCTGGCAGGTTAGCCACGCGGCCTGCGGTGCTCTGACCCAATAAAGATGCCATCCCCGCAGCTCTGTCTCCGCGTCTCATTGGCGGGTCGGGTCGGAAGGGGGATACTCAGCTCTGCGGCTGCCTGTCAGTCCCTGGGGCCTGCATTCTGTGAAACAACAGGGTCTGACAAACTCCGCCATGAGACCTGCCAAGCACACAGGTGCTGGAAGTAGGGGTGCTGCTGCACCCCTGGCTTGAAGTGGTTTCCATCCTATACAGGGTTTACTGTTTGATTCAATGGCTCCCAGCACCGCTGGCCAAGGGTCTAACTGACACCTGTCCTAAATGCCCTGGCTGCGAGCACTGGGGGTTAATAACTCTTCCCATGGTCATAAGAAAATCACCTCCCTAACCTCAGAGGTCGATGAGAAATAATACAATAACACAGGAAAAATAAGTCAAGCTCGGTTTACAGCCCAGGAGAAAGCATGACCACTTGGCCCAGCAAACAATGCCCAATACTGTGGGACTGCGGGGATTATTTCATTTTATTGTTTTCTGCTTCCAGAGGGTGGTGTCACCTTTCCAAAGAGCAATAAATGTGACAGGTTTCAGAGTAGCAGCCGTGTTAGTCTGTATTCCCAAAAAGAACAGGAGTACTTGTGGCACCTTAGAGACTAACCAATTTATTTGAGCATAAGCTTTCCTGAGCTACAGCTCACTTCATGGGATGCATAAAGTGGAAAATACAGTGAGGAGATTTATATACACACAAACCACGAAAAAATGGATCATACACATTGTAAGGCCATTACCAGCACATTTCCAGGAGTTAACAAGAACGTCTGAGGAACAGTGGGGGGTGGGGGGGAGGGAGGAATAAACAAATAAATAAATAATGGCCCACCTTGATTATCACTTCAAAGGTTTTCTCTCCCCCCACCCCACTCTCCTGCTCGTAATAGCTCATCTTAAGTGATCACTCGCCTTACAATGTGTATGATCCATTTTTTCGTGGTCTGTGTGTATATAAATCTCCTCACTGTATTTTCCACTTTATGCATCCCATGAAGTGAGCTGTAGCTCAGGAAAGCTTATGCTCAAATAAATTGGTTAGTCTCTAAGGTGCCACAAGAACTCCTTTTCTTTTTTCAATAAATGTGAGTTCTTTACTTAGGGACAGGAAAACATACATTTCCCTCCAAACACATTTGATGCAAAACTAAAAGAATGTGCGAAAGGTGTGGGGCAGCTATCACTAAACAATCCCTCTCTGAGCTGGAGAGGTGACTTGCAATACAGGGGGGCTTTCTCTAGACAATTGGCTGTGAGTGTGAGTCAAGGAAACCAAACCATGCCAACACGAAACGAAACCAATACAGCTTTGGGCAGAAAATAAAATCTTTACTTCTTAACACGTATGTTTTTATCAATAAAAAAACATTGCCAATGTTTTTAGAAACACAAGGTGGGGGAGGTACGATGATACCTTTTATTGGCCCAACTTCTGCTGGTGAGAGAGAGACGCTTTTGAGCTTTCTCAGAGCTCTTCTTCTGAGCTGGGAAAGGGACTCAAGAGTGTCCCAGCTAAATACAAGTGGAACCGACTGTTTAGCACATATAGTTCACATTTTCAAGGTGAATTGGCCTGTTTTTGTCACAAAGTTACAATGGTTTTGTAATCCATCACTTCCAAGGGTGCTTGGAAACAGCTTTTTCTACTGACTGCCGGGTCTGATGTGGGGACCTGGCCTGGACTGCCAGCTCCTGTCACCCATCACAACTTTGGGCCCCAGAGGACCAGGGTTAGACTCATGGTAATGATCTAGAGGTGGATATAAGGAGAAGGTGAGGCTGCACAATGTCCTTATTGCAATACTAAAGAGGGTCAAGAAGATGAAGTAAGCTCTCCTGGGAGATGATAGGGCCACTCCTAGGAATGGGAGGACAATAGTAGCAGAGATTAGATTAAGTACACATGGGTTTGGGCTTCTCTACTCCAAAAGGGATTGGCAGAATCGACAAGAAAAATAGAGATGTGACTCTGGAACACTAGTGCCATGTCAGAGTGTGGGAGCACCCCGCACTGCAGGGTGTGCCTTTATCAGCCAGAACACGCACACAGCTAGTGGGCATGCTGAGGTGAGAGCAGGAGCAGGCTTTGTGGTGAAGGCAGGGGCTGGGGAGGGCCAGGAGACAGAGCTTCTAACTCTGACTTTCTGTGCTACCGGAGGCAAGTCACTAAGGGCCTAGTCCTGGACACTTTGGAGTCTATAGCCACACTCCCATAGACATCAGGAGCTGCAGGATTGACTCTCTAATCTCTCTCTGCCTCCTGCTTCTTCATCTTCAAAATAGAACTAACATGCCTCACCTACTTAGCTGGGTAGGAGGGTGTGCAGTGGTGAGGCTGAATTTTTTACTTTGAGATCCTTGAGCCGTACAATCTTCTAGGGACAGAATTAGGGCCTATCTTCAATTGTCACTATCATTTAGCACTTGTCTTTAGATCTGTAGAATGGGCTGAATTGGCTGAATCTGGAAATGCACCACGTGGGAAGTTTGAAGTCCCATAATTCAGAGACTCAGACATCTTACCCACTGTGCAGGCCAAACTGTTCTCAGACTGGTGACTGTCTGGGACAAATGAAGACTGGTGACCCTGCGTCAAACCATGACTGCTCTGAAGCCTCCGCTTTTGCTCCAACCAGGACTGCTGGACTGAGGGAGGATGGCTTCCATTTTTTGGAAGAAAAGCCCCAGGGCTCTCCACCTCGCACCCATGCCCTGCATTAAATCTCCATTTAAAATAATCTGTGCCACCTTGGTTGCACGAGCTGTGTGCACACCAGCCTCTCCCTTTGTTTGGGAGTCTTTGGTGCTCTGTCTCAGCCAAAACCCTAGGGAAATGCTTTGTGTTCTTTATCTGTCATCACCAAACATGTATGTGAGCCTGTGAGACAGGGAGGGGATGTGTGTGTGTGAATGGGGGACAGGGTTTTTGGGGTGGCAGTGTTTGTGAGTGTGTGTTTGTGTGTAGATGAAGTGTGATTGTGGATTTTGTATATGGGGTGAGTGTGGGGGAGTGGTGTGTGACCCTGCACTGTAGGGGGGCAATGTTACTGAGGGGACAGTATATGGAGGGGCGCTGTGTAGGAGGGGACCATATGCGGGGCAGTGTGTGGTGCAGCAGTGGGGGGCAGAATGTATGAAGGAGCAAAATGTTGGGGGGCAGTGTGTCTGAAGGGGCTGTGGGGACGCTGTGTGCATGGGGGCAGTATGTATGAGGGAGCAGTATGTGAGGATGGGCTGTGTGGGGGAGTGTATGTGAGGGGGCAGCGTGTGGGAGGAGTGTGTATGAAGGGGCATGTGTTGGGGCAGTGTATATGAAAGGGCTGTGTGTGTCTGTGTGTAAAGTGTGTAAGAAGGCACAGTGTGTGTGCACAGGACATGTATCTGAAGGGGCAGTGCGTATAAAGCAGCAGTGTCTGGGGGAAATATGTATTAGGCGGTAGTATGTATAGAGGCACTGTGGGGGGCAGTGTGTAGGGGGGACATTGTATGGAGCAGCAGTGGGGGGCAGAGTGTATAAAGAAGCAGAGTGTTGGGGGCAGTGTGTATGAGGGAATAGTGTGTGAGGAGGGAATCTGTGTGGGAGGGGACCATGTATATGAGGGGACAGTGTGGGCAGTGTGTAGGAGTGGCACTGTATGTGTGGTGCTCTTTGTGGGGCTGTGTGTATGAGGAAGCAGTGTATGGAGCAGTGCATATGAGGGAGCAGTGTGTGGGGAGAATCTGTGTTTGAGGGGGCAGTGTATGGAAGGGCAGATCGTGTGTGGGGGCAGTGTGTGTGTGTAGGGGTAGGGTGTGGGAGGCAGTGTGTACAAAAGGGCAGAGTGTGTGAGGGGGCAGTGTGTGGGGGAGGCGGAGGGAGTGGGGGGCAGTGTGTATGAAAGAGTAGAGTGTGTAAGGGGGCAGTGTGTGTGTGTGGAGGGATAGGGTGGGGGGCAGTGTGTACGAAAGGGCAGTGTGTGGGGAAGGGGAGGGAGTGGGGATGCAGTGTGTACGAAAGGGCAGAGCATGTGAGGGGGCAGTGTGTGTGTGGAGGGGTAGGGAGTGGGGGGGGAGTGTGTACAAAAGGGCAGAGTGTGTGAAGGAAAAGTGTGTTTGTGGAGGGGGAGGCAGTGGGGGGAGCAGTGTGTACGAAAGGGCAGAGTGTGTGTGGAGGGATAGGGAGTGGGGGGGCAGTGTGTACAAAAGGGCAGAGCGTATGAGGGGGCAGTGTGTGTGGAGGGGTAGGGTGTGGGGGGGCAGTGTGTACGAAAGGGCAGAGAGTGTGTGGGGCAGTGTGTGTGTGGAGGGGTAGAGAGTGGGGAGGCAGTGTATAAAAAAGGGCAAAGCATGTGAGGGGGCAGTGTGTGTGTGGAGGGGTAGGGTGTGGGGGGGCAGTGTGTACAAAAGGGCAAAGCATGTGAGGGAGCAGTGTGTGTGTGGAGGGGTAAGGGTGTGGGGGGGCAGTGTGTACGACAGGGCAGAGTATGTGAGGGGGCAGTGTGTGTGTGGAGGGGTAGGGAGTGGAGGGGCGGTGTGTACAAAAGGGCAGTGTGAGGGGGCAGTGTGTGTATGAATGAGAAGTGTGTGTGGTGGCAGTGTGTATGAAAGAGCAGCATGGGGGGGGGCAGTGTGTGGACTGGAAGCAAATAGAGCAGGAGTGTATATGAGGGTGCAGCGTGTGGGGCAGTTTGTATGAAGGGGCAATGGTGGGAGGCACGTGTAGGGTATAGTATGTATGAGCCAGCAGAGTATGAGAAGGCGGACGGTGTGTGTTACAGGGCAGTGTGTGTGAGGAGGTAGTGTGGGGGAGAGTGTGGGGGGCAGTGAATATGAAGGGGCAGTGTATGTGTGTAAAATATATATGATGGTGCAGTGTCAGGTTGGCAGTGTGTGTGGAGGGGCTGGATCGGGGGCTGTGGGGGCAGTGTGTATGAAGCAGCAGTGCCTGGGGGCAGTGTGTGTGAGGGGGAGTATGTGTGAGGGAACAGTGTGTGGAGGGGCAGTGTGTATGACGGGGCAGTGTGGGGATGCGTGTATGGGGAAAGTCTGTATGAGGGCACAGTATGTGAGGAGGGGGTGGGGGGCACAGTGGAATAAAAGGGAAGGTCCTCTCATGGATCAGCAACTGGTTAAAAGGTAGGAAACAAAGGGTAGGAATAAATGGTCATTTTTCACAATGGAGAGAGGTAAATGGGGTGGGGGGCAGGGATCTGTACTGGGACCAGTGCTGTTCAACAGAATCAGACACTATCTGGAAAAAGGAGTAAACAGTGAGGTTGCAAAGTTTGCAGATGACACAAAACTACTCAAGATAGTTAAGTCCAAGGCTAGCTGTGAAGAGTTACGAAAGGATCCATAGAGGCTGGAGGCACTGCTGCACCCCCTGGCTTGAAGTGGTTTTCATCATACACAGGGTTTACAGTTTGGTTCAGTGGCTCTCAGCACCCCCATGATACACCTTGTTTCAGCACCCCTGAAGAGATCTCACAAAATTGGGTGACTGAGTAGATGAACAAAATGGCAGATGTTAATAAATGCAAAGGAATGTACATTGGAAAACATAATCCCAACTATCCATACAAAATGATGGGCTCCATTAGCTGTTACCAGTGCAGAAAGAGATCTTGGAGTCATTGTGGATAGTTCTCTGAAAACTAGTGCTCAATGCGAAGCAGCAGTCAAAAAAGTGAATACTGTTAGGAACCAAAGGGATAGATAATAAGACAGAAAAGATCATATTGCCTCTATATAAATCCATGGTCCGCCCATATCTTGAATACTGTGTGCAGTTCTGGTCACCTCATCTAAAAAAATAATTAGAATTTGAAAAAGTACAGAGAAGAGCAACAAAGATGATGAGGGACATGGAACAGCTCCTGTATGAAGACAGATTAAAAAGGCTGGGACTTTTCAGGTTGGAAAAGAGACAACTGGGGTGGGATGGGGGGTGTGTAATAGAGCTCCATACAATCATGAGGGGTGTGGAGAAAGTAAAGAAGGAAGTGTGCTTTACCCCTTCACATAACACACAAAACAGGGATCACGCAATGAAATTAACAGGCAGCAGGTTTAAACCAAACAAAAGGCACTACTTCAGCACATAAGGAACAGTCAACCTGTGGCACTCTTTGCCTGGGATGTTGTGAAGGCCTAGACTATAACTGGGTTCAAAAAATAATCATAGAATTTCATGGAGGAGAGGTCCACCAACTGCTTTTAGCCAACATGGTCATGGATGCAACCCCATGCTCTGGGTGTCCCTAACCCTCTAACTGCCAGAGGCCAGGAGTGGAGGACAGGGGATGGATCACTCAATAATTGACCTTCTCTATTCACTCCCTCTGAAGCACCGGGCAGGTGCCACTACCAGAAGAGGGAGTACTGGGCTAGATGGACCATTGGTCTGATCCAGTATGGCTGTTCTTGTGTTCTTAGCAAGGGGGCTAGTGTGGGGGGGGGTAGTGTGTTTCAGGGGACAGTGTGTAGGAGGGAGCAGTATGGGGAGCACTGTGTGGAAGAACTGCCCCCTGAGTAGCACTAATGGTACTTTTTATACTTTCGCCTTAGCAGCGTGAGCCACCCCTCCCCAGCACCTGTTCCCCGCCGGGCGCAGCAGACACTGGCAGGGCAGAGGATTCAGGGTTGCGGGCTGAGATACTCTCGGCTGAGACTTGTTGTTCCCGTTTTGTCTGTAGTTCAAGGAGGCGCCCGGGGCCACCCAACCAGACCCGCCGCCTCACGCTTCCTCTAGGAGCAGAGACCCCGAACGGGCTCCATGGGCGCCCCCAGGCTGCCCACCATAGGCGCCGGCCAAGGCGGAGGAGCCCAGCACTCTGGACAGCTCTCCCCTTAGCCCATTAGGCAGCAGGCCGGGGAGATCGCTGCCGGGTCTGGCGCCGCCTCGCGGAATTGCTCAGCTCCTCTGGCCCTCAGAGCCCAGGGACACCTGAGGGCCCCAGCATGAAGGACACGCGCCTGCCCCTGCGCTTTGCTCTCCCCGGTGCGCCGCAGGGGACAGGCCCCCTCTTCTTGCGCAGGGGCCTGAGAAGTGCCCGGGAGGCAGGGCAGCTCTCTTCGCGGGGGTCCAGTGCCTCCTGCTGGGCATCCAGCATGCAGAGCAGCCCAGCGGGCCCCTGGCAGGCCCGGTGCCAGCCAATGGGAGAGGCGGGGCGGGCCGGGGGACGGGATATAAGGGTGGCCGGGGCTGCAGACGGGTACCCTGGAGGGATTGTTGCGGAGCCGGAACCATGGTGCTGAGCTCGGCTGACAAGGCCAACGTGAAGGCCGTGTGGAGCAAGCTGCAAGGCCACCTGGAGGACTATGGCTCCGAGACCCTGGAGAGGTAACCGCCGCTGCGCTCTGCCCTGCGCCCCGTCTGCGCCCGGCCAGGCCCCCCCTTAACCCGCCTTGTTCTTTGCAGGATGTTCCAGGTCTTCCCCCAGACCAAGACCTACTTCTCGCACTTCGACGTGCACCACGGCTCCACCCAGATGCGGAGCCACGGCAAGAAGGTGATGCACGCCCTGGGGGAGGCCGTGAGCCACATCGATGACATCGCCACGGCTCTCAGCGCTCTGAGCGACAAGCACGCCCACGTCCTACGCGTGGATCCCGTCAACTTCAAAGTGAGTGACGGGGAGAAATGCCCCCCCACACCCCAGGTCCGAGCCCGCTGCTCCCCCTCCCCCGGGGCGCTCCCCAACCTCCCTCCTGTGCGGCGCCCGCAGCCCTTGCTGTCCCTGTGCCCCCGCCCCTGGGCCGGACTGCTGGGTCATAGGGGCGCCCCATGACTGAACTGGGCCGGGGGGATGGGGCCGGGCTAGCTGAGGCCGGTTCGGGCAGTAGCTGGGTGGCCCCTCCTGTGCAGCCGGTTCCCAGCTCTTCTCACTCGCGTGCCTTGTCTTCCAGCTGCTGAACCACTGCTTCCTGGTGGTCGTGGCCAACCACCACCCCGCCCTCTTCACCCCCGACATCCACGTCTCCCTGGACAAGTTCCTGAGCACTGTGGCCTCTGTGCTGACCTCCAAGTACCGTTAGGCGGCGGCCTCGGCCGGGCTGGCCTCCGCAGGCCCCTGTGCGCAGCAGCTGAGCAGGCCAATGATTTGAAATAAAAGCCGCTGCCTGGCGCTCCACGTGTGCTGTCCTGCTCTCTCCTTGCGCCGCGCGGGGCTGGGGCGGGAGGGCGCGGCCTGCAGGGGGCAGCTGGGCTGCGCGACAGCGGCGGGTGGGTCTCGTGGCGCGGCCAGTTGCGCTGCGGCGCAGCACCCCACCCAGCACAGTCCTGGGGGCGGCCGGGCGAGGACCCCTCGGCGCAGCCACACACCAGTCCCGGGGGGTCCGCCCCTGTGTGTTGCGAAGGCCAAGTCTCTGCTGCGCTTCCCCGCACGGCGCAGCTTCTGCGCCGACCCCGGCGCCCCCAGCCCCGTGGCTCCCGCCCAGCTCGCCTCTGGCTGGCCCCAGCGGGAGCCGCCTCTGGGCCGGGGCTTCGCGGTGCCGCTGGGTTTTGATTTGCTCCTCATTGAGCAGCCGCGCTCAGGGGTAATGGAGCCTTGGGCGGCCCAGGTGGGGACTGGGGAGGCAGGAGCGGGCCCTCTGGGAAGCAGGTTCTTTGCCTTGGCGGGTGTTTGCCAAGACTCCTGCCATAGGGACAGGACATGCCCTGGGACCCCCTTGGCTCGCCTCCCCCTGGGCTCCCCATGAGCCCAGCCTGTGGCACAGAGTGCTGAATCAGGCCCTCCTTTGGTCTGTCACCTAGTTAATGACCCCAGGGTATGGGAGACAGGCCCCTGCCTGCTCTGTGCCAAGGCCTGTGGGTGCAGCTGCAACCTGCCAGCCCATGGACTCTTGGGGGCTGGTTTGTTCATGGGAACAGCGCTGAGCAGGAGGGGCTGTGGAGCTGCCTGGGGCCAATGCAGCCACACAGTGAGGGGCAGGATGCTGGAACAATTTGTATAGTGAGGGTGCTGAGAGCCATTGATCCAACTGTAAACCCCATATATAAAAGAAACCACTTCAAGCCAGGGGGTGTGACAGCTCCCCCAGTCCCAGCATCTATGGCAAGGGGCCTAGGAAAAGCTGTCAGGGGGCCTGGGCTCCCTCCCTTCTTGCAAGGCACCAGGTCCTCTGGCCTTCTGCACCTTTGGGACCCCACCCAGGGGTGGGCTGGCAGGGAGCCAGGCAATCCATCTGGGGGCAGGCTGGCAGGGGATGGGGACCCCACTCGGGGGTGGGCTGGCAGGTGCGCAGCATGTGTCCTGTCTATAGAACGTCTGCACTATGACTCGCTGGGATCAGGCGAAGCCGGCAAGTGCTGAGAGGGGAGAACAGGCCCCTGGGGAAGGCTGTGGGGCAGCCTGGGAGCTCCCTGCACCAAGCCCCTGACCCTTCCCATGCAGGCAGGTGGCAGGGGTGAAATACACCGAATGCAAACCCAGCCCGAGCCTCCAGGCCAAGTGGGAGGGGTGCCAGGAAACAGGGAGGAACAAGGTTTAAGTTAGAGCAAAAAGCAAAAGCTTCTGCCAAGCCCACCCACACAAGGCAATGCCCTGAGCCCACCCCATGACAGACAGTGAGGGTGCCTGGGTGCAAACTCAGAATTGTCCCCCGGTCTGGCATTTGGAAGCCCTTGCTTAGGAGGTGAAAGGGATGCTGCCCTCTGCTAGTCTGGCCTTACTGATGTCAGATGGCACCTTGCCCCAGGGTGTGCCTGACATGCAGGAAGGGGTAATGAGTTCTCTTCAGCCTAGTCACTGGTGCCCAGGGCCTGTGAGCCCCTTCATGAGCAGGAACCAGCCAGCTATCTTATGAAGCTCCAGCAGATTCCTTTATTGAGAGGTACAATTTCAAATCCATTATTCAGTGAGATGGAGGCTTCTGCTTGGGATCTCTTTCCAATATAGCTGGTGGGCATGAGAGCAGTGTGCAGGCCCAGGATGATCAGCAGGTCTCTCCTGCATCCCAAGGGAGGCCAGGGAGAGCCCAGAGAAGGAGGGTCAGGATTCAAAGGGCATAATGAATAACTGCTATTCCAGAAAGCAGTTCAGGTACTGCCCAGCAGTGGCATAGAGAACAAGGCAACCCTCCAGAATTTATGCACTGAAGGACCCCAGAATTTACAAAGGTTAGGATGGGCCTGCAGAAAGTTTAAGCACCTTGCAACAACTCCAGACCCTATGAGCACTGCATCAGTAAGTGAGCAAGGACCTCATAAGGAACCTGCAAACTTCATTATGGTATAGGGTGACCAGATGAAACAGACAAAATATCGGGACACATGGGGGAAGCAACAACAGCAACAAAAAAAGCGGCCTGAGCTGAGTTGCCAAAGCAAAAAAAAAAAAAACCCGCCAGAGCGGCCAAAGCCGCAATATCGGGACATCTGGCGTCCCGACCGTGCATCGGTCGGGACGCAGGACAAAAACTAAAAATCGGGACAGTCCTGATTTTATCAGGACGTCTGGTCACCCTATGATGGTAAGCACAGTGCGTAAGATTTCAGTGCATGGCATAAAGCGCCTAATGGGAGGCTATGTAAGAAACCTGAGGCCATCAGAGCACAGAGAATCTGCATGTCAGCCATCTAGTTTTCTATCCAAGTATTCATGTACTGCAGAGATCTCTGCCTGCATGCACATAGGAAGCCTGTGCTATGCCCAGGCCTTCCTGCGACCCACGGCAAGTCACATACTAACCTCTCTTTGCCTTGCTCCCCAGCAACAGGAAATCAGCAGCTCCCACTGCACCCAACAGGAGATGCAAATGTCCAACAGGAAAAGTCCTTTGCTTCAGTTTTCCCTGTCTCTAAAATGGGGATAATAACATTTCCACTCCATGTGCTTCCAGATCATCAGGTGGAAAGTGCTGAATAACCAGATGCTTTTTCTTCTTCTTCTTCTCATGCTGAGCTTATAATTGTTGTGTCCTCCTGTGGACTCTCGGCAGCACAAGCTCAGAAGTTATAATATATTCAGAGAAATAATTAACTGTATCAACCCATACAGAGTCCAAAGAGCAAAACGAGGCCTGTGCATGGCTTTGATTGGAGGCTGATCTATAAAGGAAGTGTGAAGTCAGAACCACTGGCTGGTTTTGCAAGGTAACCAAGCAAAGTGCCAGAATGTTTAAAATGTGCTAAAAGAATGAACGCTCCTTGCCTGTAAAGTAACCAGAGTTCTGGGAGATGAGACTCATGAACAGGAGGATGCAGAGGCTCATCTCAGAGAAGAAACATCCATTTTTCTAAGTCCCATAATCCACTGACCCCAGACTTCCAAAGGAATGACAGAAGGACCCTCTGTGTTGGGGAAGGGTGGTCAGCTGTTTAAAAGAGGGAAGATTTGAGAGAGAGAAACTTTGCAAAATACATTTAAAGTAGCCCGGCTCCTTATTCTCCCTTGTCTTCAGCTAAACATATATGCTCTTCCACTGGGGAGGGGAAAAGTTTACAGAGAGCTTTCGTGGGAGTAGATCCAGCAATATCCTGGTGGCCAGGCATTCTAGTTTTTGTAAAGACGTTTTGTAAATAGTTTGAATGTGGCATTGTGATGGAATGGGGAAAATGTCCGGGCATGAGCAGGGTCCCCAATCTGCTAAGAGTAGCCATATCCTCTTTCAATTTCTCTGTTAAAAGAAACCGCTATAGGCTCCTGCTCCATGGAAGCTCCCCTTTTCCATTACTTTGGTTTTAAGTGTAGTTCTGATATTCTCTGGGTCAGGGGGTTTGAAGGTAGGTGGGTAGGAGCCATGTGCCAAACCAGCATCATCCTTGCACATTACTTGGGTGCTGTGTATGAAGCTACCATGACTTTCTAGTTTTCAGTGCCTACGCTGTGTAACTTTCAGTGTTTCCATCTTCTGATAACAGCCCAGCCCCCTCTCCAGTAATATCCAGCACTCACTTGCCCCCACCCCCACCCTTCAAATGTGACACTGAAAACCATGAGCTAAGGGAGACTACAGACAAACACGAAAGGTCACAGACAGGATGGCGAGGGCTTTGTTATGCAGGAGATATGCTGAGTTCCTGACCATGCCTAGGAAAGAGGCACCAGCAGAGCACCTCCATCTGGATGCTTGCTCTCAGGGGCTCTGTGCTCCTGGGTCAGCACATCTGAGACTATTGTGCTGGAGAGACGTTGGTTCTGAACCTCCATTCAGAAGCACTGTGAGGCCTAGAATGGTAAACAGACAGTAACTGAATTTCAGTCGGCAGCACTAGGCAGTGAGGTACAAACCCTCAGCATGGCTCTGAGCCCCGTTATCACTGCAGCCAGCCAGGGCGTGCCTAGTCTTCTGGGTGTCCAGCGCCTCGCCCGCTGCAAGGGGCCGATAGAGGAGCAGCGAGAGCTCACCGCCCAGCCTTTGGGGTGTGGTCAGGAGCCCTTGGCAATGGATAGTCTCCAGGGGCTTGATCCTGCCCTGGGCTGAGTGCCCTCTAGGGCAAATGGAAGTAGAGGGTGCTCAGCACTTCCCAGGAGTGCTCAGCAGGATGGTGCCTGAGAGGTGAGTCCAAGAGAACGTTGGCATGGCTGGTGGTAAGATTGTGCACATTCTTCAAACCGTGACACTACAAAGATTTCCCCAGTGCTTAGCAGACTGCTGGGCTGCATTCTGCACCCAGTGAGGACACATCCCCCATTGCAAGCCATGGGAGCAGGATTAATCCAGTGTTGGCGCTTGCACGGGACACACTGGTTTCAGAGGCTCCAGGGAGCCTGCCAGGGCCCCAGGGAACAACAGCAAGTGTGAAATCCTGGCTTGGCTCCACAGAGGCAGGGGAATGCAGAGCTGCAGCTGGGACAGTTCCCCCGCCCCACCACCCCCCCACGGCACAGCACCCAGCACAGAGCAGGGACAGCACCAGCCCTACAAATGGATTTCAAAGGGAGGCAGACAAGATTCTGGAGCTCCAAAGCCAGGGCGAGAGACACCCCTCGATTCCCTCAGACCCCTCCAATCCTGCTTTACACCGTCCCTCAAATCAAGTCTGTAATAAAGTGATGTTTTATCAGGAAAACAGGGCCTTGAGCTCAGAAGAGGAGGCTCCCCATGGCACTCAAGCAGAGTAAAGCAAGAAAGATCCACCTCCAACATACCTACTCCATGCCTCCTGGCACCCCCCATCACAGCACATCCTGGGCTTTGTGGGGAAGTATGTGTGAGCCTGGTGGAGAGTGTGTGTCTATGGAGAAGGGAGTGTGTGTAGACAGGAGCAATGTATGTGTGTGGGGAGGCGAGGGCATGAGGGATCCCCTGAGAGTGTCAGGGATCATGGAGAATGTCTCATCACTGAGTGATGAGGAAACCACTACCTGAATGCGGGATACAGTGCAAGATCGCAGAGACAGCATCCTTTTCCAGAGTGAGTGACCTGCCCCTAGGGCAGCAGCGGAGAGGAATGACAGAGGGACCCAGGGGATCAAACCCTGGACATTGGACCCAGGATGGGTCGAATCCCCTCTGCCAGGCATCTGAGGCCTCTGTCTCTGGCCACACTCTGCCAACGCTTGTATGAACAGCGTGTCATACCAGCAACTTCCCATTGAACCTAGGAGCATCCATGGAGCTAAGCCATGTGCGCGTGCAGGAGGGTGTGTGTCTGTGCTTGGAGGGAAGGTGCATGTGTGTATAGCAGGGGAGCGACTATGTGTGAGTGGTGCAGGGCAGTGTGTTTATAGAGGGGTACGTGTCTGTATTTGTAAGGCGCAGTGTGTATAGGGGGCAGGTTAGGTCACTGCATTATTATGATATGTCCATTCATTGTAATATATTATTGCTGATTGTCCAACACGAGATCCCAGCTATGGCCTGGGCTGCCTGGGCACAGCAGAGCAGAGCTGCTCCTGTGTGTCAGAGGGATGGGGGGCTTTGAAAATGTGCCCCCCTACCCAGGCCCAGGCTGCCCGTTGCAGCTCCGGGCCGTGGCTGACAGCCACATGAGCTCTGGAGGAGTCAGGGCCAAATGGTTTAAAGCCCAGGCTGGGAGCTGCAGCAAGACTCCAAATTGACCCTGACACCACAGGGCACCACCCATCTTCTCCTATGCTCAGATCAGGTCTGTGAGGGGCAAGATCAACACAGAGGTTGGGGGGGGAGGGAGCTGCCACTGTGGGGGAGGTTTAGGGTCACTGAGCTATCTCTCTCCAGGGATGTCCTGCCAATAGTTTACCAAGGGGCTCCCTTTGCCTGTGAAAGCCCAGGTCCCAGGGTGTGCTGTGGAGACACAGGCAAGGGGCTGGGTGATCTGCTTGTTGGTCCATTTAGATAACCTGCTCTCCTATCGGCAAAGAGAGAGGCAGCCCCTGACTCAGCAGCTTCTGCTGAACATGGCCAGGCTCTGCATACTGCGCAAGTGCAGCATGCTGCTGGCATCATTGCAAAGGGGGAAAGGTGGTGACTGAGCCCAGCCAACTCCCTAAGGCACATGCTTGTTTAACTGATTTGGACCAAGCATGCAAAACAAACTATGAACAGTGAGGGGTCTTTGCCAGTTATTCATGTTTTTTCATCTTTTACCAAAGCTTTGTTTCCTTTTTCCTTTTCTTTGAGGTTTGCAGTTTCTGTGATATTGGTAATAATTTTGATGGGTCAATATAAAGGCATTTAATCCCCTGCCCCCAAACAGTAAGAATTAAGTGTTTGACAGTGTTAAATATTAAAGGCTAGATTTTTAAAAGTGCCCAGGTGCCCAGTTCCTGAGCCATGTAAATACTTTTTAAAAACTGGCCCTAAATTGCTAACGCAGACTTATACTAAACCAGTGTTATGTTATAACAGGGAGTGTGTCTGTGATCTGTGTATGCAGTGTTGCTGTAGCCATGTTGATCCCAGGATATTAGAGAGATGAGGTGACTGAGATGTTATTTTTCACTGGATCAACTTCTGTTTGGTGCGAGAGACAAGAAGAAGAGCTTTGGGTAAGCTCGAAAGCTTGTCTCTCTCAACAACCAAAGTTGGTTCAGTAAAAGATGTTACCTCACCCACCTTGTCTCTTTGATCTATGGACAGTCACAAACCTCCCTTCAGCTGGTGGTCACGATAGCTGTCTTTCATTCAGGCTAAATGAAGGGAGCAGCTAAATGCCTTTTTGTTTAATGACAGCTGAAATAATAGAAGCCACGAGCCAAACCACAGACCAGCATGGCAAGGCGGAATAGGAGCCAAACCATGTGGGATTAGGGGTTTTGGAATTGTGAGCAAAGATTTGGAATTGTGAGCAAGGAAACTGCCTCCTGCTCTTTGTGCTGACACAACATGAAATGTTTTTCAGAATTTTGGAATTTCTCACTGAATGGCTAAGGACGCAGCCCTACCCTGGCCTGGACCCGGCAGGAGGCAGGGAAATGCTGCTGCTGGGTCAGGAGAGTGCTAGGCAATGACTGGCAGTTCCCCTGTCTCGGGGTGAGGGGAGGGTATGTGGAGTCTCGAGCTGAGCTGCCGGAGAGCTGTGCATTTTTGGGTGCATTACAGGTAGACAGTTCTCACATCACATGCATGCTGGCCCTGACTCTGAAAGGCGTTTGCATCTTTTTGGGTCAGTTTCATGATTTTTGGGGTCTGACTCAGGAATTTTGCTCTCGTGAGGTTGGTGACACTGAGGTTGCCACCCATTTTTCTGGGGATCAGTGAGTGGGAGAGGTGGGATACCTGGACCAGAAGGAGGCAGCCGCCCCCACTGTCTCCTGAAATTCTGTGATTACAGCATTGGCCCTTCATTGTCCTGCTCCTGACAGACATTCTGACCAGACCAGGCCAGAGAGGGAACCAAATGACACCTCCCCTTCCCCAGCTTCAGCTAGAGTCTGAACACCACCTGGAATGGGAGATGTGGGTTCCTGCTGTAACCCCATCCTTTGTACATTATTTTCCTTCCCCCCACTTTATTTCTCCTCTTCTCTATCTCTCTCCTTTTGCCATTGTGTAATTCAGACATTCAGAGATTCCAGGCCAGAAGGGACCATTGTGAACATCTAGTCTCACCTCTTGCATAACACAGGCTGGAGAACTGGCCCAAAATCATTCCTAGAAAATATTAATAAATGATTCTTTTAGAAAAACATCCAATCTTGATTTTAAAAATGGTCAGATGGAGAATCCACCACCCTCTTTGGTAAGTTGTTTCAATGGTTAATTACTCTCACGGTTAAAAAATTATGCATTTTTTCCAGTCTGATATATTAAGAGCCTGTCAGAGCCAGCAAAGACTTCTTCCCCTTCTGCAACATGCCCCTGAGCAGAGAGGCAGCTACCAGCAATGTAGCAGCAACAGCCCTGTTCTGGGAACAGTTTGCCAGGTCCTGATCAGACCATGGGCCAGGCCTGTGTTTCTCCAGTGGTGAATTTGCAAGTGAAAGTTGGCACCAGAGTTGGAACCTTTGTTTTTTTTGCTCCACTTGTGTGTGTGATTGTCTTGTTTTGTCTTAAAGAAACCAGGATTGGATTCCAAGCAGAACACCACCAGCAACAGCAACAACAGCTCCAGCCTATCTCAACTAACTGCTTCTCTTTTCCCCTCAAAAGGACAGTTAATACTGGTCAAACAGAGATATCCTCTACGAAAAACTCTCTACAGGTAAAGAGAAAGGAATAAGCCTTACTTAATACTTCACATTTCAAATGCTTTAGCTGTTTTCTTTCTTTTTCTGTGTCTTTAATAAAAACTTTAAATGATTTTAATGGTGGGTATTACAATAGGAGCTGCCAGCAATAACTTGCTATGAAACTCCAGGCCACACTGAACTCTTTAATCTTGTAAGAGTTTCAGGGGAAGCAGTGTGTCCTAGTGGATAGAGCACTGTACTGGCCTGGGACTCAGGAGACCTAGGCTCTATTCCCAACTCCACCACTAGCCTGCTGGGTGATCTTGGAAAGTCCCTTCAGCACCCTGTGCCTTGGTTTCCCCATCTGTAAAATAGGGATAATACTGACCTCTTGTGTAATGCACTTTGAGGTCTGCTGATGAAAAGCTGGTATTATTATTATTTATTAACATTTTAGCCATTGTTGGACCAGACCCCGCCTTTATCAACACAGCCTGCCCTAGATGAGAGCTGTGCATGCTGAGCTTGGGGACAGGGTTGAAGCCTTCCTTCGATGGGCACTGCACTGTGACCCTGGCAGGAGTGACAAGATCAGTATGGCTGAGCTCAAAACAGATGCACAAAATGACAGTGTGGCCATAAACCTCTGCTGCCTCCAGATGGCGCTGTCAACCTGATTTATACTCATACCACTACTGCTAACAGTGCCAACCTGGCTTCAAACAGATACTTGTACCAAACCAACCAGCCAAAGCTAGAGATGGGCCTGTGACACAGATCTGGGTCTGAACCTCCAGGCGTTTAGTGCTGTCTGACACAGGGCTTGGTTTCAGCTCATTATAGAAAGAGGGAGCAACCGTAATAGCTGGATCTGGATCTTGCCCAGGTTCTAAACTCCACTCCAGAATTGAGGAGGCTTTTCCACTAGCTTTGCTTTGAACTGGAGTGAGGCCAGCTCCAGCAAGAAGAAAATTATGTGAGCATCAAACACCTGACCAGAAAAATCCCACCACGCATACAGTTAATAACATGTAGTTAATAACTAATCCAGCATCCGTGTAGTTAATAACTAACCCATCACCCATGCAGTTAATACCCAGGCAATAGAGTATCTGGCACATTACAAAGCTGGCCAGTTCTCGTGGTTCTAGGAGTCACACTAATGGGTGACACAATCCATTCTGAAGTGCGGCTCTGCCCTGTAGAGTGACTTTGTGGCCTTGTCTTGAGGATTTCTGATCCAATCTGACCAGTTGCCAACTTTCACAATAAATAAATAAGCACGCTGACTTTCATAATAAGCCAAAAATCAAGCTAATCCCATTTCAAAACAAGGCCAAAACAAGCCAATCACTACGAACCCCAACACCCTATATGACTAGATCCCCCCGGCCTGCAGTCTGGGACTGTGGTGGGCTCACTGTGCACCCCTGACTCTCTCCCCCGTGTTGCCCCTGCTTGCCCCTTGCCCCTGCTTGCTGGGAGCCAATCAAAAAAAAAAAAAAGAAACAACAAGCTACAAAAAGCTACAAGCCAAACAAGCTACAAGCCAAAAACTCACAAGCCAATTAAGCCAAAACTAAGCCCAGTTTCTGTGGGTTTTTTTGCTGGTTTGGCATGTCTGAATCTGACCTGCTGGCAAGTTCAACACTATTCTTACTCTCACTCTCAGCCCTGCCTCCTTTAGTTGGCTCAGTTGGGCCCAGCTGCTCTGACACACCGGCACTGGCCTGATCTACCCATAGGGACTGGCTACTCTGTATCAGGGCCCCACTCCAAGCCATAGCTGTGTATGTCAGTGACAGCTCTGTCTCATTCCTACTGTCCCTGCAGAGCCAGCCCAGCTCTGGGAGAGGGACCTGGGGTCTATTCTGATTCATTCAGCACAGTCAATGCCATTAGATGAGTTCCCATTCTCGGGCCAAATTGATCATGCAGTGACATCTGGGTACATGAAGAGAGCAGGGTGCACAGCTGGAACGGAAACCAGTATGTTCCAGCATCTTTATTGCCATTGACAGTGCATGAACCGGGAGAAGCCCCATGTGACTATGAGAGTCTATGGGCTGCGGCAGGGCTGGAAGAACAGTCCATCAAGAGTAGTGGAGCCCAGTGGTCACCCACTCCCGTTGCGTGGTGTGACCCTTTAAGATTTTGAAAGGTCCAATATATATGCAAGGACTTAGGAGATAGTGGTAGAGGATGTTGTTGCCTCCCCCCCGCCCCCCGTAACACCTTTTAGGGTTGCCAACCCAGGAGTCTCCAGGAATTAAAGATTAATCTTTAATTAAAGATTATGTCATATGATGAAACAGCCAGGAATACATCCTACCAAAACTGGCAACCCTACCTTTCATAGCAGGGCAGGCACCAGCAGGACAATGCTGCCTGCTGAACTTTCTGAGGCTGAGGACTAAATGGGCGGAAGGGGCCAGCTGAGAAAGAAGCTGGCTGAGGCCCTGCACCTGGCTAACTCACAACCCAGCTCTAAGGAGGAAAGCTGGGGACTTTGGTTTAAGGAGAGAAAGAGAGACTGAAAGGTACTGGGAAGAAGGCCCAGAGGACAGGCTTCAGAGGAGCCCTGAAGGCCAGAAGAACCTTTGAGACCATTGTTTGGATTTATTACCCTGAAAAGGGATTGATCTCAGTGACCCAGCTGGAGGGCTCAGCAACCTGAACCCTGGGAGAGATAGAACACCCTGGGGAGGAGGAAACTGAGACAGGGAGCACATGCAGGGCCACAAAGGGGCATGCTGGAGAGCAGTACCCCTAGACAGGCCTGTTAGAGCTGAAACCCAAATTTAGACCCCGTGAAACCCAGGGGATCTCTTAAAGGTGGGAAGTCTTTGTAACCCTTTTAGAAATCCAATAGTACTTGGGTGGAAAAAAACAGATCTTCCCTCTACAGGAGGATAGAATGTGGAACTAACTGCCAAGTGAACTCTCAGGGAATGGAGGGAGAGCCCTGTTCCCATTCAGTGGAGCAGGTGACCCAGATAAGCTGTGTAGAAGCCTGCAAAGAAGGAGTACCCCTCTACTGGTACCACAGAGAGAAGTGGTACCCCACTTCATGAGGTAAGCATAGCTGGTGGATGGATTCCTGCTATTAAAAATATATATATATTTTGAACCTCTAGGGAACACACTGTTTCCTGTGGAGTTAACCACTGAGCATCCAAGCTGTCAGATGGAGGCTGAGAGGTTGGGATGTGTCATCAGACCATGGTTCCGTGAAACAAAATGGGAGGACAAAGGGAGGGAAGATATGAGCACACCACACAAAATGGAGATGTTGAGAACAAAACTAATCAAGCACCCAAAGGACATGAAGAGAAGAAATTATTGAATTGAACTATATACCAGTGTTAGGAGCCTGGGTAACAAATGAGAGGAATTGGAATTGCTCATTTATTAGCATAAATTTGGCTCAGTTGGTATTACTGATACTTGGTGGGATGATTCCCATGATTGGAATGTTAAAATCAATGTTTAGAACCTATTTTGGAAGGATCAGTGGGCAAAAGGGTAAAGGATGTGGCAGTCTACATAAAAAATGGCACCACCCGTTTTCAGGTTACTGATAGCTGTTAGAAAATGATCTTGAACACTTACTGATCAGTGTCCTAACTGGCAGTGGTTCTCAAACTTCATTGCATGGCGACCCCCTTCTGACAACAAAAATTACTACATGACCACAGGAGGGGGGACCAAAGCTTGAGCCCACCCGAGCTCCACCTCCCCAGAGGGCGGGCCAAAGCCTGAGCCCCACGACTGCAGGCGGAGGAGCCAAAGCCAAAGGCCAAGGGCTTCAGCCCGTAACCTGAGCCCTGCCACACCGGGCAGTGGGCCTCAGGCTTGGGCTTGGCCCCGGGCAGTGGGGCTCGGGCTTGGGCTTTGGCCCTGGACCCCAGCAAGTCTAACACCAGACCTGATGACCACATTAAAATGAGGTTGTGACCCACTTTGGAGTCCTGACCCACAGTTTGAGAATCGCTGTGGGAAGCAGGTAAAGCACAAGATGGGATGTTAGTCAGTGTGTGCTACATACCACACAATCACACTATGGACAGGTGACCAGTGACAAATTCAGACAGGAAATAAGGTATACATTTTTAATGGTGAGAGTAATTAACCATTGGAACAACTTACCAAGGGTCATTGAGGATTCTCCATCGCTGACAATTTTTAAATCAAGTCTGGATGTTTTTCTAAAGGATCTTCCCTGGGATTGCTTCTGGCCTTGGAATATATGAACGTGGAGGGCAGATTATCCCACATCTGCCTACTGTAGGGCTCTTCCACCCTTTCTTCCTCTGTCAGACATGACCCTGACTAGATGGATCTATGTCTGATGCAGTCTAGCAATTCCTGTGTTCTGAAATCAAACACTGATCAAGAAAAATGTTGCTGAGTCTCCCTTTATTCCATCAGATCTAGAACTATATATATATAACAACATATAACAACATGAACAGAACCAGTCTCCTCTCTTCAATAGCTATAGAGTGACTGTGGCCACTTCAGGACTTGGAAGTGCTCATGTAAGATGCATTTATTTGTTCAGAGAGCAGACTGAAGAGCTTCTCCCAGGAGAGGGACACCTCAGTGCTGAATTCATTTCCCAGGAGTTCTTTGCAGACACTCAGGATCACCTGAAACATGCTCTGTCAAAGGAACACAGAGCGAGTGAGACACAAATGCAGAATTGCACTAAGGTTGGTAAATTCTTCAGCTTGAAAGGAACCAATTCTGAACAAGCCCCTAGGTGCAGTGCAGTAACCCTGGAGTGACTGGCAGCACTGCCTGCCAGTTATCAATCCTCTTACATCCTTTGGGAGCAGGATCCCAAACTGACTGCCCCTGTTCTCCTCACCTCTAGGGCTACCTACTCTTACCTCTCTGTTTGTGTTACAAAGTTAAATTCTTGTGGCTTTTGTAGAGCAGCAGCTTTTGTGCTTATTAGACTTTGGCTCAGATGTGAGGGAGCCATGGAGCTGAGGGTCATCCAGGGCTCTGTGCCCTAGGGTTAGGGTTCATATGGGTAGGGTACTAGAAGTTAGGGTTAGGATTCCTATGGGTAGGTTATGTGGAGCTAGATTTAGGGTTCCTATGGCTAGAGCTCCCTGCCCTAGGGCTAGGGTTCCTATGGGTAGAGTAATTGGAACTAGGGTTAGGATTCCTATGGGCAGGGCTCCCTGCCCCAGGGTTAGGGTTCCTATGAGAAGGGTACTTAGAGCTAGGGTTAGGGTTCCTAGGGTAAGGGTCCCCACTCTAGAGTTAGGTTTCCTACGGGTAGAGTATTAGGAGCTAGGGTTAGGGTTCCTATGGGTACAGCTCCCGGCCCTAGGCTTAGGATTGCAATGGGTAGGAGAAATTAGAGCTAGGGATAGCATTCATATTGATAGGTTACTTGGAGCTAGGGTTACTGTTCTTATGGGTAGGTCTTCCCTCCCTAGAGTTAGGTTTCCCATGAGTAGGACTCCCCAATGTAGGGTTAGGGTTCCTATGGGTAGGATACTTGGAGGTAGGTTAGGTTTCCTGTGGGTAGGGTGCTTGGAGCTAGTAGTAGGGTTCCTATACCTGGAGACACTGCACTCCCTGTCACCTTACTAGCCCTCTGCAGCTCTTGACTTTCTCCATGTAAGTTACTGCTGTGGGTGTTACGGGGTGTCAAACAATTACATGGGGGAGGGGAGGTGGGCTGCAGCCAGGAACAGGAGTGGAGGCGTCCATTGGATGCTCTCTCTACTGAGACATGGGCTATTCTATGAAAACATTTGAAAAACTACCAGTGGAGGCTGAACCTCATTTTATAATGTCCTGCCCGTATTTCTGCGCCTATCACCTGTAACTGTACTAATGGGCTGTTTGCTTCCACTTCAGCATCGTGGGGGGTGTTATCTAAGGCTGGACCTAACACTGATCTCTGCAGGACTCACTAGATGTCCCCCCCAAATCTGTGCCTTCCCAATGATCATTCCTTTTAGTTTAAGCTTCTGGAGCCAGGGTTCAAACCAAGTGTTAGTGTTTGCATCTGAGCCCATTTAAGTGCATTTTGCTGGTATTTTTTCATTAGAAGTTAAATACTTTGTAAAGACTTTGTGATGAGAGGAAGGACGATGTAGGTGTGGATCTGGCTGTGGGTCCAGAGATCTGAGTCAGTTCCTAACTCTGCCACAGACTCCTGATGTGACTTGGGGAAAGTCACTTATCCAAGTTCCCTCTCTGTAACATAGGGGCTATCCCTTCTTTGTCTATCTTGTGTGTGTGGGCTGTAAGCTCTTTGGGGATGAGGACTGTCTATTATAGTATGTGTGTACAGAGCCGAGCACAACAAGGCCCTGATCTTGGTTGAGGCCTCTGGGGGTTATTGTAATAAATGTCATAAATATAGAGAGAAGGGTAGCATAAAATCCCTCCTTGGCAGCTATACTGAATTGCCTTACCTGTAAGGGGTTAAGTAGTTCAAATAACCTAGTAGGTACCTGACCAGAAGGACCAATGAGGAAAGAAGATACTTTCAAATCTGGGGTGGGGGTGTGGGGGAAGGTTTTGTTTGTGCTCTCTTTGTTGTTCCCTCTCCGGATGGAAGGAGAGAGACCAAGCAGGTACAACATCTCCTGAAAATATACCTGGAATAATAGATCTAAAACCACAGAAATTGTAAGTAGGGCAAGGAAATGTGTTAGGTTGTCTTTTGTTTTGGCTTGTGAATTTTCCTATGCTACAAAGGTAGTTTTATTCCTGTTTTTGTAACTATGAAGCTGAGTCCAGAGGGGAGTCCTCTGTGTTTTAAATCTTTTTATTACCCTGTAAAGTTACCTTCCATCCTGATTTTGCAGGTGTGATTCTTTTACTTTTTTCTTTTAAAATAAAGTTTCTTCTTTTAAGAACCTGATTGATTTCAGTACCTGAAGACAAAGGGTCTGGTCTGTGCTTACATTGCTAAGGCAATTAGTTGAAATATTATTCTCAAGTCTCCCCAGGAAAGGGGGTGAAGGGGTTTGGGGGGATAGGGATTCCAAGTAACCATTCCCTGAATTTTTGTATAAATCACTTGGTGGCGGCAGGCATACCGTTCAAGGACAAGGAAAGGAATTTGTGCCTTGGGGAAGTTTTAACCTAAGCTGTTAGAATAGACGCTTAGGGGGTCTTTCATGAGGGTCCCCACATCTGCACCCCAGAGTTCAGAGTTGGGTGGGGGGAACCCTGACAAGAGCCCAGCACAACAGGGCCCTGATCTTGGTTGAGGCCTTGGGGGGTTATTGTAATAAACTTCTGTGATCTCATTTTCCATACATTTGATCGCACAAACAATTGAACTTGCATGGCATGGGTGCTTTATTAACTCTACTGCTTATTGCACATGCCTATGCTAATCTCCTGCTTTTTGACAACCATGTCACAATGTGTGAACATGCATAGCTATGCCTCTGGGATACTGATCTGTGCCAGATCAAATAGCTGTAATCTCTAAACAAAGCATGTTCCCTTGATGTCTGCACGCATCAGTACCTGGAAATTCACTGATGGCACTTGGTGCACATTCTTGTGCTTGACTGCTAGACGGTCCAGAATCCTGCAGGCCTGCTTCCAGTTGTCCAGGTTTTCAGCCACCTGGTTGAGGGCAACCATGACTCTCCGGCCATGGAAACGCACCAGCGGATCCTCCTGCAGGTTGCCTTCGGTCGGGATGGTCTTGAAGTATGCTTTTGTCTCAGGATAATCTGTGAAGAGTCTGTATTGGGAAGAAACAATAGTGACTGAAAATCACAAATTAGCAAAGCAAGCCCACTGTGGTTTTACTGTGGCTTTAAGAGAATCTCCAGAGTGGGAGATGACTGTGGGAGGAGGCTATTGGTTTTAGGTTAGACTGACAGATTGACCAGAGTTAAAATGCTCTGTCTATATGTTAACTATGTATCTAATAAAGGCCATTGTTAAATTACTAGAAATGAATTAAGGTAATAGTTACTCAGCAGTGAAAAACAAGTTTGAATGAAATAATATGGATCAATTAAGAGTTCTGACATTTCTAACAATGTTGCAAAATGCTGAAAAGGTTTAAATAAATATTTGATTTATTTTTGAGGGCATAGGAATTTACTTATAAGACAAAAAAAGATTGTCATCTTTTTTAATATCGCAGGCACTGAAGCAATTTCATTATATAATTCATTTGAGCTTAATGTTAGAGAAGAAACTGACTATGAGTTTGTCTTAGAAAAAATTGAGGCATACTGTTTACAAACAAGAAATGAAACATTTCTGAAAGATTTCAGTTTCACTCAAGAAATCAAATGGAGGAAGAGATTTTTGAATAATTTTTAACATATCTAAAGATGTCAGACACATAATTTCCAGAACCAATATGATTTAATGATAAGAGATCAAATTGTGATGCATATACAAGATATTAGTATAAGAAAAAGACTGTTAGAAGAACCAGATCTAAATCAGGAAAAAGCAGCCAGTGAAACACATGCCAAGAAAAACCTTTCTTGCTATGTGACTGTTCAACAATGTGTTCCCTACCATTCAAAGATGACGTGTGGGGGACCCACAGATCATGTGCCTCCCCCGCCCCCGATTTCTGCCAGGGTTTGCCGGCCCCGCTTGGTCACATGGTCTGGCTGGACCCCCTTCTTGTGCAGCAACTTCCAGAGCCCATGAGCTGCGACCACGGGCAGAGGCAGGAGCAACAGCTGAAAGCTGCAGGGAGGATCCACTGCTTTCTGGGAGGGGAGACTGAGGGTAAGGGGCCAGGGCTTGAGCTGTTCTTGGGGCAGCTGAACCTTTACACTGTGCCCTCCTGCTGTCAACAGGTATGGGTTGTCTCTGAGCCAGAGTCTTGGGGCTTGGTGCCCAGTTACAGTGACAACATGCATTTGCACCAAAACAGAGGTGCTCCCAGTTTCAGGCCCCTGTGGACCGCCAGGGTACGTCAGTAGGTCTCAGTCCATAAGCTCTGGAAATCTGGCAACAAGGCCTTTTTACTGAGAATTCCACATCAAAGTTCAGAAAAAGTTCCCATCATGACTTCTTAATCCATTCTGGTTGGTGCTAATTATTGTTGCCCTGAAACATTATGCTCCATGTTACCAGGAGATAGAGGTCATTGGACCCTCTTTCCAGGAACTAATGACAGTGAATGGTGATGACTTTGCTTAGTTGGGACAGTAACAGCAACAATTCTGCTTAATGGGGACATATCTGGCCAGTGCTGAGGCGTCATAAATTTTTAAGGCAAGAGGCACTATTAGATCATTTAATCTGATCTCTTTGTATAAAACAGGCCACAGAATTTAGTCTAGTTACTCCTCCAGTAAGTTCAATTGCATGGTGTTTAGCCAGGGTGAAACATTCAGTTGAGGCTTCTTATTACAGAGTTTGTCAAATACACATTAAAAGAAGCCCTGTATTTTGATTCAGTAAATCATTTTATTTCATTATATGTTTTTCAGACTGATATATTGAATGGCCTCTTCTCTTAATTGTGACAGCTGCTTAACTGTTTACTGGGGTATCCAAAAGGACAAACTTGGGGTAGGTCTAGGTGGCAAAAAACAAAGGATATTTGAAGGAAGAGGACCCCCTTAATCCAAATCATTCCCTTTCAGAGTGAACTAGAACCCTCTCATAGTGTGACTCCTGTCCTGATTTGTATGAAGCTATTTGTATCATACTATTTTAGCTAGACAAATTCCCAAGGGTGCTTAGGAGTGACAGCTGCAACATTACAAAAGTCCAAGTGTGAACAGATGGGCTTCAAGGAATTTACAAAAGAGTAATGCTCAGTATCTTGGACCAGCAATTTTAAATGTGCAGCAATATCACCCCTCAGTGACAGAGGATAGAAACTGACTAATTCACTCCCAAAGCTGTTCAGTCCCTTTGGTAGATCACCTGATGCACACTCATTAACAAAACCTCTTAGAAGAACGCATTATCCTGGAACACATCTGGCCAGCAACTATTAAAGGGCATAATAGTGCGTCCCCAGTGAATGTAGTGGGAGGGGAAAGGACTCCTGCACAATGAGCATCATAGTAAAGGGCAGAATGAAAGGAACAGTTATATTTTTAATGAACATTATTTCGAAGCACATTTCAGTTTGAATAACCCTCTTCAGTTCAGAGACCAGACAGCAAAGGGGAAAGGCAGAACGAGGGCTTTCTGTCTTCTTGAACCTCATGCCAAACAGAGGAGAAGGATGCATGTTGTCACTGTCCACCAGGCATCTCCATCCCCTTAGTCCAAAGGCCCAGCTTCAGAATCTATGGATTTAGAATTTGAACTGAACCTGGAGTTCATATTATTGACTGAAACAAAACCACACACTGAAGATGAGAGGAGCTCAGAGAACAGAGCAGACCTGCTCATCCCGTTACAGAATAATGCCCTAAGTCTTCACTCTCAAGCAGCACAGAAACAGAGAGGGATGTTTCATGGGGAAGGAGAAGAGTGAAAAGTTTCCAGTGGAGTAAAATCAAATGTATGGTGCTCTGCTACGACCTTTATCTGCAAGTCTGTCTCGTGGGCAATCACAGTCACTATATAAATACACTCACAGCAGGTATATGCAGTGTTGTTGTAATCGTGTCAGTCCCACAATATTAGGGAGACAATGATAAAAGACAAAAACACCACATCACCTGTGGGAGAACACTTTTCACAAAGCAATCACTGTATCTGACCTATGAGTCCTCACCCTCAAAGGAAACCTGCACAACACTTTCAAAAGACGAGCCTGGGAGCTTAAATTCATAACTCTGCTGCTAGACGCTAACAATCGTGGTCTTAATAAAGTCACTGGATTTATGGCTTATTACAACAATCTGTATCCCATTAACCCCCCTTTTTGTCTTATGACTGCAGGGATGTTACACCAGGCCGCTTCACCTTGAATGGTCTCATAGCACATATTCTATTTATGCTAAACTATCTGTTCCACCTTGTATTTAGCTGGCACACTCTTGAGTACCTTTCCTAGCCCGGAAGAAGATCTCTGTGTAGCTTGAAAGATTGTCTCTCTCACCTACAGAAGTTAGTCCAATAAAAGATATCTCACAACAGCTATGTTTAGTAGAGACAGAAGGAACAACAGTGAGGATATCAGATGTCACAAACAAGCACAGAAGAAAGCTACATTTTATAGCATATTTTACACTATGGTTTGAATTAAAATGACAGCAGGAACGAAACCCAGATAAGCAGGAAACCCTTGAATGTCATGACTTACCTGATCACAATTGTTTTGCCATTCTCTTCTGGATTCTCAAATAACTTTGCCCAGATGTGTTGGATATTTTTCTTATCAGCATCAGTTAACAAAGCCATGATGCCTGGAGGATGCTCCCTGATGAAGTGACAAGATAGCAGACAATTTTCAGCCCCTGCTTTTGGAGAAAGCCAAGCATTCTAGATGAGTTCACCAAGAACAGACATAAATGTTCAGTGTGAAACCACTCCTTCGACAGGAGGGGTCTGTCTGTGACACAGGACTTACTTTCATTCTGTACTTCAGAGAGACAGAGAGAGAGAGAGATGTGGGGTTCACCTCCAAACAGAAAGTGCAGACAGGACCGAATGCAAGAGCATAAGAAAAGCCAAATGAGCCATTCCGGCACAGGGTAAAAGAGATGTTTTCCAATCAGAACTTTGATCAACTTTGAACTTTGGGGAAAGGAGTAAAATCTGATCTTTGCAGCCTGGGTCCATCTCTAGTAGAAAATATCTGCACATTTTGGATGAAGTTTCAACAGAATAAGCTCACTCTCCAGGGGAAGAGAACATTCTGGGGTGGTGGAATGCATGGTATAAGTGTTCTGATTTACACTAGGCTTCCACACCATTAGGCTAATGTTAACAAGAAGACCTCCTGTCTCCTGGTGGGGATGCACGACCAAGCACCTGGTAGTGACAAAAAGCAAAAACTGCTGTGTCCTGCCAGGAACAGCAAAGGGGACTCCATACAATAAGAACCTCTCAAACCTCTGTGTTTTTTGACGTTCTAAATATTTGAATAAATTGACTCAGGATGCCCCATAGCCCTTTCAGAGGGACCCATCCAAAAAATGGCCTCTTTACACTCCTTCCCACTTCTTAGATGGTGGAGGCTGGGTGAAGCTCAGTGCTGTAGTCCACTTGAACAGTCCAAGTGGTGAGCATCCTCTTTCAAAATTTAAGAGGCCAGTTGGCAGGCCCACTGCCCAGCTCCAATTCACACCATCCCCGGTTTTCTGAGGTGGGATTGGGAAGCCCTCCCCCTGGTCGTGCTGCTCCTGACTGTGCACTGCTCTTTAAAGCACTGTGACACTGAGACATCAGGCCTATCTTAAGTCCCCACTGCGCTCTGGGGTATCAGCAAAAATGTAGGAGAAAGCAGCAGAACTTGGGGGAACATTTCCAGGCCCTGCTGCATCTGAATGGTGGAAGGGAAGCTGCCTGCTCCCCAGAAGATCATTTTCCTAGAGATAGAAGGGTAGAGCAGATCTAGCAGCTGAGCTCTCAAATCCCACACAAATTGTAGCTGCCCAGTTGTGCCTTGGAGATGAGTTCCAGCATTGGAAGGATTAGTAGGTTGCTAAGACTCACCTCCAAGAAGACTTACAGCAATGCAGAGGAGAGGCAAGGCCTGCTGGGAGTGGAAGACAGATAACACAGTTCAGAGAACAGGGCCTCCAAAAGATGGATTCAGATTTTTTTATACAGAACCAGACCTGGAATCTGATTCTTTTAGGTTCACCGATCACTGTCCATCAGCGATTTAGTGTTAATCTCAGCCCTGCCTCTGTAATTTCCTTTGCTGAGATGTCCCAGGCAAACTGTATGTTGGATTATTCCCCTTGGCCTTGGACTATTTAATGGCACTAATGTTTATCTCTCTGTGATCCTAGGGTCAGGGACCTCTATCAAGAAAGTCATGGTTTTACTGTGTTCTTTCCCACTGCTTCAGGTACAGGCAGCAATAAAACAGACGGTTTTGGTGCATGAATTGAGCTCTGTGACCCTCAAATTCTCATTTTGGGCCACACTGCCTGTCCTTCTTCACACATCTCCCACCCAAGCTTGAGTAGGGGGGCTTGGCACTGGAGTGGCAGAGGGGAAGGAATCCTCCCCTCCTGGCTGCAGTGACAGCAAAGCTGCTCCATGGTGGCAGCTGCAGGCCCTGCGATTGCAATAGTCCTTGTGTGGCCCTTCTCCACGGTGGTGGTGGTGGAGGGGAGGCAATGTCTGATGGATAACAGGCCTCGCCTCTGGCCCACTGCCAGTCCCTGCTGTGCAGGGGGAGCCCAAGCAGGGCAGGCCAGCAGCAGGGCCCTCTGAAGGTGCAGAAGAGGGAATAGGATTTGCCCATGGTGTCATTTTAGGATGTATACATGCCAGGTACCTCAGTGCTGGAATCCTGTTTCTCCTGAATATAGAGGCAGCGGGTGCAACCGAAAGAGAACTGCAAAACAAAAGTGAGACAACTCGTGAGCTTATTGGGAAGCTGGGATTCCCATCACGGGCCTCCACAGCACAGCTGCAGTCAGGACCCCAAACCAATTCACAACTGTGTGTCCATCTTAATGTGAACAGTAACAAGGTTACCAAGGAAACCAGAGTTACCAGGGAAACTGCATTAAACCTCCCTTTCAAAAAGAAAACCTGTTTATGTTCCGTAGCTTCAGGGACCTACAAAACCACAGATCAGGCCTTTCAAACCAGCGTCATTTACGGTCAACTCCTGGCCCCATCGAAAGCCGTGGGGAAAAGCCCACTGACACTGGGACTGTAGGGCTGAGTCACCGCTTACTCACCCCTAATGTGAGTCAGGAGTGCATCCATGAAAGTTAAGTTACTGGATGACACTGGTGTGATGCCTGAGTCAATGAGAGGAGATTTAGGCCCTTGTGCTCAGGAACGTGGCAATATCGTCTATGTGCGCCTCCCCCACCTCAGAATGCCCCTTGAAAGTGACGGGTGCTGCCCCACTGGCTCAGTGAGGCTGTGTCGTGCCCAGCCCTGATCACCTCAGCACAGTCAGGGGGTGACGCTGAGAGCGGGGACTCACACTGACTGACTGGGACTTCACCACGGAGAGGCTGCTGAGATCCAGACCCAGGGTGGGGGGTGCTGCTTCCACGGAGGGGAGACCCCTCACTCAGCCTAATTGCCCTGCTGCCATGCGAGGGGCTATGGGGCCGAGGTCAGCCCTCGCAGCCAGGAAGCTCCATGTAGTTAAACACCAGCCCCCTAGATGGGGGAGCTAGTGGCTTGGGGCCAGGGCAAGCTGCTCCCCCATACCCCATCCTGTGCCCAGCGCCTCTCACCAGCCTCTCACCACACTGCCGGCATCTCCAACTGATGGAGCTCCCGGGCTCTGGGAGCATCTGGCAATGGAATTCTGGGGGTGACAGTTGGGAGGAGCAGGAGGGGGAGAGAGCTGAGTGAGCAATGGTGGGGGGAAGGGAAGGCTGGGACTAGGGAGAGGGGAGAGAAAGTCAGACAGAAATCTGGGAAATAATGAGTCAGTAGGGGGAACCCTGGGTGCGTGAGGACTGGGGGAAAGGAAGATACGTCAGTGAAAGCCCAGGGTCCAGATCCTCCTGCTGTGGAAATGCACATGGGAACAGGTTTGAGGTTTTCCTCACAGACTGTTCCCCAAATCATCCCATGTGGGGGACCCAGGGTCTTCCCCACAGAGAGCCTCCTAGGACAAAGCAACACCTTGAGTTGTGCCCGGGAAGTCTCCTCACAATCTCTAGCATGTTGTTAAGGTAGAAAATTCAAGCACTCCAACAGCAGGAAACACCAGAATTAAAGTTTCAGCCCTCTGGTGCCTAATTAAGGACTGTCATAATGCATATGCATGAGGGCCTAATTAAGGTTGTACTAACTCAGTTTCCCAACTTCTGAGTGCTTGACTTCAGAACTTTAATAATGTTCTTTTAAAATATTTTGAGTGATAGAATGTTTATGGGAAAGTATTAGATAATTTTTTTGCTAAAAGTTTATTTGATGACATGCAATGGGTCACTCTTTCAAACGATTTGTGCCTTTCAATGGAAGTTTTGTGCTCTTACTATCATACCAGTGGAACATTTCAAAGGAGAGTACAAAGGAGGTGCAAGTCAATTGTGCCCCCCCAGAGTTCTGCCTGCCAGGGAGGGAGGTGTTATGGGGGGTGGAGTGTGGCATGATGAAGGCATCCCATCAATTCCTCTTCAAAGAGACACACCTAAGCATAAGTGGCAATTGCAGCCCCAAAACTTTGCCTCAAAATGCTACCCACTGCTGTTGCGAGCAGGTGACCACCACATGCCCGCTGTTGAGTTCTAAGCCAGCCATACACAACTGATCAGCCACTCAGCAGGAGTCTGTGCCTGGTCTCCATTGCATGAGCCACCTGCTCACACCTTACCCCAAGCTCACTGAGGATGCAGAAATAAGCAGGAAGAGGAGTTTCACCATGTACCAGATCTTGGGAGACAGGCCAGTCCTCGCTTACAGACAGTCCCCCAACCTGAAGCAAATACTCACCAGCAACTACACACCACACAACAAAAACCCTAACCCAGGAACCTATCCTTGCAACAAAGCCCGTTGCCAACTGTGTCCACATATCTATTCAGGGGACACCATCATAGGGCCTAATCACATCAGCCACACTATCAGAGGCTCGTTCACCTGCGCATTGGTAAGGCAATCCCCATCTTTTCATATTCTCTGTATATATCTATCTATCTTCCTACCGTATTTTCCACTCCATGCATCTGATGAAGTGGGTTTTAGCCCACAAAAACTTATGCCCAAATAAATTTGTTCGTCTCTAAGGTGCCACAAGTACTCCTTGTTCTTTTTGCTGACACAGATTAACACGGTTACCACTCTGAAACCTGAACCAATATTGTGATTGATATTTACTCTGAAATATTGTTTCCATGTTGGCATTAGAAGTGAACTCAACTCCTCAGGATGAAAGGGAAACAGCCTATCATATTGCAGGGGGAAATTCCTTCCAGACTCCACAGAAACAAGGTGGGGGAGGTAATATATTTCATGGAACCAACTTCTGTTAGGGCACGTCTTCACTGGCAACATTGAAGTGCTGCCGTGGCAGTGCTTTAATGTGGCTTGTGTAATCGCGGCACAGCACTGGGAGAGAACTCTAAAAAAAAAAAAACCACACCTCCCCTAGGGGCATAGCTACCAGTGCTCCAGCACTGTCTACACTGCCACGTTACAGCACTGAAACTTGCAGCGCTCGGGATGTGTTTTTTCACACTCCTGAGCGAAAAAGTTGCAGAGATGTAAAGTGCCAGTGTAGACAAGCCCGTAGTAAGAGAGACATGTTTTTGAGCTCATACAGAGCTCTTCTTCAGTTCTGGGAAACTAACTCAGGCCAGGTCTACACTACACACTTACTTTGCTATAACTGCCTCACTCAGGGGTGTGAAAAATCCACACCCCTGAACAAGGTAGTTATACTGACCTAACCGCTCTCCTCTCCCACGCCCCCAACCTGGTGTAATCAGCGCTATGTTGTGGAGGTGGAGTTATTAAACCAATGGTAGAGCTCTCTCCCATTGGCGTGTCGTCACCAGAAGCGCTACAGCAGTGCAGCTGCATCAGTGAAGCCGCACTGATACAAGTTCACAGTCTGTGTCCGCAAAAAGAAAAGGAGGACTTGTGGCACCTTAGACCTGCCCTCAGAGTATTACTGCTAAATACAAGGCGGAATAGATTGTATTGCATAAGTAGTTCTCACATAATTCAAGGGACCATTCAAGTGAAGTGGCCCATTAACACCCTTCCAGTCATAGGAAGGAAAGTTGGACGGGGAGTGAGAAAGCAGTTGTGGGGCTTTGGGGGTGGTTTACAGAATGCTTTAATAAACTATAAATCGAGTAAAAAGAAAAGAAGGACTTGTGGCACCTTAGAGACTAACACATTTATCTGAGCATAAGCTTTCGTGAGCTACAGCTCACTTCATCAGATGCATCACGAAAGCTTATGCTCAAATAAATTTGTTTGTCTCTAAGGTGCCACAAGTACTCCTTTTCTTTTTGCAGATACAAACTAACATGGCTACTACTCTGAAACCTATAAATCCAGTGTCTCTAATTCAGTCCATGATTTTTAGTATATACCAAAGTTATGGATTTAAGCTTCCTGGCTTGTCTTTTGAAAGTGTTGTGCAGGTTTCATTTGAAGATGGGGTCTGATCTGTCAGATACAGAGTGATCACTTTGTGAAAAGTGTTCACCCACAGGTGATAGGGTGTTTTTGTCTTACTATTTTCCTGTGTGGGTTTGTTCAAAAGGATAATGATTGTCTGATTTCACTCACATAGTTTTATTGGCAGCATTTAGTGCACTAAATGAGGTATACAACATGTTGTGATAGGCATGTGTTGGACCCATGCATCTTGGAAAGTGTGTTATGGGGGTGGTGTTGATCACTGTAGCAGCAGAGATATGTCTGCAGGTTTTTCACCTGTTCTGGCAGGGTCCGGTGCCACTTTGAGGTGGTGTGTCCTGGTCTGTGGGGAGCTTGCTTCTGATGATGAGCTTGGAGAGGTTCGGGGTTGTTTGAAGGTCAAAGAAGGGGGTTCAGGAAAGATTTATTTCAGGATGGTGTCCCTGTTGAGAATGGGTTGTAGTTGTTTGATACCCTGTATGGGCTCCAGGGTGGAGTGGTAGATGACAATTAGGGGTGTGTGATCAGAGGGGGTTTTATTTCTATATTATAGCAAGCTCTCTTGGTGTATTTGGGTGGCCCATTCCATGATTAGATATACTCTGGTGGAGTGCCTTTGTTTGGTGAAGGCAGTTTTGAATGTGTTAGGGGTGTATATCCCAGACTTTCCCCTTGGAGCATATTCTGTGGAATCTGAGTGCGTGGCTGTAGATAACAGATTTCTTGGTGTTTTGGATGGTTACTGGATCTATGAAGATAGGTGTGGTGATCTCTGGGTTTCTTGTGTATATAGTTGCCTGAAGGGTTTCATTGTTGACGCTGATCATGGTGTCCAGGAAGTTGATGCTAGTGGGGGAGTGTTCCAGAGAGAGTTTAATGGATGGGTGGTAATTATTGAAGTTGTGGAGGAAATCTGAGGGAGTTTGTCTGTCCAGAGGATAAAAATATCACTGTTGGTTTTGTTGTGCATTTGTCTAGAAATTCGTCTTCAAGGTAGTCCAGGAAGATGTTGGCATATTGATGAGCCATCCTAGTTCCCATGACTGTGCAGACCATGGGAAACAGTGTGGTGTTAAATGTAAAGTTGTTATGGGTGAGGATGAAATTAATGAGATTGGTGATTGTTTGGTATAGATATCTGAGTGTTGCCCATTGTTTTGTAAATATTTGAGGCAGGCAGCTATGCTGTCATTGTGAGGGATGTTGTATTGGGAAGTGACATACATGGTGACATGAATGGTGTTCTGAGGAGGGAGGTTAATGTTGTGGAGTTTGTGGAGGAAGTCGGTTGTGTCATAGGCACCAACTTCGTGGGTGCTCCAGCCCTGGAGCACCCACGGGGAAAAAATGGTGGGTGCTGAGCAACTACCGGCAGCGCCCCCATCAGCTCCCTGTAGTGCATCCCGCCCTCCGGCAGGCCCCATGGATCAGCGCCTCCCGTCCCTCCCCACGCCTCCTGCCCATCACAACCAGCTGTTTTTCAGCGTGCAGGAGACTGGGAGGGACGGGGGAGGAGTGAGGATGCGGTGTGCTCGGGTCAGGGGGCAGAACTGGGTGGGAAGAGGTGGGGTAGGGCCTTGGAGGATGGAGTGGGGACGGGGCCTGGGGCAGAGCTGGGGGTTGAGCCTGGGGCACTTTGCAAAGTTGGCGCCTGTGGGTTGAGTCCTGGAGGTGAGTGGTTTGAGGATGGTTCTAGGAGTCCCAATATTCCTTCAGTAAGAGTGGCATGGCCAGATATGATGAGTCTGCCTGGGTTCCCTTGTTTGTGTATTTTAGGAAGTGTGTAGAAGATCCCTGGGGTGAGATTGTGGGGGATGAGTTTCTCTTGGAGTGGTTTGGAGAAGGATTTTATCATCTTAAATTCCTGGGTAAATTGTTTTGTGGAGTCTTCAAGTTCTTTATAGTAGGTGTTGTAGAATTATTATTGGCCTTGTTAATGTAGTCGTCATTGTTGAGGACTACAATGGCACCCCCTTTTCTGCTGCTTTGATCACTATCTTGTGGTTAGATTTCAGGGATTATGTGGCTGTCCTCTCTGCAGTGGAGAGATTATGGTGGATGTGATGTTTGCTAAGGATTTCAACTTTTTTTCCCCCTGAAGCAATAAATGTAATGATCAAGAGTGGTTTCATCCGCCCTGCAATGTCAAGTCAGATTACTGTTTTTTCTTCTGATTGTCAGTGGGGATGTGGTAATTGTGAGTGGTGTCATTGTTAAAGAATTCTTTGACGCAGAGATGGCCGATGAATTCTTCTAGTTCTCCTCATGTTAGTATGAACCCAGGAGTACCCAAGATTGTGAAAAGAATTAGGAGTACTTGTGGCACCTTAGAGACTAACACATTTATTTGGGCATAAGCTTTCATGGGCTAAAATCCACTTCATTAGATGCACGCAGTGGAAAATACAATAGAAATATATATATATTGTGATACAGCATGGCCAGAGGGCAGCAGGAGAGTTTTTTTTTTTTTGAAGCAAAAAAGGTGTTTTTATTTGCATGACACACTTACAAAACAAAAATAATAGCATATGCAATGTGTAACACAGCAACCAATCACAACTGTTTTCTCATTAGCTTCAGGGGAGGGAACTGTTCAAGCTTGCCTGGGCCCAGAGCGGGGGGCTTCCTCAACTCTCGTGGTCTTCCACCCTTCCGATTACCTGGTGGCCCAGAGCGAGGGGGCTTCATCGACTCTCAAGGTCTGCCACGCCCAGTGTCACCAACAATTCCCTCCTCTGAAAGCACCCAACAAGAGGGGCAGGCTGTGGGGTGGACAACCCGGGGGGGGTGGGGCACGTGCACCCACGTGTGAAAGGACCCCTCTAAGGTGGTGGTGTCCGCAGCAGCAATGGCTGGGGCTGGGGTCCTTTACTCTCTCCCCCAATCAAAGGGTCAAAGCAAAGGGAGCCGGACGGGGACACTGAGCAGAGAACCTCGGACAGCGCCCGCCGTTCCTCAAAAGCATCAAGGGAGTCGATGGACGCCGCCCAGAGGAACTCCGCCCGGATACATGAACAGACCGAGGATCAGAAAACGGCCCCAGCAGGAGAGTGGTTTGTTTGGTTTTTTTTTGAAGCAGAGAAGAATTTTATTTGTGTAACACTTACAAAGAACCACCAAAAAGAATAAAGCAAAACTATGCAACAAAACAAAAGCAAACACAAGGTATAACACAGCAGCCTTTAGGAGGGAAAAGTGTTCAGGCTAGCCTGGGCCCAGAGTGGGGGGGCTTCCTCGACACTCGTGGTCTTCCACCCTCCTGAGTTACCTGGTGGCCTAGAGCGGGGGGGGGGACTTCCTCGACACTCGTGTTCTTCCACCCCCTCGAGTTACCTAGTGCCACGCCCAGTGTCACCGATTATTCCTCTCCTGAGAGTGCCCGACAAGATGGGCACGGCTGCGGGGTGGGCGGTTTGGGGGTGGGGGGGACGTACACCCACGTGTGATAGGACCCCTCCTAGGTGAAAGTGATGATGGTATCCACAGTGGCAAAGGCTGGGGCCTCTCGCTCTTCCCCTCAATCAAAAGGTCAGACGGAGGGAACCGGACAGGGTCACCGAGCAGAGAACCTTGGACAGCGCCCACTGCTCCTCGAAGGCGTCAAGGGAGTCCGTGGACGCCGTCCAGAGGAACTCCGCCCGGATACGTGAACAGACCGAGGATCGGAGAACGGCCCCAGCAGGAGAGTATTTTTTTGAAGCAGAAATAATTTTATTTGTGTAACACTTACAAAGAATCACCAGAAAGCATAAAGCAAAACTATGCAACAAAACAAAAGCAAACACAAGGTATAACACAGCAACCTTCAGGAGGGAGAAGTGTTCAGGCTAGCCTGGGCCCAGAGCGGGGGGGCTTCCTCGACACTCGTGGTCTTCCACCCTCCTGAGTTACCTGGTGGCCTAGAGCGGGGGGGCTTCCTTGACACTTGTGGTCTTCCACCCTCTCGTGTTACCTAGTGCCACGCCCAGTGTCACCGATTATTCCTCTCCTGAGAGTGCCTGACAAGATGGGCATGGCTGCGGGGTGGGCAGTTTGGGGGTGAGGAGGACGTACACCCACGTGTGATAGGACCCCTCCTAGGTGATAGTGATGATGGTATCCACAGCGGCAACGGCTGGGGCTGAGGTCTCTCACTCTTCCCCTCAATCAAAGGGTCAGGCGGAGGGAACCGGACAGGGTCACCGAGCAGAGAACCTCGGACAGTGCCCACCGCTCCTTGAAGGCGTCAAGGGAGTCGTTGGACGCCGCCCAGAGGAACTCCACCCGGATACGTGAACAGACCGAGGATCGGAAAACGGCCCCAGCAGGAGAGTGTTAGAAGGGAGCCTTATTCCCTGTAGAGGGAAGAAAGTTTGCTATAGATTAATTAAAGCACCTGAAGCCAATTAAAGCAGCTGAAGCCAATTAGAGCACCTGAAGCCAGTCACCTGATAAATACCCCCTCCCCCCGCTTCAATCAGACAGGAGAAGGAGTTGAAGCAGAGTGGATTGGTGTTGGAGCAGAGAGCAGTTTGGAGGGAAGCAGAGGAGAGTTTGGAGAAGTGCTGTGGTGGGCTAAGAAGACCAAGACCCTAGGTAAAGGGACACCTGGTTTGTGCAGAGGGAGGGCAGGAAGCCCCACAAGCTGAAGGGCAGGAGAGGGAAGTAGCCCAGGGGAAGGAACTGCAAGTTCAAGTGGTTTATTGCTATCCCTAGGGCCCTTGGGCTGGGACCCGGAGTAGAGGGTGGGCCCAGGTCCCTCCCTATTCACTCCCCTCCTCTAGGACACTAGTGGGGCAGTTAATACTCCAGTTCAGGGGCGAGAAATGGTGCCCTGAACCCTCCCCAAGAAGAGAAAGTGTGAGACCCTCAAAGTAGTGCTGGCAATTTGCCACTATACACACACACAGACACACACACACAGACACACACACACACACAGAGAATATGAAAAAATGGGGGTTGCCATACCAACTGTAATGACACTAATCAATTAAGGTGGACTATTATCAGCAGGAGAAAAAAACTTTTGTAGCGATAATCAGGATGGCCCATTTCAAACAGTTAACAGGAAGGTGTGAGTAACAGTAGGGGAAAAATTAGCATGGGGAAATAGTTTTTAGTTTTTGTAATGACTCATCCAGGGTCAGCTCCAGGCACCAGCTTTCCAAGCAGGTGCTTGGGGCGGCATTCAGAATGGGGCGGCAGTCCATGTCCTGCAGCGGCAATTCGGTGGCAGCTCCGCTGCTCTTCCCACCGCAGAGGCTTTTGGGTGGCAGCGGCAATTCGGCGGCAACTGCTTGGGGCAGCAAAATTGGTAGAGTCGCCCCTGGACTCATTCACTGCCAGTTTTTATTCAAGCCTAATTTAATGGTGTCTAGTTTGCAAATTAATTCCAGTTCTGCAGTTTCTCATTGGAGTCTGTTTTTGAAGTTTTTTTGTTGAAGAATTGCCACTTTTAGGTCTGTAATTGAGTGTCCAGGGAAGTTGAAGTGTTCTCCGACTGGGTTTTGAATGTTATAATTCTTGACATCTGATTTGTGTCCATTTATTCTTTTGCGTAGAGACTGTCCAGTTTGGCCAATGTACATGGCAGAGGGGCACCTCCCTATCACTGGTCCTTAGAGTAGTGGTTCTCAACCTGCGGGCCATGGGCCACTTGTGGCCCAGTCAACATAGTGCTGCAGCCCATGTGACATCCTCAGGGCCATAGAGGTAGTATTGGATGTGGTCACTCTCCTTACAATGTGTATGATAATCAAGGTGGGCCATTTCCAGCACAAATCCAGGTTTTCTCCCCCCCCCCCCACCCAAACCCACTCTCCTGTAAGGAGAGTGATCACTTTAGATAAGCTATTACCAGCAGGAGAGTGGGGTGGGGGGAGAGAAAACCTTTTGTAGTGATAAACACCCATTTTTTCATGGTCTGTGTGTATAAAAACATCTTCTGTATTTTCCACAGCATGCATCCGATGAAGTGAGCTGTAGCTCACGAAAGCTTATGCTCAAATAAATTGGTGAGTCTCTAAGGTGCCACAAGTACTCTCCTTTTCTTTTGCCTTAGAGTAAGGAATTCTTGTCTAGTCCCTGACACCTCTAGCCTCAGGCAGCACAAGCACTGCCCTTCAGCCTCTGCCAGCCCTGCTCTCTTTACAGATTAAGGATGGACACATTCCAACATCCGAGGCCCCTGAGCATCTACAGGTATGTTAGCAACAAGAAGAAGGTCAGGGAAAGTGTGGGACCCTTACTGAACGGGGGAGGCAACATAGTGACAGATGATGTGGGAAAAGCTGAGGTACTCAATGATTTTTTTGCCTTGGTCTTCACAGACAAGGTCTGCTCTCCGACTGCTGCACTCGGCAACATGGTATGGGGAGGAGGTGAGCAGCCCTCTGTGGTGAAAGAACAGGTTAAGGACTATTTAGAAAAGCTGGACATGCACAAATCCATGGGTCCAGATCTAATGCATCCAAGGGTACTGAGGGAGTTGGCTGATGTGATTGCAGAGCCATTGGCCATTATCTTTGAAAATTCGTGGCGATCAGGGGAGGTCCCAGATGATAGGAAAAAAGGCAAACGTAGTGCCCACATTTAAAAAAGGAAAGAGAGAGAACCTGGGGAACTACAGACTGGTCAGCCTCACTTCAGTCCCTGGCAAAATCATGGAGCAGGTCCTCAAGGAATCCATTTTGAAGCACTTGAGGGGAGGAAGGTGATCAGGACAAGTCAACATGGATTCACCAAGGGCAAGTCATGCCTGACCAACCTGATTGCCTTCTATGATGAGATAACTGGCTCTGTGGATATGGGGAAAGCGGTGGATGTGATATATCTTGACTTTAGCAAAGCTTTTAATATGGTCTCCCACAGAATTCTTGCCAGCAAGTTAAAGAAGCATGGATTGGATGAATGGACTATAAGGTGGATAGAAAGCTGGCTAGATTGTCAGGCTCAACAGGTAGTGATCAATGGCTTGATGTCTAGTTGGCAGCCAGTATCAAGAGGAGTGCCCCAGGGGTCGGTCCAGGGGCTGGTTTTGTTCAACATCTTTATTAATGATCTGGATGATGAGGGTGAAATTCATCCCAGCAAGTTCGCAAATGACACTAAGCTAGGGGGAGAGGTAGATATGCTGGAGGGTAGGGATAGGGTCCAGAGTGACCTAGACAAATTGGAGGATTGGGCCAAAAGAAATCTGATGACGTTCAACAAGGACAAGTGCAGAGTCCTGCACTTAGGAAGGAAGAATCCCATGCACCACTACAGGCTGGGGACCAACTAGCTAAGCAGCTGTTCTGCAGAGAAGGATCTGGGGATTATAGTGGATGAGAAGCTGGGTATGAGTCAGCAGTGTGCCCTAAGAAGGTCAACGGCATATTGGGCTGTATTAATAGGAGCATTGCCAGCAGATCGAGGGAAGTGATTATTCCCCTCTATTCGGCACTGGTGAGGCCACACCTGGAGTATTGCGTCAAGTTTTGGTCCCCCCACTACAGAAGGGATGTGGACAAATTAGAGAGAATCAAGCGGAGGGCAACGAAAATGATTAGGGGGCTCGGGCACTGGGGTTATTTAGTCTGCAGAAGAGTGAGGGGGGATTTGAGAGCAGCCTTCAATTACCTGAAGGGGAGTTCCAAAGACGATAGAGCTAGGGTGTTCTCAGTGGTGGCAGATGACAGAACAAGAAGCAATGGTCTCAAGTTGCAGGGGGTGAGGTCTAGGTTGGATATTAAGAAACACTATTTCACTAGGATATTAGGAAACACTATTTCACAAGAAGCACTGGAATGGGTTACCTAGGGAGGTGGCAGAATCTCCATCCTTAGAGGTTTTTAAGGCCCAGCTTGACACAGCCCTGGCTGGGATGATTTAGTTAGTGTTGGTCCTGCTTTGAGCAAGGGATTGGACTAGATGACCTCCTGAGGTTTCTTCCAACCCTAATATTCTATGATCTGTCTGGAGAGTCCAGCCCCTGGTCCACTAGACACTTTCAAAACATCCTCTGTTCCCAAAGGGACGGTACACCCAGCCTTTCCAGTTACATTGCAAAACGCAGTTCTGCTTAATACAGCACTTACACTTCCTTTCTCTATAAAGAAGTCTACGTTTATTTAATAAAGTACAGAGATTCAAATGATAGCAAGCAGAAATATTGGAAACAAAGGATAAGATAAAATCATAACACTCAGAGCCTAAATTTAACCAATAGGACATTATGTCCTAAGAGCTAAAGCTCACCCAAAAGCCTTCCAGCATAGTACAGCCAGGCTTGGCTATGATCTTCTATTCAAGGTGCAAACTCACTGTCAGATTACTTTCTAGGTGAAAGATGCGAGGGTGTCCCTTTGCAACTGCAGATATATCATACAGTCCTTTGATCTTCATTCATAAACTTATGCTCAAATAAATTGGTTAGTCTCTAAGGTGCCACAAGTACTCCTTTTCTTTATTCATAAACCGGACACCCTTCAGCTGTATGTTCTTTGTAGATTTTGTAATCTCTTATTCATTTGTTAATCTTGATTAGTAGATGTCTCAGAATGTAGATATGGATCCATGGTGAACTAGAGAATACAAAATTTGCGTATAAATAGACAGCTGAGTGTTGTCTGTCTGTCTGAAAAAAGCAACGTTTAGTGACCTTCTTTAACTCAGACCTGAAGGTCGTAATTTCCAGTGTAGGTACATAGCGCCTTACATATTATCCTTACCTAAATTTCACAATGTTTATGATGACTAGTGTCTTACTGGCTCTCTGAGATCTCACGTCACTTCTTAGTGAATTATGCATATAACTGACCCAGGGGATCCTTGTAAAACTCCATGCATCCTCTGTGCCCTCTGCCAGTTAGCTTCAAGAGGTTCCTGGGTCACAGCAGGAATAGACTCTAATCACACATCTCCCCTGATGCTGAGTGGGGGACACCCCAATAATCACCCACCTTTCCCTGACCCTATCAGAGAGGGGTTATACCACCTACGACTCCAGTCTGTCTTTCTTCAAAGTTGTAAAACTGCCACAGTTCCCCTCACACCATACTGAGCAACTGGGACTCTCAAGGGAACCTACATAGAAATGACAACTGGTGAATCTGGGCTGTCACCTGGCTGGTTCCCCAGCCTCATCACCCAACTTCCTGCATTTGGGCAGAGAAGGGGTTTAATGGGAGCTCTACTTGCTACCCACAAAAAGATTTGGGGCTGTTCTCCTGGTTGTCCCCAACACCTTCCACACATACCCCGAGTTCTCTGCCAGTCAAACAAATATTAGCACCTAAGAATGTTTGTTTGATTTTTATTTATTTATTTATTTTAAATGGAGGGTGGGGAATCTGATTTCATGTGAATTCTGGCAGGACCCACACTCAGAAGTGCAAGAGCAGTCATCTACTCTGCTTCTCTGGGCAGAACTGAACTCTCCAGTACCCCCTCTAACCTTTCCAGAATTTGATTGCCTTAGCCATGGCACTAATGGCCCTGAGAGCCCTGGCCACACCAATGGCCCTCAGATTTTTTTTGGAAGTAGGCCAGAGAAATTTCCCCAAAGCCTGAGCCAAGGTGGGTAAATATTTATTTAAATTTTTGAAAATCTGGGGTTTTTTAAATACAGGTTAATTTTTTAAAAAAATCTACTTACATTATAAGAAGCTATGTTAAGTTATATTCTATGACAACCTATATTAAGGCCTAAACTTATTATAATCTATTAAAACAATGTAAATTAAATACAAAAATAATATTAAGCAATCCATGTTTGTTGTCCAATTTTAAAGAACACACTAAACTGCTGGAACTTGCTGGCTAAGCACGTAGAACTAGAGTTGATGAGTGAACCCAGCTTTTGACAGCACTAGCCTCTTCTGCAGGTGCAGAAAATATTTTCTTCACTTCAGTTTATTCAGTTAGATCAGGTCAATGACTAATTCATTCAACATTGAGAAAACAATTGAGTTGAAAAAGCAGGAAAGTCATTTTTCTCTTCCAATCTATTAATAAAAATGAGGTGTGGGAGGATGAGCTTGACTACTGTTAAAATATTTAAAGACATGGTGTCCAGAAATAATTTAAATTCACTAACTAAATATAGCAATCCTTTCTTTAAATAAATAATTTTTAAATGCAAAACATACTTTGATAAACTTTTTTCTTCTTTTCATCAAATTTAAGGTACTTTTATTTAAATTTTAAAAAAAAATGCTGTTTTTGTGCTTTAAGTGAACTTGAATTTCTAACCAGAGCTTTGCAAAAATCACAAGTAAAAATTTAACATAATCTAGAGTAAATAAGAAATATATCATTCAACATTTTGTAACATAAAAATGTAAAATGCTTAAATGTGTACTGATATAGTATATTATTCTGGTTAGCAAAAAGAAGCACCAAATTTAGTTTCAGAATAGCAGCCGTGTTAGTCTGTATCCGCAAAAAGAAAAGGAGTACTTGTGGTACCTCAGAGACTAACAAAATTATTTGAGCATAAACTTTCGTGAGCTACAGCTCACTTCATCAGATGCATTCAGTGGAAAATACAGTGGGGAGATTTATATACACAGAGAACATGAAACAATGGGTGTTACCATAGACACTGTAATGAGAGTGATCAGGTAAGGTGAGCTATTACCAGCAGGAAAGCAGGGGGCGGGGGAGGGGGGGAAACTTTTGTAGTGATAATCAAGGTGGGCCATTTCCAGCAGTTGACAAGAACGTCTGAGGAACAGTGGGGGGTGGAGGGGGCGAATAAACATGGGGAAATAGTTTTACTTTGTGTAATGACCCATCCACTCCCAGTCTTAATTCAAGCCTAAGTTAATTGTATCCAGTTTACAAATTAATTCCAATTCAGCAGTCTCTCATTGGAGTCTGTTTTTGAAGTTTTTTTTCGTTGAAGAATTGCCACTTTTAGGTCTGTAATTGAGTGACGAAAGAGATTGAAGTGTTCTCCGACTGGTTTTTGAATGTTATAATTCTTGACATCTGATTTGTGTCCATTGATTCTTTTACATAGAGACTGTCCAGTTTGGCCAATGTACATGGCAGAGGGGCATTGCTGGCACATGATGGCATATATCACATTGGTAGATGAGCAGGTGAACGAGCCTCTGATAAAAAGAAAAGGAGTACTTGTGGCACCTTAGAGACTAACAAATTTATTTGAGCATAAGCTTTCGTGAGCTACAGCTCACTTTATCGGAGCCTCTGATAGTGTGGCTGATGTGATTAGGCCCTATGATGGCGTCCCCTGAATAGATATGTGGACACAGTTGGCAACGGGCTTCGTTGCAAGGATAGGTTCCTGGGTTAGTGGTTCTGTTGTGTTGTGTGTGGTTGCTGGTGAGTATTTCCTTCAGGGTGGGGGGGCTGTCTGTAAGCAAGGACTGGCCTGTCTCCCAAGATCTGTGACAGTGATGGGTCGTCCTTCAGGATAGGTTGTAGATCCTTGATGATGCGTTGGAGAGATTTTAGTTGGGGCTGAAGGTGATGGATAGTGGCGTTCTGATATTTTCTTGGGCCTGTACTGTAGTAGGTAACTTCTGGGTACTCTTCTGGCTCTGTCAATCTGTTTCTTTTCTTCAGCAGATGGGTATTGATATGAGCTTGAATTAATATGCAAACTAGATACCATTAACTTGAATAGCAACTGGGAGTGGCTGGGTCATTACACATATTGAATCTATTTCCTTAAGCTAAGTATCCTCACACCTTCTCGTCAACTGTCTAAATAGGCCATCTTGATGATCACTACAAAAGTTTTTTTTTCTCCTGCTGATAATAGCTCATCTTAACTAATTAGCCTCTCACAGTTCGTATGGTAACTTCCAATTTATCTGTATGTGTGTGCATGTGTATGTATCGTCTTACTATATGTTCCATTCTATGCATCAGATGAAGTGGGTTGTAGCACATGAAAGCTTATGCTCTAAAAAATTTGTTAGTCTCTAAGGTGCCGCAAGTACTCCTATATTTTAAGGCTTGTCTACACAAGGACACGCTAGAAAATTAACCTTTGAATTAATTAAAGGTGTGAATTTAAACTGGATTAAACTGCAATAACCCTCTGTGTGGACATTCTCAATCAGAATTAAAGCAGCCTATCCGTTTCACTGCGAATTAAAATAAATCAAATTAAAGCCACTTGAATTCTGAATGGTTTCAGAGTAACAGCCGTGTTAGTCTGTATTCGCAAAAAAAAAAGTACTTGTGGCACCTTAGAGACTAACCAATTTATTTGAGCATAAGCTTTCGTGAGCTAGTCTCTAAGGTGCCACAAGTACTCCTTTTTTTTTGAATTCTGAATGAGAGGCATGTCTACGCTACAAAATTGCTCTACCTGTTTTACATCGGCATACAGCTCCAGCAGTAATCACCAGAGTCCTGCCCCCAGCTCCAGGGGCTTTTTCCGGGTTATGGGGTGCACCCTAGAGAACTGTCGGGGGGATGGGTCACTGCGGCGTGAGGGGTCATTCTGGGGAGGTCTCCAGAGGCGCGGTGTACAGGGAACTCTCTTGGGGCTAGGGGAGTCTCTGAGGGGGGCACTCCAGAGTGGGAGGTGCCTGGGGGGGGGGTCACTAAGAGCTCTATGGCGTGAGGGGTCACTCCGAGGTAAGGGTGCCCGTGTGTGTGTGTGGTGGGGTGTCGCTCCCGTCCCCCTCGCACGGGCTAGAGGAAGCTCCCCACCCCGGCCAGCCTGAGGCTGGGCCCTCCCCTCGGGCGGGGCCGGGCCAGGCCGCGGAAGCTGGCGGGGCGGGACTCAGCAGCCAGGGAGCCGCAAGGGCGGCGATGGGGTCCCGCGGCGGAAGGAGTCCGCGGCCCCGGGCGGCGATGCCGGGATAGCGCAGCCGGTGCCATGGTGCGGGCAGCGGGCCTAGCGCTCGGGCTCCTCCTCCTGCGGCTGCTGCAGCTTCTCTCGCTTCCCGCCGCCGGCAGCAGCCGGCCCGGCGGCCCCGGCGGTGAGTGAGCGGGGCGGAACTGAGACCCCCGCCCAGCAGGGTCTCGCCTTGTGGGGCAGAGCCCGGCGCCCCCTGCGGCGCCGCCCGGCTCTGCGCCCCCGGGGCACAGACGCACAGCAGGGGTGGGCACAGCCCGGGTAGCCGCCCTGAACGGGCGCTGGGCACCGGGGAGCTCCCGCGGGCCCCTCCCGACTCCAGAGACCTGTCCTGGGAACTCGGTGCGGCGCCGCGCTTAGGGGGCCGGGTGCTTGGCAACTACGAGGGCAGCCTCAGCCCTGGGTGGGGGGAGCCCGTTCGCTAGGCCCGCCGGTATGGAGGGGGATGCAGGAAGCGGGCCAGGCTGTGCAGGAGCGGTGCTGAGGGCACCAAACTAATGCCGGGGTTTGGGAGGGGGGCAATGGAAATAGCTTGAATACTCCCTTGGCTGGAGGAGGGGAGTCAGCCTCTCTCATGTTGCTTCCCGGCCTCATCAGCCGCTAGGGCAGCCTAAGCTTGGAAACAGGGCAGCTGGCGGCCTGCTGGGCGGTCTGTCTAGAGCTTGTTGACCAGCTGTGCAGTGAGAATCCAGGGGCCACTGCTCTGTTCTGAGCTGGCTGAGGGGACCTAGCAGTTTGCGCAGTGTCTGTTCTCTTTCCTTCTGTCTCTCTGTGCTCCAGCTGGCTGACCCTATAGAAATTGAGTGTTGGAGGTGGCTCCTAATTTCAGCCCTTTAAACTGTGGCCATTATTCACGTCATTACTGGAGAGCTGCATGCGAGGAGCTGAGTACGCTGCTTCGGCTGAGCTCTTGGTCCTTGTGTATGTGGCTTTCTTCTGACTTAGGGTCCCATGTGCTAACTGTGTGTCACCCTTCCTGGAAGAGGGTGAAATTTCTAAACTCCTGGCCCTGCGGAATTATCACAGCTAGACATTTCTGTACCAATGCTCTGAGCATTGGTGGAGGCGATTGGCTTGTGCAGCCTGGCTCATTCTCATTTAGCAGGTTTCAGAGTAGCAGCTGTGTTAGTCTGTATCCGCAAGAAGAACAGGAGTACTTGTGGCACCTTAGAGACTAACAGATTTATTTAGCAGTTGCATCTATGGGCACATCAAATCATGATCTCTTGCATGTGCTGGCAAATTCTTCACCTGGCAAATTCTGCTGCCTGCATTAAATATGTTAGACTGCCTAGGAAGGCCATTCAGATTTAAAAATTTTATTAAGATGACTTTTAAAAAAGTGAACGGTACAGAGTTTAAGTATAGGAGGTTTTGGTTATCAGGGAATAATGTACAGATTATCAAGGGGTGCGAAATTCGGTTTAAGATTGGGTGGCATAGGGAATACATAATCTGCAATATCCCCTGTTGGGGTTAAAAGGTTGATGGGTCAAAGTACAGACATTGAGATATGAGGGTATGTTGTTCATATAATGGCTATGTTCAGGTGTGGAGTAGTCAATCTATAATCAATTTTAATTAGCACTGCCAGAAGCTCTCTAAATGTTTATATATAGCATAATTTCAAAGCTGCAGAATTCCGTCTGTGTGTGTGTGTAAGATTTCATTGTGATCCTCAACACTGCCTCCTCCCTATATGTGTAGGCACCAGGCAGTTTTTTCAGAATCAGTGGGAAATGGCTATCTAGGAAAGTTGTTTGCAGTGTTGGTTGTAGGCATGTTGGCCCCAGGATATTTGGGACACAAGGTGGGTTAAAGTCAAGAGCATTCGATCCATATGCTCTATCAGTTGAGACTCTGTTTAGTATAGTCAAATTCCATGGTCAATGAGTCATTCTCTGGTGCCTTGTGCTGTTTGCAAGGGGTGGAAGTGGAACAACAGAGGACTGGCACAACAGACCTGGCTTTTGACTTCCTCACTGATCGCTGGTTCTATATGTGAGTTCATCAGTGAAATGGAATTAACAAGATTTTAGAACTTTTTTTGCTCAGCCTGCATAAGGGGCATTTAAGCAGTGGGGAAGATGACCCACGCTGAGGGTCAGGGAGCTGGATGTGTCTAAAAAGGCAAGTCCCCTTTGCACCAAGATCACTTGAGAGACTTTCCACACACTCCTGGTTAGGTGGACAAGCTGTTCTAAAAATGTGGAATGCCATTTTGAAAACTTTTCAAAATTGTCTTTTTTGCCCTATCCTGGCTACAAATTGGCTTGTCTGAGAAGCCTCAGAAGAGGATTATCCAAAAGATCGTGGTGAGTTGTTCCCAGGCCACATCTGAGGTGCTTCCTCACTCACGTTCTACTTGGAAGTCCCCTTCAGGTGGGCTATCACACTCCTCAGCTGACTGCTCAGCTGGCCTGCATCCTGGGAATGCATTCTGGTGCTGTTTGGGAGGAGCATGCATCCTGCTGAGACCACATACTTCCTTTCCTAGAGGCCAGGTTTCAGTGCAAGATCCTTCCCCACCCATGCTGAGTTGGATCATGCATGCCTTCCCTACTTCCAGAGGCCATTCTCCCACTCAACTTCATCAGTTAGGGAAGCATGTCAGTGATGCTGTGAAAGTTCTGTCCTAGCGCTGCCAACCCTCCCAGCATGGCATTTGCTGGAGTAATCAACCCACACCTATCTTGTGGCTGCCATCCCTTAGCATGGCTCATTGTTCAAATATTTGTGTTTTAACTCCTGCAGAGCTGTGAGTCCCAGCTGAAAGGGCAGATGGGGTAGTCTCTGAATCCATTACTGAGCAGTGGAAAGCAAACGGCAGTATGCCATTGCTTGTAATAAAGGCAGCTCAAAACAGAGTAAAATAAACATAATTAGAAACTAAGTTTGAAAGTGGCAGGACTGACCTGACTCCTTATGATTCTCATGGACAAAAGGTTACAAAGGTTTCTTTGACTACAGAGCCTAGCCCCTATTGACAGTTGTTCTAGCCACTCCCTCTGTAGCACTTTGTCCTTGGAGTGAACAGGACTGGTGATAAACAGGGCAGAACTGGGTCTTCTGGTTTTTGCTCTTGTCATTGTCTGCAGCAGGTTGTTGCATAATTCATGCCTGATCATGTTAATGCCCCTTGTCCCTGCCATCCACATTGTTCTAATTTTCACATTGCGTGAAGGTCCCTTGCCCTCAGCAGTGTCCAGACAGCAGTGACTCTGCCCTGAGTCAAGATGCAGAGGGCGGCAGGTTATAACATGGCCATGTCCAGAGAGGTTCATTGAAACAGGACCATTTCCTTCCAATCTTGGACATGGGGGGAAAGGAATTGTTCTGATGTGTGTGACTACCTGTCTGGTTTGAATTTGTGCTTGGGCTTGTCCATGAGAGATGCTGTCAATGGGATTGCCTATGCTTTAAGAGTTGTGGTATTTACCCTAGTGTAGAGAAGTCCAGTAATGGTGTCAGCTCATGGAGTCTCTTTTGTTTTCTCTCTGTGAGGTGCTTCAGCTTCTTTCCATGTAAAGCGAATCTTCAATTTTAAGTGTACAAAACACCATCAGGTTGAAATCTAGTCAGTCAAACCATGACTTAATCATGCTTGTTCCAGATACTGCTCCTGCCAAGGACTGATTTTCAACCATGTTTTCTTATCTTACAAAATAAGAAGGACCCACAAAAATGAGGAATGTGTGTTTATAAGGGAGCCAATAGCACTGGTGATAGGCACATGTACAAAGGAAACAAACTGAATGCTTACTCTGTGTTATAGTGGTGCCCAGAATGCAATGCTGACCACAGGATGGCCCAGACTGTGCCCTAGCGAGCTGTTTGTAACCCACTAAAAAAACAGGAAGTGTGATGTTTAAGTTGACAGTGTCCTTTTAAGTAATTTGGGGTCAAGGTGTTCATAACTAGATTTATTTGTGTTGTGGTCTAAGACAAGGGCCCCATTGTGCTGTAGGCACTGTACACAGAACAAAGACACAGTCCATGCCCCAAGATTTTTTTGGGACCCCACTACTCAGCATTTGGAAGTAAGGAGATAATTGACACATGATTTGAACCCTCTCTTCAGACCCACCCAACATTGTTTTTAATGGAGCATTAGCTGTCTGCTGTGTTCTGCATTGAGCTGCCACTGGTTACCTAGTGGAGTTTGTATGGTAGTTGATCTAGCCTTTGTGCTCTCTCTGTGACTCTAACAACTCCCATGGCCAGGTACAGCAGAGTCTCCGCTCCCCTGGAGAGCCCAGTGTGGGCTGACTGCCTTGAGTGCAACAGGGTTTTTGCAGTCATTGCTGGCACAGGCTGTTTTAAGGAAGCTGCTGCTTTAAGGTTTATGTTTGGCCTTGGTTATCCTTTTGACAGTATTATTTTTCGGGTTTCCCTGGCTATTCCCTCACTGTTTGCAGTGTTTGTTCAAGTTGCTGATGATCGCTGGGAGCCAGCTCTTGGTACATCTGTATTCTAGCCCTCATCTGGCATGCTGTTTGGTGGGTTAACCAACCCCACTCTAATGCTGCCACCCTCCCTCCCCTGGCACAGTGCACTTCTGGTGGGGGGGGTGGGGGTAGACAGAGCCCGTTAGACCTCCAACACACAGCTGGAAATCAGGCTTTGATCTTAGAGCCTAAGGGGAATTTCTAAGGGCCAAATGAACAAACTTTCCCAGCAGGGATGTACCATTCCCAGGGATGATGTCATGAGGAAGCCAGCCCCACTGAAGGCATGAGCAAAGAAAGTGGGGTTTCCCTTATTTTAAATAGCGAGACAACTCATCATACTTAGAGCCCTGCAAATCTGCAGATACTCGCTTTACATCTGTGGACCATGTTTGTGGATCACAGATCAGACGCAGATACAAATTTTATATCCACACAGGGTTCTAATCATACAGCTGCACCATACCTGAGCCAAGCGAATGCCAGCTCACTAATCGCTGATGAGCTGTAACTGGTGGGGGGAGCTGCCCCTGGCATTATCCCCTCACTCACTCATGGGTAGGGGGAAGGGCATTGCCTTTCACCTGCCTGGGAATTTGTTGTTCTTTGCAACGGCTTCCCTGTGTACAGTGTAGTTCTGCTCACAATGGTTTGTCTCAATTCATCTGTTTTCTCTGCATCTCCCTTTAAATCCCACTGGCCTGACCTGTCCTCTGGATGTAGCTAGCAGATGCTGAGCTGCTCTGTGCAAGTAGCTAGACTACATGAGAACAAACTTCTACTATGGTAATTCTGTCCTTTCCCATACCTGATTTCATCCCCATGTGTCTCATGACTGACCTAGACTGTGAGTTCTTTGGGGGCAGGGATTGTCCCTTACTGTGTTTGTACAACATCCAGCACAGAAAGCTGGGTTCTTTGAATGCTTGTCTAAAAGGTCATATGAAAGGGAAGCCATCTGTCATGTTTGTCCACACACAGGTTACACTGGATTTCTACAATTGTATTGAAAATTGGTTCACTGGCTGGGGTTTGCATCAGTTTGCTAAATGAAGCTGACAGAATAAGCCAGGTGTAGATTGATTGACATTGCTCCACACAGAAGCTGGGAGCAGAGCCTGTCACATCAGGGTCAGAAACTGACCTTAAAACTGCAGAAAGGCTGTTCCCTCCTCATGTTCTGTCAGATCCAAACTCTGGATGATTTAGTTGGGGTTGGTCCTGCTTTGAGCAGGGGGTTGGACTAGATGACCTTCTGAGGTCCCTTCCAACCTTAATCGTCTATGATTTTATGGTGCTGTCCTGCACCCACTGGCTCTGCTCCCAGCTGCTGTCTGGCTCTGCTCAGTCCCCCTGCACTAACAGCTGTGCTTAGCACATATCCAGTAGATCTCTAGCATTAACCTGTTCAAAGCCAAATCACCCCAAGGAGGCTAAGGAATTATTTCAGTGCCTTTAGCTATCTTTAGGGGAGGATGGAGATGACCCAAGAAATGGCAAAGGCCTTGTCTACACACAATTTGTGCATGTTTAGCTGAAGTATTTTTCAAGTTCATTTAAACTGGTACAGACACCTGTGTGGCTCTTCCATCTCCCCATTTGCCTGTCTACCTGTTCTTTCCCCACCCAGATCCCCTGGTGCTTACAGGCAGTGGCTGCTTTAAATGTTTGTTTCATTTATAAAGTGTTCAGTGAGCTACTAGCTAATCTCAAAAGCCCCCAGTAGAGTTCCTGTGAAGAGGGGGAGCAGCATGGCAGTAGGGCAGATGGAGCAGTCCCAGGAAGGGAGAAAGGACAAGAACTCACAGCCTAGTTTATTTTTCCAAGTCTGAGTCATCCTGACCCCCTACTTGATCCGAGGCTGCTCTGTGATGATGCTCCCAGCAACTTTGAGATCTATTGGCTGGGGTCAAAGCAGGGGTGGGGAGAAGTGGAAGAGCTGCTGATGCTCTCCAATAGCTATTGACTTCCTTGTGTGTTTGTAAACTCCAAAAGTGCCTGTCCCATGCGTGCCCTTGTCAACCTTAAATCAACATGATAAATAAAGAGACACACCCCCCCCCCCCCAGTTCCCCAGAACAAATCAAATAACCCAGAGACAGCAAATATAATATTACCTAGCTCTGGTATACCATTCATTATCTGAAAGTGCTTTACAAGGAAAGTAAGCATCATGATCCCATTGTACAGATGGGGAAACTGGGCACAGAGAGGTGCAGTGACTGGCGCATGGTCACCCTGCAGGTCAGTAGCAGAGCCAGAAATGGAAGTTTATAGATCTACTATCCACCCCACATGAACACAGTGCCCCCAGGGTCCAACAGTACCACTACCAACTGTACCGTACACCTGATCCCCCTGGATAAAAGCATTAACTGGGTGTGAAATATTAAAGAATGTTATTGGAATGGTTCTCCTTGGGCTCAAGAGTTATCACCCCATTGAGTCGAGTGAGAGCAGGTCCCCTCTCTTTAATTTACACTCTCAAGCTGTTTTTCTGCAGACCAGGGAGCTCTGTCTGTAGCAGGAACCTGAAAGCCTAAGTGGCTGAGTGAAAAACTGGGCCTGTGTGCCAAGAAATTAAATCCATGATTACCCTGTCGAATTGCAGTGCCTCAAGTGCAGGCCAGGCCAGTTCCTGCTTTGAGGTATCAGTCACGTTTCCTGTTGGCAATAGGCTCCCCTACTTTCTCAATAGGCTTCCCTAGCCCAGCATATGTTCTGCTCTAAGCAGGCCCTTTATGAAGCTTCCAGAGCCTTTTGAATTACTTAACAGCACCCACTGCTCTGCTTCTTTCCCAATAGAAGTAAAATTGCTCTCAAAGGAGTCATCTTCTCATGGTGCCAAGGAAATTGTGGGTAGAAAGAAGTAGTAATGGAATTTGGGAAGAACGTGAAGAGGTGCCTTCTCCCCAGAACACTGTTGAATGTTAGGAAGCTTGTGTTCCCTGCAGGCATAGGATGGCCAGGGTCACTTGTTCCAATGCACATGGGCAGAAACCGGAGCGCTGTCTGCTAATTCTCTGCCGCCATGCTCTCTTCCCAGCGCCAGTCATTTAGGGTATGTCTAGACTGCAATGAGAAACCCTTGGCATCCAGTCTCAGAGCCCAGGTCAGGTGACTCAGCTCGCAGGGCTATAAAATCGCAGCGTAGACATTCAGGCGTGGGTTGGAGCCTGGGTTATGAGATCTTCCCTCCTGGCAGGGTCTCAGAGCCTGGGCTCCAGCACAAGCCCATATGTCTACACAGCAGTTTTATAGACCCACAGCCCAAGCCAGCTGAGCCAAGCCAGCTGCAGCCATCCTGCCGGTCTCTTGCAGCAGTATAGCGGTACCGTAAGTGCTCTGTATCCACAATAGCCTCCTGGCTGCTGCATCCTATAAATTTTGGTTAGGGCTGAACTTTTTACCCCACACCTGGGAGCTGTGTCCCCTAGTTACTGGAAAAGAGAAACTTGAGTTTGATCTCCATGTCTGTCTTGGGCAGCGTGACTACTCTATTGAACCTCCCTAGTGTAATATTCAGGCCAGTAGACTGTTCAGAGCCCTGCTGCCCCAGGAGTCCTTGGGTATGGACACTCAGTGCCTAGCTCTGTGTGCTAGTGCACTCCCTGAGTTACCATGAGCCACCTTGTGTCTGACCATGTCTTGTTGGCCTTTCAGGGCTAGGAAGCAAAGCCAGGCATTGGAAGGTGCATTTGAAAGAGAGAGGTCAGGGCCTGAGGATTGTATAAGCTTTTATCATTCTAAATGTGGTCTTAAATTGAAAAGAAATTGTGAAAGTGTGCTACAAAACACTGGTACCCTCGCAACCAGCCAAGGGATGGGAGTGACAGACAGTGCAAACAAGGGGAGTAAGACATGGTTCTTTTCTTAGTGATGGTATAGCCAGTCACTGAGATGCAAAGTTCTATCCATGCTCCAAAGCCACTGCATGCCAAGTCCAAGGCCTCCGTGTGAGCCTCATCCTTTTGGCCCAGTTATTCACTCCAGTTATTCACTCCATCCACCTGCCGTTGGGCTTTTATGGCTGTTTGCTTAGTGGCTTTACTGCCTCCATTGTGTCTGACTGTGCCATTAGCATCTCCCTGACTGGCTTCTCCCCTTCCCCTCCTGAGGGTCGCTCTGGGTTGTCTCTGTCCTTGGTCCCCTCCCTTCTACCTTGACCCCCATGTTATCCGGTAACTAGACTGCATGGGACATAATGTGTCTATCCAGCTAAGCAGTGCTGAGGATGTGCTTTCCTCCTCCTCTGGCATATCCTGGCTACTGAAGGCTTGGCCTGCATGCAAGTGTGATCTTGCAGTGTGACGGGAGTAGTGAGATTGGCATGTGTCTGCTTAATGCTGATGGTATTGACTGTCCCTCTCTCAGGAGCAGGGCTAAGGTGGCACATAGGTGACTGACTGGATTGTGGCAGAAGGTGAGAGCACAGGGTCCTGTGTAAGAAGTCGGTGAAGTAACAGGGTTCTTTCCAGTGACACTACAACACCCACACATCCTTGTGGATAGGACCTGCATGAAGGGTCCCTAACTTGTGCTCTGCTCTCTCCCTTCCAGACCTCGTGTACATCTCTGAGTATTTCTCTCAGAGTGCCCAGAAGCTGTCCTTCTACAGCTGGTATGGGAACGCCAAGCTGTTCCGCTTCCAGGTGCCAGAGGACACGGTTCTGCTGCGCTGGCTCCTGCAGGCGTCCAAGGGAAAAGGACCTGAGTGCACCAGTATGGACATCACCATGTATGTATAGCCTGGCACCCATGGACATTGATTCTAATCACCTCCCCCGTTAAAATTCCTTTTGGGTTTTTATCAGCCCAGAGGGGAATTTGCCTAAGCTGCAACTCCTGATTTTTTGAAGGGTGAGTTCCTCCCTCTGTGTTTTGCACTTGTGTATGCTTTTTGTGCATTTAAAATCTATGTGTAATGCATTTTCAGCAAACAAACTGTGAATGAGACACACGTCCACCAAATAGTTTTGGCCAAAAGCATTTTTTATGTGGAGATGGTGGCAGTGTCTCCCTTATAAGCTGCAGCCCAGTCATTAGGGCACTGGCCCGAGGTATGGGAGACCCAAGTTCAATTCCTCCCTCTGCCCGATGCGGAGCAGGGATGTGAATTTGGATCTTCCACGCTGCAGGAGAGTGCCCTAACCACAGAGCTATGGGATGTTCTGAAATAGGGCTCAATCTCTCCTGTGGAAACTGTTCCACTGTGTATAAATAATCATTGGAACAAAGACTTGAACTTGGGTGTCTCACCTCCCAGATGTGAACCCTAACCACCAGACTATAGAGTCATTCTTGCTCGCTCTCTCTGGCCCAGTGATTGTCTGTGTGTAAAGAGGTTAGCCGGGGCTTGAGCCACACCACCTCACGACACACTGTTGATGTCTTGGGGGAATTAGTCCGGCCGTGGGAGTCTCCGTTGGTGGCCCTTGCGGCAACTGCAATAAGCACAATAAGACCTAGGGCAGAGCAGGGCAACAGTTAGTCAGGTGCTCAGGCCCTCAGGCAGGGCTGAGCCGTAATAGTACAAATAGTATCAATAAGCCCAGGCCCTTGGTCAGGGCGGGGCAACAAGGAGTCAGGCACTCAGGCTGTCAGGCGGGGGCTGAGCAGTAGCAGTTGCAATGAATCTAGGCCCTTGGTCAGGGGCTGAGCAATAGCAGTACCAATAGTAGGCCCAAGTCTCCAAAGGGCCTGGGAGACGGGGAGACTGCCACCTGCGAGTTGGGTGGCGGGGGGACACCGGCCCTCCCACTCCACTGCGTCCCAGCCCGGGGCCCTATCAGCAGCAGACCACCCGCTGCTGTGTCAGTGGGGATCCTGGCCGCAACACACTGACATGGGCTTGGGCAGTGCTGCAGCCAGACTAAGGTTGGCTGCCCCCAGGCTACTTCCACACTCCCCATCTTGTGGTACCTGGGTCACGGTGGTGTCCTCCGGGGGGTCCAGCACCATGGGTTCTTCTGGATAGTGGGCGTGGGGCAGGCCCGGCAACTCCTCCGGATAGTGGGCGTGGGGCAGGTCAGAGGCGTCTAGCCTCCCCGGCAACTGTCTTCCCAATGAGTTCTGAGGTCGAGCCTTTATACTTCCTGGGCGCTGCCTGACCCTCAGAGGGGCGGACTCAGAGCTCCCTAGCTCCACCCACTCTGGTGGCCGGAAGTGCTCGTCCCTCTCTGGGGCGGTGGGGAGCCACACCGCCTCACTACACTGTGTATTTATACACAGTGGAATAGTCTCAACAGGAGAGAGTGAGAGATCCCACCTGTAGGCTGATGGCCCTAGTCTGTCACAAGCATCGCCTGTCCCCAGGGGCAGTGTTCCCCACACCTCCTTTGAAGACATCATACCCCTTGCCTTTGGATTTGCAGAGGGCCTGTCTGTTTCCATGAGAAGTGTTGCTGTAGCTGGAAAGCTGTAAACTCTCAATACTGTAACTTTGCAAGACTTCACCAAAGGCAAAGGATTCTGTGTGGTTGGGCCCACGAGTGTATGGGCAGCCTGTGGGGTCTAGCTGGGCTTCCCAGCACTGTGGATTCAGGCTGTTGGGGCTGCTGCTTTAGTCTTGGCTTCTCCTGAGCTTGATTAGCCTCTGAGCTAGATCTTACTGCACTGCTGCCATTCACCTCCCATCCAACTGTGTGAATTCTGACCCACAGTGGCACTTTGGCAGCTGCAAGTTTGGGCCCAATGCACCATTGAATGGCAGGCGCTGGGCACTGGCTGGCACAGCTGAGGTCTTAGTCTGGTAGCGTAGAGTGTCTCAAAAGGTTTGGTATGGTTGAAGTGGATGACTTAATAGATTTCTGTCTCTGTCAATGAATGGTATGATTATTATTGAGCAGCATTCCAGCAAGTGTTGTCGTGACCAGTACTGCAGTGAGAAGATAGTGGGCTTCCAGAGACCACATTGTATAATACCTGCCATTCTAATCCTCTGCAGTACCGTTACTCCAGAATTAAAGGAGCGTAATATAATTAATGGCAAATAACATGAATTTTTGGAAAATAGATCCTATCAAACTTGATATCTTTTTTTATGAGAATACAAGTTTGATTGATAAAGATGATAATGTTGATGAAATAGATTTCTGTAAGGCATTTCACTTGTTACTGCATGACGTGATTAAAAAACTACAAAATTAAAACTATAAAATTAACATGGCGCACGCAACATGGCTTAAAAGGTAGCTACCTGATAGGTCTTAGAATGTAATTGTAAATGGGACTCATCATCAAGGGGGTGCGGTTCTACAAAGCTCAGTTCTTAGCCCTATGCCATTTACATTTTTATTAATGACCTGAAAGAAAACGTAAAATTGCTGGTAGAGTTTGCAGATTCCACAAAAATTGGGGGAGTGGTAAATAATGCAGAGGACAGGTCACTGATGTAGAGCAATCTGGTTCGCTTGGTAAACAGGGCACAAGCAAACAAAATGCATTTTAGAATGGCTAAATGTAAATGTCTACAGCTAGGAACAAAGAATGTAGGCCATACTTACAGGATGGAGAGACTGTATCCTAGGAAGCAGTGAGGGTGAAAAAGAATTGGGAGTCATGGTGGATAATCCACTGAACATGAGCTCCCCAGGCAATGCTAGGGCCAAAAGGGGTAATGCAATAATGGGATGCATAAACAGGGGAATCTCAGTTAGAATAGAAAGGTTAGAAGTCTAAATACAAAGATGGGTGAACGTGATTACCCGGTATTAAATGAGGATATTGATATAATAGGCATCACAGAAACTTGGTGGAATGATGATAATCAGTGGGACATGGTAATACCGGGTACAAAATATACAGGAATGCCAGGGTAGGTCATGCTGCAGATGAGTGAAAGAAATCATAGAGTAAAATATAGTAAAAATCTTAAATGAATCAAACTGTACCATAGAATCTCTATAGATAGAAATTCCATGCTTGAGTAATGAGTATAGCAGTAGGGATATACTACTGACCACCTGACCAGGATGGTGACGGTGATAGAGAAATGCTCAGGGAGATTAGAAAGGTTACAAAAACAGAAAACCCGATAATAATGGGGGATTTCAACTATCACCATATTGAGTAGGTGTATGTCACCTTAGGACATGATGCAGAGATAAAATTTCTAAACACTGTTAATGACTGTTCTTCAATCAGCTAGTCCTGGAACGAACAAGGGGAAAGGCAATTCTTGTTTTAGTCCTAAGTGGCACACAGGATCTGGTCCAAGAGGTGAATATAGCTGAACTGTTCGGTAATAGTAACCATGTAATTAAATTTAACATCCTTGTAAAGGGGGAAAATACCAAAGAAACCCACCCCAGTGACATTGAACGTGAAAAAGGGAACTACACAAAAATGAGGACGTTAGTTAAACAGAAATTAAAAGAACAGTCACAAGAGTGAGTTTCCATGCAGCTTGCAGGCATTTATTTAGAAACATCATAATAGAGGCTCAATTACTGTATGCCCCTCCCCCACCCCAAAAAAAGGAAGAGAACCAAAAGAATGCCACCATAGCTAAACACCAGAGTAAAAGAAAAGGTTAGAGAGGAAAAAAGGCATCCTTTAAAAATTGGAAGTTATATCCTACTGAGGAAGATAGAAAGGAGCTTCAAGTCTGGGAAGTCAAATGTAAAAGTATAATTAGGCATGCCAAATATCAGATGCTGGATGAAAGCCAACCAATCAGTGGGGCAACTGGATGATCAAGGTGCTCACGGAGCACTCAAGTAAGACAAGACCATTGCAGAAACGCTAAATGAACTCTTTGGTCTTCACTGATGAGGATGAGAGGGAGATGTCCACACTTGAGCCATTCTTTTTAGATGACAAATCTGAGGCCTTGTCTACACTGGCAAGTTTCTGCGCAGTAAAGCAGCTTTCTGTGGTGTAACTCCCGAGGTGTACACACTGCCAAGCCACTTTGTGCACAGAAATTCCTCAGTTGCAGCGTTGCAAAAAAATACCTCCAGAGTCATAAGCCTTACAGCGCAGAGGATCCAGTGCGCTCACTCTCTGTTCCCCAAAACACACTCTCTCTCCTCCCCTACTCCATACACACACACTCTCCCTGTCACACTCCCCCCCCACCCCCACTTCAGTTGAAAAGCAGCTGGCAATCTAATAGGATGCCCATGGAACAGTGGGATTGGGAAACCTGCATCATGTGATGCTGTGCCTGCCCCACGAGGTATTGCAAACCCTTCCCAAAAGCACTCTGCAGCCAGTTGCACAGTGGGATAGTTACCACAATTAACTGCTCTCTTTGCCATTGCAAGAGCTGCTAATGTGGATGCCCTCCACTGTCACAAGGAGCACAGTGTGGTTATGCAACAACTGTTTAATTCAGGGGTGGGCAAACTTTTTGGCCCGAGGGCCACATCTGGGTGCAAAACTGTATGGAGGGCCAGGTAGGGAAGGCTGTGTCCCCCAAACAGCCTGGCCCTCTCCCCCTATCTGCCACTTCCCGACCCCTGACTGTCCCCCCTCAGAACCTCCAACCCATCCAACCACCACCTGCTCCTTGTCCCTTGACTGCTCCCTCCTGGGACCCCCTGCCCCAAACCGCCCCCGCTGGGATCCCACCCCCTATCCAACCTCCCACTCCCTGTCCCCTGACTGCCCCAACCTATCCACACCCCCGCCCCCAGACAGGCCCCCCGGGACTCCCACGCCTGTCCAACCCCCACTGTTCCCCGACCCCTGACCGCCCCAGAACCTCCGCCACATCCAACCGCTCCTTGTCCCTTGACTGCCCCTGAGGATTCCCCTGCCCCTAACTGCCCCCGTCCCCTGACTGCCCCCTGGGTCCCCCTACCCAACCCCCCACTGCCGTGCGTGCCGCTGCCACCCCCTTACCATGCTGCTCAGAGCGGCAGGAGCTTGCAGCGCGGTGGCATGGCTGCGGGGGAGGGGGAACAGTAGGAGAGGGGCTAGGGGCGAGGCTCCCGGGCCAGGAGCTCAGGGGCCAGGCAGGGCGGTCCCACGGGCCGTAGTTTGCCCACCTCTGGTTTAATTCCAGTGTTTTAATAAAAGTGGTATAACTTGTTGCACAGAAACTTGCCTGTTTAGACATACCCTGAGAAACTGTCAGAGAGTGGGGTGTCAGTTAAGGAGGACTTGGAACAAGTTGGTAAATTAAACAGTAATAAGTCACTAGCACTAGATGATCTGGAAAAGGGGGGAAACAGTGAGGTGGCAAAGTTTGCAGACGATACAGATTTACTCGAGATAGGTCTAAAGCAGACTGCGAAGGGTTACGAAGGGATCTCACTAAACTTGGTGCCTGGCAACACAATGGCAGATTAAGTTCAGTGTTAATAAGTGCAAAGTAATGCAAATTGGAAAACATAATCCCAACTATACATATATAATGATGGAGTCTAAATTATCTGTTACAGCTCAAGAAAGAGATCTTGGAGTCATTGTGGATAGTTTTCTGAAAACATCTGATCAATGTGTAGCAGCAGTCAAAAAAGCAAACAGAATGTTAGGAACCATTAGGAAAGGGACAGATAAAACAGAAATATCATAATGCCATTATATAAATCCGTGGTATGCCCACACCTTGAATACTGTGTGTAGTTCTGGTCTCCCTATCTCAAAAAAGATATAGTAGAATTGGAAAATGTTCAAATAAGGGTAGCAGAAATGATTAGGGGCATGGGATAGCTTCCATGTGAGCAGAGATTAAAAAGCCTTAGACGGTTCAGCTTGGAAAAGAAACATCTAAGTGGGGATATGATATAGGTCTATAATATCTTTGAATGGTGTGGAGAGAGTGAATAGGGAAGTGTTATTTACCCCGCCACATAACACAAGAACCAGGGGTCACCCAATAAAATTAATAGGCAGCAGGCTTAAAACAAATATAAGTCAATACTTCTTCACACAATGGACAGTCAACCTATGGAACTCATTGCCAGGGGATGTTGTGAAGGGCAGAAGTATAACAGGGTTAAAAAAAGAATTAAATAAGTTCATGGAGGATAGGTCCATCAATGGCTATTAGCCAAGATGGTCAGGGCAGGAACCCCATGCTCTGGGTGTCCCTAAACTTCTGACTGCCAGAAGCTGGCAATGGATGACCAAAGATGGATCACTCGATAACTTGCTCTATTCTGTTCATTCCTTCTGAAGCATCTGGCACCGGCCACTGTCAGGGTCCTGGGCTAGCTGGACCATTAATCTGACCCGATATGGCAGGGTATTTTACCTCTGTATTTGGCACTGGTGCGGCCGCTGCTGGAATACTGTGTCCAGTTCTGGTGATCACAGTTCAAGAAGGATGTTGATAAACTGGAGAGGGTTCAGAGAAGAGCCATGAGAATGATTAAAGGATCAGAAAATATGCCTTATAGTGATAAACTCAAGAAGCTCTATCTACTTAGCTTAACAAAGAGAAAGTTAAGGGGTGATTTGATCACAGTTTATAAGTATCTGCATGGGGAACAAACGTTTAATAAGGGACTCTACATGATTCAATGGCTAGAAGTTGAAGCTAGACAAATTCAGAAAAGGGCAACAAAAATTATTAGGGGTATGGAACGGCTTCCATATGAGGAGAAATTATGAAGTCTGGGACTTTTCAGCTTGGAAAAGAAACGACTAAGGGCGGGATATGTTAGAGTCTATAAAATCATGATTGGTGTGGAGAAAGTAAATAAGGAAGTGGTATTTACTCCTTCTCATAACATGCAAATGACATGCACATGCAGAGCTTGTGGGAGGGATCATTGAACTCCATCAGCAGAGCTGGGAGCAGGACTGGCTGTTGCAGGTCATGATAGATACTCCTGGGGGAATTCTATGTCACTGCACTTGCACAGAATTCATGTACCCCGCAGATATCTTTGCTTCCCCTCAGAAAAAATGACTTCTGGTGGGGAAGCAAAGGGAAGCTGCAAGAGTGGTCACGTGCCCCTCCCCAGCAGTGTAGGCAGGTTGGTTTGGGTGCCCGGAGCAGCCGATAGAGACGTAAATCACCGCTGGGAGGGGGATGCGTGTGTGTGTGTGTGTGTGTGTGTGAGAGAGAGAGAGAGAGAGAGACACACACACACTTTGTCCCTCTTGCTCGCTATTGCAGCACGCTCAGCATGGAGGGGCCGGGCTTCGGGGTGTTTCTGAGGAGGTAAGCATGGAGGCAGGCTCTGTCCCCTCAGGCAGAGCAGAATGTAGCAGCCTGCCTCCGTAGTGGTTTATTCCCACTGTCTTTGTGAATTCCCCCAGAAGTATAAAATAGGTGTAAAAATTTTAAGGCTTCTTTACATTGCCAGAGTGGTGTAAAAGACAGTATGGCCTTATAAGTGCTTATGGTGCTTTAGTGATTAGAACTGGTCTAAATTTTTGGACTGAGAAAATTTCCTATCAAAATGTGCTCCAGGAACTGTTTGCTACTGACCTTTCTGGAGATGGTCAGTAGCCAATATAAATTGTGAGTTTGATTCCCCTTCCCTCTCTTGCTCTTCAGTTGCCTATGATGTAACATGGAGCATATGGCTGCATATATTTGTTGACTCGAAATAAAGGGTAAAACCTAGCTATATTACTATTAGGCAAGGGGGTTTGCTCCCCACTCCTGTTCTCTATCCATTATATTGTAGTTTAAATAAATTACCAAAATAATTGAAACCAGAGTGATTATATCTCATTATTTTGACAAATAAAATATACAGAATTTTGCAGAATTTAAAAATATTGTGCACAGAATTTTTAATTTTTTGGTGCAGAATTTTTAGTTTGGCGCAGAATTCCCCCAGGAGTAGATAGAGATGCATTGGCTGAGCTGTGGGTGCAGGGATGGGAATGCAGAATTGTCTTGCACTAATGGGGCTGAATTGGGAAGCTTGTACAGCTCCAACATGAGCTGCATCTGCTTTTGCCTGCCCTCTGTTTGTACGCACAATGTTCACTGAACTGCTTTTCTTGTGTTATTAGTTGTGTTTTCCAGACAATGGGGGTGGGGAGGAGAGGCAAGTAGACTTTTAGATCTGGTCTACGCTGCAGAGTTAGGTCAACACCAGGCAGCTTACAGGGACCTAGTTATGGAAGTGTCTACTCTTCAGTTTTGCTCCCGCCGACGTAACTGCCCCGCTGAGCTGATTTAATAACTCCACGTCCATGAGCGACAGAGAGTCAAAGTTGATGGAGGTAAGTTGATGCAGTGTCAGTGTAGACCAGCGGTCCCCAAACTTTTGAAGGTTGCACTCCTCCCTTCCCCCATTGTCCATGCCCTGTTGGGGCCGGGAGTGGGGCCGTGGCTCGAGCGGGGGGAATGTGGACGAGGTAAAGGGACAGAGGCTGAGGCCGCAGCTGGAGGTGGGTCTGGGTCCGGGTCCGGGAGTGGGGCTGCGGCCAGGGGCCGAGGCTGGGGGTGGGATTGGAGCCACAGCCAGGCTGCGGTGGGGACCAGCAGCTGAGCCTCTGGCCAGACGCCGCTCCACTCCAGGCCCTACCCCCAGCCTCCTCCCCAGGTTGGGAACATAGTCACAGCCAGTGGTTGAGACTGGGAGTGGGGCCGGGAACATGGCTGGGGGTGGGACCAGAGCAGAGCTGGGGGCTGGGGAAGGGCTGGGTGGTGCTCCCTCCCCTTTCCCCCCACCCCGTGGGGGCTGGTCTGGGCCCCACTGTAACCCCTGGCTGTTCCTACATGCCTCCCTAGGGGGGTGTGCCCCACAGTTTGAGGACCTCTGGTGTAGATGCTGCGTTGCTTATGTCAACTCATACTGGCTTTCAGGAGCCATCCCACACTGCCCCACGCTGACAGTACAATTGATACTAGTGCTCCTGGTGAGGATGCGCGCTGCTGACACAAGGAACGAAGTGTAGACACGCACAGGCAATGTGATTACTACGGCGGCTGCATGCCGACATAAGTTAGGTAGACTTAATTTTGTAGCATAAACATGGACTTATCCTTTCTTGGGGCCTGGCAAAGTGCCTTGGGTATGGTCCCTTGCAGCTTGCTCTCTGAGGCAGGGAGTGGTGCTGGTTGCTGAGTTTCCCCATGCCCTTGGACCCAGCTCTAACTGCACTCTTCTGTTCTCCCCCTGAAATGCACGCAGCTCCCTCCTGCACTCCCTACTGAATGCATCCCTAGTGCCCCACTTATTTCTGACATTGATTTGCCACTTAGCTCCCTCTTCCCAAGCACCCTGTGGGTAAAGCCCTCCTGCCCACATTGCTGGCATATGGTGATGCCATTCTGTAGCAAATGGTGTGGCTGCCGCTGGAATCCCGTGGGCAGGACTGGCCACCCGATCTGAAAAAGGAAACTGCAGAATTAGAGAGGTTCAGAGAAGAGCAGCGTGAATGATTGAGGCTGGGAAGAGAGATTGAAATGACTGAGATTGTTCCCTTAGAGAGGAGAGGGATAAGAGGTGCTGTAACTCAGTCAAATAATTGTCTAGAGGTGATAGATTGGGAGTGTCTGTTCTTCCTGTTTGCTAACACTAGAACAAGGGGACAGTCAATGACTTTAAAAGGGAACAAATTCAACACTGATAAAGGAAATGCCCTTTTATACAGCAGGTAATCACCACAGGGTTTTGTTGAGGCCCAGAACTTAGCAAGATTCAGAGAGGAATTGGACACTTAATGAGTAATGAGAATATCCAGTTATCTTTTTGGAAGGACTATAAACCCTCCCACATTAGGGCTCAAGCCATCTTCTACTAGGGCTAGGAGGAGACTTCTAAGGGAAGCATGTTATCCCACAGTGGGACTGCAGGGTTCTTGCACTTTCCTTTGAAGTATCTGGTGCTGGCCGTTGTCTGAGACCAGATACTGAACTAGGTGGATCTTGGGTCTGATTCAGCCTGGCAATTCCTATGTCCCTTTGCTGCTGCAGCCCAACTTCCTGCCTGTGGCTGCTTGAATTTAATCAGTCACCGGTGTCTGGACCCACCTTCTCTTGGTGCTGGGGACACATGCTGGTTGTTCTCTTGCTCTGATCTCTGTCCTGCGCTGGCTGAAAAGTCACCCCCATGTTGGTTTGCACACTGAGTACACTGGTGGCTGGAAGGGAAGGTGATTCCTAAGTTCAGACCCCTTGAGCACATTCTGCTACTTTAATTATTTTCCAGGCCAATGAAATGTTCCCACTTTCTTTTCCTCGGGAGGATTTGCCGGCAGGTCAAGAGTGGGAGGGGGGCAAGGCAACATCTGGAGTCCAGCCTGCAGCTCTCCTTGGGACCAGGCTACTGCCTCCTTTTTGCTCCCCAGTTGATCCAGTCCAGCCTCGCTGTTGCTGTAGGTGCTCGTGCTATTGGAGGGTGGGCATGGCATTTTATGTGCATCCTTCCCTGCTTTATCTTGCAGCCACTTCCGTTATGGAGCCCCTCCCGTCATTAACCCACTGGGCACTCAGTTTCCCTCAAACGCGACTGTCCGCCCATCCTACAACCTGACCATGACTCTGAGCATCACCCTGCAGAACAGCACCTTTGTGAACATCACCACCCCAGCTGCTGGAGACTGGTTCATCGCTGCTCACCTGCCTCAGGCTGCAGGCAAGATCGAAGTGAAGGTAAGGGCTACAAGGGGCATGAGTGCAGAATCCTTTCACCAGTAAAAAGTCCCCAGCAAGGGAAGCCCTTGCCCCTAGTGAGGAATGGAGATAACCATTCACCATGGCTGTGCGGTTGGGCATGGAATGGCATTCCAGCCACAGGAGAGTCACTCTGCCAACCCTGGGTTCCCAGAGTTTGCAGCTGAGATGTGGGAGAGGGGCTGCATGGGGATGGAACTCTCTGAGCTGTCCATGCATGCTTGGCCCATGTCTATGTTCCCGTGGTAAGTGGGAGCCCAGTTGGCATCCAGCCAGGCTGTGAGATGGTGCCCCCTCCACTGGGAAGCCAGACAATACAGCGAAAGGCTTTTTGGGAGCTACACCCCTCTGCTTCTGCGGGGAGGTGATTTTCTAGAAGATCTGCTCTAGGGATTATTGTGGCGTAGTTTTCTGGCCTGTGTTCTACAAGAGGTCAGACTCGTCAGCAGTTCTCAAACTGTGGTTCGTGACCCCATTTTAATGGGGTCGCCAGGGCTGGCTTAGACTTGGTGGGCCCCAGGGCTGAGGCCAAAGCCTGAGGGCTTCAGCTCTGGGCGGCAGGACTCAGGTTACAGGCCTCCTACCTGGGGCTGAAGCCCTTGGGCTTCTGCTTTGACCCCCCTACCTGGGGTGTTGGGGCTCATGCTTTGCCCCCCCCCCCCCACACCTAGGGCAGCAGGGCTTGGGTGGGCTCAGGCTTCGGGCCCCTCTTCCTGGGGTTGTGTAATAATTTTTGTTGTGAGAAGTGGGAGAACCCTTGGACTAGATGATCACAGTGGTCCATTCTGGCTTTGGTATCTGACTCCCCCAGGAGGGATAGACAGTTTTTGCTGGAGCCAGACTGGCTGCAGATACCAAGGGGACATTCACTGGGGAGGGGCTTGAAAAATGTAGCCAATGCCACATGATTAAGCCTATTGTCCTGAGACTGACTTGAGAAATTCCACCATTCTCCTGGCTCTACCCTGAGACAGTCGGGTCCAGAGACACTGCCCTAGGGAGGCATCTGGGTAGAGCCTTCCACCAGGGAGAGGTACCCTGAGGGGCTGGGGGCAGGTGGCATCAGGGCTGCTCTGTGTAACGGTAGGAGAGGCCAGGGTATCTGCAGGCCCATGTTGGCTGGTTGCGGTTCTGAGCCGTTCGGGGCGTTCTTATGGCATGTGCTAGGCACAGAGGTTCCATGAGTACAGACTGGCTGCTGGAGGAATCCAGATTCCAATCTGCTCTGGCACGCCTACCGGGAGCTCACTCTGCCTCCTCCTGTAGGCTCCCCGTAGGGCATAATGGAATCATAGAATTATCATAGAACTGGAGGGGACCTCGAGAGGTCATCTATTCCAGTTCCCTGCACTCAAGGCAGGACTAAGTATTATCTAGACCTCCCTGGCAGGTGTTTGTCCAACCTGCTCTTAAAAATCCCCAATGAAGAAGATTCCACAACCTCCCTCGGCAATTTATTCCAGTGCTTAATCACTCAGACAGTTAGGATGTTTTTCCTAATGTCCAACCTAAACCGCCCTTGCTGCAATTTAAGCCCATTGCTTCTTGTCCTATCTTCGGAGGTTAAGAAGAACAATTTTTCTCTCTCCTCCTTGTAACAACCTTTTATGTACTTGAAAACTGTTATCATGTCCCCGCTCAGTCTTCTCTTCTCCAGACTAAACAAACCCAATTTTTTCAATCTTCCCTTATCCTCCTCACCTAATGGGCTCTGCTCCTTGATGGAGTCAGGCTGGAAGGGGGAGGCTGCCTGTGTCTGGAGAATCAGTGGCCCACACTGAGTTTGCCACCTGCTGGGAGATGCTTGTTCCTCACTGTCTCTGGACTGAGTCAGATTCTCTTGTTGAAAAGGGTGTTGGGGACTCGGTGCCTGTTGCGCTGTCTCCCCATACCATGCCACCTCCCTGGCATGGTTGCCAGCATCCCGTGATCCACTTGGCACCTCACCTCTTCCACCTTTTCTCTTCCTTTCCGCCTTTTAGTCCTCTCTCGCTGAAGCTCCCCATGTCACAGGAACTCCACCGAGGAAAGCGAAGATACTGTGTGATATGCTGCCCAGTATCTGCTCCCGACACTCTTTTCTGCCCCAAAGGCTCCAGCAGGAGCTGGGTGTGTGTCGGATTGGCCTGCTGGGTGTGCGTGCTGCTCTGACACAGGCTGGGCCTGTGGGGCAGCATGTGGCTCTGGGGCTGCGTACACTGGAATGAGAACGGGTCGAATGTGGGGCAATTCCAGGAGCAGTAATCCTTGGTATTCTTTAGAGCCAAGGATCCCTGCTTACTTGAGTCAGCCTGAATGGAGTGCTCTGCTGTGTGGGACACCTGCTGCTCAGGCGAGGGACCCACATGCAGACCCCATGTGCAGTGCCGCACGGTTAGCAGGCAGAAGTACTGCAGAGAGGTGACTGGAGGCATTGAGGCATGGTTGTGGTGCGGGAGATGTGGGTTTTCAGAGGAGAATGGGGCATGTGCTGGGGGTAGGTGGGTGTGTAGCACTGAGTAATGGAGCACAGTGAGATGCACCTTCAGACAGACCAGCTGTACTGCCACTGCTTGGGCTAGAGCAGTGGTTCTCAAACTTCTGTACTGGTGACCCCTTTCACATAGCAAGCCTCTGAGTGCGACCCCCCCCCCCCCTTATAAATTAAAAATAGTTTTTTATATATTTAACACCATTATAAATGCTGGAGGCAAAGCAGGATTTGGGATGGAGGCTGACAGCTTGTGACCCCCCACGTAGGAATCTTGCGACCCCCTGAGGGGTCCCAACCCCCAGTTTGAGAACCCCTGGGCTCGGGTGTCGCTGTGCGTGCAGGCAATGGCTGGGGAAGGAGAGCACTGGTTGGGAGTCAGGAAGGACTGGCAGTGGGTGCTGGTCCCTTGCTTATAACTGGGCTCTTCACTGGCTGATCTTTCGCCCAACAAAGCAGTTTTTGGATTGGTGTTCCCTGGTGGCTGATGCTAAGCTGCCTTCCTGCTCTCCCTGCAGGGCTTCTCCACTCCATGCGCCTATATATTCCAGCCGGACATGTTTGTGCTGAGACTTGTTGATATCCCTGTCCTGGAACCGGACACTCCCCTGCAGCAAACCATTGCCTCGCCTGCTAGACCACTGCATGTCAAGTAAGTGAGCGTGACAGTAGAGATTGCGTGGCGCTGCGGGTGGGGCTTTTATTCTCCCATAGGTGCTGGCCTAGTAGAGCCGCGCACGAATCTCACGGAGGGCCCTTGACTGCCTTGCATCTTGGAGCGAGCTAGAGCTGTGATAGTTCCCCTGGAACCAAAAGGTCTGTCGGGGGGGTGGGGGTGGGGGTTTGTACTAAATGGGGCCCCACTCCCTCAAGGAGGGGAAAGACAAACTCCTTCCTGGTGTTTTTAGAGAGACAGTTACACATTACAATGCACTATCCTGGACAGGACTGTAGCAATACAAACCAGAGTGACCTTGTGCTGGGCTCCAAAGCCCCTCTTGACTCACCCTGGGAGGGTTTCACTTTTTAGGGCTACGGACCTTCTCCGCCCTTAGTGCCCCAGGGTGGCTTGTGTTCAGGCAGGCGTTGAGGTGTTGATGGCTCCCATTCCTGCAGGGTCTTCATCCCCGAGTACACTGCCACAATGCAGTTCACACTGCGGAGCTGTGTGGTGAACAGCACAAAGGCATGTGCCATACGGGTCGTGCTGGGCTCCATCATGCTGCCGCAGTCCTTCCAGAAAACCCTCAGCTGCAAAGATACAGTGGATTGCAGCCTGGTCCTCCATTCGCCTCCGTGGGAGAAGTGGCTGCAGATCATGGCAGAGAATCTGGGCACCGACAACGCCAGCGTCTCCTTTGAGATGATTGCCTCCTTCACAGGTGTGCTCTTGGATGCTGCCAGCCGTGTGGGGAAGGGCCAGTGTGCACATCAGTCTGCCCTGTCTCTGCTGCGCTTTCACCAGCACAGGCTGGCTTGCTCCTGTGCCCTTCCTAGGGGGGTAAATTGGGATGGGGGGGAGGAAACAGAGGTGGGACAAGCCCCATGTCTTGAGGGGGCAGCCTATACCGTGTGACTGGACGTAGTCATGTGGGTCGCTGTCCCCCATATCCCTGCTGCCTGGCATGGCTAGGCCAGTCAAGCTTTCCAGGAGGCTGGGATCCAGTTGTGCCTTGTGTGTGCTGCTGCTTGTTAAATGATTGACCACTGGCTGCAAGGCCTCTCTGCTGCCTGCTTACAGCTGATTCTGTTGGGCAGAGCAGGCCTGTGTTGGGAATTCAAAAGAGCCCAGGGTTTCTGAGCCACAGACTTCTTAAAAGGCCATTGGGGCAGCAGAGGCTAGCTCAGGGCACTGCAGTGAGAGAGGCAGCCTCTCCCCTCCAGTACTGAGGCAATAACCATCTGCTGGCTGTTTGGAGGCTCTGCAGTGAGCCTGGTCTCTGAGCGATGTGGGGCAGGCCAGTGGCGTATTGGGTGCCCAAGACTCGTTTGGCTCTCAGAGCTGGCTTTCACGTTGGAGAGTTTATCTGATCTTTGGAAAGTTCTTAACAAATTAGCTTTTAGAAACTTTCTTCTCCCAACCGATAAGAGGGCTCTGGGGGCTCTGCCTTCTGGTGGGCTCTCGAGGCAAAAGAGCATAACCGTGGGTGCTCGTAGGGAAGCAGTGTCTCTAGCTGCTGCAGAAAACAGAGCTTGTGGGGTGGGGGTCAGGGAAGGAGCTGAGCTCAGTAATGGGGCACTTTGGCCCCTGTGAGTACCTGGTTTCAGAGTAGCAGCCGTGTTAGTCTGTATTCGCAAAAAGAAAAGGAGTACTTGTGGCACCTTAGACTAACAAATTTATTTGAGCATAAGCTTTAGTGAGCTACAGCTCACTTCATCGGATGCATTCAGTGGAAAAACTGTTTGTTTTTTTTGTGAGTACCTGGTTGTGGTGACCTGCTGCCAACGCAAGGGGAGCGCTGAGTGTCACAGTTCAGATTGTGCCCCCGCACTTCAGGGTTTATTCCTGGTTCTGTAACTGGGCTCAAGGCAGATTTAACTCCCATCCCTCACCGCCCCCAGTGCAGCGGCATAACCAGGCCCAGGGGAAGCTCTGGTACCTTATGTACATGGAGCAGTTATGAGACGACCAGAGCTAGTGCCCCATTCTCGTGTGGCAGCAGTTAGTGCGGGTGCCCCATGCCCCCTGTACCCAGGTGATGTTAGCAGACAATGAGAGGTGTCAGCGACTCCCTACCCTAGGTACCTTGCCTGTGCATGAACACTGCCAGGGCTTGTGTGTCTAAAACTGCTGTAATAGTGACCAGGTCCTGTCCCTGTCACTCAAATAACTGGAATTGCTCCCTGGCCATGTGAAGAGGGGGAGTCTAGGCATCCCACCCACTTAGTGTGTGCACCCCTACAAGTCTCAGCCACCTAGAGGGGTGAGGCCTGGTTTCCAGCCCTGGCCTCAGGATCAAACTGTTTTGCTTTGCAGTCCTATGAGCTGAAGGCCTTGCATCCCCCTAAGCAAAGTCCTCCAGTTCCAATGAGCGGTGTGCCCCTGCTGGTCTTGGCCACGCTAACCTTTCCTCGTTGCTCTGCAGCTTGCAAGCCGGGGAGCACCAATTCATTCCTTAACTTCTACAACAGCCTGAATCAGAGCCAGAGCACTCCAGCCCTGGGCGGGGGTCCCAATGCCAGCACCCCGGGAATGCTGGGGAACACCACTCTACCCGCAGTGGGTGCTGCAAACAATGCATCCGACCCAGGGACCTTCTGCCTCCAGAATCAGCCCGTCATCCGTGAGGACCTGGATGTTGCCTCTGTGAGGTTCAGAGTCATAAATGGGCCCAGCATTCCTGTCCACTCTGAATTCCCCACGCTTCTCCTCTTCAACTTGAATACTGGCATGGACAGTGGAGGCACCCTGGTGGTGAACCTGCTGCTGAACGAGGTACAGTGTGCTCCCATGTAAGCTGTTGCCTTTGTGTTGGCATCTTCTTTCTATAATTGCCCTGCCATGCATGCACATACACTGGTCGTGAGCCGCTTGGGGAGTATAGGTCCTATCAGAGCTGCAGGGGCAGGCCTGGGGAGGCCGGGAGTTGGTGGGGAGCTAGAGAGCTGCGGGAGAACCGCCCTATGCATTGCTTTTCATCTTTCAGTTTCACAAAGAATTTTACAGATCTGCCCTTCTGTGTCTAGCATGTCCTGCCAGCTGGCTTTGGATCTGCGGGGGAGAAAAGTGCCCTGACTGGGGGGCCAGGAATTGTTATTTAGTCAGTGTCTCTTAGTCACAGCAGAGCAGAAAAGCCCAGCCTGTGGAGAGGCAGTGGGAAAGAACCTGAGCTTTCACAACAGCCCTAGCCCAGCCATCACTGAAAACCCCAGGTTGCAGAGCCTCCCAAACAGCTGAGAGAAGCAGGGGGCTGCTCACATTAGCAAGGGGGGAAGGATGATCCAGTAGTTAAGACATTGGCCTGGGACTTGAGACATTTTGGTTCAAGTCCCTGCTCTGCTAGGACCTTGGGAAGTCACAGCCTCTCTGTTGGGTGATGGGAACTAAAATGTATTTCTCCATGCCTGTGACCTGGCAAAACAATATGCTAGAGTGAACAGCCTGTGTTGGGAGGTCAGATCCACCCCATGTTCCCCTCCTGGGGAGCTTCACCCTGATATGTTGATGAACGACTTGGGCAGCGATTTGTGCGCCTTCAATAAGCATGTAATACATGCACTGCAGTGCATGCTGTATAACTAGCAGCACCTGACTAGAAACCTTCCTAATGCTCCAAGCAGGTTAGTTTCACCTCTTGCTCTGGTGCACTGGGGGTGAGAGCAGTCTCTGGGAACCATGACTGGTTGGCATGTGGCAGTTCTCCAAAAAGGACCATATTTTTGGAGTTTAATGTACCCACCCTCTGTACACAGACATAATTTATTATTAAGTACATTTAGATGAGGTAAGATGGGGAGCTCTCAAGTGGTTCTGTAAGCCTGTAGATGAGGTGAAGCAGTGGTACCCAAAATGCGTGTAATGTTTGCAGTTCCAGAAACACTGCAGCATGACTGACTACAGCTTTTACTGTTAATTACAACACCATAATGTGGTGTTTATTGGTCAAAGCTACCAAATGACAGTACATTAAAAGATTTTTATTGGTGTTGCATGGCCAATTTTTTTTTCCCCCAGAAATGATGAAGCTGTTAGCATGTGGAAAAAAGAGCAAATATCAATATTTTCCAACATGCTGACATGAAATGTTTTCATATTGCATATTCTTAATTGTCAAAGTATATCCCAAGTGATTATAATAGTTTTCTATATTTTCAGCTGAAATTTGCTGACCGGATCAGTCTCTCGCTGAAGGTTGTGTATCAGTAGCAGTAGATTGTATGCCCATAGTTTGTATTGCATAGTGGGTAGATATAAATATACATGAATTCCTAAAGTAATGCTTCTCCATTTGTAAGCTTTTGTGCATACAATATAACATTTAGTCTGCCTGGCAGAAGGTTTTAATTTGTAATTGCCCACGGATGCAGTACTAGTTGTTGTTCTAGCTATTGGAGAAACTAGCTTTTTAATTCAGTGGCGCTTATGCACAGGTCAGTATTAGTGTTAGAGATGACAATACACAGCTTCATACTCGGCTTCAATCAAAGTGCTCACTGAACAAAAATGGCAATTTTGATTTAATTTAGCACAAGTTTGTGTACTTGTACAAAATGACAAGTAGTAGTAGTGGGGATGGGAATGCAAACAATATGCTTTGGGAATTTTACCTCTACAGGGAAGTTAAGTGTATAAAGACACTGAGGATACTAGCCCCTTAAAGTTTACATCAAAGAGAAAAAGGCTCTCCGCAAACTTTGAAAAATGTTTTGTGTTTCAAGAAAATCAAAAGAATGCAAGACTGTCAAAAGCCACCAGTGCCAAACACAATTCTGTGATGCTGGCAGCTGACTCCAGGAGAGAGTAATTGTGTTGGCGGCCTCTGCATGAGTTTTCTAGTGTAGAGGATTTGCTGCCAATACTCTATCACAGGGGTTGCTTTCAGAAATGGAGACACGAGTCAATTTTGGCACACCAGCGGAGTTGTATTGAACCCAGGAAAGAAAATAGCTGATGATAAAGCGTCATGTTCATCTGCATCTATAACCATCGGAGCAAGCCCATCTTCCAGCGACAGGTCCGGTTGCATTGTTTGCTTGAGAAAACCACACGAAAAAGATAAGAAACTTCATAAAATAGAAGCATACAAGAGAGCAACCATTCTAAGGGAGGCAGCACTTCAAAGCAGAGATGGTGACATGTTGCAAAGAATATCTGTGGAAGAATTGATTGCTAAGGATGCAGTTTGTCACTCAATATGCCTTTCTTCTTACTTGAGTAAAGTGAATCTTAAAGCAAAACTATCCAGTTACACTGCAACAATACAGTCACCTTATTTTATCAGCTGATTGAAGAGATGTACATAATATCATTGTCTAACAAGAAGTCTCTTTTCCTGTCCAAGCTGCTACAAAGATATAGAGCCCTACTTTCCTCGGATGTCAAAACTGTAAACTGTTCCAGTTGCAAATTACAGGCAAGATTAGAAAAAACACGATGGTTCTGCACTTCATGGACAAGGCAAGTCTACCATTGTTCTGTGCACCGCAGTAGCATTAGCTGATGCTATCCAAGCTGCTAGTAATCTGAAACAGGAAATTAAGTCATCCAAATGTTTTATGGATGTTCTTCTGGTGAATGAGCCTGATCAACAGCTTTCCAGTGAACAAGTGATTTTGTATAATGCTGCTTCAATCTTTCGGTCTGAAATAGCCAAAGTGAAAGCCTGGGAATGTGATCCAAAGCCAGGTGATTGTAGTTCAGAGGTCAGCTACTTTTGTGCTCCAGTTGGTGCAGGAGTTTCTCCTTTGGCTGATTGATAGACAAAGAGGTGGTTCCATTTTGGCCTGGTTTCAACCACAAGGTTGCAACAAAGAAGAGCACCTACACAGTAGTTTCATATATACCTATTGTGGAGGCCAAACCAGCTGACATGGCCACAATCTATCCTACAATGCTGAAATGTAAGGAAATGACAGCAGTATGCCATTCAGACCATGTATCAGCAGCTGAATGCTGTTGCTCAGCAAGTGAAATAGACTCTCCCAAATGAACTTGATATCACTGTGATTTTTCTGGGTGCTTTTCACACCCCAATCTGCTTTACAAGCCTCCTTCTGTCCGTAGCCTGATAGCATGAGACTAAATGAATGTTCCCAGAAAGACTTGCGGGACTTAAAACATTGCAAGGGGGTGTTGTCAAGGTCTTGGTGGATAGGAAGATGTCTGTTTTCTTGGATTCGCTGAGCTTTGCGGAATGTCACAGCAATTCAGCATATCGGTGGGGGAGCAATGTTAGAACAGATAGCCATGGGGTTGGAGCTGACTTAAGGGTTCCCATGATGCATCGCATCACTGTATTCAGCTGGGTATCCACAAGTCACCTGTGGCTGTATCTGCTCCATACCAGTGCACAATATTCAACTACTGAATATACAAGTGCTATTGCAGATGCATCCCAGGTTGTACCTGCTAGTTTCTGGATTATGTTGGCTCTTGTTTTTACCTTTGCAGTTACCTTCTCAAGATGATCATGGAAGGTGAGGGTGTGGTCGAGTTTCACTCCAAGATATGTTGGAGTGTAATCATATTGCACATTTTTACCATAGAAAGCTACTTTCAGTGTGTTTTTGGCACTTCTATTATCAAGATGAAATGCGCTTACTATTGTTTTCCCAGGGTTTGGTATGAGCCTCTATTTCCAGGAGTACTGTTCCACAGTTTGGAGGTCCTCAGTTACTGCTTTCTCAGTGTCATGGAGGTTTGATACTTGGATTGTCATCACAAGATCATATGCATATCCAAATTTTGGAGGCATGTCACTTATGTAAATAGTAAAAAGGGTTGGAGCAAGTACAGAGCCTTGTGGTAGCCCGTTGTTTATGATACGGGGTGAGCTGGTCTTATTACACATGTACTCCCGTAGGCATCAGTTACTCAGCATGATCCACAGAAGTGTTTGGTAGCAAGGTATAATTTTAGCAAGTTTTGGCATCAGGCCTTTAATCCATACGCAGATGAAAGGTTGACAAATATGGCGCCAGTCTTTAGGGTTTTTTTGATAGCCAGCCTCAATGTGAGTTGTGATTGGCAGAACTTGGTCACAGCAACTACGTTTTGGCTGGAAGCCTGCCTATTCGACAGGGATAATTGGCTCAGTAAAAGGGCATATTCTTTTGAGGCTGATACATTCAAGAAGTTTATAGGTCATGTATAGTAGAGAAATTGGCCTATAGCTTCCTGCTTCATCGGTGGGCTTTCCAGGCTTTGGAATGGTAATTACCATTTTCTCCCGCCATGTTTCAGGGATCTGTACTATCCTTAAGGTAGCAGACTACAATGTTGCTAGCCTTTGAAGTCCTTTAGGGTTGAGATGATGGAGGAATTCTGGTGGAATACTATCAGGGCCTGCAGCCTTCCCTTTTTTCATTGATATCCTCATGTTGCAAGAGACCCATGTTAGTAATCACCTAACAGGCTAGGCACTACCGTATCTATGGATGCAACCTAATGACTTGCAATTATCTTAAATGTGGCTTGGCAATATACATCAAGGACACCATCACAGATTTTAATGGTATTCCACCAACCAAAGAGGAGATCACATTTACCACAACTATCAAAGTAGGGGAGCTCCACATTACCAATGTCTATAAAGCCCCTAGCACAAGATGGCCAAAACCAGAGTATTCCATACATCTATGCAGGTGATTTTAATAGTCACCACACTAAGTGGGGCTATAAAACAAATGAAACCGATGGCAAAGATCTCATGGACTGGATGTCTGCATAAAGACTTACAATTCATTTATGTGCTAAAACGATGATCAACATTCTATTCAAGCCACTGGCAACATGGGTACAATCCAGACCTAACAGTTGTGTCTAAAGACCAAGGAGGTAACACTCTCATTGCATCACGATTTGAGGAATTCAATAGCTCAGACATAGGTTAGGGGTTTGTTACAGGAGTGGGTGGGTGAGAGTCTGTGGCCTGCGTTGTGCAGGAGGTCAGACTAGATGATCATAATGGTCCCTTCTGACCTTAAAGTCTGTTATTCTATGATTCTATTCTATGTGAAGTACTATTGGCATTTGTGAACAGCCAACATAGGCCTATAGTGATCTATGTAGGCATCGACATTCCTGTGTTTCTTCCAAACCAGGCAATACGATGGAATTTTGCTAAAGCTGATTGGGATGCCTACAAACAGACTGAGAAAATTGTTGCAAGGATTCTGGTTTGTTGTGATGCTTTTGAGTCACAAAGAAATCAAATTTTATGTCTTGAAATGATACATAGTCGTTAAACTAACAGAAACAAATGAAAAAATTCGAAGTGGTCATGTTAACTTGATGATGGTGTCATCTCTGTGGTAACAGCACCACATGACAGATCCCCACCATACCTCCTCTTAAAGCAGACATAATAAGCTTTCAAATGATGTATGATGTGCATGTGTGTAGAGCGGGAATATTAAGTCAGCAAAATCATTGGTGTCTGCCATTCGCCTCTAGGTCTCTTTGGTAGAGTCACTACCTGTGCCCCAGCCTGGCTTGCCCAGAGAGCAGTGAAGTGTTGCCAGATGGGTTTGTTCTACAATCTCTGATGCCAAACGCTCTGTTTAGGGGATGTGGGGAGGTATGAAGTGATATAGCCGGGTAATGTTGTGGGGAGGGGCTGGGTAATAGCAGGGGGTGGTGGTAATGTGTGGTGTGTTGAGGCAGGGTGACTTTAGGAGGAGGGCTCAGCTTAATGTTTTTTCAGATCTTGTGTGTTTTGTTTCCACAGACATCCCTAAGCATAGGCAATGCTAGTGTGTTCGCGTGCATGAGTGCTGCCTCTCCAGTGCTGACTCTCAATACCACACAGAACTGCAGCACAGGTACGGGCATCACTGGCACCCACCTCTGGGCTCTGCTTGTATTCCTGGTGTAACATTAGGGTTCTGGCAGCATGGTCTTGTGGCTGGTGCTGGAGCATGGCAGCACGTCAGCTCCTATTTGATAGTGATGGTCTGTTTCAGCCTGAACCATCCTCTCCAAACCTTGGCCCCTGGTTATAAAGGGTCCCTGTGGAAGAAGCTGCCTGTGCTAGCAAGGTAAGGGGGAGATGCTGTTGCTGCTGCTGCCCAGCCTCCTGCTGGCGGAATGGGTGTAGTTGCTATGTTGGGGCTCTATGGACCTTGTTCGGTCCTGAAGGAGCTGAGGGAACTGCCGAGATCCTGCTCACACTGCGGAGCACTGAGCGGCACCGGAGTTAGCTGCGGTGGGAGCACTGGTGCAGTGAGTAGCCAGCTGCTGGTGGTGATTTAAGCCCTTACTCATCCTGCTGTGAGCAGGGTAACATCACACTATGTCATACAGCAAAGACGCCCCAGCCCAGCTGCACCTGGGCTCCCAGTGCTGCAAGGACCAGTGGAGCTGAACCAGTGGGGATCTTTTGACACTGTCCCTAGTGGGGACGGGGCCTTGGAGAGTGCTGGGGTGTAGGGTCTGGGCTTTTCCCATTGCCCCTACTCCCTGGTCATGAAGTCTGGCTCCCTGGTATGCTCTGATCTCAGGAGGGCCAATCATGGAGAGATCAGGCTGCTGTGGGGAATGTAACTCCGATGCTCCACAGCTCAGGGGATTAGTCTCAGCCTGGTATTTCTATGGGTCTTGTCTCTTTCCTTTCCCCCTCCTGCCAAAGCTCCAGAGCTCCTGGGAGTTCTTAGCCATGTCATGTAACCAACGGCACAACACCCTTTTTCTCTGAAGCTTTTTTCCAGGGCTACCCTCTGAACGTGACCGCGTCCTCCACAGAAGCAACACTGATTATTCCCTACCCAGAGACTGACAACTGGTTCCTTTCCCTGCAGCTAATCTGCCCACAGGGCCAGGGGTGAGTATGCAATGGCTGGCCAGGAGCTCCCCTTGACAAACCTCACGACGCAGACAAACTGCACCATTGCGCTGCCTTGCGCTCTGCCACCTGGCATCATGAAGCCACTGGCACGAAGCCCCTTTGCTCTCACCTGGAGGAGGCAGTGGTGGAGGCTGGTGCTGGCTTGCGTTCTTGCCTGCCCAGTGGCCGTGGAGTCTGGCTTTCACCCGACAGGTGCTGCAAACGGCCATGCTATAAATGAAAGTAAAACTGCTGTCGTACAGCTCCACAGGGGCCTCTGCAGCCTTAGGTTGAGAGCATTTCTCTATCATTTGAGCCCTGCAGACGCTGAAGTCACTGTCTCTCCTCTGAGAGTTGGGCAGTGCAGCTGCAGGCCAAGAATATCCAATCACCATCAAATAAACTCTGCCCCAGGGTGGCTCACGGTGCTCTGTGAGGCCTGTTCAGGTGGCTGGCTGTGCTGCTTCACCTCATTGGTAACTCATCTCCCAGCCTCTGAGCACTGACTCTTCTAGCTGGTAGGACTGTGGACCTCAGGGTGTCCAGTGGCTTTCTCTGGCCAGTTGAACCCTGACTGCACAGGACATGCAGCTGCTTCACTTCTCTGGTGTAAATTTACCTGATCTGGTGCTGATCCCGTAGTGGAGTAGAGCTTACACAGGGGATGAGACCGAAGAGGTGGGGGGTGCAGGTGGTGAAGGGAAATGAGGTTAATAGGAAGCAATCGCTCTACCCAGATGGACAGGATGGGAGCCAGGCAGCTGAGCCCATCACCCTGGGGTAGCATTCACCCTACCTAGCTCATGTTCCTTTGCTATACAGCCAGCTCACCGGTCTGTCTCCTGTGCCCTCATCAACTCCCTCTGCCCCATTCAGCAATCAGTGTCCCAGCCAGGTCCTTTTCTCTGGCCGACAGCAAAACATTCTGTGTGAAACAAATAAGGGTGAGCATGGATCAAAGAGGAACCGAGGCCAAGATGCCCAAACTTGGGGGCCTGCAACCAGGCTTTCACATTCACAGCTCCTAGCTGGAACCTCCTGCCAGCCCAGGTCCCATCCATACAGGTGTCTAAATATGGATTCAGGCCCCCAGGTTTGAACACTTTGGCCAAGGTACTCAAGAACCCATTCAGGCCAGTGAGCAGGTCACTAAGCATCAGCCAGGCCAGAACCCTCCCGCATGTCCCATATGCATGGCAACGGAAGACAACCCCCATGGGATGCCCCCCACCACCCTCACTCCAAGTGCTCCGTGCCCCTCCCACTCCACTTCTGTGGGTGACAACAGGAGGTGGTTTGAGGTGGGAGGTATCTGGGTTGGGGCAGTGCTGGAATGTTTACATCCATCTCATGTGCTGCTGGGGGCTTTCAGAGACCTTTCAGAGGAGATTGTCCAGAGCCCTCAAAAGTACTCTGTTGGGTTTGGTCCTGCATTGGGTTCCCAGACCGGGGGGCAGGAGGGACAAGCCAGCTGGGTGGTCAGGCTCTTCCATGATACCCAGGGGGGAGGTTTCTCTAACCTGCTAGTTCTGAGGAGCCCCCACAAACACCCTCCCCACACCCATTTATCACCGTGGTCCATGAGGCTCTGGAGGCCTGGGCACACCACTTACACCACTTTGGTGCTGTTATGGCTGCTCCGTAGCATGCAGCAGGGGAAGGGTTGGCTCCCCAGAGAGGTGCTCGCTGCCTGCAGCATTCCTCCAACCCCTGGAGAGGGGCAAATCTACGAGTGGAGATCAGGTCACTGGCAGTGCAGCACAAGGAGCCCAGCACACTGAACGGGGGGACTGCCGGGGTGACATCAGCCCCAGGATCTCCTGGCCCCAGTGTTAGGAGGGGCTCCAAGCTGTGTACTAGCCTCAGTTACCCTGGGGAGGGGATCAAAGGGAGTTCTGTTGGCAGCAGGCACCTCTGCATATTCAGGCTCATTTGACAGTCAAATCTCCTCTGGCTGCAGGGAATGTAATAAAGCGAAAGCCAAAGTGACTGTCTCTACATACCTCACCCCCTGCTTTGACGACTGTGGGACATATGGACAGTGCAGTCTTCTGAGAAGACATGGCTACCTCTACGCTGGCTGCAGCTGTAAAGCTGGTGAGTCCCCTCTCTCCGGAGCCTGGGCTAGCCTTCCGGCAAGCCTGCATGTCCACCCTGAGGCAGAACTTCCCCTTTCCTATGTAGGGACTCTGACGTGCAGGCAGTGGAGTCCAGGGGCTCCCGGAGCTGGAGAGTGTAGGGTGAAACCACCGCTCCCCATGCAGCCCCTGCACAGGCAGTGCTCAGAGACCCTGTGCTAGTGAAGAGCACTGGAATAACCCACTTGCAGCAGCTAACAGCCACCTCCAGCCTGGAACAGCTGGGGAAGGGTCCTCTGGCTGCAGCGCTTGCTGGTCTGGGCCCAACTTCCCCTTCCTTACGAAAGTAGCTCCAGGACCATGATCTTCCAGCGGCATCACTAAAGGACAGCAATGCAGGCACTCCTGGGCCAGGCTAGTGGCAGTGAGACAAAGGCCTCTCACCCTTAAGAATGCAGTGATCCACAAAGAGCGCCTACATGTTTCTTGGCCTTATGAGCCGTGAGTCTGTATCAAATAGAAAATAGCCCAAGGAAGATGAAGGATGACTTTGCTGGTTGCCTCTGTGTGTTTAGGCCCCGTGTAGCCATCAGGGGGGTGCCTGTTCCCTGACTGTTGCAACATGTCTGAGTTGCAGCGTGGATGGGATAGAGCCATGTCCTTGTAGACCTTAGCCCAGTTCCTGAGACATGGGTAGGTCCTACCTACCCTACAATATTCATTTTATTATGATGAGATCAGCACTTGGAATTCATAGATGGGCTTCTAGACTTTCCTCCTAAATTGCAGAGCTGGGTGAACCCCTCCAAGTCTTTTCTGAACACATGCAGGCACATCAAAACCAACTTCTTGGACCTTTGTGTTTGCTTTCCATGAGTGGCCCAGCAGGGCCTGTGAATACTGGAGAGTGTTGGCCCGAGCTCTGCAATTCCTAACTGAACATTCACCCTACAAACCTGTTCTGGAGAGTGACATCCATCCAGTCAATCAATAGAACTGGCATCCAATCAAAACTAACCCGCACTCCTGGACCTGGGACTCTAAATGCCTCAGAGCAAGTGGCTGGCAAACCCATTGCAGTCTGGGGTTTCAAAGTAATTACTTCACAGATCCTTCCAGCTCTGGACAAACTTGAGAAAATCATAAGCTTCTCACAGTCACAGAGGTGTTATTTGCCCAAAACTCCTGGCTGTCCTCAAATTCCAGCCAGTTGCTTCCTGGCTGTCTGGCTGCAGCCATGTGGCCCTAGAGCGAGAACACAGCCTCCTCTGTAAACTGTGGCATTGGTTTACAATCCTGGTTCTCTGGCTTTGTAGGAATCTCCCCCTTTGAGCCCCCAGCCACTGGAGAGCATCATGCCCCAAGCCACTGATCACTGTGTCTGAAAAATAGCTTAGCGAGTTGAGAATGCCTGGAGATGGAGAGTCCTGACCTCCAGGAGGGATTGACAGACCCACTGCAGCCCATCTACAGCCATCCCCGATATCCCCCACTGTACAGGAGCAGTACGGAAACCTCTCGAAAATAAGGGTTAGGCTCTGTTGGGATGTTCCCCAGGCTTTGGGGTCTGGGCCAGTGCCAGTGTAAATTGAAGACTGCACCCTCCCGGGGCTAGCACATCACTGTGTGCTGGGGGCGTGCTGAGAGCAGGAGTGTCACTGTCTGAAGGTTTCAGATGGGCAGTTGGAGCCATGTTAGCTGGGACCCTTGGCTAAGCACCAGGAGCAGGAAGAGGTCTAGTGTCCATTTGTCTCTTGTTACTGCCAGCCAATGCACATTGCCTGTTGGAATCACTGTGACCCCAGCTCAGGCATCCTTCCTGAAGGTGCAGCCCACTCCATTCCCTGCCAGGCTGAGCTGCTGCAACAGAGCCTGGAGTTGCAGGAGCAGGGGAATAGGCAGATGGCTAATGCAGCAAGTGCATTCGGTCACCCACAGAATATGGAGAGAGGAGTTTGAGAGGGATATGGAATTTGTCACGTGTGGGGATGGGTTGTGTGTGCCTTTGCTAGGGAATCCTTGGGCAGCTGTTGGCATGTTATGGAAGCCCTGGTGATGTGCCATTGTAAACTCTCTCTGCTGTGTTCCAGGTTGGAGCGGATGGAGCTGCACTGATAACACTAAAGCCCAGTCTGTCAGCTCACAGAATCTGGCCACCCTTCTGCTCACTCTCAGTAACCTCATGTTCCTGCCAGCCATTGCAGTTGCTCTGTATCGCTACTACCTGGTGGAGGCCTCTGTTTACACCTACACCATGTTCTTCTCCACGGTAAGTCATGTCTGTTTGCTTTGCCACCCAGCAGCAAGTTGGTGCGGGGTGTTGGGCCCTCTGCAGAGGCTATAGCCACTCCACTACCCCCACCCTCAAAGTGATGGCTCCTGTAGCCTGCTTCTCTATACCTGAGAGGGAGAGGCTTAGCAGGAGGGTGCTCTCTTCCTATAGCCTGCACCGTTCTTGGAACCTTCACTGCCATCAGCCGGGCACCTCCAGTGGAGAACAGACCTGTTAAAACACACATGCTCGGCCCCATGTGAACCCTCTGCCTGTGCTTGTGAACCTGACAGGGCTGCAGCTCAGTCCAAAACTTAGCATGAAAAATATCATCAGCCTTCCCACTTCCAATGTCATGTTAGCATCCCAGTTGGAGTCTGATCAATGGGAACCATGGGAGAGCTGTGCGGGGGTGGGGTGCTCATCTTGTGTGTTAATTACCCTGTCTCCCTGTGAGATCAATTCTCTCTGTGACTGGGTGCACCCCTCTGTAGGGCGCTGAGGCAGACATGGACCATGCAGGCCTGGGGGGCAGCCATACTGCACTCAGTGACAGCTCACATTCTGCCTTGGCTAGCTGGGATAGTGGCCTGGAGCCTGGACCTTCCACTTAGCCCATGAGAGGGCTTATATCTAAAGTAAAGCAGAACAACCCCTCCACTCCCCTACTCCACACAGCAGATCGGGACAGAGCCCTGGAGAATACACCCAGTGCTGTTCCTAGTTCCTCCCCCACTGAGTGCAGGGAACCCAACAAGCCAATGAGGCAACTGAATCTCTGCAAGGAGGTGAAGGGGAGGCATTAGTCAGGACTGAGCAGGGTGGCAAGGAGTTCTGCAGAAGGGGAATGGGGGTGCTGCTACTATGACTTGAAACAGTGCAGTCTCCAAAGAACAAGATTGCTGAGCCTCCCCTCCCCCCACCCCGATTCTTGGGCCCTATGGGTGAACTGCAGAGCAAAACCTCCACTGCCTTCAAAACCTGTTTGCTTTGCAACTCTTTTACGCTAGAAATATCAGGTGCTCCCTTTCCCCTCTCAGCTGGGGAACCCTTGGCAAGATCTCTGGGGGACCTGAACAGGGATGTCATGTGGGGTTGATCTGTCCCAGGCACTTGCAGATGGGCTGCCGAGTCTGTTGAGAAACCAGCATTTCTTCCCCATCAGCCCTTGGCAGGCCTGTCACCAGCAAATACAGTTCAAAAGCAGATGCTCTCCATGCCTGCAACAAGGCACCAGGAGACCTTCCCTGCAGGTACTCGTAGCTCCAGGGCTGAGCCTTCTGTATTTGTCTACCAACTCCGTCCAAAAAGGAGCTTGTCGGCCTTCTGCTGCACTTGGCTCTTCTTGTTCCCTGCCTCTAGTTCTACCATGCGTGTGACCAGCCAGGAGTCGCTGTGATGTGCATCATGGATTACGACACTCTGCAGTACTGCGACTTCCTGGGCTCCGTCGTTGCCATTTGGGTGACGATCCTGTGTATGGCCCGAGTGAAGAAAATCTTAAAATACGTGAGTAATGGGCATTCACTGCACAAAGCACCAGTCATCCTGCAATGTGAAACACTCAAGGATCACCACAAGGGCTGTTGTTCTGCTCTTAATTCCACAGTCTACCAGCCAGTCCAACCCATCTCCTACAGCTGTAGACTCTCCATTCCTGTTATTCCACAAGGAAGGGTTCTCCTGTAGTGCGTCCATATGATTCAAAGGCCTGCCCTATAGAAAAGGGAATCGGTTTCACAACATCAGTTTAGTTTAAAAGCCAGTGCAACATTTCTAATACAGACAAGCACTAAGGCTTCATGTTGAACTGCAACACTGGCATTTCCTGGCTTCCTGAGCACTGGGCCATGCAGCCTGCATCAGTGTTGTGGCGTGGCCTTTTCCATTTAAATTGCAAGGAGATTTTGAGAGAGCCCTATTTCCATAACTAACTGGTCCAAGTGAGCAAAGGCCACTGTGCTCTTGGGGCGCAAGTCAAAGGCCACTGTAGTTAGTGGATAGTTTCCCACTGACATCACTGGGCTTTGGATCAGGCCGGGGGTGACGTAGCAGCACATGGCTTGCCAAAAGCTGACTAGCATTGCAGGCTCCATACCCGCTGTTGTGTGCTGCTCTGCGCCCTTGTAGAATCATAGAATAACAGACTTTAAGGTCAGAAGGGACCATTATGATCATCTAGTCTGACCTCCTGCACAACGCAGGCCACAGACTCTCACCCACCCACTCCTGTAACAAACCCCTAACCTATGTCTGAGCTATTGAATTCCTCAAATCGTGGTTTAAAGACTTCAAAGTGCAGAGACTCCTCCAGCAAGTGACCTGTGCCCCACGCTGCAGAGGAAGGCGAAAAACCCCCGGGCCTCTGCCAAGCTGCCCTGGAGGAAAATTCCTTCCCAACCCCAAATATGGCGATCAGCTAAACCCTGAGCATGTGGGCAACACTCACCAGCCAGACATCCAGGAAAGAATTCTCTGTAGTAACTCAGATCCCACCCCATCTAACATCCCATCACAGGCCATTGGGCATATCTACGGCTAATAGTCGAAGACCCCTAGCTCCTTCGTGGCATCCCCCTTCAGTTAGCTGTAGACTATTACGCATCTCCTTTATTTGCCCTCACTGAGCCAAATTCTGTGGATTTAGCTCTTGTAATCTCTCCTCAGAACTCGGCTTCTGCAGCTTCCTGACTATTTGTGTTGGGGAAGCGCTGTGGAGTCCAGCCTGGGCCAGGCCCAGCTGTGTAAACACACAACACCAAGACCGTCCCTGCCCCAAAGAGATTTTCTGTTGCTTTTCTCTGACCCCCTCCAATTTCTCAGCACTGAACTGGCTCTTCCAGAGCCACATTGGTGGGGTGGGTGTGGCGCTTCTCTCGGCCCAGGCCCAGGCGGCGTTTTTTATGCTGTGCGGTTGTATCCCATCCAGATTCCGGCACCTCTCTGCAGGATTCTCCCTTCCAGGGACCCTGCGTTTGAGTTAGGACATTGGCACCCACAGGAGCCAAGTGACAGCAGTGCTGTGCACTACCTTGTAAAGCAGTTCCTGATGTCACTGTTGTCCTCTCATCTTCCTTAGGTTCTCTTTGTGCTGGGGACCCTGTTAATTGCCATGTCCCTGCAGCTGGACCGCAGAGGCATTTGGAACATGATGGGCCCCTGTCTTTTTGCTCTCATCGTCATGATCATGGCATGGGTAAGTGACTGCTTTGCTGGGGCTGTGCTCCATTTGTTACTGCTTTGACAAACATGTTTTTGACAAGGTGGGAGCAGGGAGGAGCTGCTGCAGTGGGTGAGTGGGATGAGATCCCTGCCTGCCCTGATGAGCAGGCCTCAGGCAGCCTCTCCTCTGTCCATGGATCAGGGTGACCTGGGCATGCACTGACCTTGGTGAAGGGGAAAGCTTAGGTGCTTTCAACTTCTGTCTCTTCCTTAACTTGTTGCCATAAGTTAACTGAGGAATTCCCAGGTTACCGATCTTGGCCCGGCCCAGCTGCTTTGGCAGCTCTAACTCGCCGGCACGTCTCATGGTCAAACTTTGATTGCTGGCTACACATGTGCTCTGGGGCTTTAAAGGTACAACAACCGTCACTTGGGCATTGCCTAACTCTGTGTGTTCAAATGTGTAAGTTGGTTGTTCTATTAACTGAAGGTATTTAGGGCCCTGAATACAAAATAGGTCCAGGCATTGCATCATGCTGGGGCAGACTCTCTCAGCTTCCTTCCTCAGGACTGACATGGTACAAGTGACCTCTCTTGCTGGAGGTGCAAACCTCTTAGTTATTGGTTTGTTCCCCTCCTGTCTGGATCTTTGGGTACCAATGTGAGCGTCTGCTGGTCCCCACAGAAGAGGTGGGTCTGTGCTGCTATAACCCTTCTCTGGTATTGTGCCTTTAGGTTTACCATGGAGTGAAGCGCCGCCATTGCTACCCCACCTCATGGAAGCGCTGGGTTTTCTACCTCATTCCAGGGATCACCTTGGCTTTCGTCGCCATCTTGGTGTATGCATTCATGGAAACCAATGACAACTACTACTACACGCACAGCATCTGGCACATCCTGGTGGCCAGCAGCGTGGCTTTCCTACTCCCGCCTTGTGACAAGCATAAGAAGCCCTGGGCCTGGTCACAGAAGCTCATCTGTCGCTATCAGATATGCAAAAATGACCGTGAGGAGCTCTATGCGGTGACCTGAGTCGGGCTGGTGTGTGCAGGGTCACAGGCCAGTGGGATGGAGGGCTTGCTTGGGCCCCTCTTCTCCAGACCAGTGAGAACTGCCACCTCTGCATGCTCAGAAATCAGTAATGCACTTGTTTGCTAGCCAGGGCAGCACAATGGCAGGAGCAGGTTTGACTGTGCAGATGCTGGGCCTCTGCCTCCGGGGAAGATGGTGACAAGGAGTCCCTGCACCCTTCCACGGGATAGGGAGAGGCTTCTAATGTTTTTTATAAATGAAGGAATAGCCTGCATCCACATGCCACCAAAAAGACGAGAGCTCCATTCCCTTCCTGCCATGGCACTGGTCTGGGGCTCACTGTTACCAACCATAGCAAGGACTCTGGCACCAGAGTGCCTCTCCCAATGCCAATTCCTCGCAGAGGGCTCCAAGGTGGTGCCTGGCTTTGTTTCCACCAGGAGTTCCTGTGATCTCCCCTCGCTTTGCCATGGTAAGGGCAACTACCCCAACTGTTTATGAGCTGGAGCTGGTGGCCTCTTTCAGCAAGGCATGTCTGTCTCATCTTGGCATTACTGGGGAGCTGCAGGGGTGCAGTGGGCTGCCCATCCCAAAGCAAAACTATGGAAATAGAGGCACACTGTGCTCACGTGTTCTAGAACTAGCTGCCCCTTTGCCCACCTCCATGATACGCTGAAGGGTGCGAGTCCATCACACCCTGCTTTGTGTTGGGGGAATAATGACTGACGTGGAAATTCTGCCACTGAAACAAGAACCAAACCCCAGATCAGGCTACTGCTTTCTCTCTTGTTCCTATCAAGTGTCAGGTCAGCAGCTGCTGGAGTTTGTTTAAATGCCCTTAGCGGCTATAGCAGTTCTTGTGATTGCAGTAGGTAGCTGAGAGAAGGTAGGTGAGTCCTGGATAGAGGGTCTGTCTTAGGAGGAGGGGGCAGAATGAGACTGACATCCCATGTATTGGATAGCTGTGTCTTGCTGAACATGGTGGGACAAATTTTCAACCTGGCCTTAACTAGGCCTCCCTTTCCAGAGGTTGAATTATTTGCATCCACAGCTGAGAACATGCCGATGTCAAAGTGCACGTACCGGGGCAAAATTGCAACTGCAACTATTTGTGTGCAATTTGTAGCAAGCAAAAGGAAGCCAGTGCCTGAACATCTGGCCTGGTGGATGTTCAACGTATGCAACTTCTGGCTTTTCCCTCAGGGATGCTGACTATTTTATACTTAGATCTGGTGTGACTAGAGGGTTGTATATTTCCTGTATACAATATGGAGTCTGATTGCTATTTGACATCAAGGATCCTTCCTTCACAATGATCAGCTGCAGAGGAAGACAGCGAAGGCTCTGTTTAAACCCTGTGGTTGGGAGAAGGGAAGAGAGTAAGAGCTGTTAATTAAGGGCACTTTCTCTGGGTAAGATTATTTGGCTTTTGAAAAATAGCCCAGTATTTTGCCAGCTGCTTACAGCCTCGAGCTTTACCCTTCTGTAGCAACTAATCCAGCCACCAGCTAACTTAAAGTTCCAACAAACTCTCTTCAGGGGGGCTGGGCTAGATTTGGTGCAGGTAAATCTGGGGAAGACCTGCAAGCTGAGTTGACCTGCATCTTGCTCCTGGAGTAGAAGCAGAGATGAAAACTTCACATTGGTTGCCATATTTCTTTACAAATTAATTTTTTCAAACAGACATACAGATGAGCGAATAACACTCATTGTACCTAGATGAAAAAGCCACTAATGGAAGGAAAAAAATGGTTATGGCTATTGCAGGTTGTTTAGAAATACTTGTATCTCTTCACTCCATGCTACAGGTAATGTGAATTTGTATGGAAGAGGCTGAGTGGTAACACTAAGTGTTGTGGTAGTCCGACTTTTTAGTTTTTCCAAGCAACATGAAGACAGGATTTTTATATTGAGACATAATGTCCCAAATCCACTGGCCTTTGTTGTTCTGCTATAGGCTTGGGTGTCTCTTATTGTTCCTTTCACCTCCTGTAGCAATGCTCTAGTTAGTAATTTTGTACCTTGTTGGAGCAGGATTTCAAACACTCTGGGATTCCTATAACTTAATCACCAGTTTTTAGCGCTTTCTCTTCAGTTGTTACTACTTAGTTGTAAGCTGAGCACTGGCCTTAGAGGATTGTAGTACATAGTTTGCAACTCTTTCATACATAGAATGCTGCATTTGCAGCCAGGATGCTGCGCATTAACTAGATGGAGCAATAATACTCTAATTTATGCCTTTTTAATATAGTTTTCAATGCTGTGAAGTACATTGAGCTTTGGGATGGCTGGGGGGTAAATACCTGTAATTATTTTGCTAGTCTTATTCCTCTTCATCCTCAACACTATGATTGGAAAGAATTATCTTGTATAGTTTTACTGGGAGAAATAAATACTTTGTCAATTACCTCGGGTAGAATTTGAGCAGATGCCAGTATTTAAATACTTGATTTTTTTGCTGTAATTTTTGTGGTTTAATTTTATTTTATATAGTGAATTTTAAAGCTTCTCGTTTTTATAATTTAATAAATGTAATTATACTTGAGATCGTCCAATCCGCAATGGCACTTTCTGGAATGGGATTTTATATTTGTATGTCTAAGGCAAGAAATCAAATAAAAAGCAAAACCAAGTTCTGCAGTCCCAGCCAGTCTCTTCTTTCATGGGGATGATTGTGTGGTGATGGTGTCCTGGAGGCTGAAGTAATCTCTCCATAGAACAAGCTTAGCATAGACAGCAGCAGTGCATGTTCCCCCTTACCCACCAGTGAGTCCCCTTTCCTGGCTGTAGGGAACCCACTGTGTGAGGGAGAAGAGAGTTCAGGGTTTGTGGCACATTCAGTCCGGGGCCTCTCTGCTGAGACCATGTTGGTGGCTTTTGTGGTGTGCATAAGTATCCAGTAGGAACTGGCCTGGAAGCACCAACCTCCTTGCACAAAGAGCGCTGAACAGGCAGGCAAAGACATGGAAATGATCACTTCCTGCCAGGGTTACTGGCAGAAAAGCCGAACTGTGATCTCCCTTCCTCATGTGGGGGAACCCTGATCAAACATCTAAAGCAGCATAATTCAGTGGAATTGTTCCTCCCCTATTGCTTGTGCGGGTCAGTGCTGACCTTATGCCCCCATCTTCTGTCTCTTGCTAAATGTTCTATTTATATTATTGTAGCTGGGTCTAATTTTCTGGTGTAGACTAGCCCAAAGACTCTAAACTCTTGGGTCTACATCCAAAGGGCCTATGAAGTCAGAAGGCATCGGCCCAGGACAATAGCTGCAGACAATAGATTAGCCATTCCATCTCATTTTATATCTGGAACAGAAAGTGAGTAATGGCTGGTCTACACTAGCATTCTTCCATCTACCTAGCTACCACCTCTTTGGGAGGTGGATTTATTACAGAAAAGGGAAAACCCCTCTTGTCACTGTAGTAAGTGTCTACACTGAAGTGCTACAGCGGTACAGCAGTAGTGGTTAAGTGTAGACATAGCCTAGCAAATGGATAATCCACCTCAGTTTAGCAGGTGCAGCCTCCCATGCACTACGTACTAGGGTCAAGAAGGAGGGGATCGTTCCAGAAATAGGCACTTCCTCCAGCCTCCTCCAAGGCCAATTGCAAAGCTTTGTGTGGGAATTCCCAACTCCAGCACAGACCTCAGTGAGAATGTACTCTTCACAGCACAGTGGAGAATGGCCCCTCCTGGCTGGAACAGGAGTTCTGTGTTTGCCTTGTGAGTGAGCCATAGTACTCTCCCACATTTCATAGGCCCATTTCTGCTCATGTGCACAAGGCAAGGACTCACTCCAGAGCAGAGTGAGGGCCAGCAGGGCTGAGGGAGAGTGTGGTTGAAATGTGATGTTCCCCTAAACATTTACTATTGCGTGGGGCAGGGCTGGCTGCTACCCACCCCATCTCACCCTGCACAGGCCACCAGCACTAGCAGCTGAATCACAAGGTCTGATGCTGCTGAAAGCCTAAAGCCACAGATGCAGAAAACTGCAGTTAGCAGACTGCACAGCTCTTGCTACTCACCCTGTACAGGCTGTCAAAGGGCATACAAACATACCGCTTTCAAAGCAACATCAACCAAGCCAGAAAAAATCCCTCTTATTCCAGAATAAGAGCATTCACAAAGGGATTTCTACCCATATAGCTATAGTGGTATAATTATACCAGTGAAGTCATGCTTGTAAATTGTCTACAATCCATAGTGTCTGATGGGGGAAAAATAGGAGCCGATGAAGATAAAGCCCTGCTTGAAAATAAAACAAGCAGAACCTTTTGTGATGCTGGCAGACCAAGTGAGATCAGGGCCACAGGCCAATTCATTTGTGTTAGTAGAGATCAAAGTGTTTAAAAACCAGTCGTGTACAAACTTCATGAAAACGAATAGGATGTAACTTGCATTATTTTCACTTGTCTGTGTCCTGCTATAATGTAATAACAAAAGTTTAGTGTCTATACCCCTGTAACTAAATAACCCATCTAAGAAGTCCTGTGAAATGCTAATTTCGAAGCAAGCTGCCATTATGTATGATGGTCAGAGGTCAAAAGACTAAGTGCATTCCTCACTCCTGGACATCAAAGGAAAACCCCATGTGGGTAAAAACAGTTTCTTTCTGGGTGAAGAAACTATAAATATGATTCAAAGAAAGCTCCTGTATTTCTGGACTGTTTGGATTCTTACAGGGACAAGTACCAGATGCAAAGCAGAGATCCCCAGAGACAATCTGGGTACCCTGAAAAGACTTTTGAGAAACTAGCAGTTTATCACCTCACTGCCACCACTTGGAACTACAAACTGTAACTCACCTGTTAATATCTTTTATTATCCGCTTTAACCTCTCAACTCTTATTTCCTTTTCTTAGCTAATAAACCTGTAGTTACATTACTATAGAATTGGTAGCCAGTGTTGTCTTTGGTGTAAGATTTGGAGTACCAATTGATCTGGGGTAAGTGACTAGCCTGTGGCAACCAGGAGCAACCAGATATAGTGTGATATGGGTTGGCGGTGGGGGTCTCAGGGGGTTGGAGCGTGGGGCTGGGGCACGGGCTTACCTCCGGCAGCTCCCAGTCAGCAGCACAGCCAGCGTGCATAGATAAGCTTCCTACCTGCCCTGGCACCCCAGACCCGGGAAGCGGCCAGCAGCAGGTCCAGCCCCTAGGCTGCAGCCCTCGCCCGCAGGCACCGCCTCCCCCAGCCGGTGTTCAGGGCGGGGGCAGCGGGCGTGGAGCCCCTGCCCGCCCAGGAGCCAGACACGCTGCCGGCTGCGTCCAGGGTGCAGCGCAGGGTCAGAACAGGGAGGGACCAGCCTGCCTTCGCCGGGCAGCAGCGCCGCCGGGATTTTTAATGGCCCGGTCCCGCGTGCAGACCGGGGCGCCGCGGTCCACTGCCCTGACCTTCCGCGACGCCGCACTGGGTCGGGACCCGCAGTCTGAGAACCCTGCTCTAGACACTTCCCTAACAACGAGCGCCAGTGGGCACCCGGGCCCGGGGGGGGGGGGGGTCAGTGGCTGGATTTCCTGCATCTTGGAGGTGGCTGCCCGAGCCTGGCCCCTGGACCCCCCAGACCTCAGCCCCGCACCCCTCAGCTGGAGTTGGGCTCGCCCAGGCCAGGCCCCGCCCCTAGCTCCGCCAGGCGGGGGCGGGCTGCGCGCTGGTGCAGACGCGCTTTGGTCCGCTCCTCGGCTCTTCCCCGGCCGCGCTCTTTCCACTGCCCCGAGAGGAGGGGGGCGGGGCTTGCGAACGACACCAGCGGCAGCCAATGGGGGGCGAGCCTCGCGGACAGGGCCGCCGGCTCGCGGGTTCTGTTTCCGGTGGCAAGAGGAGGGCTCTCCGGCCCTGGGCTGCCAGGCCCCCAAGGGTGACTGCGCGCCGCAGCGGGTGGCTGGTCTCGCGGCTGTCTGCGCTCTGCGGCGGCCGAACTGATCCGCCCTGTTGTCTGTTCACAGCGACCGCTGCCTGATGCCGCTGCACAAGTACCCGCCGCGGATCTGGGACGCGCTGAAGCTGAAGCAGGGCATCTACGCCCGGCTGCCCGCCCATTATCTCAAGTCCCTGCAGGACAGTACCCAGCCCACCCCCGTTCACTGGAAGCCCCTTGGGGTGAAATATAAATTAAATCCCAAAACAGGCCAACGGCAACGCGTGCAGGATGTTCCTATCCCCGTCTACTACCCCCCCGAGTCTCAGCAAGGGCTCTGGGGAGGAGAAGGCTGGATTTCCGGCTTTCGGTATGCTGGCAATGACAAAGTGAGTGAGTTTGGAGTGCAGCTGAGCCGCATCTGAAAGGGAAAACAAAATCACTACACCTCTACGCCGACCTGACGCGACCCGGCATAACTTGGGCTCGCCTGCAAGGCGGGAACGCTCCAACACGCTGCTCTGAGCAGCGTGTTAAGGGTGCCGGGCCAGGGCCGCGGGGTTGGATCTCCCCCGCAGGCTGGGGCCGCGTTGCTCCGCTTCCCGCCACTGCCGGTGATTGCCTGTCAGGGGGAGTGGGGGTGTGGATAGGGGTCGGAGCGGTCAGGGGACAGGGCGTGGGGTCCTGGGGGTGATTAGGGACGGGGGGTCTCTGGAGGGGGCGGTCAGGGAACAAGGAACGGGGGGGGGGGGCAAAGCAAGTTCGATATAATGCTGTCTCACCTATAACGCGGCTTCATTTGTCTGCTGAGCGAACTGGGCCAATGCTAGGAACAGGAAGCAAGTATGCACTGAGTGGCTGCCACCACTACACTCTCTAGCACGAAAATCAGAAGGGAGGAAGAAATCACACCCCTCTCCCCCCCAACCCACACACTCTTCAGTAGCAGGGATTTTGGGTGGCAGTTACTGTAACTCTTATTCTCTTTTCTTCACCAATAGTATCCAGGCTTCCAAGTTGGGGTTTATTGTCCCTCTTTCTTCCACCTGCTCCGATGAGAGCATCATGCGAACTGTAGTCTACTATACTTTCATTTGTTAATCTTGAGAAATAATTCCTGTTTATGCAGTGTTGTAATAAGCTGTGTAACCAAGACCCAACCACATGTGCAATAGGGGTTGCTGCATCCTTAATGTTGCCAAGGCTGAAAAGCTACAAGACATTAAGAGGAGAAGAGTTTGCTAGGACGCAAAGTCATAGCTAAAGTCAGGCAGTGTGAGGAATGATAAATTTAGCCCCAAGTGGTTTAGAAAGGGGCCCATGCATCCTGAAAGTCATTGCTTTTTACCTGGTGTTCTGCAGATAATTTTATGATTGGAAGCAGAGTTTGGGAGGGGCATGCCAAGGTCAATTCTGGCCATGAAGTTTGGAGGTGTATTTCTAGCTGCCTAAGTAATGACCTTGGTAACTAAAGAACTTAATGTAAGCCACTTTATTTCTCCTTTTGTAAGGCCATGGATCTTGTCTCCTGTTTACATAGAGAGTTCTTGCCTTCAATGTATTTATTCAAGATGTGCTTTATGTAAAACCGTATTTTCAAACCCATAGACTGTCCTACAACTTGCAGGCCTGTACCTCTGGCATTTGACTGTGTTGAACATAGATAAGAGACCTTGAGCACCAGCCTCTTAACTTTAATCAGGAATAAAGTTAAACTTGTTCAGTCTAAAAATGTTATTTTCAGCTTGGCACCCTTCACTAGTTTATAATATGAGACCAGGTACTAGTCTAAGTTGTTTCATTAAGGGTGATGTTTAAAGTACTGTATGTGTTTATGGTCTGTGAAAATGATACTTTATTACTTCACAGAACCTGCTACCTGTGCATATTTAGTCTTATCTGTTGACTTCACAGACCCAAACAAGTTCCTACTCCTGTTGGTTCTGCAGTGCCAGTACAGCTCTGGAAGAGAACTGGTGCCTACTCTTGTTTAAATGTGTGGCAGTTCTCCAAAAAGGGCGCTATTTTTAAGTTTAATGTATCCACCCTCACACTCACATTATGTATTTGAAAACTTATTTTGTGTGTGTTTAAGGTGAGGTATGATGTGGCGCTGTCAAATGGGGCTGTAGGCGTGTAGGTAAGGTGAAACAGTGGTACCCAAAATGAGTGTAACTTTTTTCAGAGTTCCAGAAACAGTGCAACATAACTGACCATGGTTTTTCTGTTTAAATTAATTTCAGTACCTTAATGTCATGCTTATTGGTCAAAGCTAGCAAATGACAACGTATTAAAAGATTTTTGCATGGGCAATTTTCCCCCCGAGAAATGATGCTGTTTAGCATGTGGCAAAAATGGCGAATATAAACATATACTAACATGAAATATTTTGATATCACATGTTTGATTTGTCAAAGTATATCACATGATTATAATAATTTTCTATATTTTCAGTTGCAATTTGCTGATCTGATCAGTCTCACACTGAAGATTGCACACCACTAGCAGTAGATTACATACCCATAGCTTGTGCTTCGTAGTGGGTAATTCCTAATATGCTTCTCCATTTGTGAGCTTTTATACATACAATGTAGCATCTAGTCTGCCTGCTAGATTTTAATTTGTACTTGCCTATGCAACTACCCATTGAAATACTCTAGAAACTATTGTTTTAATTCAGTGACACTTATTCACAGGTCAGTATTAGTGTTAGAGATGACAGCTTCATATTACGAATATCCAAAGGCCATGGGAGAAAGAAGTGGCCTAACAAGAAGTAGTGAAGACAAAGTCCACAAACAAGTCCTTGCTCCTGCACTGAAGAAGAGCATGTTACAACTCTTAACAACCATGTCAGCAACAATAAGACAAAACACATTTGATCCTCCATTGCACCCAGAAGAACACTATCAACATATCTGCTGAACTGCATGTCACATCAGATGTACAAAAGTCTCTGCTGCAGATAGCAGATGTTGAGGAAGAACAAATGGAGAGATTTGAGAGAGATGAATGATTGCTCTGCAATTTCTTATACATACACAGTTCTGCTTATCCTGTCAAACATGAGAATAGACTCTTAAAATCCACAGTAGGCTTCTGTCAGGCCTACGTATGCCTTTGCTCCCAACAGTAATGATGTTGACTAGAAATGTCAGCAGTGCTATTACATTTCAATGATACCTGTACAAATCTGTTAGACTTTGTAGAACAGTGGTTCTTAACCTTTTTTCATTTGTGGACCCCTAAAAAAAATTTCAGATGGAGGTGAGGACCCCTTTGGAAGTCTTAGACATAATCTGCGGACCCCCAGAGGCGCGTGCACCACAGGTTGAGAATCACTGCTCTAGGTTGTAACTTCAAAGCATTGCAACAACAAAAATCCAATTTTATGTCTTGAATTAATGCAACTAACAGAAACAAATGCAAATATTTCAAAGTGGTCATTTTAATGTGCTGATGGTGACATTATCACTGTTTCTATGGTAATGGCATCAATTCACAGCTTCACATCAGACCTCATCTTAAAGTAGACATAATAAGCTTTCAAGTGATGTACCGGGGCGCGTGTGTGCGTGTAGAGAAAGTATACTATGTCGACCAAATTGGTGGTGTTTGCTGCCCACCTGTTTTGCAGCGTATTCAGAATTGTCGACTGAATTCCAGTGTTAGGTTTTAGTGTTGGTGATGTGCAAAGCAGAAAGAGCCCAGCTTAACTATCAGATCCCAGGGTTAGTGTGCAGGGGTGGCAGGTAGAACAAATATCATTTTACTTATCAGCTGAGCAAACTTGCTCTGGAATTACTGAGACCCAATACCCACAGACTTCTCCAGTAAACCCTTCATTCCATTTTCAGCAAATCGTACCTAGATTTAATTTCTGTACCCAGCAGGACTTTATTCTGTAGTTCCTGAAAGGCTCTGAGGGCCAGATCCTCCAGGATATCAGGTGCCCATCTCCCATTGAAATCTGGTGGTAGTTGAGTACCTAAATACCTTTTGAGAATCTAGAGCAAGTTCTTGAGACAGGAATAAATCCGTTGCACAGCAGAGCCGACAATAATTAGCACTGTGTTTGTGTAACCTAGGTGTGTGAAACCAAGGCTTCGACAGACAGCAACAGTGTGTCTACTTTCCTATGGTGTGATTAGGCTTCCTGCCTCAGGGCTAGTCTTTGGAGGTGTTGGGATGCCAAACAAGCCACATCTGTGCTTTTTGTAAGAGTTTGTTTCGTTCCTAGTAATCCCTTGATGTGTCCTAGGATGGTGGGTTCTTGGGTCTTGGAACGGCATTGTAATGTCTCCAGCCTTGGATCAGGGCAAACCTGAGTGCGAATGAAACCTGACAAACGCTAACCGGCAAGCAGAAGGTGATGTGGGGGAGCAGGCGGAAGTCATTGGGTAGGGGGGCACCCCAGCTTAACTCAGTTGTGGATCACGGCAGCTTGCCAGGAGCTTAGTTTGCATAAAATGGAGTAGATTGCAGTGGCTGTGAGAAGTACTTTCCAGCATGCAGTGTAGCCTGGCTGCCCAGATTGAATGCTGGGTTCTGAGGTCTCCACATATTATATCTGTGGTTGAGGCCTGTTTGTCCATTCCTGCCTTAGGGACTCTGTGACAAAACATAGGCTCTGTACTGCCATGTCCAAACATAGCCAATGTTTATGGGTGCCATTGTATAGTCTCTTCTGAGTAATGTGGCCATTAACAGAGGGATGATTTATTCTTTGGGAATCTTGTTTGTCCCTATTAGCTCTCAAACAGACTGAAGAAGACTTGGAAGCCGCAGCTTTTTGAGCGAGAGTTGTATAGTGAGATCCTTGACAAGAAACTGACCATTACAGTCACCATGAGAACCCTGGACCTGATCGACGCAGCCTATGGATTGGATTTCTACATCCTCAAGGCAAGGCGCATGTGTTTCTGCTTTGCTGAGTTATGTGGGAGGGTAGGCCCTTGAACTTTTCTCAGTGAGATCCACATCAGCAACTTGGCAGTCACCACAGTGCTGCACCCAAATCATGTAAGTGGAGCTGGTTGCAAGCACCCTAACCTTAATATGGCAGTGCAGCCCTAAAGGTCCCAGCCTGCAATGCTCCATCTTGATTTTGGCATTAAATTTTAGGGCGGCTGTGACTGTATTCTAGACCTCTCTGACTCAGGGGCCTCACTCTGACCACACCTCAGAGTGAGTTGAGTTCAGTGTAGATGCAAGAGGTTATTTCCAGCCTTAAGTGGAAACAGCCTTAGGTCTGTCCTCAAGTCTTTCTAGTGAGAGCTTCAGCAACCTCCATGGGCAGATTATTCCACCAGCTAGTTGTGCAGCTGTTTGAAGCATTTTCTTAGTGCCTAGTTTAAATTTCTTTTCTGGCTGTTACTACAAAGCTGCCTGTAAAATAGTGGGCAGTACTGAGGAGTAGCCACCAGTAGGTGGGGGAAGAAGGACTGACTGTTTCACTGATGTTGCAGAAAAGTAATTTACAGTCTTTTGAATCCATCCATCCATCAACATCAATCAATCATCAGACTTTATTCCTTCAGACTCCAAAGGTTGATCTGTGTTCCAAGCTAGGGATGGATTTGAAACGAACAATGCTGCTACGGCTAGCTCGGAAGGACCCTAGCCTGCATCCAAATGATCCAGCAAAGAGAGAGGCTATCTATAACAAGTATCAGGTGGGTAATTCATCTGTTGTTTATCATCAGATCTGTACAATGAAGCTTGTGTGTCCCTCCTAACTGGTCATGTTTCCTAGGCAGTGGGGTGATGAATACTTCAAGATTCTATTCTCAGGAGGGTAGAGTCAATTTTTTTTTCTAATTCTATTATTTGGCCAGTTGTCATTTTACATGGGCTGTTTGCTGAGTGCACCTTTGATTGGTCAGAAGGGGAAAGGCTCACGTTTTCGGTGTTAGCCAGAAAGACCTTGAAATGATCACTGGGTATCTAACATCACCACTATGTTGACAGAGGGGCCATCTGAGCTGCTGCTGCAGTGAAGCCCTATATATGTGTGTGTGGGATACTGGTAACATTTAATGCAACTCATGCATTGGAGATGCACCTGCTGAAGTAAGTCAGCACAGAGCCAGTGTTAACGTAATACCCAGTTCCCACAGCTATTCTGTCGTTCACTATGCTGACCTAAGACAGAGCCTGACAGGTTATGTCCAATAAGAAACATACCTATGTTTGCTAAATGGAAAAGCACTAAGCTGCAGGGGATAAACTTCTTTGTTGGTCACCAGAAATGGAAAGTGCACATGTAAAATGCTCAATTCTTTTTACCATGATTCTGTTCCAATTAGCTCCTTCCAGTTGCCTGAGACAGTCCCACAGTCCTACTGGAGCTAGTCACTAGCTTCCCCAGTAAAGATTGTACCATTAACCTTTTCCTCTTGTCACACAGGAATTTGTGATCCCAGAAGAGGAGGCTGAGTGGGTTGGGCTGAGTTTGGAAGAAGCTGTGGAAAAGCAGCGACTTCTAGAGAAAAAGGTGAGTTCTGAGTTATATGGGAACACAATGTCCTGACTCTCACTTGGGCAGCACCCACTGGCTGTGTATCCAGTTGCTTTACAAAGAGTCCATGCAGTGCTCTCATTGATGCTGTGCTCTGAGTTGGGCACCTCTGAAGCACCACGTTAATCAGCACAGCTAATGTGGACATGTTTTAAACAGGGGATGTTTAATGTTGGAATGATTTCTTTGGGGGTGTTTAAGGGTCAGTTACAACACACACACCCCATACCCTATAATGGAAATGCTTTGGGTCTGCTGGCTTCTTTCTTTTCAGAAGGAATCATTCCTCTGTGCCCCTTCTCAGTCACATCCATGCTGCTTAGGATATGTAGATATGACTGCAGGCTCCAGCTCTCCCCCTGCAGCCCTATCAACTCCTCAGTTTCACTTGCTTTTCAGAAATACTCATCTGGAGCTTCTTAGTACTATGAGGTAGGGGCTGGGGGATCCCACAGGCAGCCACATTGCATCAGAAGAGAGAGGAGCTTCCAAGCTTCCCAGCAGCCTGCAGAGTCTGTGCCCCACACTCACTCCCAGTACTCCCCTCCTCCCACCTGTTTGCAACCTCAGCGGTCACATAAACCCACAACATGGTGTGGCTAGTCATTCCTGAGCTTCATGGAGGATGGGATTCCAGGCCACCAATTCCAGGAATGGGGGTATCCTGTAGTAGCAGAGAGGAAGAAGGGACAGAGCATGGAAGGGTAGACAGTGGAGGTCAAGGGCAGTTATCAAAAGGCTTATGTGATAAACTCAGGACAGATGGCTGGGAGTAGAAAACAGTCCCAGAAGGTTAAAAGGCCCTCCTCCCTATCAGCTGAGGAGGGGTAACTACTGGTCAATCAGGATCAGCTGAGAAGGGGTTACCAGAGAATCAGTTAGGATCAGCTGAGAGGGAGTTACCTGAGGTCAATTAGGATCAGCTGATTCCAACTAAGGGTTACCTGAGACCTTTTTAAACCCTCCCCTGTTGGGAGAAGAGGTGGGAAGATAGAGAGAAGGAGTCAAGCTGCCTGTAGGCTAGGAGCAGCAAGACAGCTAGCCTCACCAGGAGGGAAGGCTGCATTCCCTCCCATAAGGGAAGAAAAACAAGCCCAAAAGACTGGCTGAGAGAAGGAATGGATTGCCCCAGCATCCTAGAAGGACTGTTTTACCCAAGCTCGTCTCACCAAGTGTCAGGTTTCCTTCCCCACTCTGAACTCTGGGGTACAGATGTGGGGACCCTCATGAAAGACCCCCTAAGCTTATTCTTACCAGCATAGGTTAAAACTTCCCCAAGGCACAGATTTCCTTCTTGCCCTGGGATCGCTGCCACCACCAAGTGATTTAACAAACAGTCAGGGAAAGGACCACTTGGAGTCCCATTCCCCCAAAATATTCCGCCAAGCCTATACACCCCCTTTCCTGGGGAGGCTTGAGAATAATATCCTAACCAATTGGTTACAAAATGATCAAAGACCCAAACCCCTGGGTCTTGGAACAATGGAAAAATCAGTCAGGTTCTTAAAAAGAAGGATTTTATTTAAAGAGAAAAAGGTAAAAGAATCACCTCTGTAAACTCAGGTTGGTAGTTAACTTTACAGAGTAGCAGAAAATTCAGAGAGCACAGAGGAACCCCCTCTAGCCTTAATTTCAAAGTTACAACAAAACAGAGATAAACCTCCCTCTAGCAAAGGGAAAATTCACAATTTGAAAAAACAAAGGTAAACTAATACACCTTGCCTGGCTATTACTTACAAGTTTGAAATATGAGAGACTTGTTCAGGAAGATTTGGAGAACATGGATTGATGTCCGGTCCCTCTTAGTCTCAAGAGCGAACAGCCACAGAAAACAAAGAACCCAAAACAAAACCTCTCCCCCGCCCCAGATTTGAAAGTATCTTTTGTTCCCATTGGTTCCTTTGGTCAGGTGTCAACCAGGTTACTTGAGCTTCTTAACCCCTTACAGGTAAGGAGGAGTTTAGGCTACCCCTATGGTTATGACACCAAGGCTAAAAACAGCTGAGGCTGGTGAGACTGAGAAGGTACCTTGCCACACTTAGGAATCATTGAATCATAGGAATGCATGGATCAGTACTTGTGCTCTTCTGTGAACTTACTTTCTTTTTGAGACATCCTAAACAGATGAGACACAGCTGAGGGGGAAATGAGGTTGCCAACATTTTGGAGGATAGAACTAAAATTCAGGGGGATCTTGATAAATTGGAGAACTGGGCTATCGATGGTGTAATGAAATTCAACAAAGACAAATGCCCCCAGCCATAGCTCTGCCCTCAGTCCCTCTGCCCCCAGGCCAGCTGTGCCTGTACCCCCAGCTCCTCCCCCATCCCTAGTTCTGCCCCCAGCTCCGCCTTCAGCCCAAGCTCCTCTGCTGAGCCAACTGTGCAGTAATGGGGGGGGGGGGGGGCACGGACAGATTCCATTACTGGTCGGGCGGGGGGGCACAACAGGGCACCACTGCTCCAGGTCTCTGCTTTCCCTCACCACGCACCCCTACAACTCCAAAGTACCTTTTTCCTTCTTAGTCTCCTTCGCTCTTCCTCTGGCCCCCTGCTGCTATTTCTTTTCTCCTGTTTGACACTCTGAGTGCCTTATCTCCCAGTCTGTTAAACTCCTTTGGGACTTTGGCAGAGGTGAGATGGTCGGGGTGTTCTGCTGGAAATTAATGGCTGCCATCAGCTGGTCTTTAAATCTCTACAATTACAGAGCTTGTTAAAGCTGCTAGGTGTGCTAAGCAGATGTGAGGGGGTCTGTGCACCCCATTTCCCCTTTCTGATTTTCCCCAAAATCAATAGCGTTCTGCCCATACATGGGTAGAACGTTCCCTGAAATTTTGGAATTGATCGGATGTGGTATTCCGACGTTACAACTTTACTTCCAGACACAGTCACATGCCATCAAGATGAGAGCAGGGCCCTGTTTTGCTCAGCTGCTAAAATGATCCAGCCCCTCCAGTATATGACCATCTGCTGTCCTGCAGCACTGACCTGGCTGAAATTGCTTGACATGTACAGCTGAATGGACAGACTGGTCAGTTTTCACCATCCCCCCTTCGGGATTCTAAGTACCACAGCCCCGTCCCCACTTGTGCAGCCTCTTCCCAGCTTGCTGTCTGGTCTCAGTCCTGCCCAGACCTCTACCTATTTTCCTTGCCCTTCTTAGGGCCATTTCACTCTCAGCGAGGTGATAGTGACAAACGTTCTATTCAGAGGCAACAGCAAACTGCTCAGTAGAACGCCATGAGATGTTGTGCATCACTTTCTACCATATGTGCTTATGGCAGAGCATTTCGCAGGTTCAGAGTTATCTGTGAGAGAGAAAAGACTGGGTGATTTTTCCCAGGGTACATTACTTTACACTTACTTGCATTGGTCACTGTGATCTGGGGGTGCCTGGGGCAGCCTTCACTGGAAATGCCAAGGGCAGGGCAAGCTGCAAAAGGGAGAGCAGATAACCACCTGTTTTGGGAGTAACATTGAAGTTAAGCTCATCAACCAGTCACAAACTGTGCTGCTGATCCCCCACGCTGGTTATCAAGAAGCAAAAAAAGAAATCACACCGCTTCCTTTATGCATGCCAGTTTTCTTGGCTCCCAATCAGCACCTAGGTCCAGTACAGTGAAAAGTTATTTTAAACTCTGCTCACAAATACAAAAATGTTCTTCCGACCCCAAACGGTCAGCCATGTCACCAGGTCAGTATAGGTTTGGATCTTACCCAAAATATCACGCTGCGAGCCAATCATTTAGTGTCTAAAACTAAAGGTTTATTATAAAGAAAAAGGAAAGAACAACAAGAGAGATGTTAAATGGTAAAACAATCACACACATACAAAGACTTTAAAGTCCGTATTTCAGGTCCTTAGCAGTATTGGTGAGTTTGCTGGCTTGAAAGTTCCTCTGGAACACATCCACAGCTGGGTGGGTCATTCAGTCCTTTGTTCAGAGCTTCAGTTTGTAGCGAAGTCCCTCCAGCGGTATGAAGCAGGATTGTAGACAAAAGGGAGAAGATGAAGCTGCTTTTTATAGTCTCTTCCCAGGCAGTCTGTGCTTCCTTTTTTTCAAACAAAAAGCTGCCCAGCATATGGCTTGGAGGCCTCAGAGTTCTGTCCATAGGCATGCCCCTACATGCCTTGCTGAGTCATAAGGTGTATCTGCCTTCTCTCAATGGGTCAGTTATCTAGCTGATGGTCCTTAATGGGCTATCAAGCAGGCTAGGCAGAACTGACGCCCAAACTGTCTGGGGGGGTCACCCAGAAGCATAGCACAAGTTTTGAAATACAGACATACATATATCTATAACCCATAATACAAAGGTGACATACACATATAAACAAGATTATCATATTTGGCAAAATATAACATTTTTGCAGATACCTTATATGGCATATCTGGTGCAACTCATTACAATTTTACAATATTGATATTCAGAATATCCTTAAGTGTCCCGCAGATTCAACACAGCGTTACAGTCACCATGATGCCTTTTCCTCCTAAACCATTCAGGAGTGAAGCCGTATCCTTCCATGGGGGAGAGGAGAAGGGCTTGGGAAAACATCCCATGTGAATGTCTGTATTTCCAAGGGTGAGCTGCAGGTTAGTGAATGGAGATGAGTCTTGGTGCTGTAGTACAGGTAGCGAGAGGCAGTGTGTGTAAAAGGTAAGGACTAAAACACCCATTCATGATTGTTCATGGTTTAACTAGTACAATGGCTGTTGCACACTTTACCCCTTCCCTCTTCCTGTTGCTGCTCAGGTTCAGTTTCTCATTAACCCGTTTTCTCTCTCAGGACCCTACTCCTCTTTTTAAAGTATATGTGGAAGAGCTGGTCCAGCAGCTCACGGAGCAGTCACTCTCTGAATCAGCAGAAGTGAAGAAATCCTAGCTAGGAACAGCTTCCTGTCACAGCTTGTGGAGTGCGTGGCCTTCTAGGACTGTTGATTTCAGTAGCCCTCCTGAGTCATTCGTGCGACAGAGAAAGGTATGCTGCTGAAGAGTTTGATCCAGACTGATCACAGCTGCTATCACTCTCTAGCAATAGTGGCACAAAGTGAAGCCCGAATTTAGAAAGAAAATGGCCCCTTTTGGTCAGTGGAAGGACTTACCCCATAGCTTCCTGTCATGCGCCTGTTATACTGACCAAAGTGACGCCATCTGCCTCTGCAAATGATTCCCTTTGGGTCTTGAACTGGGAGCTGATTCAGATGCTTTGAACTGGATTCCTGATGTACAATGAAATGTACTTATTCAGGGCATCAATAAATACCTTTGTATCTGATAACCCTAATCCTCACTGCCTTTATTTGGTCTGTGTAGCACAGAATGCAAGCTTTAGGGATGAAGCAATTTAGGAGTTCAAGTCGCTTGCCCCAGTTTATATAGAAGAGCCAACTATTTAACATCTGAGATTCTGGGCTCCAAAATAGTGACAAATGTACATATATGCCAGCAGGTGGAGCAGTGTTCTCAGCCTGGGTGGACTGTATCTGTGTGTTACTGCTACACCATAATTCCGGTTGTATTAGAGTTCAGTTTAATACAAGATTTAAATCTTTATTTTGTAAAAATTTAATTGCAATGGCTAAAACCAAACCCTAGAATAAAGTGTAAGAGCTGTTTGAAGCATTCGTGGTGGTTTGATGAAAACTCAATACAGAAAGAACAAAGTTTAAAAATCACCCGCTTTGCCATTATTTCATTGGATTCTCACTCTTCTCTACACTCCAACATAAAACCATAACAGTGACCTCAGCAGGGTTCAGGCAGAGCCTTGTCCCCAGTGCCGGAATGGGGAGGAGGGGCAATGGCCCCCCCACTTTTTACTGGCTTTGAGGGCAAGCAAGGGAGGGGAGGGGGCGGAGAGGAGTGACCTGGGGGAGGCAGGGTCTTTTGCAGGGGGGAGGAAGAGACAGCGCAAGAGTGGGGCCTCAGGGAGAAGGGGCCATGTGGGGGCTCAGGGAAGGGTGGTACAAGGGCAGGGAGAAGGGGCAGAGCAGGGACTCTGGGGGAACTAATGGTTTGGGTACTTGTGGGCCCCTCACTTTTAGGGTGCTTCCACTGCTCCTGTCCCCATTGCATGGAATATGGAGCAGCCAGATTTGCTGATCTGTTGATGTAATTGATCTAAAAGGATATGGGAGTACTGTTAATGTTTTACCCTAGTGGGTTTGATGAAGCTGAGGTATGTAGTGTTTTTGTTGGAGATGGAAGTGAAAGCCTTACGGAGTGCTGAAGAGTGTTCTCAACAGCATTTATAGCCCATATGAAGATAGAAAGGAATGCCGAAGTCTTTTCTCTTACTTCCATGCCTTTAAGATGACTTTTGTCCCTGCATTAACTGTTCCTAAATAGAGTTTTCTTCTTCAAATGAGGCTCCCTGTGTGTATTCTACACACTGGTGCACGTGCTCCAGCTGTTGGAGTCTGAAATTTTTTTTTCAAGCAGTATCCATTGGTACACATGTGCCATAGCATTCTTCATGCACCGAACTGAGGGCATAAAAGCTGGTGTGGGCCAACACCTCTCCAGTTCCTTCTGAATGGTCCAAGTAGAAATCTTCGGTGTTCTCAACTCATTTCTACGGTGTTGTTTCTGTAAATATATTCTAAATAGTTTTAGTACTTTTTCTAGTAAAGTGTAGTTAGATAGTTGGTCTCCTTTTTCCACCGTACACGCACCTTGGAGAATTTATTCTCCACCAGGGAAGCCTGGGATTATGCCTAGGGTTCCGAGGTTCAAGAACTGTTTCGTGCCCTAGCTCTTTTTCTGTGAGTGACGAACATTTCAGCCAAGGGCAGCATCTGCAGCTCCTTTCTCCCAGAACTCCTGACGGTTGGGAACTTAAGAAACACCTAACAGAGAAGGAAATGAGACTCTAGTCTGATCAGAGCCAGGGACACTCCCCTCCCCGTACGTCAGACTCATCAAACAGGAACTGAGGTTAAGGCCGTGTCTACACTTACCAGGGATCCACCCTGCTGCGATTGATGCAGCAGGGGTTGATTTAGTGCAGTGGTTCTCAAACTTCTATACTGGCAACCCCTTTCACATAGCAAGCCTCTGAGTGTGAACCCCCCCCCCCCCATCAATTAAAAACACTTTTAAATATATATAACACCATTATAAATGCTGGAGGCAAAGCGGGGTTTGCGGTGGAGGCTGAGAGCTCATGACCTCCCCATGTAATAACCTTGTGACTCCCTGAGGGGTCCTGACCCCCAGTTTGAGAACGACTGATTTAGTGGTTCTAGTGAAGACCCGCTAAATTGACCGCAGAGCGCTCTCCGTTTGACTCTGGTACTCCACCGGAACTGTAAGATTAAGGTAAGTCGACGGGAGAGCATCCAACGCAGCGTGGTGTAGACACTGCAATAAATCGACCTAAGCTACCTCAACTCCAGCTACATTATTCACATAGCTGGAGTAGCATAACTTAGGTCGACTTACTGTAGTTGTGTAAGCAAGGCCTAAGACTTCTAAGCCTGAAGAGAAGCCTTCCCATGAGAGTAAGAGGCACTCATAGGCAAAAGGACAAACAATATTTGTCGAAAACTGCTCCAAAGAGGAAGGATCCCTCCCCACCCTGTCAAAGTTGGGAGAGCCTAGCATATGGGTGCTAAGGACTTAGGCTTGAGTAAATCTTCTTGGCAAGAGAACGTGGTGCTCAAGGGTACAGATCCACCAGTTGCAACACCAGTTCCTATGGCTAAGGACAAAAAGTGAGTGGTGCTCTCTGCCACATCCAGGGCCAATGTGGTGACTAAAACAACATGGCTCCAGATGGATCTGACTTCCACTGTGACCAGGGAAGCTTTGGGTCTGACAGCTCCACCTGTAGACTGTCCCTGCTCCCCAGTGTGGTCTGAGATCTGAGTCTTCCTGGAGGACATTTTTGCTCTCCCCTGATCTCATTCACCCCTCCTCTCGGGACTGTCCCTATTCCAGGACATTGTTACTCCTGGGGATGCAAAGTCGTTCTTCCATCTTGCCTGCCAGCCTCAGTGCCATTGGTTTCTACAGGTATGTTAGCAACAAGAAAAAGGTCAGGGAAAGTGTGGGACCCTTAACGAATGGGGGAGGCAACCTAGTGAGAAGATGATGTGGAAAAGGCTGAAGTATTCAATGCTTTTTTTTTTTTTTTGCCTCGGTCTTCACAGACAGGGTCAGCCCCCACACTGTTGTCCTGGGCAACACAGTATGGGGAGGAGGTGAGCAGCCCTCCGTAGTGAAAGAACAGGTTAAGAAAATTTAGAAAAGCTGGACATGCAAAAGTCCATGGGTCCAGATCTAATGCATCCGAGAGTGCTGAGGGAATTGGCTGATGTGATTGCAGAGCCATTGGTCATTTTCTTTGAGAACTCGTGGCAATCAGGGGAGGTCCCAGACGATTGGAAAAAGGGCACTATATTTGCCATCTTTAAAAAAGGGAAGGAGGAGAACCCGGGGAACTACAGACCAGTCAGCCTCACTTCAGTCCCTGGAAAAATCATGGAGCTGGTCCTCAAGGAAACCATTTTGAAGCACTTGGAGGAGAGGAAGGTGATCAGGACAAGTCAACATGGATTCACCAAGGGCAAGTCATGCCTGATCAACCTGATTGCCTTCTATGATGAGGTAACTGGCTCTGTGGATATGGGAAAAGCGGTGGACGTGATATATCTTGACTTTAGCAAAGCTATTGATATGGTCTCTCACACTATTCTTGCCAGCAAGTTAAAAAAGTATGGATTGGATGAATGGACTATAAGGTGAATAGAAAGCTGGCTAGATTGTTGGGCTCAACAGGTAGTGAACAGCCGCTCGATGTCTAGTTGGCAGCCAGTATCAAGCAGAGTGCCCCAGGGGTCGGTCCTGGGGCTGGTTTTGTTCAACTTCTTAATTAATGATCTAGACGATGGGATAGGTTGCACCCTCAGCAAGTTCACAGATGACACTAAGCTGGAGGGAGAGGTAGATATGCTGGAGGGTAGGGATAGGGTCCAGAGTCATCTAGACAAAATGGAGGTTTGGGCCGAAAGAAATCTGATGAGGTTCAACAAGGACAAGTGCAGAGTCCTGTACTTAGGATGGAAGAATCCCATGAACTGCTACAGGCTGGGGACTGACTGGCTAAGCACCAGTTCTGCAGAAAAGGACCTGGGGATTATAGTGGATGAGAAGCTGGATATGAGTCAGCAGTGTGCCCTTGATGCCAAGAAGGCTAACTGCATGTTGGACTGCATTAGTAGGAGCATTGCCAGCAAATCGAGGGAAGTGATTATTCCCCTCTATTCAGCACTGATGAGACCACATCTGAAGTATTGCATCCAGTTTTGGTCCCCCCACTACGGAAAGGATGTGGACAAATTGGAGAGTCAAGCGGAGGGCAACGAAAATGATAAGGAGGCTAGGGCACATGACTTACAAGGAGAGGCTGAGGGAACTGGGCTTGTTTAGTCTGAAGAAGAGAAGAGTGGGGGGGGGATTTGATAGCAGCCTTCAACTACCTGAAGCAGGGTTCCAAAGAGGATGGAGCTCGGCTGTTCTCAGTGGTGGCAGATGACAGACCAAGGAGCAATGGTCTCAAGTTGCAGTGGGGGAGGTCTAGGTTGGATATTGAGAAACACTTTTTCACTAGGAAGGTGGTGAAGCACTGGAATGGGTTACCTAGGGAGCTGGTGGAATCTCCATCCTTAGAGGTTTTTAAGGCCCGGCTGGACAAAGCCCTGGCTGGGATGATTTAGTTGGGGTTGGTCCTGCTTTGAGTAGGGGGTTGGACTAGATGACCTCCTGAGGTCTCTTCCAACCCTAATCTTCTATGATTCTAATCTGGGATCTGTCCTTTTCTTCCAGTGAATTGGAAACTCCTCTGGAGTCTCTGCAATACCAGGTAGAGGTGACCCCAGACAGAAGCCCTATAAGATCAAGGTCCCGACCTATGGCCAAACATGACTGGCCAAAAGACAGGTGGTACCCTGTGCCATGAGGTTCTCCCCTGCCAGTTGCTTCCACGTACTGGCATTGTTGGGAGCCCTACTGTAGACACCCATGGTTGGTACGTGATCCCTGTTTCCCATTGCTTGGCCAACACCAAACAGCTCCACCAGAGTATTCTGGATCTGACTGTTCTGGAGTCTAATTTCATCGACTTCACTGGATGAGGTGGTTATTCCATCTTCTGTGTCTCTGCCTGATGACTTCAGGCAATATTAGGAGCTTTTGCTCAGTTGGGCTTCCAAGGTGCAGATTCAGCTCGAGGAAATTCAGGAGCCTCAGCAAGAGCGCTGGATATTTTGCAGCCTTCTGGTCCCAGTCAGACAGCCCTCCTAATCAACAAGGCCAGCATGAACCCAGCAAAGACTTTGTGGCACACTCCTGGTTCTTGTGCTTCCACCCCAAAGAGAGTCAAGAAGTGTTACTTTGTTCCATCCAAAGGGGGAGAGTTTTTATTCTTGCATCTGCTGCCTAACTCATTGGTTGTACAAGTCGCTACCGAGAGATCCAGGCAGCAATATCCAAAGGCTATTCCCTGTGATAAGGGGCACAAACAGCTCAACCTCCTGGGAAGAAAAGTCTTCTCTTCCACCTCTCCTTCAGTTCAGGGTCTTGAACTATCAGGCCCTTCTTGCCATATGTGATTTTACCAGTTATGCTAAGTGTCTAGATATTAAGGACATGCTCCAGGAAGAGGATAGAGCTGAATTCCGGGCCTTAATTGATGAGGGCAAATTGGTGGCCAGAACTTCCCTGCAGGCTGCAGTGGATGCTGGTTCCAGGGGAATAGCTACGGTAATTGCCCCGCCACCAAGACAAAACATCAGAGACAGGGATATACAGTGAGACCACCACCGTGGCCCTTTTATCATAAATGTTCTAGGAACCACCATAAAAGACAGAAGGTTTATAGGCCCAGGAATGCAGTCCTTTCAACATCCACCACCACATCTTACTCTGACCTTCAGCCAGTTTCTTTGAATGGGACTGTTGAGACCTGCCCCCCTTCATTGATGCCACATCATTTCCGTCCTCAGATTTTTGGAGGCCAGCTTACCCAAGTTTCCTGCAACTACTGGCATATGTGTTCAGGAAATTATTCATGGTGGCTATCTGATTGAGTTTCTGGCAACTTCTACCTACTAACCCCCTTCCCGATTCCTTTTCATGGACCACTCTCACAAGGAGATGTTTTTGCCATGAAGTGTATTAGCTTTTCTGGGGAGCCTTAGAAAGAGTTCCACCTCAACATCAAGGGAAGGGGTTCTAACTCTCTTTAATCCCCCAAAAGAATGGGAGTTGGAGGCCGATTCTCGACCTATGACAATTGAACATATTCATCTGACAACTAAAATTCCACATGATTTCTTTGGCATTAGTAATTCCTTCCCTGGAGACGGCACATGGTCGTGGCTCTTGACATGTAAGATGTTATACTTTCACATAAACATTCACCCATCTCGCAAGAGGTTCCTCAGGGTCCTCTTTAGTTAAGACCATTACCAGTTTAGAGTCCTCCCCTTTGGACTACCTATAGCACCCAAGTTCTTTTCAAAAATGTTTTTCAGTGGTGGCAGCTTGGATAGACGTATTAATAATCTTGTTAAGCATGTGGCAGACACTCTGCAGATACCCCTTGAGGAGGTTGGGGAACCACAACACACTATCTAGAGTTGCTCTTTCCATAAACGAGGCTCTACTGGAACCTGCTAGAACTATCTGGCAAATCCCGGCCTTGGTGACGTCCATTTGTAAAATATGTCCCCTCCAAGGACTCTGAATTCCTCTTCCCCCACCCACCTCCCAATTCTTTGGTTGTTGATGAGATGAACAAGCGGGGCAAAACCCTGTTATAAATCCACCCCATACAACAGAAACCAAAAGCACCTGGACCTCCTGGGAAGGCAGGCCAGCTCATTAGCTACACTGCAATTTTGTGTTGCAAATTACCAAGCACTGATGGCCAAGTAAAACTTTACCAAGTACATGAAATTTGGGTCATTTATTGAGCACCTTCCTCCCGGCCAAAGAGAACAATTCCAGGCCCCTATTGCTGAGGGACAGTTGCTGGCAAGAACATCTTTGCAGGTGGTGCTTGATGCTGCAGACACTGCAGTCCATCCTATCGCTACGGTAGTGGTGATGCGTAGGGCTTCCTGGCAGCAATTGTCTGGCTACCCCAGGGAAGTTCAAAATATGGTTGAGGATCTGTTTGACGGATGGAAGTTGAGTCGTTACATACCCTTAAAGATTCCAGGGCCATGTTATGCTTGTTAGGCAGCTATACTCTTACAAACAAACGAAGTTCAGCAGATCGCAAATGGCTTAGAGATCCTGACCTATGCAGTTCTCTGGATTCCAGAGACCCATGGAACTTGCCCAGGAAGAGGCACAGGTTCCTCTACTCCATCTGATGTGGCTCCACAACAGGCATCATCATTGAAGTGCCAGTTTTTATGTGACATTTGTGGGGGGGAGGGGTTGAATTCCCACCCATTGTTTGCTGGCCAGCTTCAGAGTTTTGGCCAGCTTCAGAGTTTTGCCCACCTTCCCCCATTTGGAAACAGATTCTCCACTTCGAGAATGCATGGGAGTGGATGACCTCAGACAAATAGGTGCAGGAAGTAATAATATTAGGCTACACCATCCACTCTACCTTCCTCCCTCCTTCTCATTCCTCTTCCCTGTCCTGCTTGAGGGACCCCTCTCTCAAGCCCCTGTTAAGGCAGGAAGTAAACACCCCTCTTCATTTAGGAGCAATAGAACTAGTACCTGCTCAATACAGGAAAAAGGGCTTCTGCTCGAGCTAATTGCTCATTCTGAAGAAGAATTGAAGATGGAGAGCAATTCTGGATCTAAGACTCCTAAACAGATTTGTGAGACCCCAGAAATTCAGGATGGTGAGCCAGGCAGCTATAATTTCTTCTCCAAATTTAGGAGACTGAATTTTTGGCCCTAAGACTCCAGGCTGTGTACTTCCATATAGCGGTGCACTCATCTCCTCCAATTTGTGGTAGGCCAGGATCATTTGCAGTATCAAGTGCTCCCCTTTGGCCACTCCTCAGCCCTGAGAGTATTCTCAAAGGTTGTGTCAGTGGTGGCTACTTACCTGCATTGCCAGACTATAGTGGTATTCCCATACCTCAGTGATTGGCTTCTCAAGGATCAATCCTACCACGATGTGTTGTCCGCCAAACAGTGCTTTCTTGGGTTTTGGACCTGAGTGTCCAGCTGAAGATCCACACTAATACCTGTTCACAATATACATTTCATAGGGCGGCTGGATTCCCTGGCAGCCAGGGCATCTCTTTCCATGGACAGGTTCTGGATGTTATTGCACATTGTCAAAACAATTCAAGACAGCCCCCAGATCTCCATCAGAAACTGCCTTCAACTTCTGGGTCATATGGCCACTTGCACTTTCGTGACAGAAAATGCAAAGTTACACCTCTGCTGTCTCCGGGAGTAGCTCCGAATGGCTTGCTTGCCAACTGGACAGTCTACACAGCAGGTGTTGGTTCCCTAAAGGATGAAGCATTCCCTAGGCCAGTGGTAGATACATCACAATGTGGGGGCAAGGGTCCCCTTCCTCCAACTGGCAGTGACTGTAACCGCAGGTGCATCGCTGTTGGGATGGGGGATGCACCTTGACTCCCTGACAGCCCAGGGCAAGTGGTCACCTCAAGAGTGAGGTGTGCAGCTGAGCGGTAATCACTAGTCAGGACCAGAGCCATCACTTTCAACCTGGGCAGAGCCAGTGTCCCTGCAAGGCTGGCCCAGGTGGTAGAGGGCGAGAACAGTAGCAGTGGCTCCCTGAGAGTGAGCTGGTTTAAACTGGACTGTTTTGAGGCAAAACAAGGAGACTTGTGGGCTGGAGTGCTAGAAGAGAAGAGAATTTGTGCAGGGGAACATCTTGGGAGCAGAAGAGTGTGCATGGGTGGGGTTCCAAACACCTGGCTGAAGGCCGGGCTGGGCAGTCCTCAGAATAGCTGACTGGCCAGTGAATCAGTATTTGGCATTTGTATGGCTGGATGACCCATATTTCTGACTACAGGAGTCAGGGGTGCCTGTGGGACCCTGTGTGGGCAGCACTGCTCTGCGGTACCCCACACTTCTCATGGGGGGCAGCAAGCATTCCCATTTGTGTGGCAGATTAGAAGGTGGAAACTTTCGCCACCCTAGCCTGGCTATGTGGAGTCTGTGTCTGAGCTACACTGTGCTGAGCACCGCACGTTTCCAGTGGGCTCGCAAGAACAAACAAGTGGGGAAGGTCACATTTGCCTAATTAATGGTTTCTTAGTGAATCTCACACAGTGACATTTGGGTAACTTCCCCCTCCTCATATCTGATACCAGGCATCTGAGTGAGAAGTCACTGCCCAACTCCCTTGGGACCTTGACATTCTGCCCTCATTAGAGCTAATTACCTGGGATGAGCTCCTCCTAGACAGCTCTGTTCATCATAAGGGCTATCACAGCTACTGGTGTCATACATATTAATGCCAGCACATGGTAGCTTAAGCATAGCCCTAGCTCATGCACATGCCACAGGAATCCTGTACAGACCAACAGCGTGACCCAGATCTGCAAATCGGCATTCACACTGCGTGCTGGAGCATGGCGCTGACTGGAGCAATGGGTCCACAGCCATTGGGGATCCACTTAGCCCAGGGGCTCTCCTATGGCCCAGAGTGGGGACCATGCCTTAACAGAGCCGTTGTCTGGTGGGCATCTCCCGTCTCATCCCTCCCATTCACTGTCACTTTGGTCATCTCCCTTCCCATTTGCCATCCCCCCCTTCTCCTTTATGATGCTTCCTGTGGGTGCCAGGGTGAGACATCTTGCTACCTCCTGCCCTGAGCATGAGGAAGCCTTGTCTGTGCCTGCTGTTGGTCAGCTCCTGGATCCCAGGCAACACAGGTACTCCCCTCTAGGCTGCATGGGCCCTGCTGTTGCCACAGGTTAGTGATAGGCATGCTCCAGCCCTTGGAGTGTCTCCCTGGAGCATGCAGCCGGTGGACACTCAGAATTCACAGGCCTGCTGCTCCCGAAGAAAGCTGTGCACCACAGCTTATCAGTTCAACCCCAGCTCACTGCTTAACACACAGCACTGAGAGACGTTTATAGTGAAAACTAGTAAAGATTTATTTAACAAAGCACAGAGATTCAAGTAATAACAAGTTGAGTATTGGAAACAGATGGTTACATATAAACTAAAATCTTAACACACGTTCTAGAACCTAGACTCAGTTAACTAGATGCTTTTATGTCTTGTAGCAGAATCTCATCTACGGTGCTTTCTGTGTCTTACAGCCAGGCTGGCTGCGACCCTCTGATCATAACACAAACACTGTGTTAACTTGCCTCCACAGTGAAGGATCCAGGGTGTACCTCTGCACCCCCAAATATATCCCAACAATCCATTGTCTTTACTTAGAACAGGATCCCCTCCTGCTCTTTATTTCTTCCTGTCAATTTTCTCGCTTGAAGATTTCAGTCTCTTGATAGCATTTGACTCAGTATGCAAATAGACATCTATTGTGAGACATCAATGCCTAATACACACATGACCAGACAGAGGAATAAGGGTTTGCTTGAAAGAAACCTGTCCGAGTCACGTTACTTGCCTTAACACAATGTTCGGTACAGACATGTAACGCCTTAATTATTATCTGTACATACATTTTACAATGGTTATGACAACCAGTGTCTTACTGACTCTCATAGAGATTTCAGATGCCACTTTTTGGTGAATTATTATGCATCACTCTGACCCAGGGGGTTTCTGTAAAACCCTATGTACCCCCAATGTCCCCTGCCAGTTGGCATCAAAAGGTCTCTGGCTCACACACACCCTTCCTCTGGCCCTGCCTCCCTGCACAATCCATGTCTCCTGTTAGTGGCTTCTAATAGTCCCGCTTCCTTGTACAGTGCTGGCACATAACCGAAATAGGTTGTCATCTCCTTTTTCCTTCCAGCTGCTTTTGTAGGTCTCTTGGCTGGTTTTTGCAAAGATGAAGCCAGACACCTGTGGAAGCTGCTGATGACAAGGGAGAGGGGCCATTATCCCGTCGCCCCTCCATCCCCAGCAGGTCCGACAGCTGCTTGGGCAGGCTCTCCGGGTTCAGTTTCCGAGGCCCCTGCCCTGCCTGTGTGACTGAGGTGCTACCAGTCACGGTGACCGTCTGGGGAGCAGTTCCCAGCATGTCCTCAGAGCAGCTTTAACTCCAGAAAGAGATGTGGGAAGGGAGGCAGGGGGATAAATCCATGATTTTTAACAGTTGCCATGGCTCTCCACAGGGTCTCAGCCTGCTCTCTGGTATTCAGTGCCCTGCATCCTCCGATACCCCGCCACACACAAATGCTGTCTGACACGTTCCCAGCCTCCTCCCTGTTCCACACCTGCTGGCTGGTGCCTCCTGATGCCATAGCAGATGTTACCAAAACCCTGGTGGGCCCAGCTGGGTCCTGGAAGTGCCCAGAACCACCTGGTGCGCCACAGGGTCCCCATCCCAAGCAGGCCCCTGCTAGCTCGCAGGTACTTGATGAGAAAGATTGTTACATTTTGTTTCTTGGTGGCAGATGAGGATGTCCGTGGAGCTCCTCAGCCCACACTGATTCTCGCTCCACATCCACAGTCCTGCCCTGGCTCCCTCTTGTGCAGGGGTGGGCAAATTTTTTGGGCTGAGGGCCACATCTGGGTGGGGAAATTATATGGAGGACCGGGGCAGGGGGTTGGGCTGTGGGAGGCGGTGTGGGTGGGGGTGCGGTGTGCAGGAACAGGCTCAGGGCAAGGGATTGGGGTAGAGGAGGGCTGCGGGGTGTATGAGGGGGCTCAGGGAAGGGGGTTGGGGGTGCAGGAGGGGTACGGGGTGTGAGGGGGCTCAGGGCAGGGAGTTGGGGTGCAGGAGGGGTGCAAGCCGCAGGCAGGGAGTTACGGGGGCGGGGTGCAGGAGGGGTTTGGGCTCCAGCCTGGCCCCATTTACCTGGGGGATGGGGGGCCACAGGTCTCTGCACGTTGCCCTTGCTATGTCTCCAGGTACCTCCCTCGAAGCTCCCATTGGCCACAGTACCCCGTTCCTGGCCAATGGGAGCTGCGGGGGGCGGTGTCTGGAGGCAAGGGCAACGCATGGAGCCCTCTGCCCCCTCCCCCCCAGGCCCCAGGGATGTGGTGCCAGCCGCTTCTGAGAGCGGCGTGGGGCTTGCGGCACCATGGGGGGCAATCCTGTGGGCCGGATCCAAAGCCCCGAGGGGAAAGACCAGCCATTGTGCAGGGGAACTTTGATTCAAGGAACATGCACATGCTGGCCTCACGCAGCCATTTACCACCCCCCCTTCCCGTGTGCCTGACACTTGCTCTCTGACTAGAAGAAACCAGGAGTCTCTCCACTGAAGCCAGGTGTAAATTAGAGCAGAATCGGATCAGAGGGGTGCTGTACCTCTGCCAGGGGCTTATGAGGAAGAGGAAGCCAATTTCCCATTGTGTTAGTATCAATTGTTTGGTTACATCTGTGACCCAGGCAAATGAGCAGACGCTGGGGGCTTGGCTACACTTAGAGCGCTGCAGCTGTGGTGCTTCGTGAAGACGCTTCCTATGCCAAAGGCAGAGCTCTCCCATCGGTGTATGCACGCCATCTCCCCAAGAGGCAGTAGCTGTATCGATGGGAGAAGCCCGCCCGGTCGACATAGTGCTGCCCACACCGTGGGTTAGGTCGGTATAACTACGTCGCTCAGGGGTGTGGAGTGAGGCAGCTATACCAACATAAGCTGGTAGTGTCGACCTGGCCAGAGATTCCTTCCTTGGCTGGGTTCTCTCCTGGATCAATGAGGCCTCCCACGCTCCTGGTTCTGGCTTATCAGTGCTCTGGAGCAGAGTGTTGATTGATGTGGGGTTTATTAAACTGATTCGGACCAGGCCAACTTAGACAATCCCTGAGCACCCGCAGCAGAGGTGAAGGGTTCTCAGTCTTTCATGCTGTGGCTGGAATCAGACAGAACAACACCAGCCACTCCTCTGGGAATTGCCCTTTTGCCCCTTCCTGTTGTAGTGAGAGGTAATTAACCATGCTCCCTGCAGCTCTGCTGCTTTCTGTGGATCCAGCTGAGATGTAGCAAAGGCTGAAGTTCAGCCAGTGGCTGCCTGACTTTGCAAATGTGCTAAACAAACATCCATGTGACCTGGGCTCCTGCTGCCTGGTCCCACTTCCTCCTGGAATTGTCAGAGGTGAGTGTCTGGCCACATTTCTCCTGGATTTTCAATATGATCTCCAATTTGACTCATGGCCTGTATGTCACAAGCAATTACTGCTTTCTACACAGGTGATACACAAGCAAACAAACATGCACCTTTACTGTAGGTGAGCCAGAATTTCTGTGCCTAAGCATAAATTCAGTTAATAGCACTCATTAACTTCTGAAAGTGTACTTATTTATACTGTCTGCAGCCTTCCTTCACTATTGGAGGGGATGGCTGCAGCCAGGAGGGAAGCTGCCCATTCAAACAGCAACCTTCCGTGTAACCAGGCCCTGGAGTGAAAATACAGGGGTGAACTGGGTGTCGTTATCCTGACAGAATTAACAGGTATGAGAGGTTAGCGGGCAACATTCAGAGTTGGTTTGAAATTGACCATCTAGATTCTTACATGGCCTTCTCACTACAGGTTCTGAGCCTCAGAAGCTGACTCCAGAGACATCTGTGTATAAAACAGATGCTCCCATTCACACTGAGTGGCTCTGACAGTGCCTGCACTCCTTCCACTCCCCTTCGCCCTCCAATCACACTGGGCCCTCATGCCACTGGCCTGCTCGTACCTGGCAAACACAGAGCAGGGCATGCTCAGGGCAGCAATTCACCCACAGTAAACTGAAATGTTTGGATCAATTAAATGAAAAAACGGGACATTTCGGGGCTCCCAAGAGAAGTTCCTGGCCCACTGGGGCAGCTTGTACAAAACTGGGACTGTCCCAGTGGGACTAGGATTCTGGATTCTTTAGGCAGAATGGAATTACTTAGCATAGAATTTGGCCAAGACAGTGGAGCTAATTTTCTCAGGAAAATTGCCAGGAGCCCTTTGCTAGCCACAGCGGCTGGGAGCTCAGGTTTTAGTTCTGAAGATTCTTTTCAAATTTGATGGCAAACTTTGCAAAGCCCCCAGCCTGCGTGTGAGCTCTCAGCCCAGCCTAGTGTTTCTGCTCTCCTGCACTGGGGCATGGCCCCTCCAGCCCAGCCCGACAAGTGGAAGGTTTCCTGTTGTTCCCCCTCCTGAAGCTGGAAGCACATTGGTGGCAGTAATTGGCCCTCCTTGCTGCGCTTGCCTCCTCCGGCTCTCCAGCTTCCAGCCAATTCCAAGGGATTTGCAACATTAATTAGTTTCAAAGGTTCATTATGTGAGGAGAAAGCAGGGAGGATGGAAACGAGCTAAAAAACATCCTGCCATGGCCCTTGCTTTCTGACAAAGTGCTAATTAGCTATTACCCATCAGACACAGCAGGTGGTCTCTGAGTTCCAGCCACTAAGTTAAAAACCAACAAACATGCTTCATATAATTCTAGCTAGCCCCACTTGGCATAGGGAGGCCGAGGGGGTCTGCTAGGATAGGTGATGGCTGGAATCGACTTCCCTTCATGGCCTCTCTGGCAGATCAGTGAGGGGCCTGATTCTGGGGTCCCATAGCAGGTGAGTTGGGAACCTGTCAAACTTCAGAGCAGACCTCCCTCTCAATGGCTGGCAGAGCCCCTCCCATCCTTCCTTCTCGTCCTGCCCTGCAGCAGCCTCAGAACTAACACAGCTCATACCACAGACCTGCCAGGGAACACACTTCCTTCTCCATGACTGGAAATAGCCACGGCACCCAGGGAGCATCCCCCGCAAAGCTCCAGGAGGCGCAAGCAAGCGGCAAAACACCATCTCAGACCCAAACCAGAGAATTGTGCTCAGCTCTCACTGGGGCCAGCGGAGGCAAAGGGAGAGCCAGGCAGTGTCCGCTCAGAGGCTGGACAAGCTACAGAGCCAAGGCAGAGTTCAGTGGCTGCCTGCTGTCTATGGCAGGGACTGTCAGTTTAGTCTGTGGTTGTACAGCACCTAGCGCAGCAGGCTCTTGGGTCATGACTGGGGTGCCTGGGCATCACCGTAATACACCTAATAAACAACAGTAAAAACGGAGGCACTGCCCAAAAAACCAAGAGTTAGGGAGGGAATGCAAAGCTAAGCGTAGCTTAGTGCACTTGTCACAGAAATGCCCAGAGCTGGATCATGCACAGGACTTGGACAGCGTCCAAGCAGCAGAGGCAAGGCAGTACGAGCTGACTCCCCACCTGCAGCCTTCCTTCCCCGGCAAGGCAAGCTGGCTTCGCTTGGATCCCTTCATCCTCACACGCATCGGCCGAAGGCGAGGAGGCCGGGCTCCAGATAAATCTGGGAGATTGGGGGGGGAGCTATCCCAGCCCCTGGAGGCCAGCACAGCAGCCCAGGTGTGAGTCCTCCCAGGTTAGTCTCAGTGTTATTCCTGATGCTTTGGGGTGCCATTCCTCCCCGATAAGGCTGGGGAGAGCTCGAACATGCTCTTTGCTCTCGTGCTGTGTTAGGGAGGGAGGCCAGAGCAGAGGGCTTATCACAGATTCTTAGAGTTTACGACCAGAAGGAACCATTAGATCAGAGACACACTGTAACCAAGACATCTCAGCATCTTCTTCTGTCACCTGCAGAATCAGCATTCCCACAGGGCACAAACCGGGGCTGAGGGGGCCCAGAATGAGCCCTTAGCTCCTGGAAACACGGCTGGGCTGGGAACCGGAGCAGGAGGAGCCTTGCAGTGTCCAGGCAGGGATTACTAAGGCATCCTGCCTCAGGAGGACTAAGAAAGCCTGTGGTCCAAGTTAATCAAATTCCCACCCAGGGCTGCCAGGACAGGCTCTTGTGCTGGAGGGTGCTGGGGGATTTGATCTGTGGGCAATCACAGACATCACTGAAACTGACAGGCATGCAAGCTGCCCTTCATTCAGGCTACATGGAAGAAGCAATTAAGCTCCTATATGAAGTAAGATAGATGAAATAACAGTAGCCACTGCCCAAGGTGCTGGACATGGGGGGGCCTGAGCAAGAGCTAAGTCAGAAAAAATAAGAAGAGAGTGATATAGCAAAGGCCAGGGCAGAGCCCCTGGCTGGTGGAGCAGTGTGTGTCACAAGCAGACAGGGCCAGAGAGGCCCTGGGAGGAAGCGTCTCTGGGGCAGAGTGCTGGCTGGAAAGGTAGGCATGGACTGGTGAGCAAGGACACTTCTTGCTGCTGTGCACAGGGAGACAGGACTCTGTGCCCATTGTTTGTCAATACACAGGATTGCACCAAAGAAATGCCTGCCTCCATTTCAATTTCCCCTCCTAATGGAAGCAACCCACTAAGGCTCCAGTTATTGGCCGTCCACTTGGGTCAAGGGACTCTGGCCCCTGAGAGCCAACACTGACCCGAGTGTGATGTTTTGTCCCCACAGTAACCCCGGCTCCTGTTACATCCAGCAAATGATCAGGCGCTGTGCATGGCCTTGTAGCTCCAAGTGTACACCGCATGCTCCGAGGCAAGGGGCTGCCTGCATGCAGTCAGGCTACAGCAGGCTGTCTCTGCACTCCTGGTTTCTCTGGGCGCGGGCCAGCGAGGGCTCAGAGATGTTGGAATGAGCCACTCAGAGCATTGCCAACCTTTCAGGAGGCTGTGCAGCCCTTCTAATGTGGGAGTGAAACCCGCTGGTCAGCGAGGAGTCCGGTGGCACCTTAAAGACGAACAGATTTATTTGGGCATAAGCTTTTGTGGGTAAAATACACACTTCTTCTGCTTATGTCCAAATAAATCTGTTAGTTTTTAAGGTGCCACCAGACTCCTTGTTGTTTTTGTGTATACAGACTAACACGGCTACCCCTCTGATACTTGCCACTGGTCAGTGTGTTACGTGTCCCGTTCATAGAGGATGTGAGTCTGTTGCAGCTTTTCCCTAGGGGGGCTGGCTCCTTGGCTCAAGCTCACGCTGCAGTGATTCAGACTGTAAGCTCTGGGAGTCCCAGGTTCAATTCCAGCTAGTGGTTGTCACTTAAGCCCCCACAGCTGCTCCCACTTCTACCCCTTGGCATCTAGACCATACCGTGTGCAATCAACTGATATTTGCAACCTGGACTCCCAGTTTAACAGATTCCTGCCTAGCTCTTCTCTGGTGATTTGTCCAGGATGTGGTAAATAGTCCCCACCCACGGGCTCCACTGTAGTCACCTGCATAAAGATATTCCAGTTCCAAGGTAGAATGCAGGAGCTGTTCTCATCTGGGCTTCAGGGAGTCCCTCTGATCTGTCCTTTGTTAAAGAGGGACCTTCCTTCCCCCACTGCCCTCCTCTGAGTCCCCTCTGTCCAAAATGCCACCTACCCAGAGCTGCGCCTCTGGTGGTGGTTGTTATCCTAGTTCTGTGGCTAGGAGCTCTTGGTGCACCAGGGAACATTTGCATTTCAGGCCCTGGCAGCAGCAAGCACACTGGTAATGGTGCAGCAACCCAGACCTCCTGGTGCCCTGTTCATTCTGGGCAACAAGGAAGCCAGGCGCATCCCAGCAGGCATGCTGCCACCATGCTGCCCTCCTCTGTTTGTTCAGCTTTTCGCCCATGGCTTCACAATGGGCTGGCTGCCTGACCCTGGTGAGGCACTGCCGAGCTCCCACAATAGCGAGCTGCTAAGCAGACAGCAGATCACGGAAGGTTTGATTTCAGTTATATTTGGAACATAGTCAGCCGTGTCTGGACGATAATTCTATTGTTGCCTGTGACAATGGCTGTCGGGCCAGGAGATCACTGCACCGTACAATATGCTGTGTGCTTCAGAGGGAGCGAGGGATTCAGGGTTGATGGGTGAGCATCAGTCAGAGGCCCTTAGTCTTACTTATTGCCATGCACCAGAGCATGAGGAATCAGCACGCTGTGACTTAGGGGATGTCTACCCTGCAATGAGACACCCGCAGCTGGCCTGTGCCGGCTGACTCGGTGTAGTGTTCCAGGCTCGGGCTGCAGCCCAAGCTCTGGGGTCTTCCCGCCTCACATGGTCCTAGAGCCTGAGCTCCAGGCTGAGCCCAGATGTCTACCCCGCAATTAAACAGCCCTGCAAGCCTGAGCCACATGAGCTTGAGTCAGCTGCATGGGCTAGTTGCAGGTGTCTAATTGCAGTGTAGATATACCCTTACTGGCCAAGAAGAAGGTGTGAAACGCTCAAAGAAAGAAGGCTCTGGCCTCCTTTCTGTAGACTCTGCTATTTGTTGGTTTTCTTGCTACACTCCTTTGTGTTGTTACATAGAGGTCTTTACACACAGTGAGCCAAGTGTGCTTGTGTGAGAGAAAGAGCACCACTGCCCCCTACAGGACAGCACTGGTCCCACCCGCTTTGTGTGTGACTCTCATGTTAATGGGTGTGAGTCCATGTAATTAAGGCAGCACACAAGAACGAGGAAGGAGACGGGACCAAGCTGCTGCTGCTGAGTGGGAATCCTGCAGCCTCTGCAGCTCGTCTCCCCCAGTGCCAGCCCCGCTTCTGCCCCGAATCAGAAGAGCAGAGAGGGCACCTGGAGTTGTCCCTCTACAGTCTCCAGCCAGGAGAGATCCGCTGCTTGACTCATAGCCCCTTTCTCCACCTACCAGCCAGTGGAGGACAACTCCCCTCCATCAGTGTGGGTGCTGGCACTTGCAGGTGGCTCAGCATGCAGGGGCTTTGACTGGCAGGTTCTCCGTGCAGAACTTTCCAATAATGGGCTGGAAATGAGCTGAGCTCCCTCTCAGCAGTGCACTGGGAACTCCCATAGCTCTCTCTAGCCCTGAAAGGTGGAGGCCTTGCTGTCTGATGCACCTTGAGGCGGGAGGAGAGCTGTGCTTTGGCCTCTGCTGTTGGGGGTTTAGTTGAGGAATGGGCCTGCTTTGGTTTGTGAGGTGGACAGGTCTCCTTCCTGATGGCCAAACCAAGCTCTGGAGCTCTGCCTGAACTAGGCCCTGCAGCCTGCCCCATCAGTGCTGCTACTGCCACCACAGAGCACCCGTTAGGTCTGTAATGGTGGCTGCTTAGCAGCAGATATGGGAAGCCCAGACCCCACAAGATACAAAGTGGGTGAGTGTAAAGTAAACCCCAAGAACCCTGCTGGACAGACTAAGGTGAGGGGTAGGCTGGCAGGGTGCACGCATAGCTCTCCAGTGCCCTCAACTCGAGGGCTGTCACTGTCCCCAGTACCCTTTTTTCCAGATAAAATATGGTATCCCCTCACTTTTACACCCAAAATAAAGACTCCTGAAGCTGAGATTTCAGGCGGTGATTTGAACCCCAGGGAGGAATCCTGCAGGCATTGACTTTTTCTGTGTGAAGTGCTGTTTTGTGTCCCTCAGTTTGGGACTTTGTCCCTGCTCGTGCCCATGTTTGGGCCTGGGCAGGTGGAGAGGTGTGGGTGCGTGTCTGGACACCAGTGCCCCAGTGTGGCACAGGCTGCAGGTGCAGGCTATGCTGCTCTTCTGTCCCCTCCAGGTCCTTGCTGAGGAAGGACTCAGAGGTTCAGTTTGGATCAGATTATGGATGGGATAAAGGGCCAGGCTTTGTTTTTGGAAAACAGTGAGTCCTTCTGTTCTATCACTGATGGGAGGAGAGGCTCCACTGGCAGCCTGCTGCATTTCCTGGTCTCGGCCAACCTGGAAACACAGAGAGAACAGCCCTGTCGTGGGTTGCCAGCACTAGGACGTGGGAGTGTAACCAGGATAGGCAAGAGCCTCACTAGGGGCAGGGGAAAGGTACTGAGCTGTTTTGAACTTCAAAAAACGCAGTGTTGGTTCCAGTTCTGGGCAGAGCTTTGGGTCAGTTCTTTTTGGACAGGAACATCTTAACATCATTAAGATAAAACTAAGGACTGAAAACTAGATTGCAAACAAAAAGAAACAAAGCTCCCTGGGGCAGGGACTGTCTTTTTGTTCTGTATTTGTACAGTGCCTGACACATTTGGGCCTTGGGCCATGACTAGTCTCCTAGGCACTACGGTGATACAAATAATAATATGAACAGCAGGGTTTTTCTTTTGACAGTGGGGGAAATTCAGACTTAGTTTCCAGAAACAACCTTAATTCTGGTCCCATGTCCTGCCCAGTCCCACCTAATGAGGATACAGATTTAATATGGTTATTGCAACAATTTCAGAAATGTTTCACATCACTGGCTACCAGTGTAAATGTGTCACATTCTACATACATGCTGGTGTATTTCAAAGTTAAATTTGTGATTTGTACTGTATTGTTTTTATATAACTCATCCAATCAGGAAACAGAAACAATACCATGTGACTAATCAAGGCAGCTTGAATTGTGAATATTTGCAACAAACTATTTCTTAAAGAGGAAGTCAAGAACTTTGTGCAGCTCAAAAGCTTCTCTCTTCCCCCAACAGAAGTTGGTTAACTAACAGATATTACCTAATGCACCGTGTCTCTCTGACTAAGAATTATTTATTGAAGAGATTTGTGAATAATAACAAGTAATGAATACATGTGGGATTGTATGATCTGTAGGCTGACAATTCTCAACTAATAAGGCAAAACTTGTTGAGTAATTTATTCACTCATCTCTACATAGGATCTTAAATGTGGAACATCAAATTCTGGCCTCATTTATATAAACCTCTTGTCTTTGCTGGAGTCACTCTCTGTTGACACTGTTTAAATGAGCTTAGAATTTCCCTTCAGGTACCTATTGCAGCTCTGTAATAAAACAGAGGACCTTTAATGATATATATCACACTGGTTAAATGTGCTGCCTCTCACTAGTGGCTGAATCAAACAGGATAAGAATTACTAGTCTACTAGCCAATAATGCTACGGCTTTTAGCTCCAGTGGGCGAGGCCTTTGTCTGTCTTTCAGGAACATACAGTGGCCAGCATGGTATTCTCATGGTTTTCCATGAATCAAACAGAAACAGGTGTGGAAGGAAGAACACTAATAAAACATAAGATATAAGGGCTACAAGGTTCAAACAAATCCTGTTACTTAGATCAAAAGGGAACCTAACAGCTGGTGAAGCTACAGGGAAATCAGACATCTCTAGTATGCACTTCGCTCCAATGCAGTGTGTGCGAAGGCAAGGGAGTGCTCTCCCTTGAAAGGTCCCAACAGGCAGAACAGTTATTAGCACTGTGTGGTGTATGTGATGCTAGAGACAGCTGTGTTGCGTGCCTTGTAAGATGGCTGCATCCAAGCAGCCTCCCTTCTACCCTGTGGAGCTTGGGGGATGGGCTGCCCAGGTGCCACAGAGGGCTGCTGCTGATGCCACCCTTGAGGGGCTGGAGGCTGTGTTCCTCCAGGAGGTCGGGCTCTTCGCTGACACCTTCCCCGGGGAGACAAGCTACCCCTTCGGCAGCCATATGTTAACCATTGCCCAGCACTACAGGGCCCAACTTGGGGTGGCAGCACCCCTCTGGGAGGCAGCTCTAACCCTGCATAAATATTTTGAGGAGCAGAAGTTCAACTGATTGGCGGGCATCATGGGCATCCTTGCCACCCTGCGTGGGGGAGATGTAATGACCACTGAGCTCCCCCTGGCCTCGAAGCAGATGCAGGAGAACTTCCACAGGAATGTGCCTGCAGATCATTCGGCTCGGACCCAAGTCTGTGCTGTGTCAGGGGGTTCTGGAGGCCCATGAGGCATTCCTGAGAGATTGACTTCATCATAGGTGTAGACATAGTCTGCCTGAAAGACACGTACCCCTTGCTAATCAGGGCCCTCCAGCACCTGGGTGGCCAGCAACCAACTAAGGCTGGCATGCATAGAAGGCAGTGTGAGAAACCACCACCTGATGGGCTGGATCACATGGCAGGTCAGCAGTCTCAGCTAAACAGGAGCTCTGGCTGGGCCATACACATGTGAAGTACAAAGTGACTCCAGAGTGGTACCACGGTCTGCTGTGAAGCTTGGCCGCATCTGTACCAGAGTTTGTTGTGGACACATCCTGACTCATCCCAGATGTGGGCGACCACGTGAGACCAGTTAACCCTAAGCCAGAGTCACAGCGGTCCCGACCCAGACTGTGGATGGCATCAATTCCTGTAAGATCTATCAAAATACACCACAACAGGAGGGATCAGAGGTGTTTACACGTGTCCGGCTGCCATAAAAATGTCACCATGTTGGTCTAACTTTTCTTTAGCTCATTGGCTTTGGAACCTCACCTCTGTGCTCAGTGCAAGGGCTGCACCAGAGACTGCACAAACTCTCCCCTCATTTAAATAGAAATATGAAAACACAGTATCGCCGTATAGCTTTGCTGTGCGCTGCCCTATCCCAACCCACACTGGGGCGTAATTGTTCTTCACCCTCCACCTGGTCAAACCCCCACCCGCCCCAAGAACAACGGCGCCGCATGGCTTCCCGGGGAAGGAGACTGTTTGAAGTTAAGACACATGTATTGAAAACTGACTTTTACAGAAGTTCTTTATTTTACTGTATAAGCAGTGTAAGGAAGAGGAGAAAAAAGGAGATGGATTATGGAAAGGCAGACCACGTTGCTGGAGCATATGGCCTGCTAAGTTTGCACTGCAGTATGACGGCTCATACAACTCTAAAATGCTAACAAAGTTCAATTCAGTGTATTCTGATGCGTTGTTTACAAAAGTAATTTGAAAATGTGGTGGCATTTGTGGGTCTGTGGCTTGGACCCTTCTTTCTATTGCAAAGCACCCAGGTCATAACAGCGACCCAGGCACAGTAACAGCATCAAAACAAGCACTGTGCTAAAAACACCGCATTCCAAACCACACCCGCAGCGTGGTAATTACAAAGAGGTAATGTGAACTGATGTTAATAAATGCTTTAAACAAAGACGTAACTTTTCTCGCAAGTGGGCCCTAGAGTCCAAGTAGGAGCACGATGCGTCCCGCACTATGTCCCGAGTGGCTGCATCAGTCCACAAAGGCCTCCTCTCTGACTGTTCAAAATGCTCACCAAGCATTCCTGCTTCCTGCACCCATCCATATGCCAGGCTCTCCCCCTTGCTCTCGCAAAGGCTGTGCGGTGGTCTTTATCAGAATCCAGCCTTGATGTCAGGACCCAGTCTTCCAAAGGCACATTACCCAGTCATTCTGCACCTCCTCAGGGTGCAAGTGAACAGTTCCTTTTTCCTTTCCAGTTGTCTAGTGAAAAGCTTCCTAAGCCAGGGGAGCAGAATGACAGGAGGGAAGGCGATGCCACTAATGTCCATGTAGATACTGGGTGCAAAAGTACCATTTGTCACTGCATGGAAAGGGCAGACATTTAAAGATCCTGGCATCGTGGACCTTTCCAGACCACCCCACATTAATACTGGTGAGTCTTCCACAGTGGTCAATCAGGCCTTGCAGCATCATGGAGCAACGCCTTGGTGTTGCTCAATTCTGAGGCTTGATGCGGGGGAGTGGGGAGAATAGACATGTAGGTCCCATCAGTGGCCCCTATGCATTTAGGGAACCCCAACCATGCAAGACCCTTAATAGCTGCCTGCACAAAGCCTAGTTTTATGTCCCAGGTGGACAGACAGCACCTTCTTGATAGTGGCACAGACCTCTGTTACAACAGCCCAACTGTTGATCAACACCAAACCGGTCAGCAACTAACTGGCAGCAGTCAGGGGGTGGGGGAGGGGGGCGAGCTTCCAATTGTGATGCCCTGTGACCTTATTGACTTGAACTGGGACCGTATAGAACATTGTTGCAACCAAGGCCTGTAGTGGCACCAAATCTTGTATAAAGGGGGTCAAATAAGGTGTCTAAGACAAGGTTGTGGTTTGCTGGTTATGATTATGCTATCTGTTTGCATGTATCATTTTTGTATTTAAAGATATAAGTATTGGCTCTATACTGTCTGTATTTCAAACTTGTGCTATGCTTCTGGTTGACACCCCAGACAAGTTGGTGTCAGCTCTGCCTAGCCTGCTTGATGGCCCATTAAGGACCATCAGCTAGACAACTGACCCATTGGGAGAAGGCAGATACACCTTGTGACTCAGCAAGGCATGCAAGGACATGCCTATGGGACAGAACTCTAAGGTTTTTCCATGCCATGTAATGGACAGCTTGTCTTTGAAACAAAGAAAGAAAGACCACATGGCAAGAGAATATAAAAAGCTGCTGCAGCTCGTCCATCTTGTCTTCAATCCTGCTTCATACCTCTGGAGGGACTTTGCTACAAACGGAAGCTCTACACAAAGGACTGATGACGCATCTCAGCTGTGGATGCTCTCCAGAGACTTGACTTGAACCTGAAGTTTATTCTATCGCTGCTACAAGCCTGAACCAAGAACTTTGCCATGACTGTATGTAATTGATTCCATTTAACCAATTCTAGCTCTCACCTGTATCTTTTTCCTTTTATGAATAAACCTTTAGATTTTATATTCTAAAGGATTGGCGATAGCGTGATTTGTGGGTAAGATCTGATCTGTATATTGACCTGGGTCTGGGGCTTCATCCTTTGGGATCGAGAGAACCATTTTTCTTTTACTGGGGTATTGGTTTTCATAACCATTTGTCCGCATAACGAGTGGCACTGGTGGTGATACTGGGAAACTGGAGTGTCTAAGGGAATTGCTTGTGTGACTTATGGTTAGCCAGTGGGGTAAAACCGAAGTCTTCTCTGTTTGGCTGGTTTGGTTTGCCTTGGTGTGCATAGAAACCCCAGCCTTGGGCTGTAACTGCCCTGCTTTAAGCAAATCTATCTAACTATATATTCTTAGCCCAGCAGAAGACTCTGTCCTATCTCAGGGCCTCTCCTTCTGCCCCTCCACCCCCACGAACATGATATAGTTCTGTGGTGACCTAGAATCCTATTTTTGACGCTCTGACTCAAGGAATATTTCCAACACACCTCTGAACAACATACTAACCCACAGAGACCTTCCTACCAAGACTACAAAAAGAAGGATTCTGGGTGGACTCCTCCTGAAGCTCGAAACAACAGACTGGACTTCTACATAGAGTGCTTCCGCCGACGTGCACGGGCTGAAATTGTGGAAAAGCAGCGTCACTTGCCCCATAACCTCAGCCATGCAGAACACAATGCCATCCACAGCCTCAGAAACAACTCTGACATCATAATCAAAAAGGCTGACAAAGGAGGTGCTGTCGTCATCATGAACAGGTCGGAATATGAACAAGAGGCTGCTAGGCAGCTCTCCAACACCACTTTCTACAAGCCATTAGCCTCTGATCCCACTGAGGGTTACCAAAAGAAATGACACCATCTGCTCAAGAAACTCCCTGGAAAAAGCACAAGAACAAAGCCACACAGACACACCCCTAGAACCCCGACCAGAGGTATTCTATCTGCTACCCAAGATCCATAAACCTGGAAATCCTGGACACCCCATCACCTCAGGCATTGGCACCCTGACAGCAGGATTGTCTGGCTATGTAGACTCCCTCCTCAGGCCCTACGCTACCAGCATTCCCAGCTATCTTCGAGACACCACTGACTTCCTGAGGAAACTACAATCCATCGGTGATCTTCCTGAAAACACCATCCTAGCCACTATGGATGCAGAAGCCCTCTACACCAACATTCCACAAAAAGACAGACTACAGGCTGTCAGGAAGAGTATCCCCGATAATGTCACAGCAAACCTGGTGGCTGAACTTTGTGACTTTGTCCTCACCCATAACTATTTCACATTTGGGGACAATGTATACCTTCAAATCAGCGGCACTGCTATGGGTACCCGCATGGCCCCACAGTATGCCAACATTTTTATGGCTGACTTAGAACAACACTTCCTCAGCTCTCGTCCCCTAATGGCCCTACTCTACTTGCGCTACATTGATGACATCTTCATCATCTGGACCCATGGAAAAGAAGCCCTTGAAGAATTCCACCACGACTTCAACAATTTCCATCCCACCATCAACCTCAGCCTGGACCAGTCCACACAAGAGATCCACTTCCTGGACACTATGGTGCTAATAAGCGATGGTCACATAAACTCCACCCTATACCGGAAACCTACTGACCGCTATACTTACCTGCACGCCTCCAGCTTTCATCCAGACCACACCACACGATCCATTGCCTACAGCCACACTCTACGATACAACCGCATTTGCTCCAACCCCTCAGACAGAGACAAACACCTACAAGATCTCTATCAAGCATTCTTACAACTACAATACCCACCTGCTGAAGTGAAGAAACAGACTGACAGAGCCAGAAGAGTACCCAGAAGTTACCTACTACAGGACAGGCCTAACAAAAAAAATAACAGAACGCCACTAGCCATCACCTTCAGCCCCCAACTAAAACCTCTCCAACGCATCATCAAGGATCTACAACCTATCCTGAAGGATGACCCATCACTCTCACAGATCTTGGGAGACAGGCCAGTCCTTGCTTACAGACAGCCCCCCAACCTGAAGCAAATACTCCCCAGCAACCACATACCACACAACAAAAACACTAACCCAGGAACCTATCCTTGCAACAAAGCCCGTTGCCAACTGTGTCCATATATCTATTCAGGGGACACCATCATAGGGCCTAATCACATCAGCCACACTATTAGAGGCTCATTCACCTGCACATCTACCAATGTGATATATGCCATCATGTGCCAGCAATGCCCCTCTGCCATGTACATTGGGCAAACTGGACAGTCTCTACGTAAAAGAATAAATGGACACAAATCAGACATCAAGAATTATAACGTTCAAAAACCAGTCGGAGAACACTTCAATCTCTTTGGTCACTCGATTACAGACCTAAAAGTGGCAATTCTTCAACAAAAAAACTTCAAAGACAGTCTCCAACGAGATACTGCTGAATTGGAATTAATTTGCAAACTGGATACAATTAACTTAGGCTTGAATAAAGACTGGGAGTGGATGGGTCATTACACAAAGTAAAACTATTTCCCCATGTTTATTCCCCCTCCCCCTTCCTCAGACATTCTTGTCAACTGCTGGAAATGGCCCACCTTGATTATCACTACAAAAGGTTCCCCCCCGCCCCCCGCTGGTAATAGCTCACCTTACCTGATCACTCTCGTTACAGTGTGTAGGGTAACACCCATTGTTTCATGTTCTCTGTGTATATAAATCTCCCCACTATATTTTCCACTGAATGCATCCGATGAAGTGAGCTGTAGCTCATGAAAGCTTATGCTCAAATAAATTTGTTAGTCTCTAAGGTGCCACAAGTACTCCTTTTCTTTTTGTCCCGAATTGGCACTCTCAGTTGGGTGCCACCAAAGCCAGCATCATTACCTGGCCACGTGCTTCTCCATGCGGAGGAGAGCTCTCATGTGGGTGCTCCACCAGTGCAGCTCTTAGACCAGCTCTGCAGAGAGTTCTAAGAAAGTGTCTTTTGACATCCTGAATTTCTGCCCCCAGTTCTGGTCGTCCCAAGTCTGCAGCCCTGTCCTGCCCCACCACTCAGTAGTAGCTGGCCAAGCCCCAAAGCACCATGCTGATGAGTGAATCTGCTGCAGGAGAAGATGTAGGAGAAGAGTCTGGTTGTTTTCAGTCTCCTACTTTTTGGGTGCCCTTATCACCTTGGTTGGATAGCCATGGCGTGACTTCAGCTACTCTACCAATAGTCTCTGTGTTCACAACTGGAGGTCAGCAGTGATCATCCATGCTACCTGACAGTGCCTGTAAAATGGCTCTGGATCACAGAAACAAGACGGGTGATGAGATGAAACAAGAGGAATCATGGGAATTATTCAGTTTGTGCCCCTGCCCCCAAGTCCCATGATTCAATTGCCTTCCCATAAGAATCCCACAGTGCACAGCATGAAACATCCCAGAATGCATATGGAACAGCAACAGAGAAATACACGGTGGGGTGTCTGATCACAAAGCTGAGGATCCTTGCAAAACAGTATTGTGCTGTGTGGTCACAAAGCTGTGAAGCAACAGTAAATTGACTGTGGTAACAAGGCGGTGTGCTTGAACCAGTCGTGCAACAGCTGTTGTGGATCACTTAACGCAGACACACAAAACATGCACCATGATAGATGTGTAGATGGGCCCTTAGCCAAAGCCTTTCACATTGGCAATTATGGCATTCACTGCACTGTCACCCCTGACTGCCTCCCACAAATAAAGATCTCAACAAACAAAAGTAAAAGGTGGGGACGGAAGGGCTGGTGGTCCCATCCTGGTTTGCTGGGAGGGTAATGGAGCAGGGAGGGCAGTGAGAGCACGGTGAGCCATGGGGACTGGAGCAGGGAGGTTTGAGTCAAAGGTAGCAAATGTAAGCGGGGGAATAGTTCCGCTACTGTGGGGAACTTCCCTGGCTTCTGCACTACCGCGGTGAAGTAGGCTAGCAAAAGGATCCGAGCCCTCACTCCCACTTCCTTTACCCAGTGGCCTCCTTGCCCTTGAGGACTCCCCTTCCACTCTCCTGTCTGGCAGAGTCCTCGTAACCCCAACAAGGCTGGGCCCAGGATTCCTGGGGGGCTCGACCCCCAACCCTGCTGTGGTCACCTAGGACAGGGGCTAGGATTGTCACTACTCCGGTGTACTCTCTCTGCACTGGGCACTTCTCTGACCCACTGACCATTATATACAATTTAAAGCAAATGCAAGTTATTTAATCAACAATTCATTTTAAAAAGAATAAGAAAAAATGGGAAAGGTTAAAGGAAACACATCACCCCGCTCTGTGGCAGGGAACATCACAAGCACTGTCTCTGGAACGTCAGGGCAGTTCACAGTCTGTTCCTTGTAAGTCCCAGGCCTTCTTCTCAGGCCCTGGCTGTGCTGTAGGGATGCTGTGGGTTGGACACTTGCTCTGGTGGTTGCCACACACTCTCAGATTCTAAGTGATAGGACCCTTCTTCCCAGTGTCGCCCCCGCCCTCTCGGGGTTAGGATCCAAGCCTGGCCTGCAGAGCCTCTTGGCTGAGGCGTCTCCCTTTGCTGGGCCCGCTGCCCAGGGTCCCCCTCGCTCTCCCCAGCTGCTCACCGCACCCAGCTCCAGACTGCTCCAGCCACAGCTGCACCACTCTGTCTCTGCACTGCTGCTGCTGCTCTGCCTCCAGCTCCCTGGGCTGCTTCTTTGGCCCCTCTGCCTCTGGTTGCTACAGCTCTGCTCCCAGGACAGGTCTGCTCTGCAGGCTGCTTCTGTGACTCTGCTCCCAGCACTGACCTGCTTCGTGGGCTGCTTTTCTGGCCCCTCTGGCTTTGGGGCTGCAGCTCTGCTCCCAGGGCAAGTCTGCTCTCTCTGGGCTGTGCCTCTGGCTTTGGGGCTGCAGCTCTGCTCCCAGAACAGGGTCTGCTCTCTCTGGGCTGCTTTTCTGGTCCCTCTGGATCTGGCACAGCTCTGCTCCCCAGCTTAGCTTGGGCCCCTCCTTTCTCCTTAGCTTGGCCCCACTCTGTCTGACCCAGGCAATTCCAGCTCACAGGGAGGACGGGGCCTCCCTGGCCTCCTGACTCCGTGATTAGCCTGCCCGCCCTGTCATTCAGGCTGACCTGGAGCATTGGCCTCTCCCCATTGTTCCTGGGGACTATCAGTCTCAGGGTCCTGATTTCCCGTAGACCCTTCCCCTTTTACTACTGGGAGCTAGCCAACCAAAACACCCCCACTGAGTGTTAGTAAGGGGGCAACAGTCCCCTTACACAAAGATGCAGCTGGGCTTGCAGGCATGGGGGTTGCTGGGAGTGGAGCTCGCAGGCAGAACAAGCAGTTGCCAGCGCTTCTCCCTGGGCTCCTGGAGAGGAAAGGTCTCAGCCACTGCAAAGCCACTGCAGCTGCTCCTGCAAGGTGCTGCCTGATGGTCACTGGTATGGAAAGCTGCTTAGCGATGGCAGAATCAGCGCAGACACTTCAGCCTTGTCTCCTCTCCCCATCATCCACTGTTCTGACTGCAGGCATGGCCGTCATCTGGGAGGTTGCCTAGCAACGTGCCTCACCCGCAAGCTAGTGCCTGGTTCCTAGAGAACCCCTGAGGATTCCTTAGCAACTGAATTTAGCCTTTTGTGGGGCGCTATGTGCCCAGCTGAGTGTCTTCATCTCTGCATCGCCGGAGGGGGGGGGGCATTTCATCCTCCTCCGGCCCTTGTCAGGCTGTTCCTGATCCCTCCTGAAGACACTGGACATTCCTGGCCCTGCCTGGCAACCTCTGCTCATGGGCCTGGCCTCCCGGAATGCTGCAGTGTTATCTGGGGATGGGTGAGTGCTGGGGCTTGCTGGGGACATCAGCAGAAATTCTTATTATTAGACGCTAAGTCCAGAACCATCTTTGCCTGGACACGTTGATGAAATGTTGATTAATGGCCACTGGCCACAGAGACATTCCTTGGTTGGAAGCACTTGGCTGGACAGCTATGACTGAGCATGGCTTCAAATGCTCCACGGTCGGTGGATTTTGAGAAGTCGAAGTGGGGGGGGGGGCACAGCCAGGCCTCCACAGCACCAGGGTGGCTATCAGGCTGTCACCACTGAATCTGCTGGGTGTGCAACCTCAAGGTATATCTGATCAACCTTTTTTTTTTCATCCAAAGGTAACATAAGTGAAAAGTGGCTTTTTGTCAAAACCAGAAATATTTCATCTTTGACAAAATTTAAAACCTTCTCCCCAAAAACCCAGAGACTGAACAGCAAACATTTCACGGTGCAAACATTTCGTTTTCAAAACCTGAACATGTTTCCTGCTGGAACTGATCCAGCACCAAAGCTCTCGATGAACACAGCCATGGGGCCAGCAGTTCCGGAGGGGTCCCACGGCCCCCACAGTTGTAGGCCTTCTGCAGTGCTGTCACCGTTCATTATTTGTGCGGTACTGTGTGCTGTGTAGAGCAGATAGCAGTCATGCCTCTGCCTCAAAGAGCTTGCAGTCTAAACCCAGACATGCCCCAACAGGTGGTGTGGATAGGGGGAAAGGAGTACAGAGCTGCAGCTAGAGCAACTGTGTGTTTGCTAAGGCCCCGAGTCAGTGGAGCACTTGTTTAACTCCCATGGACTTGACTGGGACTGATGCATATGCTTAAGTGCATTGCTGAATTGGGGCCAAGGAGAATAATGCATGCAGTTTGATGGCATTCTTTGGTTAGCTAAGTGAGCCCTTTCTAACTGGACCCACAGCTCTCTCTTTATCCTAATGTGGGTTGTAAGAGGCCTGACATCACACATTCCTGTTATCTCCCCAGCACGAGGCAGGACTCCTTGCAAATGTGTATGTTCGAGGTGGAAATTCTGTGCAATCACCAGTATACAATAGGGAACCTATTCCCCACATAGGCTTTTGAGCTTCAGCCTCCTGTGCGATCCGCTCTCAGGCAGCACCTGTCTCTTGGAGCGTCTAACAGTGCTGCTTAGATCAGTGGCTGACAGAGCATTTGCTGTGACAATCTGAGATTGTGGAACTTTCTTCCCCTGCAGCATCCATTTCAGCCCTGCCTTCCCACTCCTCGTCAGAGGCAGGCTGCTTTGTCCCGTGGCTGGCCCTGCCCTCCCTCAATCACAAAGTTCTGTGTGGTTTGTTTAGGTGTTTCTGTGATCTCTTCTCAGGTGGTATAACGGTGGTTTGCTACATTTGAATGCCAAGTGCTTTATAAATGAATGCCAGGGACTTTATAAATACAATCATTGTTAATTGCTCATTAGTATGGTTAATCCTCACTGGGATGTGCTCCTGGAACTCCCATTTCATTCACCCTTGACAATATATTGTGTTACACTCGGAAAGCTACAGCAACCAGGCTGGAAGGAGCTTGGGAAGTGCGGTCACCAGAAGGACACCACTGCCCGATTTCACTCATGTCACCCTCCTATCTGCTCAGTCTGCCCCTCCTATTGCTAGTCACCCTCAGATCGTGTAAAGGCTACAGTCAGACTGTGAGCTCTTCAGAGAGGAACATTGTCCAGTCTGTGTATGTAAAGCACCCACACTCTGCCAGGCCCCGCAGTAAATAATATTAACAACAGTACAAAAGTGGTAGGAGCTGAGGATTAAGGAAAGGGGCCGAGGGCGAGAACAAGCAGGTATGTGCCATGTGCTGGCCCTGGATTACAGACCGAGATGGCCTGGGAGTGACAATAACAAGCCATCCTTGCATAGTACTTCATCTCTTCAAAGCGCTCACCCCAGCAAGGCACTGGGAGGCAGATGTCATTAATATTGTTTCCCCATCAGCCCAAGCAGTTGGCCAGTGTTCAGGGCCTTGCAGGGCTGTTTCCATTCAGAGGAGAAATCGATGGGATGAGTCAGGTCTGTTCTTGGTGCAATCTTGTTTATTTACAAAGAATGCACACAAAGTCCCGTTTTCCTGAACACAGGAAAAACAATCAGCAGCAGGGAGTTTCCTTGCCCAGAAATCCCCAAGTCTGTCCCTCCACGAAGGTCTGTGGCCAAAAAGCTCTATGTCTCTGCTATCCCTCAGGTTCATGCTTGCAACTACTTCTGCTGGCTTTCTGCCTCTGACCCCCCACAACCTCCTACCCGAGAAACCCTTCCCTCCACACAATTTAGCTCTGTCCTGCCACATGGCTATTGCTTTGGGCAGTCGCCCTCATCCGCAGCTGTCTTTCTTAAATTGCTCCTTCCATTGAGTCTGAAAGAATGCCTGGCAGATCCATTGGCTTTAATGAGATTTGTGACTGCCTCTGGATCAAAGACTTTTTTGATGGCAGCCATTAGGACTTTTCGGCACAACATGATTATCCCCATTTTATTGGCAGGGAAAGTGGCACACAGAGGTGAAGACCAAACGTGACCACTAATTTCAGGGGTCGCCAGTTTTGGCTGCCCAACCTAAGCCGCCACAGATTTGATAGTCCAAGGAGGTGCACCCCCCCACCACTCCCATCATGTATATCGAATTAAGTCCTGGGTGCTCAGCACCTCTGGAAACCAGGCCCTAGCGTCTTGATCCCATTCCCATTAAATCAATGGCAAAACTCCGCCTGGCTAAGTGGTTCAGGGCCAGGCCATGGCTGTGCAGAGTTGGGGGCCCACAAAAAGAAGGAGCTGGAAATTAGTGGCTACTTTTGACAATGTTGTCCTAAGCAAGAAAGCATCAAGTGCCAGGATCCAAACCCAGGAGCTCCTGGCTACTAGCTTCATGCTGCATGCTATGGACCATGCAGACCCTTTAGCCCAGCAAGAAGACAAGGAGTGACTGAGAGCCAGAGACATAAAGGAGACTCGACCATCTCTGTGCTTCCTTGTCTCCAGCAATTCCACTCTGCTGAGCAACAGCAGAGCCTGGCTGCAGCCTTGTCCTATTGGTGGGAGTTTCCTGGCAGCAAACAGCACACAGCATGGAGCCTTGGGTCATGGCTGCCATCTTGAATTGAATGTTCTCCATCTTGGGTGATGCAGCGTGATGGGGTGTCCATCCCCCATAGGGGTGGAAGGGATTATCCATGCCCTGCCCCAGAGTGGAATAGCAGAGGGGAGCCCTCCAAGCGCCTAGAGCAGCCACACAGGAAGCAGGCAATTGGAGAGAAGCTGCAAGGAGCACCCAATCAGAGCCCAGCAGGCTCACATAAAAGCAGGTGCAAGGCCAGAGTCAGTGGCTGCTGGGAGCACAGGGAGTGAGGATCATGTCCTTAGCAGGCTGAGGGAACTGTAGTGCCTTGAACAGGACAGTGGCTGGCAAGGACTCGGGGAGTAAGAGGGAACTCCTGGCTGGCTGCTGGGACTGAGCAGCCAAACGCCCTGAGGTCAGGGCGAAGAAGGTGCTAGAGCTGTGCAGAAGTGGCCCAGGGCATTGTAGCAGCATTGCCAGAAGTTAAAGAGGCACAGCAGGAGGCTGCTATCTACAAGGTCCCTGGGTTGGGACCCAGAGTAGTGTGTGGGCCTGGGTCCCCCCAGCTGGCTACTGGGGAAATGGCCTAACTATTGGACAGTGCTATCTATCCTCCGGAAGGGGGAAACATGGATGGTGACCCAGCCGGAGGGCCAAGTCATGAAGAGGAGGCTGCGGTTCCTGCAGTGAGGCGGGCCCACAGTCAGAGACAACAGGAGAGGTACCACTGGAAGAGAGCACACCAAGTGGCGAAGCTAATCCCTAGGGTGGCCAGCTGGAGGCGCCACCACAGTGAGTGAACTCTGTCACACACAGCCATATTCCTTATGCCTCCTCAGTGGAGATGAAGGGCAGGAAATGGATTTCCACAGCAGAGGGAGGAGAGGCTTCGGGCCCATGACTGTGTTTGTTTGTGATATTCATGAGGAGGTCCAACTCACACCCTCTCCTGACCCTGAGCCCAAGAGGGAAAGGGTCCTTCTTCCTCTTCCTCTTTCCTTCCCCTGTCCCCACTACAGGGTGAAATGGCAGAGCAGGAAGTGCCCTAGTCCCAGCGAAGCATCCTCCCATGGGGGCAGGTGCAGGGTCTGGGGCCTGACTGGGGAGATGTCAAAAGAGCTGGTCAGATCCCTGGGAAGCGCTGCCCCTATCACCAGTGAGGGTGGGGCTCAGCCTGACCCTCAATTATCAATACACTTGTGACACTGAGTCTCCTGTCACTGCGTGCCCCTCAGCCCTGTTATCTGACCTGGGCTGAGCTCCCTGCAGAGTCTGGGGTGCTCTCAAGACAATACAAAGACCTGGGATTTCATTCTGTTTATTCTTGCAGAAACCAATTCACTCCAATGTTAACCACAAAGAAGCCAGTTTAACAGGGTCGGTGGAAATGTCTGGCTACAATGCAGGGAAATCCTGACATTTGTAGGGAAGATTAAAACACATAGCAGATTCCTTCTGATTGGTGTGGAAATTTGCATGCACAAGTTCATAGATAGATAGTGACCCATAGTAGAGGACAGACTTGGTTTGATCAATGTAACTCCTATCATTGATTTTTAATAAGCTGCCTTGTTCGTAGTACGTCCTAATATTGTTCTTCCATCTGATCAAAAAATGTCACGAGTAAGAAAGGCATGTTAGAAAAAGCACAGTTCAGCTGGATTAAAGAGGCGATAGTTACAAAAATACCCAAATCCCCTCAATTATAAGGGGTATGGAGTTCAGCTTTTAAATTGGACAAGGTAAAGAAGACACAACTAGGGCTAACGTAATTCCTTCTCTGAGGATTCATAAACCACCCACGGGCACGCAGATAGGGATCCAAGCTGGCCATAATTGGGCCTTGCTTCAGATATCTGTTTAAATGGCAATCCCTATGTAACACTTTATAACAGGGTACTGTTTTTACATAATAATTAAATGGCGACTACACAGAGTATGCTTTTTGATACCATTTGTTACCATTAACTCATGTACTTGGGAATTTCACTACATGACTCAGAACAACCAGCATGCCAGCACAATGCAGCTGATATTCCAGGATTCTGATGGTACACATATTAGTGAGAACACTGTGCTATTCTGTGCATTAAAGCATTTAAATAATTACATTATTTTATTTAACCATCACCCAACTCTTACACAACAGCAGCCAGCATCTTAATGTAGTCTGCAGCTCCCTGCCGTCCAGAGTGCCCCTTCCAGGATGAAGAATGAGCTTTGGTCTCTGCATGCCACATCTTCAACAGCAATGAGAGATGCTCCCCATGTCCTTCCCTTCTTGGGTATGTGAAGGCTCTGACTGTGTATGTGATAGGCCTCCAGTCACAGCCGTGCCTTTGCTGTAGTATTGCCCCAATCCCCCTTTTGAGGCACCCATAGACATTTCTGTACGGCAGAAAACATCAAAATGTGGATGTAGAGGTGAGTAATCTTTTCAACTCTTCACTTTATGCTTCATGCTCCTCAGTGCATTTCCATTCCACACCCCAGAGTATCAGTCTTCTGCTCACGTGCTTTGATTTTATTAGACAGGTTATCTAGACATTTTCCCAAGAACTCCACCATCCCTAAGATGCTCCATAAGTTCTTTTGGGAAGTGTGGGAGCAGGGAGAGGAATTAGCATTTTGCTGTAGACTGAAAGAAGCTAGTGTAGTCGGAAATGAGTCTGGACATCTAAAAGCAGCCAGAAATATCTCTAAACCTGCAGCCCCACTTCTGACCACACGTGTTTCAATATACAGTAGTTTGGCCCCATGTCTTTGTGTCTGAGCTGTCCTTTTTTTAACATGGCTTTTCCTCCATGAGAAATGTTCAGGAACAGACAAGCAGGTCCCAAGGTGGGGAAGAGAGAAATCATCCCACCATTGCTCACAGTTCCCAGCTCTGTAGATAGGGTTGGAATAATTCAGATGATTTTTCTGAAGGCCTAAGTTTCTCTGGTCTCGTTTTGTCTTTCCCTTTATAAAACACAGGAAATTCTATGCAAGAACCCATCGGAGATGAGCCTGAACTCTGAGACTTCACCCACAAACAGGCAAAAGCACTGGGGTTAGGAGGATCCCCTGGCCAACTTAATCTGACTCCTTTGCCCATGGATCTTATAGGAACATAGGACTGAAAGGAACCATCTGGGATGTCAAGCCCAATCCCCTGCTATAGCCGGTCACCCCATCGTAGAATCCTGTTTATTAATTTATCAAGCTTCGTCTTAAAACTAGATAGCTCTTATGCCTCCACTGGGAGTCTGTTCCAGAACCTCATTCCTCTAATGGTTAGAAACCTTCTTCTAATGCCCAGCTTCAGTTTACTCATGGGCAGTTAATAGCCATTTGTTCTTGTGCCAACATTGTCCTTTTGCTTAAACAGCTCTTCACCCTCCCTGGCGTTTACTCCCCTCTCCACCTTCGTTTTGCTAGACTAAACAAGCCAAGCTTTTCCAGTCTCCTCTCATAAGGTAGTTCTTCAGTCCCCTGATCATCCTAGTAGCTCTTCTCTGCAGTTGTTGCAGTTTGAATTCATCTCTCTTGAGTGACCAGAATAGTATGCAGTACTCCAGAAGAGGTCTCACCAGGGCCATGGCGCTTGCTGGAAATACTTTGCCGGATACATCCTGGGATCACATTTGTCTTTTTTTCATGGCTGTATCGCATTCGTGGCTCACCATCATCCTGTCATTTTGAACTGGGTCTTTCATTAGCTAATCACATAGATGATGATAATCATCCTTCATAACAAATTCCCTCCCTCAGTAGTGAGACCCAGGCTCCTGCACCATTGTGCCTAGCTCCGTGCTTCAGTGCAAGCTGCTGAGGTTTCTAAGAAACAGAGCGAGTCCTGACCTGTGTAGACAGGAGAAGTCTGTGCTGCAGTAGGGAGATGTCTATACTGCAGGTGGGAGGTACAATTTCCTGCCCAGGGAGACTTACTCATGTTACCACAGCTTGAACTAACGTGCTAAAAATAGCAGAGTGGATGTGTGACATGGGCAGCAGCTCAGACTAGCCACTGAAATCCAAGCCCTCCTGACCCCTGGGTCAGAGCTTGGGCAGCTAACCAAGCCGCCGCGTGTGCCACAGCATCCACACTGCTGCTGTTAGCGCACTACCTCGAGCCGAGCTAGCGCAAACCTGTCTGCCCACCCTGGGAATTACACCCCCCAGCTGCAGTGTAGAAACACACAGTGTGCTTTCCCCAGCCCTGAGCCAAAGCAGCTCCTCTTTGGAGGAGGAGGGTGGCGAGGTCTGGAGGGTGGTGCAGAAAGCCCCAGTATCAAGTCATTGTGCAGTCAGGATCAGATGCAGCAGCAGCAGTGGGGGAAAGCTGGCTGGCTGGGGGAGAGATAACGGCTTATTTCAGCAGTGTTGAAAGAGTTTGCTTAAGTGTTCCTGCTTTTTAGTGGCCTATCCTAAAAAGAAAGGGAAGACAATCTTTCTGTGTGGGATGAAAGTGGTCTGTCTCGACTGTTTACCCAGCAATTATAAGTAAATCCGTAGTGCCTAAAGGGGCTGGTTGCCATAGTTACAATAGGATTCGAAGGACCATCATTTGGTCCTGGCCTCAGCCAATCAGGTTGAGGAGCCAAAGCTGCAATATAAAGTAAAGATTCCCATCTTCCAGCCACACAGTTACCAAGAAAGGGAAATAGGTTTAAGAGTGTTGGAAAGTGCTCCGGACAGCAAACAGGGCGGCTTCTCCTGTCATGGCGGACTGCGAAACCCCAGCAGGAAGGAAACGCAGCAGGGGAGGCAGGTGAGAAAATACAGCTCTCCCTATATCTCCATTTATTGTTCTCCTTCACCGCAGCCCCCTCCGCCGCCCCACCCCATCCTCGGCCACCACCGAATCTCACCCCCACCCCTGAAACCAACAATAAAACCCCTATCAGAGGAGAGACAAAGAGAGCTCTATGGGAAAACGCTCAACTATTCTCCCAAAATTGTTATCGTAGGCCTTTCAAATCAAATTTCTCAAAGCAGCCTCATCAAAGGCCCCCAGCTGGGCTCTCACTGAGAGAGCCTCAACCCATATTTTTGCCGCCCACATGGCCCCCTCCCCCACCAGGTCTTGGATGATGCGACAATTCATCGCAAAGTCAGGGCGGCTTAAAAAGTGTGTTTGCAAAAAGACAGAAAGAGAGCGGCTCCTAAATTGATCATAGGCTCCAAATCTCATTACTCAAGACTTCTGAGGATGGATATTTCCAAAGGCTGCTATTAATGACTTGTAAATGGAGTCCCTTTATGAGATCAAAGCCAAAGAGCCAGGACACAGTTGTGTGTGTTTGCTGTTGTGTTGGCTAGAGGAGGGGGCTGAGTGTAAGGAACCGAGCTGCAGGATGGCGCGGGGAGCTCTCCTCCCCTGCTGCTGCTGCCCTCCATGTTTCTGAGTGTCGCGGCTGCTGCTGTGTGACCCATCTTGCAATGGATACTGCAAATGTGATGTCAGTCAGGGATGGAGGCAGATAATTACACAACCTTAGCTGAATGGCTGAAATGGGGACAAACAAACTCCATCAGCTTTTGGCGGTGGAGGGAGAGAAAGAGAGTTCAGAAACTAAGTAGCTGGGATTCCAAATTTGTTCTTAATAAATGAGCATATTTCAGTCAGAACCTCCCAGGACACATTGAATAGCACGGCAGTTCATTGCTTTTGTCAGAGGCTGATGGATGCTTTCTTCAGAGGTTGAGCCTACTTTGTTGGGTTTCTTTTTCCTCCCAAAGTTGTAGCATCCCAGAGCCCTCTGGGCTAAGAGTGGCAGGGACATCAGCAAAGGGAGGAGTTCAGCTACTCTCTGTTACTACTGCTCCTCCTTACATACGTGTTTATTTTTGTTGTGAGTAGGAAATCAAGCAATAGGCAGTGTTACCCCAGTGTAAGCATCACCAGAAATAGCCTTCCCATCATATTCGCATACTAATGGAAAGCAAACTCACAGATGGTAAAATAACAGAGTCGTGTAGGTTTCAAAGGAACCTTCTATGTCAATTGTTATATTATTAGGTAAACTCTAAGAAGAAAATCTTTTAATCCACTGTGGCTAATCCAGTCTACTTTTGTTGGCCATGACATATTCAGCGCCAACAAAAGGCTCTGGCTGATGGACACCAGCATACATAATGTATTTATAACTCTGCCACTTGGAGCTGGCGAGGCAGCAGAAAGAGAGACTTCCCGGGTCAGCAGAAGGGCTGGGGATGGGTGATTTGCAAGACTTTTATCAGTTTTATTTTTATTTCAAAGAACTCCACTGAGATGTTTACACTGAACTGATCATTCAAGAGAACACAAAGAGGAAAGAGTGGTCCCCAGCACGGGTCTGTACCCTGCCTCGGAGCTTCCTGTGGACTCAGCCCACTCCCTACCTCAGAGCCTCTCAGGATTCATCTACACAGCCCGCTGCAGCAAGTCTCTCAGCCAGGGTGACAGATTCAGATTGCAGAGCCCATGCTAGCTCTAAAAATAGCTGTGTAGACAGCGCTTTGAAGTTGCAGCTTGGGCCAATGCTCAGGCTCTGAAGCCTAGGCAGAGGGATGGACTCCAGCACCCAAGTCTCAGCTTCAGAGTGTTATCTACACATCTATATTTAGAGTGCTAGTGTGAGCCCCACTACCCCAAGTCTGTCAACCCAGGCCAGGAGGTTTGCTGCCATGGGCTGTGTAGATGTACCCTCACGGGGCCCAGCCTCATCACTGCCTCAGAGCCCCTCACGGGGCCCGGCCTCGTCACTGACCGTGTCCCGGTTCTTGAGGCCATCCCAGGCATGGCCCAGTTCCAGCTCTTGAGACAATAGTAGGGTTGGCTGATACATTTGAACCCAGGGTCTGGAAGTAGTGGCAGAAGCTAGTTAACGCCTCAGTATTGCTACTACTGGGTCAGGGCCATAATTGGAGGCGGAATGGTTCTACAGAATGGTTCTGTAGAAAGAGACTGCAGCAGTGAAGGAAGAGAGCCTCAGGGGGAACTTGAAAACCTAGGGGGGATGAGTCCATGATGTAGAGATTCCTTGAAGGGAGAGTATTTGAATGGGCCATAAACAACAGTTCCTGTTGCATAGCCCTGATGTAAGGCCTGTCTGTCCTCACATGTGCAGAAATCCGATTCCATGTCCATGGCACAACCAGCCCTTCACAACTAGCTTCAGCGGTGGAGGCTGGGGACATCCCCCACAAAGGGGCATGTTCAGAACCACTGGGCAGCAGCAGGTACAGATATTTACCTGATCCATAATAGTGAGAATCCCCCCACCCAAGCCCTCAAGGAGCCCCAACTGAAGCAGAGGCCCAAGAAAAGGACCTTCTGAGGAGTGGGAGCCCAATGTTAGTGAGGGGTATGAGGTCAACTCTGCTGTGAAGGCAATTGACCTAATCCCAGCCTCTCCTTCCTGAGATGTACGCAAGTTAACCCTTTTATCGATGACCTAGAAGAAAACATAAAATCTTCACTGATCAAGCTGTGGATTGTCCTACATTTGCGGAAGTGGTAATTAATTAAGAGGACTCTGATACCAGGTCACTGATACCAAGCAATCCAGACTGCTCTGTAAGATGAGTGCAAGCAAATAATACGCATTTTAATATGGCCAAATGTAAGGGCATACATTTATTAACAGCAAATGTAAGCCATACTTACGTGGTGGGGGGGCTCTATCCTGTGACGCAGCAACTGAAACATTCTTGAGGATCATGGTAGATAATCAGCTGAACATGAGTGCCCAGTGCGATGCTATGGGCAAAAGAGCTAATGCGATGCTTGGATGCATAAACAGGGGAATATCAAGTAGGAAAGTTATTTTATCTCTGTATTTGGCACTAGCTCAACCACTGCTGAAATACTGTGTCCAGTCCTGGGGTCCACAGTTCAAGAAGGATGTTGATAAATTGGGGAGGGTTCAGAGAAGAGCCACAAGAATGACTAAAGGAATTGGAAAACATGCCTTATAGTGAGAGATTTGAGGAGTTCAAGCTGTTTAGCTTAACAAAGAGAAAGTTAAGCACTCACTTGATCACAGCTATAACTACCTACATGGACTCTTCCATCTAGCGGAAAGGTATAACATGTTCCAACAGCTGGAAGCAGAAGCTAGACAAATTCCTAGAAAAAAGATTCCAATTATTAACAGTGAGAAAAATGAACCACTGGAACAACTTATCCAAGGTGGTGGTGAATTCTCCATCACTGGAACAACTTATCCAAGATGGTAGGTGAATTCTCCATCACTGGAACAACTTATCCAAGGTGAAAAGGAGGACTTGTGGCACCTTAGAGACTAACAAATTTATTTGAGCATAAGCTTTTGTGAGCTATGGCTCACTTGCTGGAGCTGCAGGGGATAATGGAGGCTTTAAGGATGATAAATTGGAAAGAAGCCAAACAGTTCTTTTGCATCCCGGGGAGACACTTACCTCAGAACTATTTTTCCCCCAGGTGACAAATATGGGGCACTTCCAGAAATTCAGTTGTCAAAGAGGAAGTGTTGGCACAAAAATGATAAATTGAATAGCAACAAGTCACCCTAACTGTGTGGTGGCTATCCAGCAATCTTGAAAGGATACAAGAATGAATTAAGTGGCTGATCTGCTAGCAGAAATATGTAATCTGTCATTCCAATTGGCTACCCTACCTAAAGGCTGGAGAGTCACCAGTGTTATATATATATATATATATAATTAGGGCTATCAATTAATCGCAGTTAACTCACGCGAATAACTAAAAAAAATTAATTGCGATTAATCGCAGATTTAATCATACACTGTTAAACAACAGAATACCAATTGAAATTTATTTAATATTTTTGGATGTTTTTCTACATTTTCAAATATATTGATTTAAATTACAACACAGAATACAAAGTGTACAGTGCTCACTTTATATTATTATTTTTGATTACAAATATTTATACTGTAAAAATTATAAACAAAAGAAATTGTATTTTTCAATTCACCTCATAAAAGTACTATAATGCAATCTCTTTATCATGAAAGTGCAACTTACAAATGTAGACTTTTTTTGTTACGTAACTGCACTCAAAATCAAATCAATGTAAAACTTTAGAGCTAACAAGTCCACTCAGTCCTACTTCTTATTCAGCCAGTCGTTAAGACAAACAAGTTTGTTTACATTTATGGGAGATAATGCTGCCCGCTTCTTATTTACAATGTCACCTGAAAGTGAGAACAGGCATTTGCCTGGGACTTTTGTAGCCAGCATTGCAAGGTATTTACGTGCCAGATATGCTAAGCATTCGTATGCCCCTTCATGCTTCGGCCACCATTCCAGAGCACATGATTCCATGCTGATGAGGCTCATTAAAAAATAATGAATTAATTACATTTTGACTGAATTCCTTGGGGGAGAATAATGTGTCTCCTGCTCTGTTTTACCCGCATTCTGCCATGTATTTCATATTATAGCAGTCTTGGATCATGACCCAGCACATGTTGTTCATTTTAAGAACACTTTCACTGCAGATTTGACAAAATGCAAAGAAGGTACCAATGTGAAATTTCTAAAGATAGCTATAGCACTTGACCCAAGGTTTAAGAATCTGAAGTGCCTTCCAAAATCTGAGAGCGATGTGGTGTGGAGCATGCTTTCAGAAGTCTTAAAAGAGCAACACTCAGATGCAGAAACTACAGAACCTGAACCACCAAAAAAGAAAATCAACCTTCTGCAGTTGGCATCTGACTCAGATGATGAAAGTGGACATGTGTCGGTCTACAGTGGTTTGGATCATTATCGAGCAGAACCCTTCATCTGCATGGATGCATGTGCTCTGGAATGGTGGGTGAAGATGAAGGGACATATGAATCTTTAGCGCATCTGGCACATAAATATCTTGCGATGCTACAACAGTGCCATGTGAACATCTGTTCTCACTTTAAGGTGACATGGTAAACAAGAAGCGGGCAGCATTATCTCCTGCAAATGTAAACAAACTTGTTTGTCTGAGTGACTGGCTGAACAAGAAATAGGACCAAACGGACTTGTAGGCTCTAAAATTTTACATTGTTTTATTTTTGAATGCAGTTTTTTTGTACATAATTCTACATTTGTAAGTTCAACTTTCATGAGAAAGAGGTTGCACTACTGTACTTGTATGAGGTGAATTGAAAAATAAGATTGCTTTTGTTTATCATTTTTACAGTACAAATATTTGTAATAAAAATAATAATACAAAGTGAGCACTGTACACTTTGTATTCTGTGTTGTAACTGAAATCAATATATTTTAAAATGTAGAAAACATCCAAAAATATTTAAATAATTGGTATTTAAATAAATGGTATTCTATTATTGTTTTAACAATGCAATTAATCACACGATTAATCACGATTAAGTTTTTAATCATGCGATTAATTGCACTTAATTTTTAAAAAATATTATAAAGGTGCTAGGAGTTATCCTCGGAATTACAAATCAATAAATCTTACTCTTCTTCTATACCAGGTAAACTGGTTGAAGCAATAATAAGAGATAGCTAAGAAACATTTTGATTAACATAAATATTAGATTCATAGATTCCAAAGCCAGAAGGGACAATTGTGATCATCTAGCCTGACTTCTTATATAACACAGGTCACAGAATTTCCCCAAAATAATTCCTAAAGCAGATCTTTTAGAAAAACATCCAATCTTGATCTAAAAATTTTCAGTGATAGAGAATCCTCCACCACCATTGGTACGTTGTTCCAATAGTTAATTATTCTATCTCTTAAACATTTACGTCTTATTTCCAATCTGATTTGTCTAGCTTCAACTGCCAGCCACTGAAGTGTGTTATACCTTTCTCTGCTAGATTGAAGAGCCCATTATTAGATACTTGTTCCCTATGTAAGTAGTTACAGACCGTAATCAAGTCACTCTTCAACCTTCTCTTTGTTAAGCTAAATAAATCAAGTTCCTTGAGCATATCGCTATAAGGAATTGTCGGAAATTGATTAGGGAAGCAAATGGACACAATGAGAAATCTGTGACCAGAAGAGATAAGGAAAATAAGGAGTTTTTAAAAAAATATTTGAAACAAAAAGAATCCTAACAATGGTATTGGTCTATTACTAGATGGAAATATTAGAATTATCAGTAATAATGTAGAAAAGGCAGAAGTGTTCAACAAATATTTCAGTTCTGTATTTGTGAAGAAAAAACAGATGATGTAGTCATATCATATGATAACACTCTTCCCATTCCAATAGTATCTCTGGAGGAAGTTAAAACAGCAGCTACTAAAGTTAGACAGCAAGTCCAGATAATTTGCACCCTAGAGTTTTTAAAGAGCTGGCCAAGCAGCTTGCTGGACTGTTAATGTTGATTTTCAATAAGTCTTGGAGCACAGAGGAAGTTCCAGAAGTTGGAAGAAAGCTAATGTTGTGCCAATATTTAAAAAGGGTAAATGGGATGGCCTGGTAACTATAGACCTACCTGTCATTTTGAAATTGATCCCAGGCAAGATAAAGGAGTTGCTGATATGGGACTCAATTAATAAAGAATTAAAGGAGGGTAATGTAATTTAATGCAAATCAATATGGGTTTATAGAAAACAGATCTTGTAAAACTTCCTTGATATTTTTTTTATCAGATTACAAGCTTGGTTGATAAAGGTAATAGTGTTGATGCAATATACTTAGACTGCTGTAAGATGTTTGACTTGATCTTTGACATAACATTTTGATTAAAAAACTAGAAAGATATAAAATTAACATGGTAATCAGTAAATGGATTAAAAGCTGGCTAACTGATATGACTCAAAATGTAACTGTAAAAAGTGGATCATTATTGAACAGGTGTGTTTCTAGTGGGGTCCCGCAGGGCTCATTTCTTGGCACTGTGCTATTTAACATTTTTATCAATGACCTGGCAGAAAACATAAAATCATCACTGATAAAGTTTGCAGATGACACAAAAATTGGGGAGTGGAAAATAATGGCAAGGACAGGTCACTGATACAGAGCAATCTGGATCACTTGGTAAGCTGGGCACAAGCAACAATATGTGTTTTAATATGACTAAATGTAAATGTCTCCATATAGGCACAAAGAATGTAGGCCGTACATACTGGATGGGGAACTCTATCCTAGGAAGCAGTGACTCTGAAAAAAATTGGGGTAAGGGGTGGATAATCAGCTGAACATGAACTTCCAGTATGTCACCATGCCCAAAAGGGCTATTATGATCCTCAGATGCATAAATAGGGGAATCTCGAGTAGGAAAAGAAAGGTTATTTTACCTCTATATTTGGCACTGGTATGACCACTTCTGGAATACTGTGTCCACTTCTGGTGACAACAGTTCAAGAAAGATGCTGATGAATAGGAGAGGGTTCAGAGAAGAGCAATGAGAATGATTAAAGTATTAGAAATATAACAAAGACAAATCAGTATGGCTTCTCTAAAGGAAACTTATGTCTTTCCAATCTGTTAGAATTCATTGAGGTGGCCAGTAGAATAGTGGATAAAGGGGAAGTGGTAGTATAACTTATTTGGACTTTGATAGATTTCCTCTCAGGAGGTTGTTAAGGAGAAAAATTAACAATGGGATGAAAGGTCAAGTTTGGTTGTAAGTTAGAATTGGATGAGACAGAAAACAAAGAGTAGTAATGAATGGTCCTGGAGGTTACCACTGGGATGCTGGTGTCCGTAGAGTTTTGTTATACAATATGCTTATTAACATTCAGTAAGTGGGGCTGAGCAGTGAGATGGCAAAATGTATAGGTAACATAAAATAATTTAGGATAGATAGTCAAGATTAGAAAAGACTGTAAGGAACTTCAGAGGGACTGTGGCTCATATAAAAGGAGCTGCAGAGCTAGAGAGAGTCAGTTTCTGCCTGGAGTTGGAGGAGTATGAATGGTTTTCCTGGCTGACTGAGGGAGCTATGGGACCATGGACAGAGCAGTTGCTGACAGGGACTGGGGAAGCAAGAAGGAGCTCCTGGCTGGCTGCTGGGACTGAAGATAGAAGAACCATATTGTAAGGGTGAAGCAGAAGGTGAAGGTGCTGGGGCCAGTGCGAAGTGGCCCAGGGAATTGTAGCAGTATAGTGACTGGGTAAAGGGATGCAGCGGGTGGCTGCTATTGATAGGGCTGGGATCACAGAATCATAGAATATCAGGGTTGGAAGGGACCTCAGGAGGTCATCTAGTCCAACCCCCTGCTCAAAGCAGGACCAATCCCCAATTTTTGCCCCAGATCCCTAAATGGCCCCCTCAAGGATTGAACTCACAACCCTGGGTTTAGCAGGCCAATGCTCAAACCACTGAGCTATCCCTCCCAGTGGGCAGGCCCAGGTCCTCTGCACTGTCCACAGGTGGAGTGGCCTTAATCCCAGAGAGGGGAGTTGAACCAGGCCCTGGAGAGGGGATTGGAGACCCCTGAATTGGGTTAGTGATATTGAACTGTTTGGACTCTGATATGCCCCTGGAAGAGGACCTGAATTTCTTAGTAACCTAGCTGGGGCCAGAAGGGCCAGGAGAGGGTGAAACCATTGCCTCCAGGGTGGAAACTCGGGGGTACAGCTCAATATGAGGGCCAGACTATAAATATTGTGAGACTGCTTAAAGACTGAGTGGCCTTGTGATAGGCCTCTGTTGGACTGTCTACCCTGGAAGGGATCTGCTTTGTTTGTGTTTCACTTGTGTTTGTTTGTGTGTGACTTGACCGGAGGGCTGAGTCACTGAAACCACCTGAGAAACCACCACCAGGGATCACCCCAGGTTGAGAGAGGTGCAGATGCACACCCAGCCAAGGTGCGCTCATGAGAGGTGAGTGCCACCCTGGTACAAAAACCTAACAAAATTATATGAATGAGCAGAATGGTGGTGGATGCAATTCAATGTAATGTATGGAACAATCTGAAGGATTTATACACACAGATGGGCCCTAGAATAAAGGTAAGAAGTCAGGTAAAAGATGAGCTTCTTGGGATTTGAAAGCTCAATGCATACATCTACCCAGTGCATCCTTCACCTTCTGCTTCACCCTGCTTTAATGATCTGAAAAGTTGGGGGATTAGCAGTGTGTGTGTGTGGGGGCGGGGGGGGGGGGGACTTGCAGTTGGCACAACATTATTTAGGTTAATCATGAGCAGACTGGACTGTAAGGAAATTCAGGGAGACTTGAACCAACTGGGAGAATGGGCAACACGGTAGCAGATGAGGTTCAATGTCAATAAATGCAAAGCAATGCACATTGGAGAGGGAAATGTAGAATCCTCATACACCTCACAGGGGTCTAAATTAACTGTATCAGCTCAGGAAAGAGACCTTGGCATTGCTGTTGTGAGCTAAATGGGGACCTCTGCTTTACGAGAAGCTGTGGTCAACAAAGCAAACACGATGTTAGGATGCATAAGGAATGGGAAGGAGAATAAAATAAGTAATACTATAATGGTTTCAGATAAATCAATGGAGCAGCCCCATATGGATACTTTGTGCAGTTCTGGTGCCCTGATCTCACACAGGAAAGAACAGAACTTGAGGGGTTCAGAGGATGGCAACAAGAATGATCACGGGCTGGAGAAACTCTAGTGAAGAGAATTTGAAACTCCTTAGAGAGGAGTCAGATAAGAGGGAACAAGATAAGTCTATAAAATTCTTACTGGATAATAGATTGGGAGCTTCTATTCTCCCTGTCTCATAACACAAGAGCAAGGGGACAGTCAATCACTCTGAAAGGTGCGAAATTCAAAATTGATAAAAGGCAATACTTTGTCACACAACGTGTGATTAAACTGTAAACCTCACCACAAAATATCATTGAGGTCAAGAACCCAGCAAGATTCCAAGGGGCTATTATCTGTAGTTAGTGAATAAAACTGATTGTTTCTGGTTACCATGTCCTTTGAGATTCTAAAAGCTCATCCTCTCACACTGAGGGCTTGTCGACTCTTGAAATGCTGCAGCTGCAGCTCTATAGCACTTTGGTGTGGACACTACCTACACCATCTTGAGAGGTTCTCTTGTTGGCATTGAGAGGTGGTAGCTAGGTTGATGGAAGAATTCTTCCATCGATCTAGTGCTATCTACACCAGGAGTTAGGTTGGCTTAACTACATCGTTCAGGTGTGGATATTTCACATCCCTGAGTGATCTAACGTTTTATCTTAGACTAGCCCTTAGTTTTTATTCATAGATTGGAAGAGGAAAAAGCATGAAAGCTTCTTCTCAATCCCAAATTGTCTTAACTTTGAGTGAACTAGTCATTGAACTGAATAAACTGAAATGAAGAAAATCTTTCTGCACCTACAGAAGAGGCTAATGCTTTCAAAAGCTGGCTTAGCACATCAGCAAACTGTTTCCAGGTGTGTAGCCAGCGACTTTCACCAGTTATGTGGCTTGACTTTCTTTAAAAATGACAGCAAGCATGGACTGCTTAATATTATTTTTTATATTAATTTAATTGATAATAGTTTAGACCTTAACATAAATTGTCAATTTCAAATTTATTTTTAAATAGACTATTTTAAAAAAACTGGATTTTTTTTTAGATTAAATACACTTTTAATTAAAAAAAATCAATGTGTTTTAACCACACTGGGTGTAGGTGAAGTTGACCAAATCAAGTGTTGGGTTACTGCAGGTCTTGGGAGCATAGTAGCTGCTTACTTCGAAGGAAGATTTAATGAGTTAGGTAATCAGGAGGCCGAGAAGTTCTCGACTATCTTCCTGCTGCTGGGAAAGGCCCAGGTCAGAATCACATGCGGTGCCTGTAAGGATCTGGAGATCTTCTGGGACTTCTTCATGCTTGAAGAATTTGCATTCTGTGATCTGGAGAAAGGTCATGTGTGTGATCAAGAGGCCATCAGGTTCTCATCTACTCAAGCTGTGTTGTGTTCTGGGATTGTGCATGGGTGTTCCAGGTTACCACCGCTGTTCAAGACTCAGAATGGCATTACCAGATGTGCCTTTGGATACTATGGTAGAGGAGAGGAGGGATCTCTTGGCCTCGTCTGTAATTGTGGCACAGCACAAGAGGAACTCCTCACACACTATTCTCTCACATGGTTAGTAGTGTTGCTGCCACCAGTATTTGAGTTTCTGTACTTCTTGTTTCCACTGACAGAGGCTGTTGAACCCAGGTGATGTGCAGGTCTGGTGGGGACCTGTTGCTGCCAATGGCTGAGGACATGTGTAAGGTGGGGTGAGCCTGAAATGAACAGGAATTCAATGGAGCAAGCCAGAATAAAGCCCACAATCTCAGTAATGTAAGCTAGTTAAGGGGGCTTGATAGATACATGGCATAGATGGTTTGGTCTGATCCATCATTGATCAGTATCAGTTTGAGTTCCTGGCTCCAGTTAGTCTCTGGCTGCTGTTGTCTGAAAAGTGGCCTGCTGGTGGTTTTTACTGTGTGTGTTTATGTTCAGGTGTCATGGGTTGTGCTGTGTTGCCAGACTGCTGGGTTTTAAAGAAATGCACTGTCCAGGACACCACTTTTGCTGGAAGCCTATCCTATTAGCGGGCAAAGACACTGCTTCACTCCAGGGCAACTTCCTGTTCCTCTGAGCGGCAGAGAAAATCAGCACAAACAGGATCATCACTGATATAGAACTGTAGAATCATTTGGCTGGGAAGGGGCCTCTCATGGGTGACACAATTCATCCCCCCACATCTACACAGGACTGAGGCCATTATTCCTAAGACATCCCTGAGACATGTGTATCCTGTCAATCTGGAACAGCTCCCAAGTTTCCACATCCTCACTGCCAGCTCCTTCAGTACCTAAACTGTTCCGACACCCATTACATCTGTTTGCATTCTGTATCTGATACCAAAGGGCTCTTCAATACAACCTACAAAGCCCCTGGCAGGGAGCTGTTGCCAGCTATCTTCTAACTGGAAGTAAGATGCAAATATTTAACAGTGAGGGTAATTCACCATTGGAACACCTTATCTGGGCGGGGTGGGAGGGGGAGTGCAGGGTGGATTCTCCATCACTGGAAATCTTTAAATCAAGATTAGATGTGTTTCAAAAGATATATGCTAGTTCAACCAGGAGTCATTGGGTTGGAATCCCTGGGGATGTTCTGTAGCCTGTGTGATTTAGGAGCACAGACTGGCTGGTCACATAGGTCCCTTATGGCCTTGAAATCTATGAACAAACCCACAGTAACTTCATCTGCACATGAACCAATGACCATGAACTCCCCTTTCTGCACTTCCGGGCAGTTATCTCACTTAGCCTAGCTTTCCTCTCATCCAGACTGAGCGTACTCTTGTTTCTTCATCCTTCCTCACAACTTTTGTTTTTACAAACTTTTTATCTTTTATGCTTTTGTTATGCGTACTCTCTCTGTCTGTCTTCTTAAAAAGAGATGCCCCGCACTGCATGTAAGGCTTCAGCTCAGGTGTGACTGGATGGATGGTGAGGAGGACTCATTACTAGCATGCTCTTACATTGCAGTTCGGTCACTGGCAGCAGGGTCTTAGGTAAACCTGACCTTCTGTGTCACACTGCAGCAGCGTGGAAGATACTGTTTCACCACGACTGCAGACTGCAAGCAGGGGGCATACTTCTTAAGTTTGTTTGAGTCAAGCTGCCCACTGAGAAGATACTATGATACAACGGCACATCCCACATATAAAGGGAGGGAGCTACCACCAGAGATGGCTTGGGTTGGGTGTGACATAGTTGGGTCATCCCCGTATTGCTTCTGTCTATACCAGTTAGTTTAGGGTTTTAACTGGTAAGGGTTTAGTTCCTTTGTATTAAGTGGCCAGCAGCACTTACCCTGGCCTGCCCATGGTCAACGATGCAGTAGACCCATCCTGGGGCAGTTCAGACCCCACCCCATTGAAAATGGAGCTGCTTAGTTTCACTTGGCAAACTTCATGCGCACTAGGGAAGTGAACCTAACCTGCCCCCACCACCCATTTCTCTCGGGGAGTTTGTGCTGGGGCCCAGTGATTTTACTGGGAAAGCAAGTGCTGAGCAGCTCGTTGTCTAAGTCAGCTCTAGCAATGCCCATGAATTCTCACTTCCTTCTCTAGTCCAGCAATGCAGGCTTCTGTCCATCCCACTTCACTGCCCGGTCTGTTCCCTCTGTCCCCAGACCATCACTCTGCCTGGAACTCCCTATCTGTCTGCACCCCAGAAACTCTCCTCCCTCCAGCCCCTTCCCCCTCTGAGAGTTCATCACAAAGTATAACTGAGGCCAAGAGCTTAGTAGGATTCAAAACAGGTTGGATCTTTCTCTGGGTAATGAGGACATTTGCAGCTACAGTGGAGAGGTTCAAACAGCATATCAGGGCATGAGCCAACCCCCAAGTGAAAGGGTGGGAAGCAACTTGGTTATTCCTCTGAAGCCTCTGGTGCTGACCCCTGTTGGAAATAGGTACTGGGTTGCCTGGCCCTGGAGTGTCCCAGCCTGGCAATCCCTATCTTAGTGCTTTCTAGATACCCACAGGCTTAAACAGGTAACATCCCTAGCCTTTGTGATGCACCTGCTCTCCATGCATTGTTGTCAGACTCACAGCAAAGAGGTCTTCCCTTCCTGGGCTAAATTGCCAAGCGCTGCCTCTCCTGCTTCCTCTATTACAAGCCATCTATCAACTGTGGTGTTCCAGAGGGCCACAGCCAGTGGAGAGGACACTGTGGAAAAAAGCTCAAGGTACAAAACAACCAGCTCACCAGCCTTGACCTCTCCAGTGCCACCAGAGTACTGAGAAGCTCTGCTAAGGCCTCCTCCATGGTGCAGTTGTACTGCACCATCAAACACACCCATCCCCTGTTTGGGCTTGGGCCCTAGTCAAGCCCACTCAGGTCTATCCAGCTGAGGGCAGGGAACTTGCTGCAGCTATACATATAACTGCTGCTCAGAGGTTGGCCCCGTGGGACCTCAGGGATGTTGGGCCCCAGTTGTGTGGCTGGCTCAGGACTGGGATGGCTCCCTGCCAAGGGAGGGGCTGCACTGAGCAGACACATAGTGACTAGACAGGGTGTTGGCGTGCGGGGGAGCACAGCCTAGTTCTGGGGAAGTTTTAGTGCAAGATGCGAGCAGGGGTCACTCACACACATCCTCTGTTGCGTGGGCAGGGAGTGCACACTGCATAATCCAGCTCAGCCAATGCATTCAGCCATTACAAGCAATCAGTGATCAGGTGGCATCAGGCTGAGGGGCCAGAGGCAAAGCCAGAGGCGCTTACGCTTCAGCGCTGAGCAGAACACTGGCTGCCATCCCCTGTTTCCATAAATACATAACACCTCTCCGACGAGGCCACAGCCATCGGCTAATCAGCTTGTGCCTTGCCCAAGCAAAGCATGACACTGGCTTGCTAATGAGGAGCAGCAGAGTCCTGCACCTCTGTTCCCAGAGCCACACAGAGGGAAAGGAAGGAGCACTCGGGGATCAGCAGAGAGAAAACCCTCCACTTATGGGAAATGTCCTCAGTGCAAGGACTAGGGCAACTACCCTGAGCTGGAAAGGCAGCTGCTCCTGTATAATACAGGCTCCCATCTGCACTCTGGCACCAGCATACATCTGGGAGTTGCGGGGGAGGCGCAGGTGGGTGAGGCACTAACCCTGGCGTGGGGCAGGAGCCCTCAGGCTGTACTCGGGACACTTGCTCCCTTTTAGCAGACACTGCTGCCTGTGTTCTGTACCTGCTGGGCTCAAAGAGGATGCAGATCACAGGATAAATACATGCTCTCCTCCTCTAAGATACAGCCACCTCTGGGATGCAGTGCAGCAGCGACATCAGTTACCAGTGCACCATGGCTTCAGCTGGGAAGGGAACCAGAGCACTGTATTCACACAGATATAGCGCGGGGACGTACGGCGGGAGAAAGCAACATCCCAAAGTGGCATTTGGCCAGGATGCTGGAGCTAACACCCCTGCCCTGGTGAAAAGTGCTGTGGGATCTCTGACCTTAAGCATGTCTCTTAGGACAGGCAGCAGCCCCTAGTGCAATGCTGAAGCATCGGTTAACTACTCACTGGGAATGGTGCCCATCAACACTATTTCCTGCAATTCTTGGCTTTTCCCTGGAGGTCTTCCAGGCATGTGCTGACCAGAACTGGCCAAGGTTGGGCTGTGAGAGCAGGCTGGTGTGGCACCGAGAGGAATATTCTCAGAGTCCTGCTTGCTAGCTTTCCCTGGGACACTGCATGGGGCCCTCCCACCTGAGGTATTGCCCTGCCAAACCCCACAGTATTTTCTCAGAAGAAATTCAACTTTTTACTTTTAATTTTCCCATCACCTTTTCTATGATTCTTCTTACTCCTTTCTGCACCTCTTACTGCAAGCCACTGGTCCGAGCACTGTCCAAGCTGTTAGCTCCGGGTTGCTGATTCATTAGAATCTCATCCTCCCTTTAATGGATTTGGAAGGGTGATAGTTAAAACTCTTGCCTTCACTCCTTGATATGGCAAGACTGGCGCTGTGTGTCTTTCACGTGGCTGCAGCATAGGGCAATGCTAATAGCGATGCTGTATATCATACCGAGTACATATGCTATATATCATACTGAGTACACATGCTATATATCGTACCAAGTACACATACCGAGTACACATACTATATATCGTACCGAGTACACATGCTATATATCGTACCAAGTACACATACTGAGTACACATGCTATATATCGTACCGAGTACACATGCTATATATCGTACCAAGTACACATACCGAGTACACATGCTATATATCGTACCGAGTACATATGCTATATATCGTACCAAGTACACATGCCAAGTACACCTGCTATATATCGTATTGAGTTGACACAGGTGCTGAGTTGACTCCTGAGGACGTTTGTCACTGGCTGACCGTGTCTTTCCAAGAAGCAATAACGTCATCATTAGCAATTATTCATCTGCTTCAAACTTTGGGCTCAGACTGAATAAAAAGGCAGGTGCCTTTGGCTAGACTCTTCAGTTCATTGTGGCACTCTAGGGTTGCAATGCAGGCAGCTATTCATGTTGTGTCACTGGAGAGGCCTCCAAGCAGCTGGAGCGTACCAGCAGCCCTGGCCCTTACTGCGTGAGCTATCTGAACCTCTTTTGCTTTGCAAATCTGGGTTTCCCATTTCATGCCAAGGCAGAAATAGTGCAAGAGCTTACCTCTGAATACTCTACAGTTCTGCTCCTCAGCCTGGCTAGATGTGGGCTGTTTCCCCTGAATGGGCCTGGAATATAAGGCAACAAACCTCTGTCAGAGCTCAGTGTTTCTGGTGGGACTGGCTGTCAGGAATGGGGGAAGATTCAGGCCAGGGCTTATCAGGCCAGATCCTCAGCTAGCATATATGAATGCAGATCTATTGCCTTGAATGGAGCAAGGCTGACTGACACTGCCTGAGAACTACAGCATAGATGTCAAAAGCCCAGACACCAGAGTGCAGTATGGAGTGACCTATAGCAGGGGGGCCTGGAATCTCACTTCTGCTCAGTCCAGCGGCCACAATGCTTGGAAGGTCTCACAAGAGCTTCTGGGATATGCAGAGCAGTGAGACATCTGGCCTCTCAAGCCATCTCTGGCACTGCCGTTAGAGTTAATTAGTCTCCTGGGCCACTTGACATTTTACTCAGCAGCAACAGTCAAATGGATCGGGGGTTATTCCTCATAAGCAGACAAGGCACTTTAAAGACAAGCCAGTCCAGCCATTTTCCAAGCCCAGACTGTTCCACGGGCTATAGGGAAAGGGAGCTTTGGAAACATGCATGGGACTGAAAAGGGCAAAATCCAAAAACTGGGGGGTGGGGTTTCATTTTTTTGACAAAAAGTTAATTTCCCACAGAAAGGAGAAACCTATTTTAAAAAAATCATTTAATCCAGAGCCCAATTTTCTGTTGGAAAAAATTTTGACAGAATTTTCAACCAGCCCTAGTTCCAATGGTTAATGACGCTCACCGTTAAAAATATGCACCTCGTTTCTAGTCCAGATTTGTCTAGCTTCAGCTGGCAGCTATTGGGTCTTGTTACACCTAAGTCTGCTGTATTAAAGCATCCCCCGCTCTCAGAAATCTCCTCCTGATAAACGGCGATGAAGTCACCTCTTAGTCTCTTGAGTCTAAATCGTCTGAGTGTCTTCAGTCTTCCACTGTGTGGCAGGATTTCCAGCTCTTGAATCCTTCTAAAAAAGAAAAGGAGTACTCGTGGCACCTTAGAGACTAACCAATTTATCTGAGCATGAGCTTTCGTGAGCTACAGCTCACTTCATCGGATGCATCGGATGAAGTGAGCTGTAGCTCACGAAAGCTTATGCTCAAATAAATTGGTTAGTCTCTAAGGTGCCACTAGTACTTCTTTTCTTTTTGCGAATACAGACTAACACGGTTGCTACTCTGAAACCTGAATCCTTCTATTAACTCTTTTCTGAATCCTTTCTTTTCTGAAGAGTGGACACATGGTAATGGCCTCACCATGCTGTATACAGTGGTAATAACACCTCCCTACTACTGCTGGATATTCCTCTGCTTGAATGTCCAAGTATCCATTATCGCCATAGCTGTCATATGGCTCTGGGAGCTCATGTTCAGCTGGTTTCCACCATGGCTCTTCTCAGAGTCGCTGCTTCCCAGGATACATTCTCCCATCCTGGAAGTGTGACCTGCATTCTTTATTCCGAGACGTGTGACTTTGCACTGACATGTATTTAACATGCATGTTGGTTAAATGAGCTCACCTTAACAAGCAATCCAGACAGCTCTGTCGAACTGCCCTATCCCCATCATTATTCCCACTTCTCCACTTTGTGTCATATGCAAGGTTTACCAGGAGTGATTGTACAATTTCTTCCAGATGGTTGGTAAAGATGTTGAATAGCGCTGTGGCTGGGGGCCTGCCCTAATGAGCCAGAAGCACACTAATTATTTAGCCCTTGACAGCTAAAAATGTGCTGGGTGCCATCCAGATACCTGGTGCTCACAGGCTGACTAACACATGATGCAACAAAGTGGGGACTGCTCAGCAGGGTAGAGCTGCGGGAGAAAGATGGACGCAGCACCAGCGTCCCTGGTCACTCAGCAAAGGCACCTGCCTGGTGGGGGGAGGGGCTGGGTTTACAGCCTACATTATATCTGTACAGCAGCTGTGGCCTGGATGGCTTCCCTCCTCCAGGCAGCATGTACAGGGGGGCCTGGAGGAGCCTGGTGAGCTGGTTTGGGGTGAGCATTCCTTGCCCAGGAGGCTGCGTGGGAAAGGTGTGATTGGTTGGGAGAGAAGCAGACGGATGGAGCATCAAAGCTAGCACCATGAGCGGGGTGGGTGGGGCAGCAAAGTGGGGCACTAGGCCACAGGCAGTATATCACAGGGCCTGAAGGCAAGGAGGAGAAGCTGCCTTCAATGAGGGGGAGCCAATGGAAGGATTCCCACTGGGGGGTGATGTAGCCAGACTAGCAGGTCAGGTAAATGGTTTTGGGGATTGCCTTTGCTATGGGCTGCAGGCCGATGGGGGTGAGGGGAAGCCGGAGAGGAGGCAGCTCTCTGGAGCAGGAACCATCTCATTCTGTTTGTCCAGCACCTGGTGCAGCAGGTCCATGGCTGCCGCGATACACCCAGTGAATAAGGGTTGTGATAGTTGGGGAGAGAAGGTGAGGGCCTGTGAAGGCCGAGGTGCTGTGCAGGATCTGGACACAGCCTGGATGTGAGGAAGGTGGGAGAGGGAGAAGTCCACCCCTTGGCCTGACCATGGCTACTCCAGTTTACAGCAGGCGAGATGGGAACCAGACCCTCAGGCCATGCTGGGAGTGTGGGCTGAGAGTCAAACCCTGCATCTGGCTTTTACTCACTGGAAACTCCAGTGCTGGCTTGTTTGGGGCACATCTGCCATTGCAGTCAATGGCCAGGTGTGCCCTGGGCCCCAGGATCTCAAGGCAATGCCTGTTCATAGCACTCACTCATGCTGCAAGGGCAGGGCTCCGCAGGGTGGGCAGGGTAAAGGACATTGGGGTCTGGGACAGACTCTTCAGGAGGTGACTGACTAGTAAAGGGCTCCTCCACAGAGGGCCATCTGAGGAAGGGGCATGTGGGAGAGATTTCCCATGAGGTGACCATATGGGGGAGGGAGCTGTTTGCACTATCTTGGGTAACGCATGCCTGAGAAGCTGGTGAACCAGTCTGGGGGGTTCTAGGCATTGCAGGGGGAGTAGCTGTTGGGAGGAAGGAGACTTGGGAAGCAGAGAGGGGGCTAGCTGGAGGGGGGGAGCACCCCAGGAGGGGGCAGATGGTGAGGGGGAGGCATCCTGGCACTGGTATCTGACATGCCAGGCTCCCCATTGGGAGGGTCTAAAACTTCATAAAGGCACTCCTGCCCTGCCTGCTGCAGAGCAGAATAATGGGCAAGGTCACTGGGGATCAAATTCTTGGGAATTTAGTTGTGTGCAGCTTCCCCGTTCCGACTGGCTGGACGCGACCAAGCACCGGGTAATTGACTCTTCTCTGTGTGACAGAATTTCTCTCCTGAGGATCCATGGCATTTAATGAAGGAATCGCAGCTTAATGTCATCCAGCTGACTGCACAGGCCACCCAGCCCTCATTTCAGTCTCTGGATTGCAAGGGGTGTTCTCCAACCGAAGCAGGAACAGCGTCCCGTGCAAATTAAACCCTGCTGACTGAGGAGCAGAGTGTGTGGAGAGAGCACTGGGCGAGGCTGAGAATGGGATGTGTGCTAATGTCCTTTCTCTCGGGTCTCCTTCCTGCACGGGCACCGCAACAAGGCCCCCCCATGTTGGGAAGCACTTAGCCAGGCTGCAAAGGGCGCCTGGAGCCAGAGGATGCTGAGAACTCAGGGCACTGCCCATCTTGGAACACTTTCCCCCAGCACTGAGATGCCACCTTGGGCCACGGCTATGCTACACAGACTATATGGGCATAGCTACAGCACCGTAGCTATGCTGGCATAACCCCATATTGTAGATGCCACCTACAGCGACAGAAGAGGTTTGTTTGTTGCTGTAGGAATGCCACCTCCCCAGGCAATAGTAGCTAGGTTGACAGAAGCATTCTCCAGTGACCCAGCTGTCTCTACACTGGAGGTTAGGTTGGCTTACCTACAGCGCCTGGTGGAGGGGGGATTTTTCAGCCCTTCTGCCTCCCCGAGTGCCCTAGCTATATCCACCTAAGTTTTAAGTGTAGACTAGGCCTTAAATTGGGTGCTCATGGAAATCCTGCAGACCAGGCCAACCCAGAGGGGAGAGCCCAGCTTTGTACCCCATTAGGATACTGTCATTAGAGCTCCATGGCAGCAGGTCTGTGATTCTCAGATAATAGACATTTTCACTCTAAGCTGCTGTTTCCAGGCTGTTCTCAGTTCTTCTGAAATGCTGGTGACTTACAGCTTCCTTGTGAGGAAGAGCAAGCTGCTTCTCATGCTCCATGGAACATCTCTGCTGCTTTCCTGACCCTGCTCTCACACAGCCGCATCCATGACAGGAAGGGACCTAGCAGAGGTGTGTGCATGGCCTGCAGAAGGAGAAGGACATGACTCATCGGGCTCTGGTAATGGAAGAACAAGGGGCAGCGGATTGAAATGTGAGGGGAAAAGTACTTTTTCCCCTTAAAACATAATTAACGCGTGGAACCCACTGCCGCGAGATGACCTCAGGGCCAAGGGCTTAGTGGGGTTCAAAAATCTTGTAGGCACTTCTGTGGATAATGAGAACTAGTATGGCTGCAACAGAGGGGATCGACATATATGAGAACCGGAGAGCTGTTCGCTCCAGGGCATGAACCACCCCTCCCTGGTGAGGGTGGGGAGACACTGCCCTAGTTGGCAGGTTGTATCAGAACCTTAGGGGGGTCCTGCCCTTCCTTTGCAACGTCAGGTCCTGGCCACCATCAGTGCCAGGAGACTGAGCCGGATGGCCCCTGGTCTGACCCAGCTTGGTGTTTCCCAGGATTGTCCCCTGTAATGGGAGCGTTGCTGCCCTTGAAAAATGCCAGTGGAGAAGGCAAGTTCGTAAGGAGTGAAGCAGACCCCATGCATGTGACAGAGCCCTGCTCTCCCCTCCCCTGCCCTGCACACACATGCCTATGCTGACTGTGCTGTGTGACCCCCCACTGAAGTCATGGAGATTGGGTACAGCAGGAAGCATACAATATTAGCCAGCACCTGGGCTGGAATGATACCTCACCACCTGGACTCTCGGGGTTGCTGCATGGTGTGCAGCAGGAAGCACGAGGTGCTTGGCTCCAGTGTGAGTGCAAGGAAGGCTAGATACCATGGTGACAGGTGTCTTCGAAAAACGGGGCTGGACAGTTTTGTGCAACTCCATCTTTGACATTTTGAGAAAATTAGTGAATGAACAAACTTGAACATTTGTAAATAATTGATATGACCCATCAATTTAGGCCAGAGCTACATTAGAAACTTTTGCCAGTACAGTAATGTCAGGGAGGCGGAGTTCTTACAGTCTTCCTGTACTGGCAAAAGGAAGATGATGCTAGTGTTGGAGTGTACCAGAGAGTTTTATGGACAAGTGGTGGTTGTTGAAATTGTTATGGAAATCTATGAGGGAGTTTAAGTCACCTGTCCAGAGGATGAAAATGTCTCTGATGGTTTTGTGGAGCATTTGTCCAAAAATTCTTCTTCGAGGTGACCTATGAAGATAGTGGCATATTGGGGACGCCACAATCAGCTGCAGCAATGGAACCCTATAGACAGCTATGTACAAGAAACTCGTGGCTTTCCGCTCCTAACCACCCCAAACACACCAAGAAATCTGTGATCTACAGCCAGGCATTCAGATACCACAGAATACATTCCGAGGAAAAAGTCCAGGATATAAACCTTAACACACTCAAAACTGCCTTCATCAAACAAGGACACCCCACCAGAGAAGTAGATGGCATCATGGAAGGGCCACCCCAATACCCAGAGAGAATCTGCTTCAATACAGAAATAAAAACCCCTCCAATTGCACACCCCTAGTTGTCACCTACCAGCCCACACTGGAACGCATATGGGGTTTCATCAAACAACTACAACCCATACTGGATGGTGACCCCATCCTGAAGGAAACCTTTTCTGAACCCCCTCTTCTGGCCTTCAAACAACTCCCTCTGCCCACCCCCAAGATTTCCACAGACCAGGACATGGCAACTCAAAGCAGCACCAGACACTGCCAGAAAAACAGATGCAAAATCTGCAGACATATCTCCACTGCTACAATGATCAACACCCCCCACAATGCATCGTTCAAGATCCATGAGTCCTACACATGCCTATCACAACGTGTGGTGTACCTCACTCACCCAGTGCACTAAATGCCCCAATAACAACTATGTGGGTGAAACCAGACCATCCTTATACTCTCGAGTGAACTCCACACAGGAAAATCATAAAAGACAAACACACCCTGTCACCTGTGGGTGAACACTTTTCACAGAGCGATCACTCTGTATCTGACTGATTAGTCCTCATTCTCAAAGGAAACCTGCACAACACTTTCAAAAGACGAGCCTGGGAGCTTAAATTCACAACTCTGCTAGATGCTAACAATCACGGTCTTAATAAAGACACTGGATTTGTGGCGTATTATAACAATCTGTAACCCACTAACCCCCTTTTTGTCCTATGACTGCAGGGGTGTTAACAGGTCACTTCATCTGGAATGGTCCCTTAGCCTATGTACTATCAATTTGACCTTGCATTTAGCTGTGCCACTCTGAGTACCTTTCCCAGACCTGAAGAAGAGCTGTGTAACTCAAAAGCTTGTCTCTCTCACCAACAGAGAGAGACGTTCTTTAAAGTGAGTAGGTGGGTGAGCTAATATCTTTTACTGGACCATCTGTATTAGTGTCATCTAGTGACTCCCAGTAATGTTATGTGTGTGACATTATCCTTGTGCCCAGACTGTCTTTACTCAGGGCAAGTCTACACTTAAAATGCTACATTGGAGCTGCACCGCTGTAGGGCTTAAGTGAAGATGCTCCTTCGCCGAGGGGAGAGCTTCTCCCATCGGTGTAGTTAGTCCACCTCTGCGAGAGGCGATAGCTCTGTCCACGGGAGAAGCTCTCCTGTTGACGTAGCCCTACATTGGGGGTTAGGTTGGTATAACTGCATTCCTCAGGGATGTCCATTTCTAGTCCTAGTTCTTGCAATCGCTTACCATAAGCAAGCATGGTTGATACCTTTGACTGTAGATTTGTAGGTTTCAGGGCCCAAAGGGACCATTCTGACCAGCCAATCTGAGTTTCTGCATAACACAGACCAGAGAACCTCTCCCAGGGACTCCTGCATCAAGCCCATAACTTCTGTTTGTGCTAAGATGGATCTTTTAGAAAGAGACCTTCAATCCTGATTTAAAGATTTCACGTGAGTGAGACTCCCCATGACCTTAGACGAGCTGTCCCAATGGTTAATTATTTCTACTTCATTTTGATCTGAATTTGCCTAGCTTTAGCCCATGTCTACACTACGGGAGTTATAGTGATGTAGCTATGGGGCTGTAGCAATGCAGCATAACCCCATAATGGAGACGCAGCCTACAGTGATGGAAGGCATTTTCCCATCACTGGAGGAATTCCATCTCCCTGAGTGATGATAGCTAGGACAGCAGAAGAACTCTTCTGTGGATTCAGCTGTGTACACGCTGGGGTGGACAGGGGTCGGGGTGCTGATTTTTCACACCCCTCAGCATCGTAACTATGTCAACCTAAGTTCTAAGTGTAGACCAGGCCTCAGCTTCCAGCCACTGGGTCTTGTTCTGCCATAGTCTTCAAAATTAAAGAGTCTTCTGTCATACTCCTCTGGGCTAGGCTCCAGCGTAAGAGTCGGGACCAGACCAAAACTGGCTCTTTAGACAAAGAGTCTTGTATGGTCTTGACGCCTTTCTCCTAGGCCTCAGGCCACAGCATCCTTTTTCGTAAGGTCAGTTATGGAGACCAGAATGTCACTAGACATTACAAACCTCCGGTAATAATTAGCCAGACCCATAAAGGCTTGGACCTGTTTCTTGGTTCGTGGGGCAGGCCAATTCCAAATGGCTTCTACCTTGAAGGCTCAGGGCAAACAAACCCACTGCCCACCCTGCGTCCTACACAAGGTACCTCTGCAGCCCCTATCTTGCATTTAGACACTTGGGCCGTGAACTTGGCTGCTTTAAGCATCTGCAATACAATTCCCACATGGTCAGCTGGTTTACCCAGGGTGTGGGGTAAGGGTCAGGCTCAGTGTCACTAGGGCCTCCGGGCCAGTGTGGAGGCCACAGGAACCCCCATTGTGAGTCACTGTGACCCTGCAGTAGCGGTCCCCAGAGCCAAGTAATTGACTGGAGAGAGAAGACTGATTCCAGCACACTTCTTCTTAGATCAGCGTCTTCTGTGGCACATAATTTGCCTTCAAAGGGCTCCCTGACACCAGTGGTTTGAGTGTGGTCCAGCGAGTCCAGCCGCTCTGGGGGATAACTCCAAGGAGGGTGCTGGGGAGTGAGGCACATACATCTCTAAGAAATGACCCCAGAGTGTCTTCTCTGAGGTGCAGAAGATTCTACATGTGCAGGATTAATTACATTAGGGAACTGAGCCTGAGGAGAGCTGAGAGCTCTCAGCAGTCTTGCAGGGCACTCAGCAATTCACATGATCAGGCCCCTGCTCGCTCATTGGCTATCATGCGGACCCACTTCCGCTCTCATTGGCTGTCATGCAGACTCCCGCTCCCCATTCCTTCCTATTGGCTGTCACACATTCCTACCTCCTCTCCCATTGGCTGTCCAGTGACATCCTTTTGGCAATCATTGGATCTGTGCATGGGGGCTAAGGGGGCTGGGAGGATATTTCAGGTAAGTTTAGCATCTTTTAATGCAGCCAGGCACCGGTGATCAGCCAGTGCTCCATGGGCCACTGTGCAGGAGCTAGCACTGGCTGGCCTAATTCAGTGCTACGCTCTGCAACCAACCACCTGGAGCAGCCAAAGAAGGGAACATGTTTAAAGGGCTGGGGAGAGATTGAACGGTAGGGCAATAACATGGGGCTTGTCTGGGGCCAAAACAGCCCCGGATGTGAACTTCCCTGAATTTGGGGGGTTGCAGTTTGTGCGCTGAGTCCCCCTCTCTGCAGAGTGTCGCATGCTCTCAGAGATTTAACAGCCTGCACCTCTTCTCTTTACAGAGCAGCAGCACTGGGAAGCAAAAGGACAGAATCCCACGCCCCCACTCGCCGAGATGAGAGGCAGATGTTACAATCCAGGGATGTGGCAGGAAGCTGCAGGACCCTGGTGGAGCTGGCATGCAGAGGGCAGGCCTGCCCCAAAGGCTGTAAGGTGGGTGGAGAGAAGGTCCGGGCCGTCACAGAAGCAGGCCTGGATTCCTGCCTTTAATGGTAGCTGGCTGCTCTGACAGCATGGCCACCTGCAGGTGGCAGCAGCCAAGAAGGTGTGTGATGATTTGGTCGGCGTGGGCATGTGCTCCTTCAGGAAGTGTGTTCCTTCCCACCCCATAAGTCCAGTGCCTTTGCAATGTGAGCAGCACAGGACTGGCTGCAACAACTGTGATGGCCAGGGAAATGGAGCCGGGAGGGGTGTCAGGGATTTTACATGCAGGCTCTGGCCTTATTACTCTGGCAGCGCCATTCAGTGCCCACCATGCTCAGGATGCTGCTTCCAGAAGACTGCGTGAGAGCCTGGACAGATGGAGGCAGGATGGGAGGAGAACCCACTGGTTGTTCCCAGCCTAGAAACATGCTCAGAAAACTGAAAATGAGGCTTGCGGCCGAACAGGCCCCATTATCCCAGTGCAATAAAGGGGGCCCCAGCCCGCCCCAACAGCCAGTGACGCTTGGCACCCACCATGGCTATGCAGCTCAGCAGGCTGGCTGTGGGGAATTGCTCTGGCCTTTCACAAAGGAGGAGTGGCCAGGGCCAAACCTGGTGGAGGCCAAGTAAACCACAACGTATGGTATAACTGCAGCAGGGGCTATGGATTGGCACCCACTCGTGCCAGTCTAGCTAGCGTGCATAATAAAAGGAGCACTGACAGGGTGGCACAGATGTCAGAGTGGGCTAGCAACCCACAAGGTCCCCAGCAGGCGTGTTCTCAGGCAGCTAGCCCGCCCTGGCATCCAGGCCGCCACACCTTCGCTGCTCTTAGTACCCGCACTACCTAGATTAAAGCTTGTGTGAGTGCACCTAGCCTTGCTACAGTGACATGTCCATTTGCAGTGTAGCAATTCCTTTGCACTCTTCTCCAAGAGCAGGAACCATCTGGCAGTTTTCAGTTTTCTTTTGAAAAACACCTAGAAAATTCTTAATAAAAACTCTGTTGAAAGACACTTTGTTAAGGCTGCAAAGCCAAGCACTCAAATGTTAAGAAATGACAGTAATTGTGGCCCACAAACCTAATTCAGGCCCCTGGTGCCTGGCCATTATGCCCCAGCCTAACATGCCGGTTTTGCTCAGGACTCTGTCTCGTGCCGTGCACAGGACACACTATGCACTATTCTTTGTACCTTCAGCAGCCAGCAGATGGTCCAGTGAATCAGGGCTCAGTAGGGACTGAGGCTGCTGCCTGCAGGACTCCAGCCTCATTCACTGTGGAAATTGAAACGTGGGACTGAGGCAGGGCCACAAAGGACAAGAGAGGACAGTTTCCTGGTTAAGTCACTGGAGTGGGTGGGGACCCAGGAAACCTGGGTTCTGACTCTGCCACTGGTCTCTTCTGTGATTAAACCAATGACTTCAGAGGTGGCCACTAATTTCTATAGTGCCCAAATGAAGACACCTGGGGTCTGATTTTCAGAGATGCTGAACACTTAAGCCTGCAACTGAACTCACTGGGAGCCTCAGATGCCCAGCATCTCTAAGAAACCAGACTGTGAGGGTATGTTCACCTGCCATCAGACAGAGGAGTTAAGGTTGCTGGGTGGGCCAGTGAACTGCCGAGGCTGCACCTGGAGGAGGAGCCAGGGAGCAAGGAGGACTGAGTAAAGGGTGAAGCCAGGATCAAGTGGGGCTGGTAGAAATCCAGGTAGCTGAGGGCAGAAGGGGGCTGCATGGAGGAGGGCTGCAGTCCCTCTCTCTGAGGCTAGGGTGAGCAGGGGGTGTGGCCCGGGGGGAAGGGCATGCCCGCAGGAGGCATGAGAGAGGCAGTGTAGGAAGCAGTCCAGGGAAAGAGCAGCAAGGTTTGGGACAGTGCAGACCTCAGCCTCTGGTTACAGGGTCCCTGGGCTGGAATGCAGAGGGGGGTGGGGGGCTGAGTTCCGCATCCAGCCACTGGGGAAGTGGCACAGTCAGGGCAGTGCAATTGGAGACGGCCTGGGATGGTTCATCCTGCAGGGGAAGGAGGAAGCACACATAGTGACCTGGCTGGAGGGCCAAGTCACAACGAGGGGGTGTGCTGAGTCCCCAAGAGAGAGCGGACAGAAGGGGCTGCCAGACCAGGTGGAGCTAATCCCTGCAGCAGCCAGGAGGAGGTGCCCTAGCAGTGAGTGGGCCCCCTTATGCAGACCTAAGACTGGGCACCCAACATTAGTGGCACCTCTCAGAGCCTTGGTTCCCCGTCTGCCTTGGGGGTGGGCTGTGAGCAAGGCAGGTTGGGAATGTTCTGATGAAACACGTTTTCATTGGAAACTTCCGTGTCAAAACTGAACCTGTTCACAAGAAAGGGACCAGCTGCTGAATCTGCCCAATTTGACATGAAAGAGAAAACTCTGGAGCTTTATGGCCTGGCAAACAGGTTGGGGAGAGTGTGAAACGGCCACCCCATGAAACGCACAGGCTGTAATTAGAGAAATGTCATCCAGGTCCTGGGGGGTGGCCAGTGATACCCCTAAAGCCCTTTTGGAAGGAATTGCCCATAAAAACAATAAACATGGATCACAGAAGATGCTGTGCTTTCAGCAAGGGCTTTCTCTGCCTGGCATTTCATTCATTCAGCAGCTGCTATCTCCTGGCCACTCTCAGGACGTGGGGTTTGCGACCACAAATGTGCCGCGGCACTGCTACACCATGGCCTTGTGGGGCAGCTGTTGTGCAAAGGTCCTTATATACTGGAGTGTTATTAGCACACCTGCCTCTGGTGCAAGCACAACCCCTGCTGTTCTCGTGCAGGGTCCTCATACAGCTCTGCAGATGCCCCTCAGTCCCGACCCACAGCCCCCTGCTGTCCTAGCCCTGAGCTCCACACTAGGGTGACCAGATGTCCCAATTTTATAAGGACAGTCCCTATTTTGGGGTCTTTTTGTTATGTAGGCTTCTATTACCCCCCACCCCACCCGCTGTCCCGATTTTTCACACTGATCACCCTATTCCCCACACACAGCTCTGCTGGTGCGCCTCACTTCTGACCCCAGCCTAGGCAGGCCACTCTTCTATATTAAACTAGATAGCAAGGTCACACAGGTGGGGGTGGAGCAGCGCACTCTTCAAATGGTGCTCCTCCCCCACGTGGTGTGACCTCGCACACACACTGTCTGTGAGGCCACACCACATGGGAGGCACCATTTTTAAGACCTAGCACCACCTCAGGTGTGCTCCCCCATTCAACCAGCACTAGCTCCCCTCTGGTCCGCTATGAGATCCTCACTAGTGGTGTAGGAGTTGTCCCTTCTTCAGCTCCTGCCCTCTCTCCACGTCTGCCCCCTCTGGTCCGTATCTCCTCCCGCCCCTGTTTGCTGTCACTAAGGTCCACCCTGCCATGCTCTGAGAGGAGTTCTGGGGTACAGCTCATGTGAGAGACACTGTAAATATATAGGTGTCCTGAGACACCTGTAGAAAGGCCAGGTGCTTTCCGAATCCAGATCAGCCTCAGTCCCATCCTGGAGCAGCCAGTTCCACATCGTAGCTACTGTTCCTTTGTACTTATTACGAATGTGTGGCCTTTGCTACTGGCTTTCGTATTGTGAGGCAGACCTCACAGGCCATCCCAGATGTCCTCTTTCAAAGGACAGGATCTCAGACCCTTTCACCCTCCCTGCTCTAGCAGATCCCCCACCCCTCAGCTCTGCCTCTGCAGGAGGTCGCCACACTCTGTTTCCATCCCCAGGTCCGGTTCTGTTTCTGCTCTTCTCTAGGTAAGCTAGTGCATTAAAGAGAGGGGCATATCTAACAAGCCCTAACCAGAGCAATGCATCGTGATGGCAAAGGGCTGGGTGATAGGGAGGAGCTGGGCGGCAGCAGGGGTGGTTGGGGTCTGCTTTGTTCTGTCATGGCTTTGTAGTGCCCATTCCAATCCGAAGGTCACCAAGTGTCCCTCTCACTCAGGGCTACAGGAATCACCATCCTGGAACAGGGCAGCACCCTGCTTGCCCAGTCTTGTGCCTGGCCGTGCTCATTGCTAGCTATATCAGGGGAGCTGGAAGCTTAGCAAGCCCATAATGGTGTAACGGGGCAGAGAGGAAGTTTCCCCTGAACCCTTATCAGCCAGTGAGTGGCTTGTGCCCAGGACAGCAGGGTTATGGCCTTTTCCAAGTGTGTTTTCATCCTCTCTGATAGAACTCAAGATGGTCTTGATGCCCTTTGAAATGTCCAGTGCCCGTTTGAATCCTCAACTCTTGGCCACCATGTTCCCTAGTGGCTGTGGGTTCCACAGGCTAACTGTGTCATGGGAGAGTGGTTCCTTTGGCCAATGTTCTGCTACCTCTCGCTGTCCCCTCATTGGTGTGTGATTTCTGTGTTGCCTGGCAACGATGGCTGCCTACTGTCTGAGTGAAGGGCGGGGACTCGGGGCTGTCCATCTAGAACAAGGAGTCACGTATTTTCTAGGTATTAAGTTTTCATATTTTCATTTTAACTGAATTAATAATGTCTGCTGAGGGGTGCAGCATCGCATTGTCACTGATTGGCTGGAATGCCTGGCGTGTGACAGTCTCTCATCAGCTGATGGCTAGAATTCAGAGGGGGCGGGGAGTGTTGACAGTTGACTGGCTAGAATGGTGGCAGAGAGGTGTCTCTGTCTGGGAGAGTTTGAAGGTGGCCTTTTCATTCCCACTGCCACAGGGTGAGTGGCTGGCTTCACTGAGACATGGGGCAGGCGTCTCTTCCCTTCTTTGATGGGCCAGAACTGGCTTGTCCCTCTGCAGTGAATGTGGGACCAGAGCCTTTTCTTGAATTTGGGAGCTCTGCCCTTTAGGGTGTGTCTATGCAGCCCGCGACAACGAGCCACCCAGCCTGAGGCAGCAGACTCCAGCTAGTGCTAGCACTCAGAACTAGCTGTGTAGACGGTGTTTGAAGTTGTGGCTCGGGTTGGTGTTCAGGATCTGAAGCTAGAGAGCCTGCCTCCCAACACCACAGGCTGAGCCTCATCACTCCCATAAGGGAAGAACTATCATTGTTCCCATACTACCGAGGGGGAAACTGAGGCACAGGGAGGTTGAGTCACTTGCCCAAGATCATTCAGAGCTGAGAACGGAGTCCTGGGCTCCCTTTGCTCTGTCCTGTGTTTTCATCAACAGCCATCATGTGGAAGGTGACTGGGGCTAGCCTGCTGCTTGTCTGGATGGGGTATCTGGTGGGACTTTTATTTGCTGTCAGGGAGGTGGCACTGTACCTGGCACAGCACACACCTGCTGGCTTGGAGTGGCACAGATCCCACTGCTGCGGGGGCCGCAGCTACAGAACGTCCAGGCAGGGCAAGGCACAAAGTAGACTCTCCTACCTGACACTGGAGCGCACCCCCTACCCCCGAGAGACCTCATAGCAGCTGACCCCCGGCCCCGCCCTTTCAGCCAATGCCTCCACATTTGGCATCAGAATATCCCAAATGGAATTGCTTTGCCCAGCTGATCCCAGGTGCCACATGAGGGGAACAGACTGATGTCACAGATCTCGAACTGAGGCCTGTGTGTTCTCAGCCAGCTGTCACATCCCTGCCACCACCTGAGGTCTGTTGAAACGGGGTGGCCAAGGAGCTAGCAGAACTACAGCTTGCTATCTTTTTTTGTAATGAAATGACGAGTTTGATTAATAAAGATAATAGAGTTGATGTAATAAATTTAAGACTTTTGTAAGGCATTTAACTTGATACTGCACAACATTTTGATTAAAAATACTAGAAAGGTACAGAAGTCACATGGCCTATAATAAATGGATTAAAAGATGGCTAATTGATAGGTCTCAAAAATTAATTGTAAATGAAGAATTATCATGGAGTGGGTGTGTTTTCAGTGAGGTCCTGCAGGGGTCAGTTCTTGGCCTTACACTATTTAATATATTTATCAAAGACCTGAAAGATAACTCAAATAATCAGTGTGATGTGGTGTACCTGGGTCTTTGTGGCCCCCTGCTGGAGGCTCTATGGTCTTACCACACCCTGTCCCAGAAAGTAGCAGTGAAGATGAGTCCTCCAGGCCTGCCTAGAAAGGCTACACAGAAGCAGCCAATCAGAACACAGTAGGCTCAGATAAAAGGAGCTGTAGGGACTGAGCCTGGCTGGGATCAGAGCAGCAGGGGTGGGGACTGTTGGCTGGTCAGAGGAGTGTGAGAGTGCCAAAGGATGGGTTCTAGTGGTATTTTGCACATAGTGAGGAAGAGGATCTGAGAACTTCAGCCCTGAGGTCAGGGTGAAGAGAAGAGGGGGCCTTGGGAAAAGCCTCAGGGATTAGCAGCTGTGAACTGGAGGCAGTGGTATGTGGCTGCTGTATGTAGGGTCCTGGGGTTGGACCTGGAGTAGTGGGTGGGCCTGGGTTCTGCCACTGATGAGGTGGCCTAAGCTCCAAGAAGGGGACAAGGCTTGTTTAGAAGCCTGAGTGAAGGGTAGGATTTAAATGGCCCAGAGATGGGGCTGAAGTTCCTGGTGAGGGCTGACAGTTTGTTGAACTCTTTGATACCCTAGAAGGGATTCATTCATTTTGACTGACTTGGCTGGAGGACTGAGCCACCAAAGGCCTACCTAGTGAGGTTGGCAACCTACAGGGGGTGCCAGGAATAGGGGAAAAAAGATTGCAGCACCACACTGAGCTGATAGAAGGCACTCATGAGAGGTGAGTTTCCCCCATTACAATCACTGATGAAGTTTGCAGATGACCCAAATATTGGGAGTGGTAAATAATTACAAGGACTAGAGAGCAATATGCATTTTAATATGGCTAAATGTATACATATAAGAACAAAAAATGGAGCCCTACTTACAGGATGGGAGATGCTATCCTGGGAAGCAGTGACTCTGGAAAAGATTTGCAGATCACGGTGGATTAATCAGCTGAACCTGAGCTCCCATTGCGGCACTATGGCCAAAAGGGCTAATGTGAACCTTTGATGCATAAACAGGGGAATCTTGGGTAGGAGCAGAGAGGTTATTTTACCACTGTATGTGGCACTGGTGCAACTGCTCCTGAAATACTGCATCCAGTGCTGGTGTCCACAATTCCAGTTGTTAATAAACTGGAGAGGGCTCAGAGAAGAGCCATGAGAATGATTAAAGGATTAGAAAGCCTGCCTTATAGTGGTAGACTCAAGGAGATCAGTCTATTTAGCTTAACAATGAGAAGGTTAAGAAGTGACTTAGTTACAGTCTATAAGTAAGTACATGAGGAAGAAATATATAATAGTCTCCTTTATCTAGCAGAGATGATCCAATGGCTGGAAGTTGAAGACAGACAAATTCAGACTGCAAATAAAGCGTACATTTTTTTAACAGTGAGTAATTAATCATTGGAACAATTTATCGGTGGTGGTGGATTCTCTGTCGCCTGACATTTTTAAATTGAGACTGGATATTTTTCCAAAGATTTGCTCTAAGAATTATTTTGAGGAAGTTCTCCAGCCTGTGCTGTACAGGGGGTCAGATTAAATGATCACAGTCATCCCTTCTGGCCTTGGAATCTATGAATAAGAAGAGTTTTTAATGTATATCAGGAACCTAAGAAATCCTAGCAGTGGCCTAGGCCTATTACTAAATGGAGATGGTAAAATTGTTAATGATGTGGAAAAGGTGGATGTGTACAATAAATATTTCTGCTCTCTATTTAAAAAGAAGCAGGATCATGTATCACATGAGAATGACTACGTACTTTCCAGTCCATTAGTAACAGGAGGGTGCTAGACAACGTCTACTAGGACTAAACATTTTTAAATTGGCAGGACCAGATAACTTGCACCCAAGAGTCCTAAAAGAGTTGGCTACGGAGATCTCTAGCCCACTGATGTTAAGGTTTAATAAATCTTGGAATACCAGAGAAATTCCAGAAGACTGGAAGAGTGCTAATGCTGTGCCAATATTCAGAAAGATAGCAGGATGACCTGGTAACTATAGGCTAGTTAGGCTCACAAATTTCAGGCAAAACAATGGAAAAGCTCATATGGGATTCAATCAATGAAGAATAGTAATATCATTAATGCAAATCAATGTGGTTTTATGAAAAATAAGTCTTGTCAAACGAACCTGATTTCATTCTTTGGTGAGATTACCAGTTTGGTTGATGAAAGGTAACTGAAGAGATGTAATGAACATAGTTTTTTGGTGAGGCATTTGACTTAGCAGTGCACAACATTCTGAATAATTTAGCACTGTACAATATCCATGAAGTGCATGTTAAATGGCTAAACTGGCTAACAATTATCTCAAACTAGTTATCAGTGGGAATCATCATGGAATGGAGATGTTTCTAGTGGGGTTCTGCAGGGATCAGTAGTAGACCCTATGCCATTCAAAACTTTTATTCATGATCTGGAAGTAAGTATAAAATTTGCAGATGGCATGAAGACTGGCAGAATGATAAATATAATGATGGGAGGACAAGGCAGTCAGAGAGAGCAATTGGGATCAATTGGTTACCTGGGCCCATTCAAACAAACGTGTTTTAGTACCAACAAATGCAAAGTTATACATTTAGGAGCAAAGAATACAGGCCAGGCCTACAGAATTGGGGGCTGCATCCTGGAAGCATTGACTCTGAAAAGGATTTAGTGCTCAGCAGGGACAAGCAACTGAACATGAGCTCCCAGTGCGATGCTGTGGTGAAAAGGGTTAATACGATCCTGGGATGGCTAAAGCAGGGAGTAAGGAGGTGATTTTTACCTCTGTGTACAGCATTCTGAGACCAATACTGGAATAGTGTATCCAGTTCTGACATCAACCTTTTAAAAAGAATGTTGAAAAATGGGAGACATGCAGAAAAGAGCCACAAAAAATGGTTCAAGAACTGGCAAAAATGTCCTAGAGCAGGGGTAACTAATTATTCTTTGTCAAGGTCCACATTTCTTGGTTTAGGTGTAGTAAAGGTCCAGACTCCAGAGGAAATAACATAAAACATAACAATGATGATAATAAGTAAATAAAAAGATTTCAGGATCTGTCCAAAAGCGTCTGGCTTTGGCCAGCAGTCTGCCTATTGAACAACCCTGGCTCTTGAGTGATCTGTTGAGTTTATCAAACCAGAGATTGAGAGGTGACTTGATTAAAGTGATAAGTACCTTCATTGGGAGAAAATACCAGGTACAAAAGGGCTCCTCAGTCTAGTGGAGAAAGGCAGAACAAGAACCAATGGCTGGAAGATAAAGCCAAATAAATTCAAGTTAGAAATTAGGCACAATTTTTAAGTGGTGCAAGTGATTAACCCCAAGAACAAACTACCAGGGGGAGCAGTGAATTTTCCATTACACGATCACATCAAGACCAGATGCATTTCTGGAAAATATGCTTTAGATAAACACGAGTTATGGGTGTCAAGGCTGATTTCCCCACTCTGGCACTTCGAGTGCAGAAGGTGGGGGCCCGCAGGGATTCTAAAAATTAATACTGACCACTCCAGGCTTGTATAAAACTCCCAGGGTTACAGCTTTTCTCTGACCTTGGATGGGTAGATGCTGCTACCACCCAAGTGCAAAAACCCCTTTGAGAACCCAGGAAGGCGCACTTGGGAATTCCTTCCTGTGGGGTACCTGCAAGCCCTTTCACCACCACCCCTCCGGGGAAGAGCTGAGAAAGAAAACAAAGGAAATCATCTGTTGCCACCAGCTAATTAAACAACATGCACAAACCTCTTAGGACACAAAATCCAATCCTGTTCTTAAAAAAGGAAAGAAATACATTTGAACTCTCAGGTTAGTGCTAGATTTAAAAAACCCACTTACAAAAATTAAGCATCAAAAATAACCTTCTTGAGGTCCAGCTTAAAGGTTACAAGCAAAACAAAAGCATTTGGGGTTAGCACAGAGGAGTCTACACACCATAAAGAAATAAAAGAGAAACCTAATTGTGTTTTCCTAGACATTTCCTGATCTACTTACTTCTAAACTTAAAATGAGGGTTTAAATGAGTAGTTTCTAGGTATGATCTGATGATTTTTCATACCTGGCCCAAGCTCTTACAGCCCTGTCTCTGCTCTCTAGGAGAACACAGACAGACAAAGGGGAAGTTCTTTCACAATTTTTAAAAAGTTCTAGCCTTCCCATTGGCTCTTTTGGCAGGTGTCTCTCTCTTCCTTTTACCTATGGACTTTTTAACCCTTTACAGGTAAAGCAAGTAGAGAACAGCTTACTAAGAGGATTTTATAGCTAGCTGGCTGGCTGAGTGTCCATAAAAGGGAGCTCGCCACACCCCCTTTCATTTATTACAGTTGGGGTCAATACAATAGTGGGCATAACTGGGTGAAATGCAAGGGCCCTGTGGTATACAGGAGGTCAGACTAGATGATCTAATGGTACCTTCTGGCTTTATACTCTCAGGATATCAACTGAGTCATTGGATTCAATCTCTTCTCTTCTCCCCCCCCCCCCCATTATTATTTTTTTAATGTACAAGCAATAAAAGCATCCCCCAACCCCAAGGCAGTACAGTTTTGTAGCTGAAATGTGCAAAGTTCAGGGTTCACTTCTTTAGGCTTGGAAAATGAAAATTGACAGGTCAGTTTCACGGTTTTTAGTCAGTTTCTAGTCAACTTCACATTCTTATGAGCTAGCACAGTGCAGCAATACTGGGTTGCAGATGCTGCCAGCCAATGTTCGTTTAAAATAGCTGTTACAATTAGACTTCTTTTACAATAGCATGAAAGTCTGACAGGTTTTTTAATTTTTTTTATTATTATTTATAAAACGTACATTTGGGACCAAATTTGACCTGAAAATTCCCTTTAAACTATTACCAAAGGTTGCATCTGAGCAAAACTACTCCACAGCACCATCTAGTGATGCTGCGATGCACATCAGAATGAAAGTCCCAGAGCCTGCAATGTCACATTACATTCATTTGTATAGTCAAATGTAGCATCTCTGTAATTAAGAGTAAATGGGCATTTCTGTCATAAACCTGTTTTTATATTCTGCTATCAATCTAATCCTAGAGCAGTACCTCATTAACTCACACTTCATTAATCCTCATACTCAGGGAGCAGTTAAAACAGGATCCACAGACCAGAGCTTGGACTGAGGGGAGGTCCATGAACCCACAAAGTTTGAATCCAGAGAAAGCTGGTATTTTTGCTCTTCCCCGACTGCATGATTTGTGCAACTACCCAGCACAGCATGAATTGCTAGTATTACAATCAAATATATGCATCAAGACTCACTTGCAGTATATGTCAGCCCTCAAGCTTCATTTACGTCTCTGGAGTCTTTGTGCCAGTGAGGCTTGAGTGGCTGGATGGATCTGGAAAGCAAACCCGGAAGGGATGCAAACACTTGCCAAGAAAATTCATGTTCAAACTCAGGTAGATGTTTGCATACAGTTTTATAACCTAGCTACAGTAATCTCCTGACACACATAGGCTTTGCATGTGTTCACTATGTGCACAGGGTCAGGATGCTTGGATGCAATCTTCAGTTAAACTAGGACAGTGATGTGAAATGCTTGTTGGCTGATCATTAGTATTCACCACAGGTGAAACTGACAGCGCAATGCCCACACACCACTTATGTCCCACTTAAATCCTAAAAATAAGAGCTAGTTAGATCAAAGCTACATATGCTGCAGTCACGCCTCTGGTTGCAGTGTAGACCTACCCTATAATTCATCCAAAAAATCGGTGGCCTCTTTCTGTTCCTTCACAAAGCTGCACTCTGCACATGCTGAAGTGAGATCTTATATTACTCATGAAGATGTCATTATCTTTAAAACCTGACTATTCCCCAGTATTTACTGTGGGTGTAATGAGTAATGTTATATGTAATTCAAACAAACTGCAAGTGTCTAATTAACTGAAGAAAGTACATTCTGGGATGCACCGTCCCTTCTCTTGTGGGATTTTGTCACCTATACCCTAATCCTGCAAACACTTAAACACATGTTTAATTTTACTCACAGGACTAGCTGCATTTAACTCAGTGGGGTTATTCATATGAATAAAGTTACATACGTTCTAAGTGTTTGCAGGATCAGGAGCATACTAACTTGCAAAATTCAGTAATTCACAAGGGATCTCCATGTCATTCACATGAATTAGTAAGCAGGTGCTGTAATATACATTTAGGAAACCCTGATTTTAATTGCAAACTTCAAGGAGAAAAGAATAAAATATCAAGGAAAAGTCCATTGATTTTAGAATGCAAATTTAGCTTTTGTTTCAAAGGGTAGAAAATCTAACCAGAATAGCTATGGTTTAAAGATTTATCTGCAAATGGTCTGGGTTTTTGTTTTTGTTTTTCTGTAAGTAACCTCCTGCCATATAACAACTGAGCTTGAGCTGGAGACCTAGATTGTGAAACTGACTAAAAACAGAAAGGGAAACTGACCAGTTTGACATTACTGTCTATACCTCTGAAGGGTAAAAGCAAAGGAACAGCTTTCTGAGTGAACAGGAAATTAGATTTTGAAAGTTCTTTGTCTGAATCCTTTCAGGAGTTATCAATGAGACAGGGAGGGAAGACTCCACTTTTTACAATTGGTTATTTTTATATTGACAGGTCTACCTTTTTAAGTGTGACACCCCCAAAGTATCCTGCGAAGCAGGTTCTCCCACTCAGATGTATTGATTTGTGAAAGGCAGCTGCCTCCAGCAAGAGCCAGTGAGACTTTTGCTTTATTCTTTGCCTCTGATCTGGGTTATAGCACTTAAAGTTGAAAGAGGAAGAGGCAAAGATGGTCTCCAATGAAGTGTTTGGCTTGAGTTTGTATTGAATTTGCCCTCCAGTGCAGAAAGAGAAGGCTGTGTGACTTTAATATTGGCTGCCTGTTTAGGGTCTGATACTACAGCTGCCCAGCGCTGACATGTATCAAAGACCCCCAAACTGGCTGGTGCTCGTAACTTCCCCTCTGAACATCTCTATTTGCTTTCAGAAGTGAAACCTCTTGACAAGCTGTGCAGTCTTCCCCTTGTATATCTCAATTGTGCTCAGGATGCCCAGACCTTTGTGCTTGCATTAGCAGAGGTTGCTTTTGCCTGAGAGACATGGGAGTCCTCACTGGGAAAGGGTCTAAAGGAAGGGATTAAGTTAGGCGTCAGCTGTAATTCTGCCAGAGAATAGTGACCAGTACTAATGTAACACTGACAGACCCCAGTCATCAGCGGGTGGGCTCGAACCTGGGACCTCTGGAGCTTAGTGTGTGAGTCTCTACTGCATGAGCTAAAAGGCACATGGCCCTTAGTTAAGGCTGTAGCAGCCTCATTAATCTCGAAGTGGTCTCCGTGCCACCAGAGGGGATAGAACACCTCACCCAGGAGGCGTATGGGTTACACTAAGATCAATGATACAGCGAATGGCCCCAGGATAATGCAGTCTCCAATGTGCAAGACCAATACCCTGGGATGAGCAAACCTCTTGCTTGTAATGTTTAAGCATTAAAAAGGGAATCGATACAGTGCAGAGAAATTTCTGGCCCTTGGGCAGTTTGAGAATGATTGATTCCCCTGGCCCTTTCATCTCCTTTACTGCACACAGAAAGGGGCATGCTGGTTTTGCCAAGAAGCATGTTGTCCGCAGGTGTGTTTGCAGCTGGAGCCACTCTGTGGGGGAGGGGAGCTGTTTTGGCTTTTGAGAAACCCAGCACAATATGGCTGGTCTAGCTGAACAAGAAACTGCAGCTGCAAATGTTGTAGCAAGCGTTCTAGTGCACAGAAAGCTTTGCAAGTGTGCGTTTCAGCACACAGCAGCGCCTGGCTTCGGAGAGGATTCAGCCTGGAGCGAGTGTGTGATCAGAAGGGAAGCACTGCATTTTCTACCCACATCACAGACAGGGCTCCTTATTAGGAGCAGGGGAGGCCGGGTGCCATTTGTAGGAGCCAACAGCAGGGAGACTGGGAACACAAAGCAGGCCGGGGGGCCCTATAGGAACCAGAGTGGCGAACATTGGATGGTAAGTGTGAACAAAAGGCCTTATGCACCACTATAGCCTCACTATTCCCCCAGCTTCTCTGGGGTTCAAGCAATAAGATCCTGCCTCTGCTCCCACTGCCTGGGGGAGCCCTGGGGGGGTAGGGGGGGAATTAGTGATGTCTTGTCACCAAGGAAAAATGTCACTCTTTCAGCTGTAAGGAGCTGGCAGCTATGAACATGCCCTCTGCCACCCTGTGCAGTTGCCAGTTGCGCAGCGTTGCTGCCCGAACATCACCAAGCCATTCTCACAGTGGATGAGGGTGGGTAGGAAACTGTAGTGAGTTACTCTTTAGTGAATGTCAGCAACTCCGCCTCACCACTGACAACTCTCATGATACCGTCATGAGTCCCACAATAGTGCAGCACTCTCTTGGCAGCTGGCGATCTCAAGAGCAGCTCCTGGCAGCTCAGGATTCCTGCGGGACGCTGCAGTTCTGTTCTAGTCACTGGATGCCATTGGCATTGGCCTGCAGTTCTGGATGCTGTCCGCAGAGGCTGCTGCAGGGCTGGCTCCTGCCGGTGCTGCTCCCCAGCAGCAAGCTGCCTGTGCAGGACATGTCTCTGCTGCTGCCTCCGTGGCCAGCTGCTACCTACATGGCCCCATATAGCCCTGCCCTGGAGAGGAGAAAAGTGTGAGCCAGGAGCTTGTGCCTTCTCCATACCCCCAGCCCACTGTGCTGCCCAGCATCTACCTCACATGGCACTCCGATGTGGAAGCCCACCTGCAACCTCACCACCTGTCTGAGCAGTGGGCAGGCCAGGCAGTTGAACCTGCTGGCCAGCAGGGATTGCTGTGTCACCTCTTCTCTCACTGCTCCCTCTGCTCGGTCCCAGGCAGGAAGGACCCGCAGGACAAGGGGTGGCAGTGGGGACAGGGCAAGGGGAGAGGCCCAATTTAGTGCCAGGCTCTCTGCCCTCCCATCTACAGCCAGCTACAACCAATTGCCCCAAGAAAAGATGCCCCTTTCAGCCACTACCCCCATGCTGCCTCCCTCAACACCCAAACCAGCACTAAAGCAGCTGCCGCTCCACACACCCCAACATTAGCACCAACCCAGGCCCCAGCCACCACCCGGTCCCTCCAGCAGCCCCTCCCCCCATTCCAGCTGCAATCTCTGTGCCCAGCACCCCTTACCTGGGGTGACATTAACCTTCAACGCTTACCGGTATGGGGGCCGGCACCTCGGGCAGAAGGGGCGGGGCTGAGGGTCAGCATCCCCCAGCCAGCCCATCCGCGCTGCCTGGCCCATGCTGCCCAGGGCTCCAGCAGCAATTTAAAGGGCCCGGGGCTTTGGCTGCTGCTGTGGTAGCGGTGGCTGGAGCCCTAGGCCCTTTTAAATCGCAGTCCCGGGGCAGCTGCTCCTTTTGCCGCCCCCCTCCCCCCGGGGGGGAGCAAAAGGGGCAACAGTGTTAAAGGGCTGCCACAGCGGAGCTTTAAGCAGGGTCCTTAAAGTGCTGCTGCGGCAGCGCTTTAACGTCAGCTGAGTACGGGCCGGTACCAGCGGCCACTTTTTAGTGGTACGCCGAACCGGCCCGTACCGGCTTACTTTCACCCCTGCCCTTACCGGCCCTCAGTGCATGCAAACAAGCACATCTGCCGCAGTCAGCTGATGAACACCCACCCCATCGCTGCCAGCCATCCAAGCATCTCCCTTCTCAGCAACCCCATCAGACACCGGCTTTCCCCAGCCACCACGGCCAAGGTCCGTGTAGCTCCATGCCCTGCCTCCACCACTGCTTTGGGCTGGGTGTGCTGACCTTAAGCCAGAATTGTACATAATAAATTCGTAGAGCTTAGGTCCAGATGTGACCATCAGATCATCTAGCCTGGCCTTCTGGATAGCGCAGGCCAGAGAACCTCTCACGCTTACCCCTGCCTAGAGCCCAATGACTTGTGCTGGGCCAAAGCCTCTTCCAGAAAGTCATCCAGTCTTGATCTGAAGCCATCCAGAGACCGAGAATTCGCCACCTCCCTTGGTAGCTTGTTCCAGTGCATAATCCCCTCACTATTAACATGTGTGCTGTATTTCTGACCTGAATTTGTCTGGCTTCAGCTTCCAGACGTTGGTTCTTGTTCTGCCTTTCTCCGTTAGAATCACGAGTGCTTTAGGACCCCGTATTTTCTTCTGTAAAAGACTTTGCTCCACACAGGAGCACTTTCTTGTGGCCAGGGGCGGGGGGTAGCAGTGGACTCTCCATAAAGTGCCCCCTATTGATAGTCACTCGGTTGCAGCAGTGTTCTCTTCTCTTCTCACAACTTGGCCCTCCAGCTAGGTCATGCTTTAGTCTACCCCTTCCAGGGTACCAGGGAGTCCAACCCAGCAATAGTCCATTGACCTTCCATCTCTCTCTGGGCAAAGTGGTCCTTACACGCCACCTTCCTCAGTGGCAGGTAGGGGACCCCAGGTCCTCCCTCTACTCTGGCGTCCATCCCAGGGAAGCCATCTGGCAGCCAAGGCCTACTCCCTCCGACTGCTTGTTGCCTTCCTGGACCGCTTCCTCCCTCGTCTAACCCCCAGAGATTGACTGCAGACTTTCTCCCTGCAGCTCCTTTCTTTTTTTTTTTTCTTTTTTTAATCGTGAAGCAGACTTGACTGAATAATCTGCAGCTGCCACCCACTATAATTCCTAAATACACCATGGCTGAAATTCTCTCGCTCTGCCCTGTATCCTTCAGGTAATGTAACGCCTTTCTAATATTACCCCATTTCCCCAATATTTTTACTAAATAACATAATGTAACTTTTGTTACCTTAAGATGTTTGAATTCCTCAGAAAGCTGTTTCCCTTCTTTATCAAACCCCTTACATACCCATAAAAGGTGATCAATTGTTTCTTCTATTTATTTGACAAAGATGTCTGTTTAAGCCACAATGGCCAGTTAATACTCTAAATAAAATTGCTTCACTTTTCCTATCCATCCCCTGAAGTATGTCATAATCCTCAACTCTGGGGCACAATTCAAAAAAATGTCTTTCTTTTTTTCATTAACCCAATATTTTTTGATATTCCTCTTTTAAAATTTTATGTATTACACTTTTGAATTCCTGATTACTCAAGAGTATTTCTGTGTCAATCTTTTCATTTCTTACAGCATTTTCAACTGCTTTGTCTGTCATTTCTCTTTAGGACCCATTTGTATATATTTGACAAAAACAACTCGACTTTTCATCTATATACACTTCACTTTTAATACCTACTGTCTCTTTTTTTTACCCTTAAGTTTATAAAATGAATCTAAATCCACATTTGGATATGTAACTTTCCATGTACAACTAATTGTCCCATAACCAAGAGTTTTGACGTCATTTACTTTTTCCTTGTCTTTCAGCTACTGCATCCACACTTGAACTTGAATGGTATGTGACATTCTAACATAGTGTGCTATAGTTCACCTATCAAATTCCCAATAGTCCTGATATATTTGTTTGGTACTTTCATCATTGCAATTCTCATTAACTTTGGCCCAGAAAGTTAGGTCCGGTAATTTCATTGGTAATGTAACTGGCATTTCACTAGAAGTTAGCTGTAGCATGCATAAAAGTGCTGTAATAAATGCACCACATGCAATTCAAAGTGTCTGGGCTTTTATTAAATCTGATTTTTTTTTAAGTTCCAGTTTTGATGCTAACCCAAAGGCGTGGCAGCTATAGTAAATAACCAGTTTGATTCAGGTTCTGTGTACTATCAGAAGCATTTTCTTATCCACCCCCCAATTGGTCCTAGCAAGACTTGTATGCAGATTAATACTTCTTGTGCATTTATCTTTAACATAGTTTATATGATCTTTCCAAAGCAATTTAGTATCAGATATTACCCCTAGGAATTTAAACCTTTTAACTATATCTATTCTCCATACAGATACAGTTTACATTCCTTTGTAATTTTCCTTTTTGTAAAGATAAATCCTTTGGATTTGGCAATGGAGAACTTGAACCCCCATGCATTGCTCCAGTCAAAGGTCTCTCCTAACTTTTGATTGATTCGCTTTTCTGCCACCTCAGTATTCCTGTTCCTAATCCGCACAGCACAATCATCTGCGAATAGGGTGACACCTGCCTCTGGCACTTACTCATTTTGGGAGATCATTTATCAAAATAAATAAGGTTGGGCTGATAACACTTCTCTATATTATATATCGTCAATATAACTTTCCCAGCTCTGACCTGCATGGTCCTTTTACTCAAAAAGTCTCTACCCATACATTTCCCCCCCCCCCCATCCCTAGTGTACCTACTTCGTACATCAAGCCTTCCCTCCAGAGCATGTCATACACCTTTTCAATATCTAGAAAGACAGCTATCATGTAATCTTCGTGCCTCATGTATTTCATCTTCTAATTTAGCAATGTGATCAATGGTGCATGTTCCTCTCCTAAAACCACCTTGTATCTTATCTATAATGCCATTTTTTCCCAAGGGCAACCGATCTTCCATTCACCATTCTCTCCACAGTTCTACCCAGACAGAACATAAGGGCAATAGGTCTATAAGCATCCACTTGTTTGCCTGGTGCTCATATTGGAATTACTTCTGCATGTTTCTATCCTACCAGTATCACTCTTCCCCCCACCCTTCCATATAATATTATATAATTCCAAGAGAAGCTTCAAACTGCCTTCAGAGAGAGATTTAAACATTATTGGGCATATATTATTTTAGCTGGGGATGTATTCTGGCTGATGTCAATAGCTCATCTCAAATTCTCACATAAAAATCCATTCATTCAGGACAGTATCTTTACCTCCCCTAAATAATAGTTCATGACTCCCTTCAATTAATTGTCTTTTACTCTGGCAAAAACCTGCACTTTGATTTTCATCATTACTCACCTTTCAGAAAGTTTCTGTTAAAACTTCTGCTTTCTTGTTATCAGAACTTCTAAGAATTTTATTGGTGCCAATAAGAACTAGGATGTGACTATTCTTAGTCTGAATTCCATTCCTTTTTTTCTAATTTGCCTGTATATTTCTGTTGTCTGGTTATCTTTCTTTATCCACCCACAGTACTTTCTCCAACTGTTTTTGTTTGGTAAATCTTTGTGCTATTGCCTTATCTTTAGATCTTTACTATTTTCCATTTACAATGTCTGCTTTTATAAATCCCAGGTCTAAGAAAGAAAAACTACCATCAGTTGCATTAAATTTAGTTGACATGCCATTGTTTAAAACCACTAGATTGTTTTCATCAGTGAACTTCTCTAAGCAAGTGCCATTGTTATCAGTTGCCTTATTGCCCCATCATTTATTATTATTGTGGTTAGATGTTAATAGATGTTTGTCTGTGCGTGTGTGTTCCCTCTGTGTGCCGCCGCAGCCCTGCACAGACAGCTGGCATGGCAGATCTTGAGCAAACCGCCCAATGACTGCAAAATCTGTTAAGGGCTGAAGGCACCTGGCCAGGTTTATTGTTGACGAAGCACGGTACTAGTATCCCGCAGACTCTACCGGACCACTAATACATGTATGCCTGTAACAATGGACCAGCTCAGTGAACAGTGGGACTTTCTGTTCCTCCCTAGGCTAGACAAAGATACTCCCTCTGAGATACATCTTTATACCCTGATACATACAAAGTTACTGCCCCCGATGTGGCTAGTTATCACTTATCACCTTGTACGTGTTGGTTCAATCAAAACATATCTATTACGTACTTTCAGCCTGACCTTATCTTTTAGGAGGGGTCAGTGTGTTCCTGTTATTCTTGGGGAATGTTTTTGTAACATTCTTGATATCGGGATGATCTGTTACCACTTGATATCCGGATGTGTTTGCGAGTGCTCCATGACTAATACTACTTAGGAATATGTATTTCTGCAATATCAGCCCTGTTCTTGCCAGATTCTGTGAGCAGGTCTTGCCTCATACAAGGCCTCTAATAGAAAAGCTTATGTCTCAAGCTCTCTTCCTACCACAATTATTATTATTACTATACCACATATAATATAAGATCTTTTAGCATTCTGCACTATTTCTTGTAGCTCTGAACTTTCTAATTTCCCACATAGGTTATAGATATTATTAATCCTTAAAGAAAATATGATGTCTGCATTGGGATCTCAACAGCATTATATGCTAGGTTTGCTTCTTCATTCTCTATTGCAGTGGTCACCAACGATCGTGGTCGACTGGTCAATCCAGGAGACTCTCCCAGTCTATTGCGATCTCCGGTGGTGCAGCGGGGCTGCTGCTAAGACAGACTCCCTGCCTGTCCTGGTCCCACGCTGCTCCAGAAAGCTCCCAGCATGCCCCCCCCATGGCCTGGAGGGAGGGCAGGACTCCCTATGAGCTGCTCCTGCCTGCAAGCACCGCTCCTGCAGCTCCTATTGGCCAGGAATGGGGAACTGTGGCTAATGGGAGCTGCGGGAGCGGTGCTTTTAGACAGGGACAGTGTACAGAGCCATGTGCCCCCCACCCCCAGGGAATTACAGGGGCATGTTGGCCCCCTCCAGGAGTGATGTGGGGCCAGGGCAGGCAGGGAGCCTGTCTTAGCCCCGCTGCGCCACTGACCGGGAGCCACCTGAAGTGAGTGCTGCCTGGTGGGAGCCCTCACCCCAACCCCCTTCCTGGAGCCAGCACCCCAAACCCCCTTCTGCACCCCAAGCCTCTGCCCCAGCTCTGAGCCCCCTCCCAGAGCCAGCATCCCATATCCCCTCCTGCACCCCAACACTCTGCCCCAGCCCAGAGCCCCCTCCTGCAACCAAACTCCCTCCCAGAGCTTGCACGCTTCACCCCCTCCTGCACCCCAACCCCCTGCCCCAGGCTCAGTCCGGAACCCCCTCCCATACTGCAAACCCCTAGGCCCCAGCCCAGAGCCTGCACCCCTCCCCAACCCCAACCCCAACCCCCTGCTCCAGCCCAGTGAGGGTGGGGAGCGTGAGCAACGGAGGGGGGGATGGAGTGAGCAGGGCAGGGCCTCGGGGAAGGGGGTAGATCCTGGGTTGCCCTTAAATTCAAAAAATGATCTTGGGCCTAAAAAGGTTGGAGAGCACTGCTCTGTGGCTATGTAGTTTAATCTTTCCCTTGCGAAACTACAAACCTCTTCCTGGTTTTTGGTTCGCCTAAAGGTGATATTCCCTGGAATTTTAAAAGCAAGCTTTTCAAACATCCATGTTTCCTGGATACATATGACATTTGGTTTAGTTTTCATTTCCAGGATGTTTGCTTTTAGTCCTTGACCATGTGCTATCAAACTCTGTGCACTCCAACAAAAGGTTGAGATTCCCACACTAGTCATATTTTACCATTAACCTCACTGAAAACCACATGAATACAGTCCATTGCCAGATTGCGAACATACAGGTATTTTTTGGCTCCCATCGCTATAATTTGCATGTTTGCTGATTTTTTCCCCCCATTTGTGATGTGCAATTTATCACTTCTATCATATATGTGATAAACTTTTTTATTTTACGACTAGTAGATCATCCTTTTGCGGTATTTATCGTATTTTTATAGGGTGAGGCTCTATCCAAAGTTCCTCTTTTTTCTGTGCTGATTTTCTCTTCCTTCTCCACCTGATGCTTTTAGAGTCTCCTTACAGCTGTAGCATAAGATATGTTATTAATATTCTTTATCTCTTTAGCTTGCCTTGTTGCAATACACCCGCTGCATGATGACTACTGCAGTTACTATATTTGAACTCTATCCTTTTCTATGAAATGTTCACAGGAATGCTCTCCCACACAGTTACAGCATCTTGTTTTCCCTTTACAAACGGCTGCTACATGCCCATATCATTGGCACTTACAACACCTGAGTGGGGGCAGGGGGAGATAGTGTAACTTTCTCAGCATCCCTCCCTTACATGTAATCAGCTCTGCTGTTGGTGGCTTGCTTTCTCTTCCTCATTTACTAATTCCTGTAGTCACCGATTTACTAACAATTTATCTTCTCCTTTGCTTTTTGTTCTCTCATCATTGGGCAGTTCTAATGGCAGTCCATCGACTACCCCCTTTGTTTCAGTCAAATACTTTGGTAGCTGGCAACTTATTTTAACTTTCCCTAGTATTTTCATTGTTAGCAGTTTATCAGCTTTCTCTTTTTATTTTTATATTCAACTAAAAGAACTGCATGGTGCAACCTACTGGCTTTTACTGTATTCTCAGTGCTTTTTTCCAATCCAGTCAGCTACTTTCACGGGGTTAACATCGCTGTCTTTTATTTCTTTGTCTTGGCTAGGGATCTTACAGTTATAACACTTTGGTTTATTTCCTTTCTCAGCTTTGCTTTTTTGCCAATATTGTCATCTGCTTCTACTCTTTTATTATTTGTTTCTCCTCCTCTCCAATAGACTCTCTTCTTCAGTTTCCAGAGTGACTTCACTTGGAGGTCAGACATTAGCCCAGCCCCTTTCTGTTACAAACTTCCAGGCTTTATAATCACAACCCACCCCCTCCCCAGCTGGGCTTCAATATGGATTCAGCCTGGCTTTCTCTCTCTTGCAGGTGCTGCCAGGTATGTTAATTGGCCTCTCAGGCCCACATAAACCCCTTCAGGGCTTTTGTGGTGTACACACCCTATCCCATCTCCCCACAAAGGTTCTTATACACTGTAATCAAGTCCCCTTTCAATCTTCTTTTTGACAAGCTTTCACTGTAAGGCATTTTCTCCAGCTCGCCTGCAATTTTTCAACCGCATTTTAAAATGTGATCCAAATCCCTCCAGATCCTCCTCATTATTTTCCACACTGCCAATCTTTATGTCATCTGCAAACTTGATCAGCAGTGATTTCGTATTTATTTCCAGATCATAGATGAAAAGTGGAACAGCATCAGGTCTAGTACTGACCCCTGTCAAACCCCGCTATCAACACCCACATTGCATGCTGACCCCTTTCACAACTACTTTTTGAGCTCTGTCAGTTAGCTGCCAGTTCTTAATCTGTTTAACACGTGCTTACTGATATTGTATACTTTTAAAATCAGAATGCCATGTGGTGCTAAGTCAAATGCCTTACAAAAGTCTAAGTTATTTGCATCGATGTAGTTACCTTTATCATCCAAACTTGTAATAGCTCGTCAAAGAATGAAATCAGAGTTTTTAGACAAGACCTAGTTTTGATAAAGCCATGTTGATGGGCATTAATTCTCTTCCTATCCTGTAATTCTTTATCAATTTAATCCCATATCAGTTTTTCCATTCTTTTTTTCCCCATTGTTACATGCAAATTTGCTAATTATGTAATTTACACTGAATGGCACACAGGCAGTTGCCCTAAACACCACATTTATGCACTCCATCCCTTTGCATCTCTTCATCTCCTAAAAGGGGAGGCAGCAGAGGAAGCAGGGGCACTGTCCTGTGAGGGAGCTGGGCAGGGACCAGAAATGCTGTCCATAGGAGGGAGAGTGCTGGAAAGGGAACTGAGCCCATTGGTGGGAAGGCAATAACTGCAAGGCTTGGGATGGGGGGCAGAAGGGAGAGCTGGACAGGGCCAGTGGCCTGGTGGGGAGCAAGCTGGAGAAAGGGAAACTTCTCTGGGTAGAGAGGAAGTGGGGGGCAGTACTTGGGGGAAAGAGCTCCTGAAAGTCTCTGGAAGAGAGCAGGGAAAGGTGTAGGGTACCTGCTCAAGAAGGGCCCTTCCTGCCAGTGAGAAATGCTGGATGAGGGGCCTGCCAGTTCTGTGTGTAGTTCTTGTATTTCAGATTACGTTCCCTGAAATGTGCCTGTGCACACACACGCACGTGCACACACACACACTCATGCATGCACACTTATGCCTACACATACCTATACATGTGCACTCCCAGGCACACACATGTGCATAAACACAAAGGGGCGATTCCTCTGGGGAATTCAAACATCAGAAAACAGACCCTACACATCAGAACTCTCTGTTTCTAAGCCACTCATGATTTTGGGCCCGCTATCACAGGATTTTTGAACTTTTGGGTTTGGCAGCACTGGAATGTGCCCAGACAGCTGGTTTGCGGAGTCAGAATGTGACTTTTGTATAGTCACTTTTCAGAGAAGAGTCACATTTTAAACAGGAAAAGCTTTATTCACCCTAGGGTTGCCAACTTTCTAAAGGCACAAAACCAAACACACCTGCCCTGCCCCTTTCCGAGGCCCCAGCCCTTCTCCAAGGCCCTGCCCTCACTTGCTCCATCCCCCCTCCCTCCATGCTCACTCTCCCCCACCCTCTCTCACTTTCATCAGGCTGGGGCACGGGGTTGGGGAGCGGGAGGGGGATCAGGGTTCAGAATCCTAGCGGTGCTTACCGCAGCTCCCAGGAAGCAGCCACCAGATCCCTGCGGCCCATGGGCGTCTAGGGAGGCTCCACATGTTGCCCTCATGTCCACAGGTTCCGCCCCTACAGCTCCCATTGGCTGGGAACCATGACCAGTGGGAGCTGTGAGGGCGGCATCTGCGGGCATGAGGGCAGTGCACGGAGCCTCTCTGGCTGCCCGTGGGCCCAGGGGCTTCAGGGACCTTGCGGCCACTTCCAGGAGGCATGCGCACCTAGGGCAGACAGGGAGCCTGCCTTAGCCTCGACCCCCCACTGTGCTGCCGACCGGACTTTTAACGACCTGATTGGCAGTGCTGACCGGAGCTACCAGGGTCCCTTTACAACCAGGTGTTCCAGCTGAAAACCTGATGCCTGGCAACCCTAATTCAGCCATGAGCACACGGTAACCAACAGAGACTTTAGCTAATACCCTCAGCCCCCACGCATGAGTGATGGGCACAGAGCTACCATTCTGTACTTTTGCAGAATGTGGTGCAGAACTCTTCCTGAGCCTGGAAACATTACAAATTTAGCTGTGGTAACATATATTTAACCAATAGTTTTTAAAAAACAGTCTATATCTACCTAGGACCTGGTTCCCATCATGCCTTTCTCAGAGTTATAGTTCAGGTTGTTTTTTCACATTGTACTCCCTATAGCGCCACCTCTTGGTGAGCTCACATGTTGACTCTGGCTACAGAATTTATTTCAACTGAGTAGGGAAATCAGAGACAATACCAATCATGTTTTTTCAACCAGTTATAGCTGTTTGACCTGAAAAGAGCAACTCCTAAAGCAAGTATCTACACCCCTTCATCCACTGACACAAATGTAAGGCTTGGAATATTTTTCAAGCAAATACATGGCATTAAATCCTGTTGCCTACTGAACTTTGGGAACGACACCAGTATTTCAGTTTCAAACTAAGACATCCTTTCCCAGATTCAGCTCTGCAGACAGAGAAGTCTCTGAAGTGTGAGCCTTTCCTGGGCATTGTTCTGACCAGAACCTTTCCAAGGGTTTATTCCTGGTTTGGGTTACTCTGTTCAGAATAAATGGGAGAAAAAGGACAGACTATTTTACCCCCCTCACCCTTGGGACTTGAGTCACCCAACAAGCCAGCATTTCAGTCGAGTCACTTGCACCCCTTTCAGTAGGGGAACAGAACCCACCTGCTTTCTGGGCCAGTCACAGCTACTGATTGCTTCATTTCCGCCTGTGTTCCCAGCATGTTGAGCAGTGTACTGCATTGGGGCTCTGAGTGCTAAGGTGTTGTATGAGAATTTTGACCCACTTGGGAGCAGCAGCTTGATAAGGCAGGTTGTGGTGGTGGTGGTGGAGGGAAGGCATGCAGCATGTCTGGCCCTACCTTTGTTGTGGTCGTTATGGAGAGAGGGGTGTATCTAGCGTTGGATCCCAAAAGGGCTGAACAATTGATTTTGCTTATTAATATCGCTTTATAGGCATCAGTGGTGATAGTTATTCACATAACTGTGTGTGCTAGTTCCTGCAGAGGTCTGGTGCCTCTCAGGCCTCTTTACAGGCCTCCTGTTCATGGGCACAGCAACACTCCTTAAGGGGGGCATGGATAACACAGATTGGCAGCAGGGCAGGGCTAGAGAGCAGGGCTGACTAGTGGTGCTCTTGGATGACAGCCGGGCCCCTGTCACCAACTGGTTCCCATCTCTCTGGCAGATTTCAGCCCTCCAAGCCTCAGTGGGTAGCTGGCACCCCCATTCCAAGTTGTGTTGAGTTTGGGTTTTTTTGAGTTTTATGATAGTTTAGATTGTAGGAACAATCATAAAAATAAAAGGGGGGAGAAAAGGAAAAAGCAGTGTGGTTGGGGTTAGAGCTGGTGGAATCAGGAGCCAGGCTGTCCACTGGGGCCATAGAACTGGCTCTGCTATGGGGATAAGGATCTCTTCCCCTATCCACTCCATCCAAACCCCCAGCCTCTTTCTCTCTCATTTGTGAAGCCCGACAGCTGAGTCTCAACCCAACTGACTTCCTCAGGTCTAGGAGGACCACTTCTCCTTTATTTTAACATGTACTGAAATGTATTAAAACTGATAAGTACCATTTTACACCTGACATTGAAGCTTACACTAATTGCATGGTATTCTTGAGGGCAGCAGAAATGTGCACAAGAGAAAAATACATATGCTCAGGGAAATGGTGTTTTCCTAAAATGTCCCGTAAAATAAAGTGGTGTTCCTTATTTTTCACATAGTTTTCCCTTATTTCCATCCAGCAAAGGTGGTTACTCTAGTCAGGTCCCCCAGAAGGGCTGGGCTGGATGAAGGCAATCTCGGCCTTTAGGAATGGCACCACATCAGGCCCTGTCTATCCCACTTGCAGTGACAGGGTTCCCCCAATTCTGCCCCCAGAGAGGCAGCAGCATGGGGCCCACTTCTCCATTCCTAGAAGCAGCAGCAGGTTCCCCTTCCCTTTGGGAGCAGCAGAGGTGGCAGCAGGGATTCCCCTGTTCTTGTCCCAGCACCTGAGGTGGGTGGGCCAAGCCGCTCAGAGCAGTGGGTCTTAGAGATAATATGGTGTATGGAGCAGTTCCTCCTCAGAGTTACTAGGTCAGGCTCTCAGCAGAGTCAGGCAGGTAACACCACATCAGTTACGCTTGCGTCCTGTTTACAAACTGTTCTACTGAACTAGGAGGGCTAGAAGTTAACATTTTGTGTTTATGACATCTGAAAGTCTGATGTAATCACAGGTTTCAGAGTAGCAGCCGTGTTAGTCTGTATTCGCAAAAAGGAGGACTTGTGGCACCTTAGAGACTAACACATTTATTTGAGCATAAGCTTTCGTGAGCTACAGCTCACTTCATCGGATGCATTCAGTGGAAAATAAATCTCCCCACTGTATTTTCCACTGAATGCATCCAATGAAGAGAGCTGTAGCTCACGAAAGCTTATGCTCAAATAAATGTGTTAGTCTCTAAGGTGCCCCAAGTCCTCCTTTTCTTGATGTAATCACATGACTCCAGGAGCTAAAGCCCTAGGTACTGGCCTTTTGTGCCTTAATCTAGCCCTGTAGACAAGGGCTTCCATCTGGCAAACCACAGAAGTGCACCAGAGGGATGTTTGCTGTTGGAGCAAAGGTACAAACTTGGGCCTCTGATGATGTGACCTTCACTTTCCTGGTCCCTTCTTACTCATAGGGCCTAGGGTTGGAGGCGGGAGAAAAGGGCTGGACTTGGAGGCAGTTCCTTATTAGAAACAGGGAGTTTGCAGCTGCTGCAGAGGTAACGGTCCCTGTAGTATAGCAAATGGGAAGACAGTGATGGGGCTTTTCTGACTGGAGCCTGATGAGGTTACAAGGAATAAGGGGATAAGCTCTTTATATTTAATTTTTAAAGTGGCTTGTGGCGGCGACGTTACCAGAGTGCGGGGTTGTTTATTTAGAAGAACCCCGCAAGGTTAGCCTGTCCAGGACCACGGTTCAGAAAGGAACAGCTGTATGCGTTTGTCTTGCCAAGTTGGTAAATATCCTCTTTTAAAAATGACCCGGGAAACTGAGCTGGCCTCTGCAGAGCGCTGCTGCCAAATTAGGAAACGGCTTCGTTCCCTGCAGCAGGAAAGGGACAGGAGGCGGGCAGCCCGGCCTGCACGGAGGGCACGGTCAGCAGCTCTGGAGGCTCCAGGTTTGGCTCTCTCCTCTCCTCAGCACGGCGCTGCCCGCCCGCCCGCGGGGCCGGGGCCCTCCTGCGCCCCCTGGCTCGGGCTCTCCCGGCGCGGCGCGCTCCCCGCAGTACCGGGCGGAGGCGCGGGGGGCGCGGCGGAGCCGGTCTCTCCCGGCAGCGGCTGGGCTGGAGCCGCGGCGCAGGCTGAGCCGTGCGGGGCTCGCTGCTCTCCGTGTCGCCCCAGACCGAGCGGCTGCGGCCATGGGGGTCCCGGGCCGCCCGCCTTGTGCTGCTTCCCCGCGGCCGCCGCCTGCGGCCTCTGGCCGCCGCCGCTGCTGAGCCGCATGGGCCGGGCTCCGCGCCGCGGCTGCTCCGAGCGGGTGAGCGAACGGGAGCGGCCGGAGCCAGGCCCCAGCCGTGCTGCGCTGAGGCCGCCGGGCCGAGCCCGGGAGGCCGCCGCATTGTGGGGCCGCCGGGACGGGCCGGCTCCGAGCCGGCGCTAGGCCGCCGCCGCTGGCGGGGGAGCGGGCCTGGCGTGCTGGTTCCGCCCGCGGGCGCTGGGCTGCGGCCGGGCCGGCGGGAGGAGGGGGGTCGGGGTCCCCGGCGGGTGGGGGCAGCCAGGCTCCCCGCGGAGCGCCTGCGAGGGTCCCGGCCCCGCGTCCTGCTCGCTCAGTTGGAGCCCTGGTTCCTGTCAGTGCCGCAGCGCCCGACCGGACCTGCCGGGCTGGCTGGCCCGGGGCTGCGGGAGCCTCCGAGCCCGGGGCACTGGCCAGCAGCAGGGAGAAGGAGCAGCCCACTCGGGAGCCCCTGGGCAGCGCGGGGGGGGATCATTATCCGGCCAGTTAGGAGGGATTATAGGGAGAAAATCCAGGGTCTGGGCACCAAGGCCTCGATCCGAGCCGGAACAGCACGTAGCCGCCGGGATCGGGACCTCAGACTGTGCATGTGTCTCCGCACCATGTACCTGGGCTGTGCCCAGAGTCACCAGGCATGGCGATTTACAGAAGTGCCTTCAAGCTTTCCCCGGAGTTGAAATGCTCAGGGCTTCTTAGGGCTTGAGAAATGGAGCCTTGCTTGCAACTGGGAGCAAAATGGCTCGTGTGTCAGTTTCGGAGTGTGAGGTTCAACTCAATGAAAAGGTTAAAATGTTATGTTGGATGTTTAGGTGCTGGGAATCTTTATTGTGAAGATCAGATTATTTCCATGACTTCATTGCTCCAGTGATGGAAGAGAAACATACTGTAAACGGGGCATAGTATGAAATAAGAATACACTAAATTACAGGTGTTCAGGCAAACCTCAGAATAGCAACTGAATGTTGTACCTGTTTTGATCCAGTAGTTGTAATGAGAAACTATCTCTTGGTCTCAGGATCATAAAAAACAGTTGAAACACACAGTTATCTAGGAATTAAAATCAGTTAACCTAATTGTTTCTCACTTTATTTTGTTTTGTGATGAGGTACAAACTGTTTGGTGTCTTGAAGGCCAGCCCGGGCACCTTCTAGCTGTATTTTTTCAGCTCAGTTGGGAGCAACAGAAGTGGGAAAGTTGTCTGAAAGATGTATTCATTTGTGTGGGGTGAGCTTTTTGAGAGAGGCTTTTATTTCATAATTATTTTCCTTGGTATATTTTCACATGCAATTGAATTAGTCCATCTAAAGAAGTTATTTGTAAGACAGCTGCAGCTTTACGGCATTCAGGTCTTTGAGTTCACCAGTATTATTTTGTAACACAAAACTTGTTAGTGTCTTTAAAGAATTTAAGTTGTATTGATTTATTACAAAAGTTGGTACTAGAGGTAGTACATTTGTACTCCTGCCTCCATAAATAAACACCTTCTGCACCATGTTGATTCAAATTACTTTTAAAAATATTGTTTGATTATTTCTCATCGTCAGGTGGTGACTAGAAATGTTCTCAGGGCCAGTAGCAAATAATGGTTGTTAGCTTACATGAAATGTCAGTAAATACCCTCCATTCCATGAAGTATAATGGTATATTTAGTAATACTGTACCATACACACCATTTTTACATTATGCTCATTTATTACAGGAGTGTAATTGAGAAATAATGCAAAATATTCTGGGAATGACAGTGTATTATGATTATCTGTACAGTATGATTTTAATTTCACTAAAGTATATTGTTCTCTTAACCTAATGAATGCTTAAAATGCTTGTCTGTTAAAAGTGCTAAGGCACTGTCAAAATGTCTCCAGAACTGGAGGGGAATTTCATGACAGTTGATTGTATTGAAAGTTGTCCATGCTTGATTAAGTTATATTCTTGATTTTAATGCTAATTGGAAGTTTTTTCAGAATATTTTCACATGCCCTGAAAGAAATTCCAAAACTGTTATGGAGATGTGACTTTACCTAGTGGTTAGCTGTGTTAAAATACTGTATATTTTATAACTTAAGTCTGGTATACAAATATACACATTAAAAAATTCAAGTAAATCCCCTATTTAAGAAATTTGTATAAATCCTCTTCTAGGATTGGTCATCAGTTTGTTTAGCTACCTCAGTATTAGGAAGCTTAAAAATACTGGAGTACTCTTAAAAATAGTCATGTGTGTTAGAATTTTTATCTGCAATATTTCTTAATGTTGTTCTCATTTGTTTCAGCAGAACAAACACATTCACTCTGGAACTACTGATACTGGTGTTTTGAGACGAAGCCTGTTCCCTCATTGTTCCTGTGCAAGCAGGCACCATAAAAATGAATATCCAGGGGAAAGGCTTCCCTTTGGATCTTGGGGGAAGCTTCACCGAAGATGCTCCAAGGCCACCGGTCCCTGGTGAGGAGGGTGAGCTAGTTTCTACAGATTCAAGACCAATCAGCCACGGCTTCTACTCTGGTAAAAGTGACATTATTAAAAATGAGACTTCCACAGCAACACCGAGGCGCTCTGATCTGGATTTGGGGTATGAACCTGAGGGGAGTGCTTCTCCAACTCCACCCTACCTGAAATGGGCTGAGTCGTTGCACTCCTTGTTGGATGATCAAGATGGGATAAATCTGTTCAGGACTTTCCTGAAGCAGGAGGACTGTGCAGATTTGCTGGACTTCTGGTTTGCCTGCAGTGGCTTCAGGAAGCTAGAGCCCTGCGTCTCCAATGAGGAAAAGAGGCTCAAATTGGCTAAAGCTATTTACAAAAAGTACATTCTGGACAATAATGGGATAGTATCCCGGCAAATCAAACCAGCCACAAAAAGCTTCATAAAAGATTGTGTCATGAAACTGCAAATTGATCCTGACATGTTTGACCAGGCCCAAACTGAGATTCAGTGCATGATCGAAGATAATACCTATCCTTTGTTCCTTAAGTCAGATATTTATTTGGAATATACAAGGACAGGTGGGGAAAGTCCTAAAATTTATAGTGATCAGAGCTCAGGATCTGGGACAGGTAAAGGACTGCCTGGATATTTGCCTACTCTTAATGAGGATGAGGAGTGGAAGTGTGACCAAGACACCGAAGAGGAAACCAGCCGAGATTCAGCCCCATCCAGCAGGCTTACTCAGAAGCTGCTTTTGGAGACAGCAACCCAGCGTGCCACATCAACCAGGCGATATAGCGAGGGAAGAGAGTTCAGGTACATTAGCCTGATAGAACAAAATTTCTAGTGTCTTGTGTCTGTAGAACTGTCATGAAAGCCGTTTGGGCTTCTTGAGGCTGTTGTGAATTTGGGTATGCATGTGGGACTGCGTAAGTGTCAGTTTTGGGGATGAATGCTACCTTTTCATTTGGAAATTTTGTTTGGAATGCAAGCTTTTTTGTTTTTTTTTTTTGTTTTTTGAGGAGAGTCAGTCTGAAGTATCTGTAGAAACTGAGAACTGCGCTTGACAGATTCTCTATGATTTCTGTTAATCACACCTGAAGTATGTTTCCATCAGCTCCTTAAGATGAGAGAGTGTCATTTGAAAGATGGAGGGCTAATGCATCAATCATAGCCATGGGTGGTCCTCTCATGTGCGTTGAAGAATGATTCAAATGAGCTGCATTTCCAGGTTTGCATTTGGCCTGTAGGGGAGAAATGACAGTATTTAGTGGTTGAACTGTAGATTTTATATACTCATAATTAGGGTCCTACCAAATTCATGGCCGTGAAAAACGCGTCACGGATGGTGAAATCTGGTCTCCCTCTGTGAAATCTGGTCTTTTATATGCTTTTATCCGATACTGTACGGAGACCAGCGTTTCTCAAATTGGGGGTCCTGACCCAAAAGGGAGTTGCAGGGAAGTCTCAAAGTTATTTTAGGGGGATTGCGGTATTGCCACCCTTATTTCTGCACTGCCTTCAGAGCTGGGCAGCCGGAGAGCGGTGGCTTTTGGCCGGGTGCTCAGTTCTGAAGGCAGTGCCCTACCAGCAGCGCAGAAGTCAGGGTGGCAATACCATACCATGCCACCCTGACTTCTGCACTGCTGCTTTCAGAGCTGAGCAGCTGGAGAGTGGCGGCTGCTGACCAAGGGCCCAGCTCTGAAGGCACCAGTGCAGAAGTCAGGGTGGCAATACCATACCATGCCATCCTTACTTCTGTGCTGTTACTGGCAGCAGCTCTGCCTTCAGAACTGGGCTCCTAGCCAGCAGCCGGCTGCCCAGCTTTGAAGGCACCACTACCGTCAGCAGCGGCACAGAAGTAAGGGTAGCAGTACCACAACCCTCATACAATAACCTTGCAACCACCCTACAACTCCTTTTTGGGTGGGGCCCCCACAATTACAACACTGTGAAATTTCAGATTTACATATCTGAAATCATGAAATTTGCAGTTTTTAAAATCCTATGACCGTGAAATTGACCAAAATGGACCGTGAATTTGGTAGGGCCTTACTCATAATAGGGCTTTGCTGTGTGAATATGTAAGGGAATACTCAGTGTAACTGGTGACTACAAGTTCTTTGTCACTTGAGCGATGGCACCCATCATATTCTTCTCTACCAAATGGAATGCATAGCAATCCGTGGAAGTGATTTTTGATTTGGTCTTAAAGGCTTCCTTTCTATCAGTGCCATCCAAAAGGAGGAGTTGCCAAATTTAGCTATTTATTTTTCCCTTATGGCCTTTCTTTTCATCCAAATCATTGTTTTTCATAAATAAGATACTCTGTTTCCTGTCATTCCTCCCACGTCCTTCCAGCTAACACAGAGTTGTAAGTTCAGTTAAAATGCCAAATATTTAATTTATCAGGGAGTTCTCCAGGTTCAGTAACATGTCCAGAGTGCGTTCTTATTTCTTTAAAATAAAATCACCTTTTTTTAGTACATCTTAGGCTAAAATTTGGCCACTTTGTGAGGGTTATAAAATGAAGCAGCTAAAAGTTTCCTGATCAAAGCTGCCCCAGCCTTAGGAGAAGGTATTTATGGATTTAATCTCACTCAGCAGTCCTTTAGTCTGGCAGCTGGAAATTCATCCCTCCCTCTGCAAAGCCTCAGCCCATTGCAGATGCTGAAGCATTTTCATTTTGATCCTTGTTTTCGTACAGATTTTGAGGAGGGAATGTTGAATGTGAAACTTTGAAAAAAGAGGGAATTCATGTGACTCCCTGCTGGTTTAATCAAGAATCTAAAAAACAAAATCCCACATCCTGGGACTTTCCTGTGGAGTTAATAAAAACCTTGAACATTTCTTGAAGTGCATTTTGATTGACCAGTTGGGTACCTACTATAAGGGAAGATTAGAACATTTTAAGATTTAAGTATCTTTTTATTTAAGTGCTAAATAGCTTTTAAGATTGGAAATAACTGGTTTGAGGTAGAGTTTTCTCATTTCTAGAACAGGTAACAAAAGAGTATTTAGCAGTTCTGCACTTCTCAGATCTAATTTAGGGAAAATACCATGAATGTATTGGTTGAATACTTATTTTAAAACACCATGAAATAGTGGCACTGTGTAATAAGGTTTATAAAGTTCAGAGGCTTTCATACTAGATCAGAGCAATATGAGATGGGATTAAACACAGGTTGTGCATCTGAGAAAAAATAAACAGGGATATTCATCTTTCGTAAAACTTTGTGCCCAACAGTCCGTCACTACGGCTACAGATTTTTCACTGTCAGGTGCCTCTTGGAAATTCTTGTCATCAGTGGGTACTTAAGTGAGATGCATTTCCATACCAGGAATTACTGAATGGGAATAACATTTTTAAAAACATTAATATATGTATTACTGTAGGTCCAGAGGATCCATTGTGCAAAGGGGATGTACAAATATATATGTAGACATGATCCACCCTCCCAAAAAGCTCATAAGCTAAAAGTAATTTGATATCTTAATTGCCAATCCATCCTTGTAGAACAGGTCATCTAACCAAAGTCCTCCAGGGGTACAGCGTACCAACCGTTGTTTTGAGCGGTATTGTAAACATTAAGACCTTGCTCCTGCAAACACTTAAGTGCCTGAGTACTTTTCTCATCATTAAATTATTTAATTTTTTATCTGATTTTTTTTATTAAAACTGGATTTTTTAAATTTAAATAGGTTTATTTTTTTAAAAAAAATCACATGTATAATTAGGACAACCTATATTAAGCCCTAAACTCATTATAATCCATAAAAAATAATTTAAATGTTTTTTTTTAAATAAAGCAGTACGTGTTTGCTGCCGAGCTTTAAAGAAAGTCAAACCACTGAACTGGTGGAAGTCACTGGCTAAGCTCTAGTGCCTAACAGACTGGAGTTTGTTAAAGTGATAAGTCAGCTTTTGGCAGCAGTAGCCTCTTCTGCAAATGGAGAGAGACTATTTTCTTCATTTTAGTTTATTCAGCTAGTTCAGTTTGAGCAGTTCATTCTGGGATAAGAAACCAGTTGGGAGTTGTGAAAAAGCAGGAAAGCTTGTTTTCCCCTTCCAATCTATGAATAAAAACTAGGAATGAGAGGATGAGATCTACTAGTTCTAAAATCTTGAAGGAAAGGTTGAACAGAAACAATCAGTTCAGTTCACTAACTACAGATGAGACTGCCTACATTTAATAAATCAGTTTGTTTTAAAAAACTATTTTGATAAACTTTCTGATACACCATTTTGTTCTTAGGTATCCAGCACATTTAAGACACTCTTATTTAACTTATAACCCCCCCAACCATTTTAAAATGTTTTTGTGTATTTTCAATTGAATTTGAATTTCCATCCAAATAGAACTTGACACAAATAACAAGTAAAAAATTATCTACTAAATAAAAAAAGTGTCATTCACTGTTTTTCTAACATAATAAAAATGTGAAAATTAAGAATCTGAATAAATTTTAAATTAAGCTATAGAATTACTTAAATGAGTACAGATATATTATTCTTTTGGTTAACAACATTTTTTTAAAAACCAACAAATTTAGGGGAAAAGGGTATATTTAACTGCAAGATAACATGTTTTAATGGTACCAACCAATGAGAAACAACTTTTCTTTAGGAAAATAACTGAAAAGTACAAATGCAAAACAAGATTAAAGTTGATGATTTAAATCATGATTAAAATCACTTCAATTTAAATTAGTCCACTTTGCTTTTCTCATGTGAGCAGTGCCTTTGAAGCCAAGTGGACTACTTACATATGTATGTTCTTGTTGTATATAAGCATGTGCAGATCAGGGCCTTTGGTTGTCTTCAACATTTTCACAATTCTTCTGGTTTTGTATGTAGGATAATTTCCAATTTGTTATTGAAAGAGCACTGATATTAGCTTTTTTTCTTTCAACCTCCTACATCTATAGGTCTGTTTAATCTTCCCCAAATTTTACCTCTGCATATTGCTTGACTTCCATGGAAATTGAATAAAGAAGAATTTGTACAGTTAGAACTTAAACTATTTGTTTTTGTGAACATGCATTTTTAGTCAGATTCAAATCTTTGCAGCATAAGAGGCTTAAAGTGTTAAATTCCCCATCTCATGAAAATAAAACAAATATAAATATTTGCTCAGACCATTTCAATTAAGCCTGTTATTAGTGTGATATATTCCTGAAGGTGAGCATTCGCTCATGCGTAGTATGGAGAGCATTGTTGAAAATAAAAGTGTCATATTACCTACTGTGATTTGTATAGGAAGGAAAAGGCAAATAGTCATTGCACGTAGGCTACTGCAAATTAATTGGACATTGGTTATGGATCAGTGAACTTCAAAGAAGGTAACCTCAGAAGATCTCGTGCATTAACGCACAGCTTCCAAAACTGACACTAGCATGGTAGTGAGTGTGACTAAATCTTTTATTAACCTTCTTTTGAGATCCACTGGTGGGATTTTTCTGAGTTATGAAGAGCAGAAATTAAACTTTTGCCTTGCAGATTTATTTTGAAGTATTCTAATAAAACCTGCACATTTTAAAGATTTGGAACTCTATTGCTAGTCATTAAGTTGCCAGGTTACATGTCACATTCTTCTTTTATGTGTGCAGGTTTCTTCTACTAATTACTTTATTTATCTAAATTTGGTCTAAGATCTCCCCAACCTTAGATGCCCATCCGGAGCTCTGGGTGTCCTTGACTTGCACCATAAACTAGGAGTTACAAAACCCCCTGTTGAACAGTGAGGTCATACTTGCTTTACTAAATCATAAACTCCCAGCTACTGTTTTGTTTTGTTAAAGAATAATTAACTTTGTTTTAGAAGATACCTTACACACATTCACTTGGCTTTGTTTTGGCAGAGGTAATCAAGGGGGCAGCATTGTGTAACAACTGTTTTGGGTTTTTTCGGGAAAAAAACAATCTAGTGGTGTTTGGTTTCTCCATTTTTTTTAAATTTATTGAAAATTTATGTCACTCTGAAAGGTTTCCATGAACATGACATACATTAGAGAGGGAAAATAGGTGGAGTGATTGGTGAATGGAGGGGACATGGTTAAAGGTGAAATCCGCTGTCATTGGATATTGGAGAGTGGAAAGTTTAACTTGAGAGGGCTTGAATTGCTAGAACTGGAAAACTTGTGGAAGGTGGGCTCGATGTCTGATAACATGAAGTAGTTTTTATATGAAGCTGGCTAGCTAATCTTATTTTTCAGTCTTTGCAGAGTTGAATGCACTAGGGGGGTGGTATTTCATTTCAACTATAGTAAATGTGAAAGCTGCTATTTAATAGTGAAAACAATTGTGTGTACTGATTATCAAACTTCAGCATGTGAATTTATGTGACTCATCATAATCAAAGTTGAAGGAAATAATGGGAAACAAGTGATTTGAGTGGATGGAAGTACTTATCTTTAACTCTTTAAAAGTAAATGTAAACATTGTCAAGTTAAGTGGTAGAATTGGACAGATCTGTGCTCGTCTCAAAACATGGGAAAAAATGGGTTTCTTTAGGTTGTTCAAGAGCAAATGTTCATTGAATAAAACTGCTGTTGAAGTGGAAGCGTAGTGCAATGATTTGAAGAAGTTTGGTGATCTTGCAAGTAAGACTTTTAAATAGATATGTGATAATGTAAGTCCCTGCTCCGGGCCTTCCAGCAGCAATTCAATACCAGGTAAATTCAGAGCGGTCTCTGTTCACCTTCAACATCCAACAAATGGCAAAGATCAATGGGTGATATGCCATAACAATAACTGAAAATCAAAGATGTTAACCTGATAAGTTGCAACCTTCTTCATTCTAACAACATTGCCTTAATTGTAGCACAAAATGATCAGTTTAAAGGAATAAATGAAGCACTTATCTTGGATATATCCTGCTGCAGGGTGACTTTATTAAAATAATCAATTTTAATCTTGTTTTGCATTTATATTTCATTTTCCTAAATTTTTTTTTAAAAAGTTGATTCTCTTTAGTATAATTTGGCACTACTTTTTACTAACTAGGAGAATATATTCTCTATACACACTGTTTAAACAATTATATTTCTTAACATACATTTAGTCAGAGTTTTAATGTTTACTTATCGCTTATTTCAAACTGCATTTGGATGGAAATTAGAGTTCAATTAAAATGCACAAAACCAGCATTTTAAAATTGTTTTTTTACAAAAATGACCTTAAATGTGCTGGATACTTTTCTTTTATACAGTTATCAAAGCACGTTCTTCTTATAAAACTGAGTTCTTAAGCAAAACAACTGTCTGTAGTTAGTGAAATGAATTGATTGTTTCTGGACCCCATGTCCTTAAAGATTTTAGAACTAGTAGATCTCATCTTTCTACGCTTTATTTTTAGTCCTAGATTGGAAGAGAAAAATAAGCTTCCTTGCTTTTTCTCAACTCCCAATTGTTTTTTCAACTTTGTATGAGTTAGTTATTGAATTGAATTAGTTGAATAAACTGAAATGAAGAAAATAACTCTCTCTGCACCTGCACAAGAGGAGGCTCCTGCTGTCAAGAGCTGGCTTAGCACTTCAGCCAACTCTGGTTCCAGGTGCTTAGCCACTGACACCCACCAATTCTATAGTTTGACTTTTTTTGAGACTTTGGCAGCAAATGTACTGCTTGAATATTATTTGCTTACATTAATTTAAATGATTTTAGTAGATTATAGTAAATGTAGGCTTTAACATAGTTTGTCATAATCTCAATTTTAATTTTATATAGGAGTTCTAAAGAGGAAAATATAATTATTAAATAAAAACCTGATATAAATCTAATTTTTTTTTAAATCATTGATTTTTTTTATCCATCCTGCTCCACTAGATAGATTTGAATTCACAGGTCCATTGCTTGATGCTGCAAGTGAAGAAAGAGTACAAGTTAAATGAAGAACTAAAAACCAAAAATCAGCACTTAAATTAATGAAAAAATGGTTGGCTAATCATAAGAAAGAATGGTTTCAAGAATCCATACTAGGAAAATTTGATTTGATGTCTAAAAAGAAAACCACAGATTATGTTAAATTGGTGAAGATGCTATCCAGGAGCGTAGAGGAAATTATGACAGCCATTTGCTCAGACAATAAAAATAAAAGTTTAAAAAATGAGAACTGCTCCGATATAAAGATCCTAAACTTCTGATTTATGGGTACAAAGCTTATTATTTAAACCACATTGTGAAATAAACAACACTGTTCTAAAAGCATTTTCATAGAATATCAGGGTTGGAAGGGACTTCAGGAGGTCATCTAGTTCAACCCCCTGCTCAAAGCAGGACCAATCCCCAATTTTTGCCCCAGATCCCTAAATGGCCCCCTCAAGGATTGAACTCACAACCCTGGGTTTAGCAGGCCACACTCAAACCACTGAGCTATCCCCTTTACAGAATGTCAAAAATGCTTTAAATCACCATTAACTTCAGAGTTGTTTGGTTTGTTGAAAAAGGAGGATAGATGCAATGGCTCCCCAAGGACTCTTTTTAGAAGATTCTGTATATTTGTATTCAAATGTTATCAGTGTTGAAATTTTCAACAAGCATGAGGTGGACTCTGATCAAAACATAGCCCATTTTTTTTCATAACATGGTACTCTACTGATAGATATGAGACTTACAGAAACAATTGAAGGAGGTTTCAGAAGGACATGACAGTTTAGTCTGACACTTCTCTTGCAGTTTTAGTCGTAATCTGACTTGATTTAACCAACAGTGAAAAACTGCAGCTACACAGAGAGAAAGCTAAAAAATAATTCAGTGAAGCTTAGGCAATATAACTGATCCCAAATAAAAATGTCATAAGTTGAGCCCATATCAAGAAGAAGCTGAAGCGTGGCTGATGGAAGGTGATCTTGATGATTCTTCTGTTAGCGTTTACATTTTGAGACCCAAATTTCTACCTCGACCTCCGTTGGCAAAGGAGTTTGTGTCATGGTTCATTGCACTGAAGTGGTGGGAAATTGTGGAAGTAAAAACCTAGGACAGTTGAAGTCAGAATTTTGACCATTTTTATAACCTGGATTGTGGTGTAGCCAGCTCAGCATTAATTTAACTTTTTTTTTTTTAGTATGTTTGGGTTGGTCTGGTTGAAACTTCATAATAGACTGGTTACTGAAAGAGCAAATAGTTACTAAAGGTATACCTGTATGTAAGGGCAGATACAAAAAAGTGTTAGACCTCACGAGCGGAGCTGGTTTGTTCTATTCGCAGAAGTACAAGTTTTTTCTTGGACAAGATGTTCCTTCTTTTACTTGGGGAAATAATATGCTTTGAAAGAGAATCAGTTGGGGCCCTCTGCTTTGTGGTGTTTTTTGCAAAACCTTAATGGGTATTTTCCCAGGGAAAAAAATGTTTTGTTTGATTTGAGGAAAATCACAACCTTGACTTGTAGCCAATAATAGGCCACAACCTGTGCATCAGAATCAAGGCCTTCCTGGCTGGTGAAGGCCAGTACAGTCAGTTATTGCTGGAGATAGTCAGCCTCTCTGTTAGGGAGAGCATGGAAGCTAGCATGCTTCCTTTCTTCAAAAAAATCATCTTTTGACATAGACAGTCTAGGCAGCCATAGTCCAGTGTGGTGCCTTCCCTTTTGGAGTAAGGTTTTGAGAAGGTTGTGGCACATTGGTTCTCATAGCATCTGGTTGTGTTTGATTATCTTAACCCTTGTCAGTCTGGGTACAGATCTAGGTTTTGTATAGCACTTGTTGTTTGGTTGATGTTTTCTTAGCAATTAACAACAATCAGGGGTCACTGCTGATATAGCAGATATACCAGCTGCTCTCCATACTGGTGATCATGAGGCATTGCTGATTTGTCTGCAGTCTCGAGCAGGAGTGTATGGTGCTACCTGGTTTTGTTCTCTCATAGCTGAAAGGCCCCAAAGGGTTGTATTGGGTAATTGCTTGTCAACTCCATGGGCACTCTCACGGGGTAGCATAGGATACTAATTTATCCTCCTTTATATTCAGTGTATATGTGGGATCAGTAGGGAGGTTAATGAGGAGACTTGGGCAGCAGTGCTTTCAATCTGCTGATGACAACCAGCTTAGTTTTTCTCAGTTGCTCCAGCATGTGGTGACGATTGGGTCATGGAGCTGGCTGAGGCTCCACTGGACAAGATTGGGGTGATGCTGGTAGGTTAGGAGAAACAACTAGAAGTGAAGGTGGAGACTATGTCTGTCTCTAGAATTGGGAGCATTCAACCACCATTGTTAAGCTGAAGGCATAATTTGGGGATCTGACTAGATCAATGGCTGGGTTTAGAAAATCATATAGGAGCTGTGCTCAAGAAAGACTTGTGCCACCTATACCTGGCTAGAAGAGTATCTTCTCCCAGTTGAGAGGCCCGTCTGTACAATCAAGTTGCACTGATTTAACTAAAACCCATTTTTAAATTGATGTAGTTAAACTGATGTGAGCACCTGCGTGGACACACTTATATCAACAATTTAAAGTGTGTTGTTATAAGGTTTTGCTCAGGTTTGATGTTATGTAAACCTGAGCAGTGTTTATGTGTAGACAAGGCCTTATTTATCAACTGAATTGAAGAAATAGTTCATCTGTTGTGTTTGGATGTGGATTGATATTTGGGTTTCTTTTTAGAGAGAGACACTGCAAACCTCTGGCCGTCTGTTTTGATAAGCAATGACAATGTTATCTCTCTCCCTCCAATGTGTACATTTTCTTGCAAGGATTGAATTGAATCTTATTCAGATCACAAAACTTACATTTTTAAAAACAAGTATTTTAAATAGAATTAAATTCTTAGTCTTCCAAAGAGTTTTTAGACTGTCTTCTTCATTTCTAGTATTCTTGGGCTTGTTGTCACGCACTGAAGCTCAGAAATTGGCAATAAATTGATAAAGGATGTCTTACCTTTCATGGAGAAGCTTTGCCTGATTTGATACCTAGCTTCATGCACATTTCTAAATGGTGTACATTTCTAGTGATCTGTCCACCCCAGCTTTCCCACAATTCTGTTGACACAAGTCCCATGGAATCCATTTGGGAAACATAGTTGGAGTAATTTTGAATTCTGTGCAATTTCCAAAAAAGATGGGTACTGAAAAGCTAAATGAAAATTGATCCAATCCCAGAAATCTGTGCTGAATATACCCAATAAGTGGGCCATATGGTACATTTACGTGCCTTGCAGTTCAACCTTAACTTCGGTTTATCTGTTTGGAGATGTTCTTTGTTGTGGCTATATGGGGCTAATTTTCCCTGTGTAATTTCAGAATGTAGGACGTTCGTGCAGTTATTGCGTCTGTAACTCACTTCCTTAATTGGTTGGTTGGACTCTGGATGTATTGACTATCAAGTTGTGCTGCAAAGCCATAATTCACTAGGTTGAATAGGTTGTTGGGAGAGTCTTAAATCTCCTTGCTGCAATGGCTCTGCTCTTACACAGCACCACCAAAGTCAGTGGAGATCCATCTGCGCACAGAGGCTTGCCTGCGTGGATCATCTTGCAGAACAGTGATTTCAGTGGGGATGGGTGGAGTTAATTTTGGACAGTTCTAATTTGCTTGTATTTTATTGTATTATATACATGTGTCCACCACTACAGATGAATGCATAAATAAATGGCATGGCAATGACTAGAGGCCATTGCTCATGTTTTGACATCTTCAGGGCAGATACAGGTAGATAAATTTTGGGCTAAATACCCAAAAGCTTTCACCTTGTTGCTGTTTTGATTGCAGTTTATGTAGATTGCCATAGCTAAGAGAGGTAAAATCAGGGTGATTCATTTGTATCAAGCAATTGCTGTATATTTTATTTAAAAAAAAATCCTAAATATTTAGTGGGAAAAGAAAACTCTGGTTTGAAAAGTGGCCATTCATTTAGTGCAGAAAAGTGACATTTTAAGAAGACTCTTAACAGAGGCACCGACACCTGAATTAGTTTATAGAAATATAATCACTGGATTATTAGGTTCATCCTCAAATCTTTTAAGAAATTACAGTTAGTCATTGAAAAGAAGGAACCCCATGTTTTTTAAGCTACAGATAGGAGCTGTAGTAATGATTTAATTTGCAATCTGCCACTGAGTGCACTGGATTAGTTGGTTTCTCTATGTGGAAAGATTTGAAATTAGATAGAAACTGAGGTTAATTATGTGTTCTAAATGGAATATGTGAAGACGACAAGCAAGAACCCATACGATTTGATATGGTTTGTGAAGCTAAGCATAATGTTTCAGTACGGAGAAATTTTTTTCTTTTGTTCAGCTATAAGGGTTTTAGTCACAGAAATTGAAATGATTAAAAAGCCAAATTGCTTGTATGTGTAATTCGGAACATCTCTCTGAAAGGATTTGACACTTATTTGGCGAGTGCAGACATACTAACTATACTTCAAACTAAAACAGCAATTTGGTTTTTCCCCTGCCCTGATGGATAGTATAAAGTGTGTTCTCTGTGTGCAAGTATTTCTCTGCTGTTGGTTGGGGGTAGTTACAATCAGTGGCTTATTATGAAACTCTTCAGTGACAATGGACTGTAAGAACTTTTCCAGTTTATTTTAATGGTGGTAATTTGGCAGTTAACCCATGTTTGGAGGAGCAGCTGCACTATTGCCTGTATAGGATATTAAACAAGTCCAACATCATCAAGCCTAATGCCAGTAATTAACCAATTACAGTCTACCTAGCATGAACATGCAGTTCTGTAGCCTGGGAAACTACAAAATAGGTACCTCTGCTGTAGCACCAAGCCCCCAACAGTATACAGCTATTTTAGTGACAATTTGTTGACCAAAAAAGCATTTTTTGTTCTAAAAATGCAATATTTATGTTATGACTTCAAAAATCATATCTCCAATATTAATAAGTAATTTAACACACATTTCTATTGCTATCCTAGCGTTAATATGACAAACCTACAGTTGCCAAAAATTGGTGAAGTGAATTTTTTGAAATAAAGAACAGTAAATTTCTTTGTTTAAAGAGTCTGTGAACCCCCTTACACTTAATTGTTTGTTAGATGCTTAAAAACCAAAAGTGTTAAGACTCGTATAACGTTATTTTAAAACATGCTTTTACATTCAAGAGGATAAACTGCCTCACTTCCTGCTGTAAGCAGAATTTGCTCCTTGTCCGGCTAGACCGGGGCAGGCAAACTTTTTGGCCTGAGGGCCACGTCGGGTTTCCAAAATTGTATGGAGGGCTGGTTAGGGGAGACTGTGCCTTCCCAAACAGCTAGGCGTGGCCCGGCCCCCAACTCCTATCCAACCCCCACTGCCAGGACTCCTACCCCATCCAACCCCAATCCCTGTCCCCTGATGGCCCCCCCCCCCCCCCCCCCGAGGACTCCTGCCCCATCCACCACTCCCTGTCCCCTGACTGTCCCTGGATTTCCCGCCCCTGCTGGCCCCCTGCCGCCCCATCCAACCCCTCCTCTCATTCCTGACTGCCCTCCCCCGGGACCCCTGCCCCCATTCAACCCCCCTGTTCCCTGCCCTCTGACCGCCGCAACCCTTATCCACACCCCTGCTCCCCGACCACACCCCCGAACTCCCCTGCCCTCTATCCAACCCCTCCCCCACCACTCCCTGCCCCCTTACCGCGCTGCCTGGAGCACCGGTGGCTGGTGCCCAGCTGGAGCCAGCCACACCACTGCGCAGCACAGAGCACCGGGTCAGGCCGGGCTCTGCAGCTGCGCTGCCCCAGGAGCTCTCAGCCCAGAGCACTGCACCGGCAGTGCAGTGAGCTGAGGCTGTGAAGGGGGGGGGGGGGGGGGCGGGCGCTAGCCTCCCGGGCCAGGAGCTCAGGGGCCGGGCAGGAGGGTCCTGCGGGCCTTATTTTGTCCACCTCTGGGCTAGACATATGAGAATCTTGGTCTCTGTTAACTACAATAGGAAAAAACGTTCTCTTAATTGAGGTCCTATATTTATCCTTCTTGAATCTTTCTTTGTCCAGTGCAGAGCAAGGGTCTCTTCAGTACTACAGTGAAATCTCGTGGACATTTCTGAACCTCCCTTTGCCAAGTCTGTATGTTTTAACAACGTTACAATTATGTTCTGAGATAAATCTGTCTTATTCATCTTTCTGCCAGGATGAAACTTACCATGGTCCATTTTCCAGTAAGTCGTCACTCAGAAGTTCTGTAAGATGCTACCATCTTCTGCATAAAGCAATATGTCATAACTACAGCAGACCCTCTCTAGAATGCGCATTGCTAGAGCGCAGATTCACATATAGCGTGGTCGCGGTGACGGATCCCAAATTTAAATATTTAAATTGGGATCCATGGTAACGCTATAACGTGGCCCCCACTATAACGTGGCACCACGCATGGATCCCGAATCCCGCGTTCTAGCGAGGGTCTGGTGAAAGTATTACTACTTACCATGTTATCCCAAGTCTCTCTCTATTATGGGGCAATGAGTAGTTAAGGCTGCAAAGGTTTCTGTGTAAAGTTGAATTTGGAAAGTTCTTTAAAATACACGTATGTAGTCAAATTGACTTGATATCAATGCAGAGCCCAGAGCAGAGTTTGTGGTGCAAATTTAGGGGCATTTGGTTAAGGGGTTCCCGAGACGTAACCCTTTCTTTAGAATACCTGCTTTCTTAATACTTTTTGTTGCAGAGATTGGGAGCCTTTGGAACTATAGGTGGTATCTCAGAAAACTTTTATCATTGAACTGCCCAGCTGAAATGTGTTAGGCCTCAAAACACAATAATTCAAAAGTTATTAGACTTTGTTTCTGAATCTATGGAGTGGTGCACTGGGTTGCTGTGAGCGATGTATGGAACAGCAGCGCTGTGTGCAGACATATGGCTGGGAAGCACAGAGGAAAGAGAGCAAAGGGAGAGACCCTTCCCCCCCCCCCCCCATATCCTTTATACTGGGAGGAGTATAGGCCTGAGAGTCAGAAGACATACAATCAAATTCTCATCTTCCATTACGTTTACATCCTCCTTGTGTCAATGTTGGTGTAAAGGGTAGAAATTAACCTCTTCTGTTCCTCTCTGTCATCTGCTCCTGCTTCCATCTGCTCCATGGTGTTGAGATCAACTGTTCTGCCCTACCAATAAAGAGTTCTTAAAATTTCTCTTGGTCTCCCATGTTTCTTCACACCAGTTGGTTTCCATTTGATGACTCCATGTGGGAGTCTGTATCTGGGTATCTGGAGTACATGCCCCAAATATGACCAGCACTTCTTTCTGTTTCTAGTGGAGACAAGCAGTTGGATGGTGATTTCTCTGATCTCTTCATTGGTGTTTAAGTCTTTCCATCCAACACCCAGGATCTCTCATAGGCAATTATTTTGGAAGATGTCTAGTTTTCTGTCTAGTGCTTTGGCACATCTCCTGCTATCATGCCCGTATGTTAGCACTGAGATTCTTGGGTTTTTTTCTGGTGCTGAATACCTGTCATTTCCATATCTTTTTGAGTTTAGTGAATGCTGTGGATGCCATTCCTATCCTTGATGTCACTCCTTTCTTGAGGTCTCCATTGACTAGTCTGGTGCTGTCTGGGTAGATGAGCTTTTCTCCTTTATTGATGTTTTTGCCTTCTAACATGATGTTGCTGCTTGATTTTCTCCTCTTACAACTTCTGTTAATATTGGTGCAATTCAGAAGCTCTTATTATTGACCAAAGCCTTATATCCCTATCCTAGAGGGAGGCAACTATCCTTCCCCACAATTTTACAGACAAGATAACTGAGAAGTTTCACAAGGTCACTTGTAGCAGAGCTGGGGATAAAACCTAGGTCTCTGATATGGCAGAGGATCAAACCTCATCCACTTAGCCTTTTGAAATGAACCTGCCAAAGCTGAATTGCTCCAGGCAGTAATCATGTCTTTTATGATAGTCACTGTATTTAAATTCCATCATGTGCAAGTGCTGGAAGAAAGATGAAGACAAAGATGTCGTGTGCTTTGGGCAATGGCCTGGGGTCCAGGAGGACTGGGCTCTGTCCAGCGCTTTACCATAGACTTCATACATCATGATGAACAAATCATTTAAACCAGATTATTTGGAGGTGGAGAGTTTTGGGGAGGGAGCTGCTTTTCCACCTGTTGCAGTGGCAACATAGGAAGCCCCCTAAACAGGTTCCAGAGACAGGACCCTGGTAGAAATCCAAAAAGCAGAGATGTGGAGATTGGGTTTCGCTATCTTAGGTAGTTACAGGGCTCTCATCGTTGACACCTCGTAATCATTAATGGGTGTTTTCCTCAGAAATATCACCACACTTTAGAAGTGGAGAACTGAGGCAGAGAGGGAGTAATTGACTTGACCATGATCACACAGGAAGTTTGTGGCTGAGCCAGAAATCAAAGTTAGGTCTCCTACCTACTAGGACTGTCTTTCCACCCCTATGTGTTACAGAGGCAGTCTGCCTCACTCATTTTCCATTCTTGGGTCCTCTTCCCGTGTGAATAGCTGAGATTTCATGGCTAGGAAGAATAATTTTTTGTGGTAATGTCCTCAGAACTGTTCCAATGGGTACTTCAGCCTGGCAGTCTCTGGCAGCTGGGGAATGCCCTGTCCCCTGAAGATCCCACCAGTTTTCTTTGCTGTCTCTCCCTGCTGCAGAGCTTTTCAGAGTGGAATCTCCAAACTTCACTTCAAATGTTCAGAAGAACAACTGGGCTCAGTCCTGTCTCCGTCTAATTCCCAGCCGTGTCCCAGGGCTGCATTTTGATTTTTGGGGTGACTGTCCCCTCAGCTCTGCTTCCCCTTCTGAAGTGTTTGCAGTGACTGTTGCCCCTGGAGGCTTGAGGGAGTGAGCTAAGCCAAGAAAAGCCAGAGCCCGAAGAAAGAGTCTGTGTCTCCTGTTGTCCCCTTATTGAGTTTTTCGCTGGGGAGTTTGGCTGGCCCTGTGGGAAGAGTACAGTTTCCCTCACAGCCCAAGACAGGTGGGGTTGTCTCAGACCCTCTCCCCTAGGCAGTCGGGGATTGGAAAAGCCTCCCCTAGGCAGTCGGGGATTGGAAAAGCACAAGTCCATGGGGCTGGATACGCTGCATCCGAGGGTGCTAACGTAGTTGGCTGATGTGATTGCAGAGCCATTGGCCATTATCTTTGAAAACTCATGGCAATCTGGGGAGGTCCCAGATGATTGGAAAAAGGCTGATGCAGTGCCCATCTTTAAAAAAGGGAAGAACTACTACAGGTCAGTCAGCCTCACCTCAGTCCCTGGAAAAATCATGGAGCAGGTCATCAAGGAATCAATTCTGAAGCACTTAGAGGAGAGGAAAGTGATCAGGAATAGTCAGCATGGATTCACCAAGGGCAAGTCATGCCTGACAAATCTAGTTGCATTCTATGATGAGATAACTGGGTCTGTGGATGAGGGGAAAGCGGTGGACATGTTATTCCTGGACTTTAGCAAAGCTTTTGATACGGTCTCCCACAGTATTCTTGCCAGCAAGTTAAAGAAGTATGGGCTGGATGAATGGACTATAAGGTGAATAGAAAGCTGGCTAGATCATCGGGCTCAACAGGTAGTGATCGATGGCTCGATGTCTAGATGGCAGCCGGTATCAAGCGGAGTGCCCCAAGGGTCGGTCCTGGGGCCGGTTTTGTTCAATATCTTCATTAACGATCTGGAGGATGGCGTGGATTACACCCTCAGCAAGTTTGCAGGTGACACTAAACTGGGAGAAGTGGTAGATATGCTGGAAGGTAGGGATAGGATACAGAGGGACCTAGACAAATTAGATAATTGGGCCAAAAGAAATCTGATGACTTTTAACAAGGACAAGTGCAGAGTACTGCACTTAAGACGGAAGAATCACATGCACTAATACAGAATAGGGACCGAGTGGCTAGGCAGCAGTTCTGCAGAAAGGGACTTAGGGGTTACAGTGGACGAGAAGCTGGATATGAGTCAACAGTATGCCCTTGTTGCCAAGAAGGCTAACGGTATTACGGGCTGTATAAGTAGGAGCACTGCCAGCAGATCAAGGGACATGATCATTCCCCTCTATTCGGCATTGGTGAGGCCTCATCTGGAGTACTGTGTCCAGTTTTGGGCCCCCCACTACAAGAAGGATGTGGAAAAATTGGAAAGAGTCCAGAGGAGGGCAACAAAAATGATAGGGGACTGGAGCATGTGACTTATGAGGAGAGACTGAGGTAACTGGGATTATTTAGTCTGCAGAAGAGAAGAATGAGGGGGGATTTGATAGCTGCTTTCAAATACCTGAAAGGGGATTCCAGAGAGGATGGAGCTAGGCTGTTCTCAGTGGTACCAGATGACCGACCGAGGAGTAATGGTCTCAAGTTGCAGTGGGGGAGGTCTAGGTTGGATATTAGGAAAAACTTTTTTCACTAGGAGGGTGATGAAGCACTGGAATGCGTTACCTAGGGAGGTGGTGGAATCTCCTTCCTTAGAGGTTTTTAAGGTCAGGCTTGACAAAGCCCTGGCTGGGATGATTTAGTTGGGGATTGGTCCTGCTTTGAGCAGGGGGTTGGACTCGATGACTCCTGAGGTCCCTTCCAACCCTGATATTCTACAATTCCCTCGTCCCTTCTCTATGAGAGGAATGAAGCCAGAAAAAGTTGCCCCCTCCTCTTCCCCGTGGGCTCTGGACGCTGCCAATGCCCATACAGAAAAGTGCCTCCAGCCCAGCTCCCTCCCCCATTGCTACTTGTATAGCAAGCCCCGCCCCCACCCCATCCCTTTCCTCAAGGATCCCTGCTCATATACCAGGCTGAGAACTCCAGGGGAAACACCGATCCACCTGACTCACGTGGATCCCCTGCAGCAGAGGGGGTAGAGCTTCTGGGAACCCAGGCTTGAGACCCAGAAGGGCTGATATGTGGGAGGAGAGACAAATAAGCCCAGTATCTTTGAGGCCAGGGAGATTGCTAGCCATTGGACATATTTTCAGAGCAGTCTCTGAACCCAGTTCTGCTCCCTATTCTGAAACAGGGTTATAGGGACGAACTCTGGAAAGGAGAATAAATGAAATCAGCACTGCTTCCCCTGCTCACCTTCATGGAGTGCGTGCGGCACAGGGTGTAATCCTCAGTGCCTGGTTCCCATGCTCCCCCTCACAGACAGCACTGTACCAGAGCGGTGCAAGAAAGACCAGGCCATAAACATGGTCCGATTCCTCTAGGTATGCCCCCTACCCCCGCTCCCCACACACAAAGGGGGAAAGAAGGCCAGTATTCAAATCAGAGTTAGGGAATCAAGTAGTAAAATATATTTGCATGCATGCACACCCACCCCTTTCAGACCCTTCTGCCTGAATTGTGTGTGTAGGTTTGGACTCTGAAGAATCCCCACACCCAGGGGCGATGGACCAGCAGAGAGCCCCAGATGGGTAGAACCTTCAGCATAGCACCAAAGAGGTATGTGCTGCAGAGTTTCCAGCTACCCTCTGGCTTGGCTACACCTTCCCAGGTCACAGGCCCCACAATGCCTCCTGCTCAGGGAATAGGAGGAAGAGAGCAGATGCAAGCACAGCCCTGCCCCTTAGGCCAATTGTCAGGCCATAGAGGGAATCAAAAGAATGGCCTTCCTGCGCATGCCCTAGAGTGGGGAGGGAGAATAAGGCATGTGGAATCTGCTTGGGAACTGGCCCTGGTGCCAGCAAACTGCTTCCCTCTGCCCTCTTCCCTAGCAGAGTGGCTGTAGCCCTCCATGGTTTCTGTGTGCAGGAGATTCCCACTTTCAGCACTACAGCCCAGGCTTGGAAGGGGAGGAATACTGCAACTCCAACAGTTATCCCTGCACCAGATC